>NC_140586.1:137474379-138674379 GCF_964204655.1 Triturus cristatus | reverse complement strand
CGGGTCATCGTTTTTCATCAGAAAATTGATTTTTTGGACTGTAGAAAAATTGATTCAAAAATGTCAATTGGATTGGGCCTCGTGTTGAATAACTACTTTTTAAAGCCCCAATGTGACCAAAATTGCCATTTTTACAGCCTTTTTCTCCTACTCAGAAGCTTCTATTTTGACCAATTTCAGGCATTAAAATGACTCTAAACACACTTATTTTAGTTCCAAAAGTGATAATTCACATGCAGTAGTCATTTACAGTCAAAAAATAAAACATCAAAAAATTACCACTTCTGACCATCTGGAGAAAGTTCGACAGGTCACGGGTCATCGTTTTTCATCAGAAAATTGATTTTTCGGACTGTAGAAAAATTGATTCAAAATGTCATTTGGATTGTGCCTCGTGTTGAATAAGTACTTTTTAAAGCCTCAATGTGACCAAAATTGCCATTTTTACAGCCTTTTTCTCCTATTCAGAAGCTTCTATTTCGACCAATTTCAGGCATTAAAATGACTCTAAACACACTTATTTTAGTTCCAAAAGTGATAATTCACATGTAGTAGTCATTTACAGTCAAAAAATAAAACATTAAAAAATTACCATTTCTGACCATCTGGAGAAAGTTCGACAGGTCACGGGTCATCGTTTTTCATCAGAAAATTGATTTTTTGGACTGTAGAAAAATTTATTCAAAATGTCAATTGGATTGGGCCTCGTGTTGAATAACTACTTTTTAAAGCCCCAATGTGACCAAAATTGCAATTTTTACAGCCTTTTTCTCCTACTCTGGAAGCTTCTATTTCGACCAATTTCAGGCATTAAAATTACTCTAAACACACTTATTTTAGTTCCAAAAGTGATAATTCACATGCAGTAGTCATTTACAGTCAAAAAATAAAACATTTAAAAATTGCCATTTCTGACCATCTGGAGAAAGTTCGACAGGTCACGGGTCATTGTTTTTCATCAGAAAATTGATTTTTTGGACTGTAGAAAAATTGATTCAAAAATGTCAATTGGATTGGGCCTCGTGTTGAATAACTACTTTTTAAAGCCCCAATGTGACCAAAATTGCCATTTTTACAGCCTTTTTCTCCTACTCAGAAGCTTCTATTTTGACCAATTTCAGGCATTAAAATGACTCTAAACACACTTATTTTAGTTCCAAAAGTGATAATTCACATGCAGTAGTCATTTACAGTAAAAAAATAAAACATTAAAAAATTACCATTTCTGAGCATCTGGAGAAAGTTCGACAGGTCACGGGTCATCGTTTTTCATCAGAAAATTGATTTTTTAGACTGTAGAAAAATTGATTCAAAATGTCAATTGGATTGGGCCTTGTGTTGAATAACTACTTTTTAAAGCCCCAATGTGACCAAAATTGCCATTTTTACAGCCTTTTTCTCCTACTCTGGAAGTTTCTATTTCGACCAATTTCAGGCATTAAAATGACTCTAAACACACTTATTTTAGTTCCAAAAGTGATAATTCACATGCAGTAGTCATTTACAGTCCAAAAATAAAACATTAAAAAATTACAATTTTTGACCATCTGGAGAAAGTTCGACAGGTCACGGGTCATCGTTTTTCATCAGAAAATTGATTTTTTGGACTGTAGAAAAATTGATTCAAAATGTCATTTGGATTGTGCCTCGTGTTGAATAAGTACTTTTTAAAGCCTCAATGTGACCAAAATTGCCATTTTTACAGCCTTTTTCTCCTACTCAGAAGCTTCTATTTCGACCAATTTCAGGCATTAAAATGACTCTAAACACACTTATTTTAGTTCCAAAAGTGATAATTCACATGCAGTTGTCATTTACAGTCAAAAAATAAAACATTAAAAAATTACCATTTCTGACCATCTGGAGAAAGTTCGACAGGTCACGGGTCATCGTTTTTCATCAGAAAATTGATTTTTTGGACTGTAGAAAAATTTATTCAAAATGTCAATTGGATTGGGCCTCGTGTTGAATAACTACTTTTTAAAGCCCCAATGTGACCAAAATTGCCATTTTTACAGCCTTTTTCTCCTACTCTGGAAGCTTCTATTTCGACCAATTTCAGGCATTAAAATTACTCTAAACACACTTATTTTAGTTCCAAAAGTGATAATTCACATGCAGTAGTCATTTACAGTCAAAAAATAAAACATTACAAAATTGCCATTTCTGACCATCTGGAGAAAGTTCGACAGGTCGCGGGTCATTGTTTTTCATCAGAAAATTGATTTTTTGGACTGTAGAAAAATTGATTCAAAAATGTCAATTGGATTGGGCCTCGTGTTGAATAACTACTTTTTAAAGCCCCAATGTGACCAAAATTGCCATTTTTACAGCCTTTTTCTACTACTCAGAAGCTTCTATTTCGACCAATTTCAGGCATGAAAATGACTCTAAACACACTTATTTTAGTTCCAACAGTGATAATTCACATGCAGTAGTCATTTACAGTCAAAAAATAAAACATTAAAAAATTAACATTTCTGACCATCTGGAGAAAGTTCGACAGGTCACGGGTCATCGTTTTTCATCAGAAAATAGATTTTTTGGACCGTAGAAAAATTGATTCAAAATGTCAATTGGATTGGGCCTCGTGTTGAATAACTACTTTTTAAAGCCCCAATGTGACCAAAATTGCCATTTTTACAGCCTTTTTCTCCTACTCAGAAGCTTCTATTTCGACCAATTTCAGGCATTAAAATTACTCTAAACACACTTATTTTAAGTTCGACAGGTTACGGGTCATCGTTTTTCATCAGAAAATTGATTTTATGGACTGTAGAAAAATTGATTCAAAATGTCATTTGGATTGTGCCTCGTGTTGAATAACTACTTTTTAAAGCCCCAATGTGAACAAAATTGCCATTTTTACAGCCTTTTTCTACTACTCAGAAGCTTCTATTTCGACCAATTTCAGGCATGAAAATGACTCTAAACACACTTATTTTAGTTCCAACAGTGATAATTCACATGCAGTAGTCATTTACAGTCAAAAAATAAAACATTAAAAAATTACCATTTCTGACCATCTGTAGAAAGTTCAACAGGTCACGGGTCATCGTTTTTCATCAGAAAATTGATTTTTTGGACCGTAGAAAAATTGATTCAAAATGTCAATTGGATTGGGCCTCGTGTTGAATAACTACTTTTTAAAGCCCCAATGTGACCAAAATTGCCATTTTTACAGCCTTTTTCTCCTACTCAGAAGCTTCTATTTCGACCAATTTCAGGCATTAAAATTACTCTAAACACACTTATTTTAGTTCCAAAAGTGATAATTCACATGCAGTAGTCATTTACAGTCAAAAAATAAAACATTAAAAAATTACCATTTCTGACCATCTGGAGAAAGTTCGACAGGTCACGGGTCATCATTTTTCATCAGAAAATTGATTTTTTGGACTGTAGAAAAATTGATTAAAAAATGTCAATTGGATTGGGCCTCGTGTTGAATAAATACTTTTTAAAGCCCCAATGTGACCAAAATTGCCATTTTTACAGCCTTTTTCTCCTACTCAGAAGCTTCTATTTCGACCAATTTCAGGCATTAAAATGACTTTAAACACACTTATTTTAGTTCCAAAAGTGATAATTCACATGCAGTAGTCATTTACAGTCCAAAAAAAAACCATTAAAAAATTAACATTTTTGACCATCTGGAGAAAGTTCGACAGGTCACGGGTCATCGTTTTTCATCAGAAAATTGATTTTATGGACTGTAGAAAAATTGATTCAAAATGTCAATTGGATTGGGCCTCGTGTTGAATAACTACTTTTTAAAGCCCCAATGTGACCAAAATTGCCATTTTTACAGCCTTTTTCTCCTACTCTGGAAGCTTCTATTTCGACCAATTTCAGGCATGAAAATGACTCTAAACACACTTATTTTAGTTCCAAAAGTGATAATTCACATGCAGTAGTCATTTACAGTCCAAAAATAAAACATTAAAAAATTACAATTTTTGACCATCTGGAGAAAGTTCGACAGGTCACGGGTCATTGTTTTTCATCAGAAAATTGATTCTTTGGACTTTAGAAAAATGTATTCAAAATGTCAATTGGATTGGGCCTCGTGTTGAATAACTACTTTTTAAAGCCCCAATGTGACCAAAATTGCCATTTTTATAGCCTTTTTCTCCTACTCTGGAAGCTTCTATTTCGACCAATTTCAGGCATTAAAATTACTCTAAACACACTTATTTTAGTTCCAAAAGTGATAATTCACATGCAGTAGTCATTTACAGTCAAAAAATAAAACATTACAAAATTGCCATTTCTGACCATCTGGAGAAAGTTCGGCAGGTCACGGGTCATTGTTTTTCATCAGAAAATTGATTTTTTGGACTGTAGAAAAATTGATTCAAAAATGTCAATTGGATTGGGCCTCGTGTTGAATAACTACTTTTTAAAGCCCCAATGTGACCAAAATTGCCATTTTTACAGCCTTTTTCTACTACTCAGAAGCTTCTATTTCGACCAATTTCAGGCATGAAAATGACTCTAAACACACTTATTTTAGTTCCAACAGTGATAATTCACATGCAGTGGTCATTTACAGTCAAGAAATAAAACATTAAAAAATTAACATTTCTGACCATCTGGAGAAAGTTCGACAGGTCACGGGTCATCGTTTTTCATCATAAAATAGATTTTTTGGACTGTAGAAAAATTGATTCAAAATGTCAATTGGATTGGGCCTCGTGTTGAATAACTACTTTTTAAAGCCTCAATTTGACCAAAATTGCCATTTTTACAGCCTTTTTCTCCTACTCAGAAGCTTCTATTTCGACCAATTTCAGGCATTAAAATGACTCTAAACACACTTATCTTAGTTCCAAAGGTGATAATTCACATGCAGTTGTCATTTACAGTCAAAAAATAAAACATTAAAAAATTACCATTTCTGACCATCTGGAGAAAGTTCGACAGGTTACGGGTCATCGTTTTTCATCAGAAAATTGATTTTATGGACTGTAGAAAAATTGATTCAAAATGTCATTTGGATTGTGCCTCGTGTTGAATAACTACTTTTTAAAGCCCCAATGTGAACAAAATTGCCATTTTTACAGCCTTTTTCTACTACTCAGAAGCTTCTATTTCGACCAATTTCAGGCATGAAAATGACTCTAAACACACTTATTTTAGTTCCAACAGTGATAATTCACATGCAGTAGTCATTTACAGTCAAAAAATAAAACATTAAAAAATTACCATTTCTGACCATCTGGAGAAAGTTCAACAGGTCACGGGTCATCGTTTTTCATCAGAAAATTGATTTTTTGGACCGTAGAAAAATTGATTCAAAATGTCAATTGGATTGGGCCTCGTGTTGAATAACTACTTTTTAAAGCCCCAATGTGACCAAAATTGCCATTTTTACAGCCTTTTTCTCCTACTCAGAAGCTTCTATTTCGACCAATTTCAGGCATTAAAATTACTCTAAACACACTTATTTTAGTTCCAAAAGTGATAATTCACATGCAGTAGTCATTTACAGTCAAAAAATAAAACATTAAAAAATTACCATTTCTGACCATCTGGAGAAAGTTCGACAGGTCACGGGTCATCATTTTTCATCAGAAAATTGATTTTTTGGACTGTAGAAAAATTGATTCAAAAATGTCAATTGGATTGGGCCTCGTGTTGAATAACTACTTTTTAAAGCCCCAATGTGACCAAAATTGCCATTTTTACAGCCTTTTTCTCCTACTCAGAAGCTTCTATTTCGACCAATTTCAGGCATTAAAATGACTTTAAACACACTTATTTTAGTTCCAAAAGTGATAATTCACATGCAGTAGTCATTTACAGTCCAAAAAAAAAACATTAAAAAATTAACATTTTTGACCATCTGGAGAAAGTTCGACAGGTCACGGGTCATCGTTTTTCATCAGAAAATTGATTTTATGGACTGTAGAAAAATTGATTCAAAATGTCAATTGGATTGGGCTTCGTGTTGAATAACTACTTTTTAAAGCCCCAATGTGACCAAAATTGCCATTTTTACAGCCTTTTTCTACTACTCAGAAGCTTCTATTTCGACCAATTTCAGGCATGAAAATGACTCTAAACACACTTATTTTAGTTCCAACAGTAATAATTCACATGCAGTAGTCATTTACAGTCAAAAAATAAAACATTAAAAAATTAACATTTCTAACCATCTGGAGAAAGTTCAACAGGTCACGGGCCACCGTTTATCATCAGAAAATTGATTTTTTGGACCGTCGAAAAATTGATTCAAAATGTTATTTGGATTGTGCCTCGTGTCGAATAAGTACTTTTTAAAGCCTCAATGTGACCAAAATTGCCATTTTTACTGCCTTTTTCAACTACTCAGAAGCTTCTATTTCGATCAATTTCAGGCATTAAAATGACTCTAAACACACTTATTTTAGTTCCAAAAGTGATAATTCACATGCAGTAGTCATTTACAGTCAAAAAATAAAACATCAAAAAATTACCACTTCTGACCATCTGGAGAAAGTTCGACAGGTCACGGGTCATCGTTTTTCATCAGAAAATTGATTTTTTGGACTGTAGAAAAATTTATTCAAAATGTCAATTGGATTGGGCCTCGTGTTGAATAAGTACTTTTTAAAGCCCCAATGTGACCAAAATTGCCATTTTTACAGCCTTTTTCTCCTACTCTGGAAGCTTCTATTTCGACCAATTTCAGGCATTAAAATGACTCTAAACACACTTATTTTAGTTCCAAAAGTGATAATTCACATGCAGTAGTCATTTACAGTCAAAAAATAAAACATTAAAAAATTGCCATTTCTGACCATCTGGAGAAAGTTCGACAGGTCACGGGTCATTGTTTTTCATCAGAAAATTGATTTTTTGGACTGTAGAAAAATTGATTCAAAAATGTCAATTGGATTGGGCCTCGTGTTGAATAACTACTTTTTAAAGCCCCAATGTGACCAAAATTGCCATTTTTACAGCCTTTTTCTACTACTCAGTAGCTTCTATTTCGACCAATTTCAGGCATGAAAATGACTCTAAACACACTTATTTTAGTTCCAACAATGATAATTCACATGCAGTAGTCATTTACAGTCAAAAAATAAAACATTAAAAAATTAACATTTCTAACCATCTGGAGAAAGTTCAACAGGTCACGGGTCACCGTTTATCATCAGAAAATTGATTTTTTGGACCGTCGAAAAATTGATTCAAAATGTTATTTGGATTGTGCCTCGTGTTGAATAAGTACTTTTTAAAGCCTCAATGTGACCATAATTGCCATTTTTACAGCCTTTTTCAACTACTCAGAAGCTTCTATTTCGACCAATTTCAGGCATTAAAATTACTCTAAACACACTTATTTTAGTTCCAAAAGTGATAATTCACATGCAGTAGTCATTTACAGTCAAAAAATAAAACATTAAAAAATTACCATTTCTGACCATCTGGAGAAAGTTCGACAGGTCACGGGTCATCATTTTTCATCAGAAAATTGATTTTTTGGACTGTAGAAAAATTGATTCAAAATGTCAATTGGATTGTGCCTCGTGTTGAATAAGTACTTTTTAAAGCCTCAATTTGACCAAAATTGCCATTTTTACAGCCTTTTTTTCCTACTCAGAAGCTTCTATTTCGACCAATTTCAGGCATTAAAATGACTCTAAACACACTTATCTTAGTTCCAAAAGTGATAATTCACATGCAGTAGTCATTTACAGTCAAAAAATAAAACATTAAAAAATTACCATTTCTGACCATCTGGAGAAAGTTCGACAGGTCACGGGTCATCATTTTTCATCAGAAAATTGATTTTTTGGACTGTAGAAAAATTGATTCAAAAATGTCAATTGGATTGGGCCTCGTGTTGAATAACTACTTTCTAAAGCCCCAATGTGACCAAAATTGCCATTTTTACAGCCTTTTTCGCCTACTCAGAAGCTTCTATTTTGACCAATTTCAGGCATTAAAATGACTCTAAACACACTTATTTTAGTTCCAAAAGTGATAATTCACATGCAGTAGTCATTTACAGTCCAAAAATAAAACATTAAAAAATTACCATTTCTGACCATCTGGAGAAAGTTTGACAGGTCACGGGTCATCGTTTTTCATCAGAAAATGGATTTTTTTGACTGTAGAAAAATTCATTCAAAATGTCATTTGGATTGTGCCTCATGTTGAATAAGTACTTTTTAAAGCCTCAATGTGACCAAAATTGCCATTTTTACAGCCTTTTTCTCCTACTCAGAAGCTTCTATTTCGACCAATTTCAGGCATTAAAATGACTCTAAACACACTTATTTGAGTTCCAAAAGTGATAATTCACATGCAGTAGTCATTTACAGTCAAAAAATAAAACACTAAAAAATTGCCATTTCTGACCATCTGGAGAAAGTTCGACAGGTCACGGGTCATTGTTTTTCATCAGAAAATTGATTTTTTGGACTGTAGAAAAATTGATTCAAAAATGTCAATTGGATTGGGCCTCGTGTTGAATAACTACTTTTTAAAGCCCCAATGTGACCAAAATTGCCATTTTTACAGCCTTTTTCTCCCACTCAGAAGCTTCTATTTTGACCAATTTCAGGCATTAAAATGACTCTAAACACACTTATTTTAGTTCCAAAAGTGATAATTCACATGCAGTAGTCATTTACAGTCAAAAAGTAAAACATTAAAAAATTACCATTTCTGACAATCTGGAGAAAGTTCAACAGGTCACGGGTCATCGTTTTTCATCAGAAAATGGATTTTTTGGACTGTAGAAAAATTGATTCAAAATGTCATTTGGATTGTGCCTCGTGTTGAATAAGTACTTTTTAAAGCCCCAATGTGACCAAAATTGCCATTTTTACAGCCTTTTTCTCCTACTCAGAAGCTCCTATTTCAACCAATTTCAGGCATTAAAATGACTCTAAACACACTTATTTTAGTTCCAAAAGTGATAATTCACATGCAGTAGTCATTTACAGTCAAAAAATAAAACATTAAAAAATTACCATTTCTGACCATCTGGAGAGAGTTCGACAGGTCACGGGTCATCGTTTTTCATCAGAAAATTGATTTTTTGGACTGTAGAAAAATTGATTCAAAATGTCAATTGGATTGGGCCTCGTGTTGAATAACTACTTTTTAAAGCCCCAATGTGACCAAAATTGCCATTTTTACAGCCTTTTTCTCCTACTCAGAAGCTTCTATTTCGACCAATTTCAGGCATTAAAATGACTCTAAACACACTTATTTTAGTTCCAAAAGTGATAATTCACATGCAGTAGTCATTTACAGTCCAAAAATAAAACATTAAAAAATTACAACTTTTGATCATCTTGAGAAAGTTCGACAGGTCACGGGTCATCGTTTTTCATCAGAAAATTGATTTTTTGGACTGTAGAAAAATTCATTCAAAATGTCATTTGGATTGTGCCTCGTGTTGAATAAGTACTTTTTAAAGCCTCAATGTGACCAAAATTGCCATTTTTACAGCCTTTTTCAACTACTCAGAGCGCTATTTCGACGAATTTCAGGCATTAAAATGACTCTAAACACACTTATTTTAGTTCCAAAAGTGATAATTCACATGCAGTAGTCATTTACAGTCAAAAAATAAAACATTAAAAAATTACCATTTCTGACCATCTGGAGAAAGTTTGACAGGTCACGGGTCATCGTTTTTCATCAGAAAATTGATTTTTTGGACTGTAGAAAAATTGATTCAAAAATGTCAATTGGATTGGGCCTCGTGTTGAATAACTACTTTTTAAAGCCCCAATGTGACCAAAATTGCCATTTTTACAGCCTTTTTCTCCTACTCAGAAGCTTCTATTTTGACCAATTTCAGGCATTAAAATGACTCTAAACACACTTATTTTAGTTCCAAAAGTGATAATTCACATGCAGTAGTCATTTACAGTCAAAAAATAAAACATTAAAAAATTACCATTTCTGACCATCTGGAGAAAGTTCAACAGGTCACGGGTCATCGTTTTTCATCAGAAAATCGATTTTTTTGGACTGTAGAAAAATTGATTCAAAATGTCAATTGGATTGGGCCTCGTGTTGAATAACTACTTTTTAAAGCCCCAATGTGACCAAAATTGCCATTTTTACAGCCTTTTTCTCCTACTCAGAGGCTTCTATTTCGACCAATTTCAGGCATTAAAATGACTCTAAACACACTTATTTTAGTTCCAAAAGTGATAATTCACATGCAGTAGTCATTTACAGTCAAAAAATAAAACATTAAAAAATTACCATTTCTGACCATCTGGAGAAAGTTTAACAGGTCACGGGTCATCGTTTTTCATCAGAAAATTGATTTTTTGGACTGTAGAAAAATTGATTCAAAAATGTCAATTGGATTGGGCCTCGTGTTGAATAACTACTTTTTAAAGCCCCAATGTGACCAAAATTGCCATTTTTACAGCCTTTTTCTCCTACTCAGAAGCTTCTATTTTGACCAATTTCAGGCATTAAAATGACTCTAAACACACTTATTTTAGTTCCAAAAGTGATAATTCACATGCAGTAGTCATTTACAGTCAAAAAATAAAACATTAAAAAATTACCAATTCTGACCATCTGGAGAAAGTTTGACAGGTCACGGGTCATCGTTTTTCATCAGAAAATAGATTTTTTGGACTGTAGAAAAATTGATTCAAAAATGTCAATTGGATTGGGCCTCGTGTTGAATAACTACTTTTTAAAGCCCCAATGTGACCAAAATTGCCATTTTTACAGCCTTTTTCTCCTACTCTGGAAGCTTCTATTTCGACCAATTTCAGGCATTAAAATGACTCTAAACACACTTATTTTAGTTCCAAAAGTGATAATTCACATGCAGTAGTCATTTACAGTCCAAAAATAAAACATTAAAAAATTACAATTTTTGACCATCTGGAGAAAGTTCGACAGGTCACGGGTCATTGTTTTTAATCAGAAAATTGATTTTTTGGACTGTAGAAAAATGTATTCAAAATGTCAATTGGATTGGGCCTCGTGTTGAATAACTACTTTTTAAAGTCCCAATGTGACCAAAATTGCCATTTTTATAGCCTTTTTCTCCTACTCTGGAAGCTTCTATTTCGACCAATTTCAGGCATTAAAATTACTCTAAACACACTTATTTTAGTTCCAAAAGTGATAATTCACATGCAGTAGTCATTTACAGTCAAAAAATAAAACATTACAAAATTGCCATTTCTGACCATCTGGAGAAAGTTCGGCAGGTCACGGGTCATTGTTTTTCATCAGAAAATTGATTTTTTGGACTGTAGAAAAATTGATTCAAAAATGTCAATTGGATTGGGCCTCGTGTTGAATAACTACTTTTTAAAGCCCCAATGTGACCAAAATTGCCATTTTTACAGCCTTTTTCTACTACTCAGAAGCTTCTATTTCGACCAATTTCAGGCATGAAAATGACTCTAAACACACTTATTTTAGTTCCAACAGTGATAATTCACATGCAGTGGTCATTTACAGTCAAGAAATAAAACATTAAAAAATTAACATTTCTGACCATCTGGAGAAAGTTCGACAGGTCACGGGTCATCGTTTTTCATCATAAAATAGATTTTTTGGACTGTAGAAAAATTGATTCAAAATGTCAATTGGATTGTGCCTCGTGTTGAATAAGTACTTTTTAAAGCCTCAATTTGACCAAAATTGCCATTTTTACAGCCTTTTTCTCCTACTCAGAAGCTTCTATTTCGACCAATTTCAGGCATTAAAATGACTCTAAACACACTTATCTTAGTTCCAAAGGTGATAATTCACATGCAGTTGTCATTTACAGTCAAAAAATAAAACATTAAAAAATTACCATTTCTGACCATCTGGAGAAAGTTCGACAGGTTACGGGTCATCGTTTTTCATCAGAAAATTGATTTTATGGACTGTAGAAAAATTGATTCAAAATGTCATTTGGATTGTGCCTCGTGTTGAATAACTACTTTTTAAAGCCCCAATGTGAACAAAATTGCCATTTTTACAGCCTTTTTCTACTACTCAGAAGCTTCTATTTCGACCAATTTCAGGCATGAAAATGACTCTAAACACACTTATTTTAGTTCCAACAGTGATAATTCACATGCAGTAGTCATTTACAGTCAAAAAATAAAACATTAAAAAATTACCATTTCTGACCATCTGGAGAAAGTTCAACAGGTCACGGGTCATCGTTTTTCATCAGAAAATTGATTTTTTGGACCGTAGAAAAATTGATTCAAAATGTCAATTGGATTGGGCCTCGTGTTGAATAACTACTTTTTAAAGCCCCAATGTGACCAAAATTGCCATTTTTACAGCCTTTTTCTCCTACTCAGAAGCTTCTATTTCGACCAATTTCAGGCATTAAAATTACTCTAAACACACTTATTTTAGTTCCAAAAGTGATAATTCACATGCAGTAGTCATTTACAGTCAAAAAATAAAACATTAAAAAATTACCATTTCTGACCATCTGGAGAAAGTTCGACAGGTCACGGGTCATCGTTTTTCATCAGAAAATTGATTTTATGGACTGTAGAAAAATTGATTCAAAATGTCAATTGGATTGGGCTTCGTGTTGAATAACTACTTTTTAAAGCCCCAATGTGACCAAAATTGCCATTTTTACAGCCTTTTTCTACTACTCAGAAGCTTCTATTTCGACCAATTTCAGGCATGAAAATGACTCTAAACACACTTATTTTAGTTCCAACAGTAATAATTCACATGCAGTAGTCATTTACAGTCAAAAAATAAAACATTAAAAAATTAACATTTCTAACCATCTGGAGAAAGTTCAACAGGTCACGGGTCACCGTTTATCATCAGAAAATTGATTTTTTGGACCGTCGAAAAATTGATTCAAAATGTTATTTGGATTGTGCCTCGTGTTGAATAAGTACTTTTTAAAGCCTCAATGTGACCAAAATTGCCATTTTTACTGCCTTTTTCAACTACTCAGAAGCTTCTATTTCGATCAATTTCAGGCATTAAAATGACTCTAAACACACTTATTTTAGTTCCAAAAGTGATAATTCACATGCAGTAGTCATTTACAGTCAAAAAATAAAACATCAAAAAATTACCACTTCTGACCATCTGGAGAAAGTTCGACAGGTCACGGGTCATCGTTTTTCATCAGAAAATTGATTTTTTGGACTGTAGAAAAATGTATTCAAAATGTCAATTGGATTGGGCCTCGTGTTGAATAAGTACTTTTTAAAGCCCCAATGTGACCAAAATTGCCATTTTTACAGCCTTTTTCTCCTACTCTGGAAGCTTCTATTTCGACCAATTTCAGGCATTAAAATGACTCTAAACACACTTATTTTAGTTCCAAAAGTGATAATTCACATGCAGTAGTCATTTACAGTCAAAAAATAAAACATCAAAAAATTGCCATTTCTGACCATCTGGAGAAAGTTCGACAGGTCACGGGTCATTGTTTTTCATCAGAAAATTGATTTTTTGGACTGTAGAAAAATTGATTCAAAAATGTCAATTGGATTGGGCCTCGTGTTGAATAACTACTTTTTAAAGCCCCAATGTGACCAAAATTGCCATTTTTACAGCCTTTTTCTACTACTCAGAAGCTTCTATTTCGACCAATTTCAGGCATTAAAATGACTCTAAACACACTTATTTTAGTTCCAAAAGTGATAATTCACATGCAGTAGTCATTTACAGTCAAAAAATAAAACATTACAAAATTGCCATTTCTGACCATCTGGAGAAAGTTCGACAGGTCACGGGTCATTGTTTTTCATCAGAAAATTGATTTTTTGGACTGTAGAAAAATTGATTCAAAAATGTCAATTGGATTGGGCCTCGTGTTGAATAACTACTTTTTAAAGCCCCAATGTGACCAAAATTGCCATTTTTACAGCCTTTTTCTACTACTCAGAAGCTTCTATTTCGACCAATTTCAGGCATGAAAATGACTCTAAACACACTTATTTTAGTTCCAAAAGTGATAATTCACATGCAGTAGTCATTTACAGTCAAAAAATAAAACATTAAAAAATTAACATTTCTAACCATCTGGAGAAAGTTCGACAGGTCACGGGTCATCATTTTTCATCAGAAAATAGATTTTTTGGACTGTAGAAAAATTGATTCAAAATGTCAATTGGATTGTGCCTCGTGTTGAATAAGTACTTTTTAAAGCCTCAATTTGACCAAAATTGCCATTTTTACAGCCTTTTTCTCCTACTCAGAAGCTTCTATTTCGACCAATTTCAGGCATTAAAATGACTCTAAACACACTTATCTTAGTTCCAAAAGTGATAATTCACATGCAGTAGTCATTTACAGTCAAAAAATAAAACATTAAAAAATTACCATTTCTGACCATCTGGAGAAAGTTCGACAGGTCACGGGTCATCATTTTTCATCAGAAAATTGATTTTTTGGACTGTAGAAAAATTGATTCAAAAATGTCAATTGGATTGGGCCTCGTGTTGAATAACTACTTTCTAAAGCCCCAATGTGACCAAAATTGCCATTTTTACAGCCTTTTTCGCCTACTCAGAAGCTTCTATTTTGACCAATTTCAGGCATTAAAATGACTCTAAACACACTTATTTTAGTTCCAAAAGTGATAATTCACATGCAGTAGTCATTTACAGTCAAAAAATAAAACATCAAAAAATTACCACTTCTGACCATCTGGAGAAAGTTCGACAGGTCACGGGTCATCGTTTTTCATCAGAAAATAGATTTTTTGGACTGTAGAAAAATTGATCCAAAATGTCAATTGGATTGTGCCTCGTGTTGAATAAGTACTTTTTAAAGCCTCAATGTGACCAAAATTGCCATTTTTACAGCCTTTTTCTCCTACTCAGAAGCTTCTATTTTGACCAATTTCAGGCATTAAAATGACTCTAAACACACTTATTTTAGTTCCAAAAGTGATAATTCACATGCAGTAGTCATTTACAGTCAAAAAATAAAACATTAAAAAATTACCATTTCTGACCATCTGGAGAAAGTTCGACAGGTCACGGGTCATCGTTTTTCATCAGAAAATAGATTTTTTGGACTGTAGAAAAATTGATCCAAAATGTCAATTGGATTGTGCCTCGTGTTGAATAAGTACTTTTTAAAGCCTCAATGTGACCAAAATTGCCATTTTTACAGCCTTTTTCTCCTACTCAGAAGCTTCTATTTCGACCAATTTCAGGCATTAAAATGACTCTAAACACACTTATTTTAGTTCCAAAAGTGATAATTCACATGCAGTAGTCATTTACAGTCAAAAAGTAAAACATTAAAAAATTACCATTTCTGACCATCTGGAGAAAGTTCAACAGGTCACGGGTCATCGTTTTTCATCAGAAAATTGATTTTTTGGACTGTAGAAAAATTGATTCAAAATGTCATTTGGATTGTGCCTCGTGTTGAATAAGTACTTTTTAAAGCCTCAATGTTACCAAAATTGCCATTTTTACAGCCTTTTTCTCCTACTCAGAAGCTTCTATTTCGACCAATTTCAGGCATTAAAATGACTCTAAACACACTTATTTTAGTTCCAAAAGTGATAATTCACATGCAGTAGTCATTTACAGTCAAAAAGTAAAACATTAAAAAATTACCATTTCTGACCATCTGGAGAAAGTTCAACTGGTCACGGGGTCATCGTTTTTCATCAGAAAATTGATTTTTTGGACTGTAGAAAAATTGATTCAAAATGTCATTTGGATTGTGCCTCGTGTTGAATAAGTACTTTTTAAAGCCTCAATGTGACCAAAATTGCCATTTTTACAGCCTTTTTCTCCTACTCAGAAGCTTCTATTTCAACCAATTTCAGGCATTAAAATTACTCTAAACACACTTATTTTAGTTCCAAAAGTGATAATTCACATGCAGTAGTCATTTACAGTCAAAAAATAAAACATTAAAAAATTACCATTTCTGACCATCTGAAGAAAGTTCGACAGGTCACGGGTCATCGTTTTTCATCAGAAAATTGATTTTATGGACTAGAAAAATTGATTCAAAATGTCAATTGGATTGGGCCTCGTGTTGAATAACTACTTTTTAAAGCCCCAATGTGACCAAAATTGCCATTTTTACAGCCTTTTTCTCCTACTCAGAAGCTTCTATTTCGACCAATTTCAGGCATTAAAATGACTCTAAACACACTTATTTTAGTTCCAAAAGTGATAATTCACATGCAGTAGTCATTTACAGTCCAAAAATAAAACATTAAAAAATTACAACTTTTGATCATCTTGAGAAAGTTCGACAGGTCACGGGTCATCGTTTTTCATCAGAAAATTGATTTTTTGGACTGTAGAAAAATTCATTCAAAATGTCATTTGGATTGTGCCTCGTGTTGAATAAGTACTTTTTAAAGCCTCAATGTGACCAAAATTGCCATTTTTACAGCCTTTTTCAACTACTCAGAGCGCTATTCCGACGAATTTCAGGCATTAAAATGACTCTAAACACACTTATTTTAGTTCCAAAAGTGATAATTCACATGCAGTAGTCATTTACAGTCAAAAAATAAAACATTAAAAAATTACCATTTCTGACCATCTGGAGAAAGTTCGACAGGTCACGGGTCATCGTTTTTCATCAGAAAATCGATTTTTTGGACTGTAGAAAAATTGATTCAAAATGTCAATTGGATTGGGCCTCGTGTTGAATAACTACTTTTTAAAGCCCCAATGTGACCAAAATTGCCATTTTTACAGCCTTTTTCTCCTACTCAGAGGCTTCTATTTCGACCAATTTCAGGCATTAAAATGACTCTAAACACACTTATTTTAGTTCCAAAAGTGATAATTCACATGCAGTAGTCATTTACAGTTAAAAAATAAAACATTAAAAAATTACCATTTCTGACCATCTGGAGAAAGTTTGACAGGTCACGGGTCATCGTTTTTCATCAGAAAATTGATTTTTTGGACTGTAGAAAAATTGATTAAAAAATGTCAATTGGATTGGGCCTCGTGTTGAATAACTACTTTTTAAAGCCCCAATGTGACCAAAATTGCCATTTTTACAGCCTTTTTCTCCTACTCAGAAGCTTCTATTTTGACCAATTTCAGGCATTAAAATGACTCTAAACACACTTATTTTAGTTCCAAAAGTGATAATTCACATGCAGTAGTCATTTACAGTCAAAAAATAAAACATTAAAAAATTACCAATTCTGACCATCTGGAGAAAGTTCGACAGGTCACGGGTCATCGTTTTTCATCAGAAAATAGATTTTTTGGACTGTAGAAAAATTGATTCAAAATGTCAATTGGATTGGGCCTCGTGTTGAATAACTACTTTTTAAAGCCCCAATGTGACCAAAATTGCCATTTTTACAGCCTTTTTCTCCTACTCAGAGGCTTCTATTTCGACCAATTTCAGGCATTAAATTGACTCTAAACACACTTATTTTAGTTCCAAAAGTGATAATTCACATGCAGTAGTCATTTACAGTCAAAAAATAAAACATTAAAAAATTACCATTTCTGACCATCTGGAGAAAGTTTGACAGGTCACGGGTCATCGTTTTTCATCAGAAAATTGATTTTTTGGACTGTAGAAAAATTGATTCAAAAATGTCAATTGGATTGGGCCTCGTGTTGAATAACTACTTTTTAAAGCCCCAATGTGACCAAAATTGCCATTTTTACAGCCTTTTTCTCCTACTCAGAAGCTTCTATTTTGACCAATTTCAGGCATTAAAATGACTCTAAACACACTTATTTTAGTTCCAAACGTGATAATTCACATGCAGTAGTCATTTACAGTCAAAAAATAAAACATTAAAAAATTACCATTTCTGACCATCTGGAGAAAGTTCGACAGGTCACGGGTCATCGTTTTTCATCAGAAAATAGATTTTTTGGACTGTAGAAAAATTGATCCAAAATGTCAATTGGATTGTGCCTCGTGTTGAATAAGTACTTTTTAAAGCCTCAATGTGACCAAAATTGCCATTTTTACAGCCTTTTTCTCCTACTCAGAAGCTTCTATTTCGACCAATTTCAGGCATTAAAATGACTCTAAACACACTTATTTTAGTTCCAAAAGTGATAATTCACATGCAGTAGTCATTTACAGTCAAAAAGTAAAACATTAAAAAATTACCATTTCTGACCATCTGGAGAAAGTTCAACAGGTCACGGGTCATCGTTTTTCATCAGAAAATTGATTTTTTGGACTGTAGAAAAATTGATTCAAAATGTCATTTGGATTGTGCCTCGTGTTGAATAAGTACTTTTTAAAGCCTCAATGTGACCAAAATTGCCATTTTTACAGCCTTTTTCTCCTCCTCAGAAGCTTCTATTTCGACCAATTTCAGGCATTAAAATGACTCTAAACACACTTATTTTAGTTCCAAAAGTGATAATTCACATGCAGTAGTCATTTACAGTCAAAAAGTAAAACATTAAAAAATTACCATTTCTGACCATCTGGAGAAAGTTCAACTGGTCACGGGGTCATCGTTTTTCATCAGAAAATTGATTTTTTGGACTGTAGAAAAATTGATTCAAAATGTCATTTGGATTGTGCCTCGTGTTGAATAAGTACTTTTTAAAGCCTCAATGTGACCAAAATTGCCATTTTTACAGCCTTTTTCTCCTACTCAGAAGCTTCTATTTCAACCAATTTCAGGCATTAAAATGACTCTAAACACACTTATTTTAGTTCCAAAAGTGATAATTCACATGCAGTAGTCATTTACAGTTAAAAAATAAAACATTAAAAAATTACCATTTCTGACCATCTGGAGAAAGTTTGACAGGTCACGGGTCATCGTTTTTCATCAGAAAATTGATTTTTTGGACTGTAGAAAAATTGATTAAAAAATGTCAATTGGATTGGGCCTCGTGTTGAATAACTACTTTTTAAAGCCCCAATGTGACCAAAATTGCCATTTTTACAGCCTTTTTCTCCTACTCAGAAGCTTCTATTTTGACCAATTTCAGGCATTAAAATGACTCTAAACACACTTATTTTAGTTCCAAAAGTGATAATTCACATGCAGTAGTCATTTACAGTCAAAAAATAAAACATTAAAAAATTACCAATTCTGACCATCTGGAGAAAGTTCGACAGGTCACGGGTCATCGTTTTTCATCAGAAAATAGATTTTTTGGACTGTAGAAAAATTGATTCAAAATGTCAATTGGATTGGGCCTCGTGTTGAATAAGTACTTTTTAAAGCCTCAATGTGACCAAAATTGCCATTTTTACAGCCTTTTTCTCCTACTCAGAAGCTTCTATTTCGACCAATTTCAGGCATTAAAATGACTCTAAACACACTTATTTTAGTTCCAAAAGTGATAATTCACATGCAGTAGTCATTTACAGTCAAAAAGTAAAACATTAAAAAATTACCATTTCTGACCATCTGGAGAAAGTTCAACTGGTCACGGGGTCATCGTTTTTCATCAGAAAATTGATTTTTTGGACTGTAGAAAAATTGATTCAAAATGTCATTTGGATTGTGCCTCGTGTTGAATAAGTACTTTTTAAAGCCTCAATGTGACCAAAATTGCCATTTTTACAGCCTTTTTCTCCTACTCAGAAGCTTCTATTTCAACCAATTTCAGGCATTAAAATTACTCTAAACACACTTATTTTAGTTCCAAAAGTGATAATTCACATGCAGTAGTCATTTACAGTCAAAAAATAAAACATTAAAAAATTACCATTTCTGACCATCTGGAGAAAGTTCGACAGGTCACGGGTCATCGTTTTTCATCAGAAAATTGATTTTATGGACTAGAAAAATTGATTCAAAATGTCAATTGGATTGGGCCTCGTGTTGAATAACTACTTTTTAAAGCCCCAATGTGACCAAAATTGCCATTTTTACAGCCTTTTTCTCCTACTCAGAAGCTTCTATTTCGACCAATTTCAGGCATTAAAATGACTCTAAACACACTTATTTTAGTTCCAAAAGTGATAATTCACATGCAGTAGTCATTTACAGTCCAAAAATAAAACATTAAAAAATTACAACTTTTGATCATCTTGAGAAAGTTCGACAGGTCACGGGTCATCGTTTTTCATCAGAAAATTGATTTTTTGGACTGTAGAAAAATTCATTCAAAATGTCATTTGGATTGTGCCTCGTGTTGAATAAGTACTTTTTAAAGCCTCAATGTGACCAAAATTGCCATTTTTACAGCCTTTTTCAACTACTCAGAGCGCTATTTCGACGAATTTCAGGCATTAAAATGACTCTAAACACACTTATTTTAGTTCCAAAAGTGATAATTCACATGCAGTAGTCATTTACAGTCAAAAAATAAAACATTAAAAAATTACCATTTCTGACCATCTGGAGAAAGTTCGACAGGTCACGGGTCATCGTTTTTCATCAGAAAATCGATTTTTTGGACTGTAGAAAAATTGATTCAAAATGTCAATTGGATTGGGCCTCGTGTTGAATAACTACTTTTTAAAGCCCCAATGTGACCAAAATTGCCATTTTTACAGCCTTTTTCTCCTACTCAGAGGCTTCTATTTCGACCAATTTCAGGCATTAAAATGACTCTAAACACACTTATTTTAGTTCCAAAAGTGATAATTCACATGCAGTAGTCATTTACAGTTAAAAAATAAAACATTAAAAAATTACCATTTCTGACCATCTGGAGAAAGTTTGACAGGTCACGGGTCATCGTTTTTCATCAGAAAATTGATTTTTTGGACTGTAGAAAAATTGATTAAAAAATGTCAATTGGATTGGGCCTCGTGTTGAATAACTACTTTTTAAAGCCCCAATGTGACCAAAATTGCCATTTTTACAGCCTTTTTCTCCTACTCAGAAGCTTCTATTTTGACCAATTTCAGGCATTAAAATGACTCTAAACACACTTATTTTAGTTCCAAAAGTGATAATTCACATGCAGTAGTCATTTACAGTCAAAAAATAAAACATTAAAAAATTACCAATTCTGACCATCTGGAGAAAGTTCGACAGGTCACGGGTCATCGTTTTTCATCAGAAAATAGATTTTTTGGACTGTAGAAAAATTGATTCAAAATGTCAATTGGATTGGGCCTCGTGTTGAATAACTACTTTTTAAAGCCCCAATGTGACCAAAATTGCCATTTTTACAGCCTTTTTCTCCTACTCAGAGGCTTCTATTTCGACCAATTTCAGGCATTAAATTGACTCTAAACACACTTATTTTAGTTCCAAAAGTGATAATTCACATGCAGTAGTCATTTACAGTCAAAAAATAAAACATTAAAAAATTACCAATTCTGACCATCTGGAGAAAGTTCGACAGGTCACGGGTCATCGTTTTTCATCAGAAAATCGATTTTTTGGACTGTAGAAAAATTGATTCAAAATGTCAATTGGATTGGGCCTCGTGTTGAATAACTACTTTTTAAAGCCCCAATGTGACCAAAATTGCCATTTTTACAGCCTTTTTCTCCTACTCAGAGGCTTCTATTTCGACCAATTTCAGGCATTAAAATGACTCTAAACACACTTATTTTAGTTCCAAAAGTGATAATTCACATGCAGTAGTCATTTACAGTAAAAAAAAAAACATTAAAAAATTACCATTTCTGACCATCTGGAGAAAGTTTGACAGGTCACGGGTCATCGTTTTTCATCAGAAAATTGATTTTTTGGACTGTAGAAAAATTGATTCAAAAATGTCAATTGGATTGGGCCTCGTGTTGAATAACTACTTTTTAAAGCCCCAATGTGACCAAAATTGCCATTTTTACAGCCTTTTTCTCCTACTCAGAAGCTTCTATTTTGACCAATTTCAGGCATTAAAATGACTCTAAACACACTTATTTTAGTTCCAAAAGTGATAATTCACATGCAGTAGTCATTTACAGTCAAAAAATAAAACATTAAAAAATTACCATTTCTGACCATCTGGAGAAAGTTCGACAGGTCACGGGTCATCGTTTTTCATCAGAAAATCGATTTTTTGGACTGTAGAAAAATTGATTCAAAATGTCAATTGGATTGGGCCTCGTGTTGAATAACTACTTTTTAAAGCCCCAATGTGACCAAAATTGCCATTTTTACAGCCTTTTTCTCCTACTCAGAGGCTTCTATTTCGACCAATTTCAGGCATTAAAATGACTCTAAACACACTTATTTTAGTTCCAAAAGTGATAATTCACATGCAGTAGTCATTTACAGTCAAAAAATAAAACATTAAAAAATTACCATTTCTGACCATCTGGAGAAAGTTTGACAGGTCACGGGTCATCGTTTTTCATCAGAAAATTGATTTTTTGGACTGTAGAAAAATTGATTCAAAAATGTCAATTGGATTGGGCCTCGTGTTGAATAACTACTTTTTAAAGCCCCAATGTGACCAAAATTGCCATTTTTACAGCCTTTTTCTCCTACTCAGAAGCTTCTATTTTGACCAATTTCAGGCATTAAAATGACTCTAAACACACTTATTTTAGTTCCAAAAGTGATAATTCACATGCAGTAGTCATTTACAGTCAAAAAATAAAACATTAAAAAATTACCAATTCTGACCATCTGGAGAAAGTTTGACAGGTCACGGGTCATCGTTTTTCATCAGAAAATAGATTTTTTGGACTGTAGAAAAATTGATTCAAAAATGTCAATTGGATTGGGCCTCGTGTTGAATAACTACTTTTTAAAGCCCCAATGTGACCAAAATTGCCATTTTTACAGCCTTTTTCTCCTACTCTGGAAGCTTCTATTTCGACCAATTTCAGGCATTAAAATGACTCTAAACACACTTATTTTAGTTCCAAAAGTGATAATTCACATGCAGTAGTCATTTACAGTCCAAAAATAAAACATTAAAAAATTACAATTTTTGACCATCTGGAGAAAGTTCGACAGGTCACGGGTCATCGTTTTTCATCAGAAAATTGATTTTTTGGACTGTAGAAAAATTGATTCAAAATGTCATTTGGATTGTGCCTCGTGTTGAATAAGTACTTTTTAAAGCCTCAATGTGACCAAAATTGCCATTTTCACAGCCTTTTTCTCCTACTCAGAAGCTTCTATTTCGACCAATTTCAGGCATTAAAATGACTCTAAACACACTTATTTTAGTTCCAAAAGTGATAATTCACATGCAGTTGTCATTTACAGTCAAAAAATAAAACATTAAAAAATTACCATTTCTGACCATCTGGAGAAAGTTCGACAGGTCACGGGTCATCGTTTTTCATCAGAAAATTGATTTTTTGGACTGTAGAAAAATGTATTCAAAATGTCAATTGGATTGGGCCTCGTGTTGAATAACTACTTTTTAAAGCCCCAATGTGACCAAAATTGCCATTTTTACAGCCTTTTTCTCCTACTCTGGAAGCTTCTATTTCGACCAATTTCAGGCATTAAAATTACTCTAAACACACTTATTTTAGTTCCAAAAGTGATAATTCACATGCAGTAGTCATTTACAGTCAAAAAATAAAACATTACAAAATTGCCATTTCTGACCATCTGGAGAAAGTTCGGCAGGTCACGGGTCATTGTTTTTCATCAGAAAATTGATTTTTTGAACTGTAGAAAAATTGATTCAAAAATGTCAATTGGATTGGGCCTCGTGTTGAATAACTACTTTTTAAAGCCCCAATGTGACCAAAATTGCCATTTTTACAGCCTTTTTCTACTACTCAGAAGCTTCTATTTCGACCAATTTCAGGCATGAAAATGACTCTAAACACACTTATTTTAGTTCCAACAGTGATAATTCACATGCAGTGGTCATTTACAGTCAAAAAATAAAACATTAAAAAATTAACATTTCTGACCATCTGGAGAAAGTTCGACAGGTCACGGGTCATCGTTTTTCATCATAAAATAGATTTTTTGGACTGTAGAAAAATTGATTCAAAATGTCAATTGGATTGTGCCTCGTGTTGAATAAGTACTTTTTAAAGCCTCAATTTGACCAAAATTGCCATTTTTACAGCCTTTTTCTCCTACTCAGAAGCTTCTATTTCGACCAATTTCAGGCATTAAAATGACTCTAAACACACTTATCTTAGTTCCAAAGGTGATAATTCACATGCAGTTGTCATTTACAGTCAAAAAATAAAACATTAAAAAATTACCATTTCTGACCATCTGGAGAAAGTTCGACAGGTTACGGGTCATCGTTTTTCATCAGAAAATTGATTTTATGGACTGTAGAAAAATTGATTCAAAATGTCATTTGGATTGTGCCTCGTGTTGAATAACTACTTTTTAAAGCCCCAATGTGAACAAAATTGCCATTTTTACAGCCTTTTTCTACTACTCAGAAGCTTCTATTTCGACCAATTTCAGGCATGAAAATGACTCTAAACACACTTATTTTAGTTCCAACAGTGATAATTCACATGCAGTAGTCATTTACAGTCAAAAAATAAAACATTAAAAAATTACCATTTCTGACCATCTGGAGAAAGTTCAACAGGTCACGGGTCATCGTTTTTCATCAGAAAATTGATTTTTTGGACCGTAGAAAAATTGATTCAAAATGTCAATTGGATTGGGCCTCGTGTTGAATAACTACTTTTTAAAGCCCCAATGTGACCAAAATTGCCATTTTTACAGCCTTTTTCTCCTACTCAGAAGCTTCTATTTCGACCAATTTCAGGCATTAAAATTACTCTAAACACACTTATTTTAGTTCCAAAAGTGATAATTCACATGCAGTAGTCATTTACAGTCAAAAAATAAAACATTAAAAAATTACCATTTCTGACCATCTGGAGAAAGTTCGACAGGTCACGGGTCATCATTTTTCATCAGAAAATTGATTTTTTGGACTGTAGAAAAATTGATTCAAAAATGTCAATTGGATTGGGCCTCGTGTTGAATAACTACTTTTTAAAGCCCCAATGTGACCAAAATTGCCATTTTTACAGCCTTTTTCTCCTACTCAGAAGCTTCTATTTCGACCAATTTCAGGCATTAAAATGACTTTAAACACACTTATTTTAGTTCCAAAAGTGATAATTCACATGCAGTAGTCATTTACAGTCCAAAAAAAAAACATTAAAAAATTAACATTTTTGACCATCTGGAGAAAGTTCGACAGGTCACGGGTCATCGTTTTTCATCAGAAAATTGATTTTATGGACTGTAGAAAAATTGATTCAAAATGTCAATTGGATTGGGCTTCGTGTTGAATAACTACTTTTTAAAGCCCCAATGTGACCAAAATTGCCATTTTTACAGCCTTTTTCTACTACTCAGAAGCTTCTATTTCGACCAATTTCAGGCATGAAAATGACTCTAAACACACTTATTTTAGTTCCAACAGTAATAATTCACATGCAGTAGTCATTTACAGTCAAAAAATAAAACATTAAAAAATTAACATTTCTAACCATCTGGAGAAAGTTCAACAGGTCACGGGTCACCGTTTATCATCAGAAAATTGATTTTTTGGACCGTCGAAAAATTGATTCAAAATGTTATTTGGATTGTGCCTCGTGTTGAATAAGTACTTTTTAAAGCCTCAATGTGACCAAAATTGCCATTTTTACTGCCTTTTTCAACTACTCAGAAGCTTCTATTTCGATCAATTTCAGGCATTAAAATGACTCTAAACACACTTATTTTAGTTCCAAAAGTGATAATTCACATGCAGTAGTCATTTACAGTCAAAAAATAAAACATTAAAAAATTACCATTTCTGACCATCTGGAGAAAGTTCGACAGGTCACGGGTCATCGTTTTTCATCAGAAAATCGATTTTTTGGACTGTAGAAAAATTGATTCAAAATGTCAATTGGATTGGGCCTCGTGTTGAATAACTACTTTTTAAAGCCCCAATGTGACCAAAATTGCCATTTTTACAGACTTTTTCTCCTACTCAGAGGCTTCTATTTCGACCAATTTCAGGCATTAAAATGACTCTAAACACACTTATTTTAGTTCCAAAAGTGATAATTCACATGCAGTAGTCATTTACAGTCAAAAAATAAAACATTAAAAAATTACCATTTCTGACCATCTGGAGAAAGTTTGACAGGTCACGGGTCATCGTTTTTCATCAGAAAATTGATTTTTTGGACTGTAGAAAAATTGATTCAAAAATGTCAATTGGATTGGGCCTCGTGTTGAATAACTACTTTTTAAAGCCCCAATGTGACCAAAATTGCCATTTTTACAGCCTTTTTCTCCTACTCAGAAGCTTCTATTTTGACCAATTTCAGGCATTAAAATGACTCTAAACACACTTATTTTAGTTACAAAAGTGATAATTCACATGCAGTAGTCATTTACAGTCAAAAAATAAAACATCAAAAAATTACCACTTCTGACCATCTGGAGAAAGTTCGACAGGTCACGGGTCATCGTTTTTCATCAGAAAATTGATTTTTTGGACTGTAGAAAAATTTATTCAAAATGTCAATTGGATTGGGCCTCGTGTTGAATAAGTACTTTTTAAAGCCCCAATGTGACCAAAATTGCCATTTTTACAGCCTTTTTCTCCTACTCTGGAAGCTTCTATTTCGACCAATTTCAGGCATTAAAATGACTCTAAACACACTTATTTTAGTTCCAAAAGTGATAATTCACATGCAGTAGTCATTTACAGTCAAAAAATAAAACATTAAAAAATTGCCATTTCTGACCATCTGGAGAAAGTTCGACAGGTCACGGGTCATTGTTTTTCATCAGAAAATTGATTTTTTGGACTGTAGAAAAATTGATTCAAAAATGTCAATTGGATTGGGCCTCGTGTTGAATAACTACTTTTTAAAGCCCCAATGTGACCAAAATTGCCATTTTTACAGCCTTTTTCTACTACTCAGAAGCTTCTATTTCGACCAATTTCAGGCATGAAAATGACTCTAAACACACTTATTTTAGTTCCAAAAGTGATAATTCACATGCAGTAGTCATTTACAGTCAAAAAATAAAACATTAAAAAATTACCATTTCTGACCATCTGGAGAAAGTTTGACAGGTCACGGGTCATCGTTTTTCATCAGAAAATTGATTTTTTGGACTGTAGAAAAATTGATTCAAAAATGTCAATTGGATTGGGCCTCGTGTTGAATAACTACTTTTTAAAGCCCCAATGTGACCAAAATTGCCATTTTTACAGCCTTTTTCTCCTACTCAGAAGCTTCTATTTTGACCAATTTCAGGCATTAAAATGACTCTAAACACACTTATTTTAGTTCCAAAAGTGATAATTCACATGCAGTAGTCATTTACAGTCAAAAAATAAAACATTAAAAAATTACCAATTCTGACCATCTGGAGAAAGTTTGACAGGTCACGGGTCATCGTTTTTGATCAGAAAATAGATTTTTTGGACTGTAGAAAAATTGATTCAAAAATGTCAATTGGATTGGGCCTCGTGTTGAATAACTACTTTTTAAAGCCCCAATGTGACCAAAATTGCCATTTTTACAGCCTTTTTCTCCTACTCTGGAAGCTTCTATTTCGACCAATTTCAGGCATTAAAATGACTCTAAACACACTTATTTTAGTTCCAAAAGTGATAATTCACATGCAGTAGTCATTTACAGTCCAAAAATAAAACATTAAAAAATTACAATTTTTGACCATCTGGAGAAAGTTCGACAGGTCACGGGTCATCGTTTTTCATCAGAAAATTGATTTTTTGGACTGTAGAAAAATTGATTCAAAATGTCATTTGGATTGTGCCTCGTGTTGAATAAGTACTTTTTAAAGCCTCAATGTGACCAAAATTGCCATTTTCACAGCCTTTTTCTCCTACTCAGAAGCTTCTATTTCGACCAATTTCAGGCATTAAAATGACTCTAAACACACTTATTTTAGTTCCAAAAGTGATAATTCACATGCAGTTGTCATTTACAGTCAAAAAATAAAACATTAAAAAATTACCATTTCTGACCATCTGGAGAAAGTTCGACAGGTCACGGGTCATCGTTTTTCATCAGAAAATTGATTTTTTGGACTGTAGAAAAATGTATTCAAAATGTCAATTGGATTGAGCCTCGTGTTGAATAACTACTTTTTAAAGCCCCAATGTGACCAAAATTGCCATTTTTACAGCCTTTTTCTCCTACTCTGGAAGCTTCTATTTCGACCAATTTCAGGCATTAAAATTACTCTAAACACACTTATTTTAGTTCCAAAAGTGATAATTCACATGCAGTAGTCATTTACAGTCAAAAAATAAAACATTACAAAATTGCCATTTCTGACCATCTGGAGAAAGTTCGGCAGGTCACGGGTCATTGTTTTTCATCAGAAAATTGATTTTTTGAACTGTAGAAAAATTGATTCAAAAATGTCAATTGGATTGGGCCTCGTGTTGAATAACTACTTTTTAAAGCCCCAATGTGACCAAAATTGCCATTTTTACAGCCTTTTTCTACTACTCAGAAGCTTCTATTTCGACCAATTTCAGGCATGAAAATGACTCTAAACACACTTATTTTAGTTCCAACAGTGATAATTCACATGCAGTGGTCATTTACAGTCAAAAAATAAAACATTAAAAAATTAACATTTCTGACCATCTGGAGAAAGTTCGACAGGTCACGGGTCATCGTTTTTCATCATAAAATAGATTTTTTGGACTGTAGAAAAATTGATTCAAAATGTCAATTGGATTGTGCCTCGTGTTGAATAAGTACTTTTTAAAGCCTCAATTTGACCAAAATTGCCATTTTTACAGCCTTTTTCTCCTACTCAGAAGCTTCTATTTCGACCAATTTCAGGCATTAAAATGACTCTAAACACACTTATCTTAGTTCCAAAGGTGATAATTCACATGCAGTTGTCATTTACAGTCAAAAAATAAAACATTAAAAAATTACCATTTCTGACCATCTGGAGAAAGTTCGACAGGTTACGGGTCATCGTTTTTCATCAGAAAATTGATTTTATGGACTGTAGAAAAATTGATTCAAAATGTCATTTGGATTGTGCCTCGTGTTGAATAACTACTTTTTAAAGCCCCAATGTGAACAAAATTGCCATTTTTACAGCCTTTTTCTACTACTCAGAAGCTTCTATTTCGACCAATTTCAGGCATGAAAATGACTCTAAACACACTTATTTTAGTTCCAACAGTGATAATTCACATGCAGTAGTCATTTAGAGTCAAAAAATAAAACATTAAAAAATTACCATTTCTGACCATCTGGAGAAAGTTCAACAGGTCACGGGTCATCGTTTTTCATCAGAAAATTGATTTTTTGGACCGTAGAAAAATTGATTCAAAATGTCAATTGGATTGGGCCTCGTGTTGAATAACTACTTTTTAAAGCCCCAATGTGACCAAAATTGCCATTTTTACAGCCTTTTTCTCCTACTCAGAAGCTTCTATTTCGACCAATTTCAGGCATTAAAATTACTCTAAACACACTTATTTTAGTTCCAAAAGTGATAATTCACATGCAGTAGTCATTTACAGTCAAAAAATAAAACATTAAAAAATTACCATTTCTGACCATCTGGAGAAAGTTCGACAGGTCACGGGTCATCATTTTTCATCAGAAAATTGATTTTTTGGACTGTAGAAAAATTGATTCAAAAATGTCAATTGGATTGGGCCTCGTGTTGAATAACTACTTTTTAAAGCCCCAATGTGACCAAAATTGCCATTTTTACAGCCTTTTTCTCCTACTCAGAAGCTTCTATTTCGACCAATTTCAGGCATTAAAATGACTTTAAACACACTTATTTTAGTTCCAAAAGTGATAATTCACATGCAGTAGTCATTTACAGTCCAAAAAAAAAACATTAAAAAATTAACATTTTTGACCATCTGGAGAAAGTTCGACAGGTCACGGGTCATCGTTTTTCATCAGAAAATTGATTTTATGGACTGTAGAAAAATTGATTCAAAATGTCAATTGGATTGGGCTTCGTGTTGAATAACTACTTTTTAAAGCCCCAATGTGACCAAAATTGCCATTTTTACAGCCTTTTTCTACTACTCAGAAGCTTCTATTTCGACCAATTTCAGGCATGAAAATGACTCTAAACACACTTATTTTAGTTCCAACAGTAATAATTCACATGCAGTAGTCATTTACAGTCAAAAAATAAAACATTAAAAAATTAACATTTCTAACCATCTGGAGAAAGTTCAACAGGTCACGGGTCACCGTTTATCATCAGAAAATTGATTTTTTGGACCGTCGAAAAATTGATTCAAAATGTTATTTGGATTGTGCCTCGTGTTGAATAAGTACTTTTTAAAGCCTCAATGTGACCAAAATTGCCATTTTTACTGCCTTTTTCAACTACTCAGAAGCTTCTATTTCGATCAATTTCAGGCATTAAAATGACTCTAAACACACTTATTTTAGTTCCAAAAGTGATAATTCACATGCAGTAGTCATTTACAGTCAAAAAATAAAACATTAAAAAATTACCATTTCTGACCATCTGGAGAAAGTTCGACAGGTCACGGGTCATCGTTTTTCATCAGAAAATCGATTTTTTGGACTGTAGAAAAATTGATTCAAAATGTCAATTGGATTGGGCCTCGTGTTGAATAACTACTTTTTAAAGCCCCAATGTGACCAAAATTGCCATTTTTACAGACTTTTTCTCCTACTCAGAGGCTTCTATTTCGACCAATTTCAGGCATTAAAATGACTCTAAACACACTTATTTTAGTTCCAAAAGTGATAATTCACATGCAGTAGTCATTTACAGTCAAAAAATAAAACATTAAAAAATTACCATTTCTGACCATCTGGAGAAAGTTTGACAGGTCACGGGTCATCGTTTTTCATCAGAAAATTGATTTTTTGGACTGTAGAAAAATTGATTCAAAAATGTCAATTGGATTGGGCCTCGTGTTGAATAACTACTTTTTAAAGCCCCAATGTGACCAAAATTGCCATTTTTACAGCCTTTTTCTCCTACTCAGAAGCTTCTATTTTGACCAATTTCAGGCATTAAAATGACTCTAAACACACTTATTTTAGTTACAAAAGTGATAATTCACATGCAGTAGTCATTTACAGTCAAAAAATAAAACATCAAAAAATTACCATTTCTGACCATCTGGAGAAAGTTCGACAGGTCACGGGTCATTGTTTTTCATCAGAAAATTGATTTTTTGGACTGTAGAAAAATTGATTCAAAAATGTCAATTGGATTGGGCCTCGTGTTGAATAACTACTTTTTAAAGCCCCAATGTGACCAAAATTGCCATTTTTACAGCCTTTTTCTACTACTCAGAAGCTTCTATTTCGACCAATTTCAGGCATGAAAATGACTCTAAACACACTTATTTTAGTTCCAACAGTGATAATTCACATGCAGTAGTCATTTACAGTCAAAAAATAAAACATTAAAAAATTAACATTTCTAACCATCTGGAGAAAGTTCAACAGGTCACGGGTCACCGTTTATCATCAGAAAATTGATTTTTTGGACCGTCGAAAAATTGATTCAAAATGTTATTTGGATTGTGCCTCGTGTTGAATAAGTACTTTTTAAAGCCTCAATGTGACCATAATTGCCATTTTTACAGCCTTTTTCAACTACTCAGAAGCTTCTATTTCGACCAATTTCAGGCATTAAAATTACTCTAAACACACTTATTTTAGTTCCAAAAGTGATAATTCACATGCAGTAGTCATTTACAGTCAAAAAATAAAACATTAAAAAATTACCATTTCTGACCATCTGGAGAAAGTTCGACAGGTCACGGGTCATCATTTTTCATCAGAAAATAGATTTTTTGGACTGTAGAAAAATTGATTCAAAATGTCAATTGGATTGTGCCTCGTGTTGAATAAGTACTTTCTAAAGCCCCAATGTGACCAAAATTGCCATTTTTACAGCCTTTTTCGCCTACTCAGAAGCTTCTATTTTGACCAATTTCAGGCATTAAAATGACTCTAAACACACTTATTTTAGTTCCAAAAGTGATAATTCACATGCAGTAGTCATTTACAGTCCAAAAATAAAACATTAAAAAATTACCATTTCTGACCATCTGGAGAAAGTTTGACAGGTAACGGGTCATCGTTTTTCATCAGAAAATGGATTTTTTTGACTGTAGAAAAATGCATTCAAAATGTCATTTGGATTGTGCCTCATGTTGAATAAGTACTTTTTAAAGCCTCAATGTGACCAAAATTGCCATTTTTACAGCCTTTTTCTCCTACTCAGAAGCTTCTATTTCGACCAATTTCAGGCATTAAAATGACTCTAAACACACTTATTTTAGTTCCAAAAGTGATAATTCACATGCAGTAGTCATTTACAGTCAAAAAATAAAACACTAAAAAATTGCCATTTCTGACCATCTGGAGAAAGTTCGACAGGTCACGGGTCATTGTTTTTCATCAGAAAATTGATTTTTTGGACTGTAGAAAAATTGATTCAAAAATGTCAATTGGATTGGGCCTCGTGTTGAATAACTACTTTTTAAAGCCCCAATGTGACCAAAATTGCCATTTTTACAGCCTTTTTCTCCCACTCAGAAGCTTCTATTTTGACCAATTTCAGGCATTAAAATGACTCTAAACACACTTATTTTAGTTCCAAAAGTGATAATTCACATGCAGTAGTCATTTACAGTCAAAAAATAAAACATTAAAAAATTACCATTTCTGACCATCTGGAGAAAGTTTGACAGGTCACGGGTCATCGTTTTTCATCAGAAAATTGATTTTTTGGACTGTAGAAAAATTCATTCAAAATGTCATTTGGATTGTGCCTCGTGTTGAATAAGTACTTTTTAAAGCCTCAATGTGACCAAAATTGCCATTTTTACAGCCTTTTTCAACTACTCAGAGCGCTATTTCGACGAATTTCAGGCATTAAAATGACTCTAAACACACTTATTTTAGTTCCAAAAGTGATAATTCACATGCAGTAGTCATTTACAGTCAAAAAATAAAACATTAAAAAATTACCATTTCTGACCATCTGGAGAAAGTTCGACAGGTCACGGGTCATCGTTTTTCATCAGAAAATCGATTTTTTGGACTGTAGAAAAATTGATTCAAAATGTCAATTGGATTGGGCCTCGTGTTGAATAACTACTTTTTAAAGCCCCAATGTGACCAAAATTGCCATTTTTACAGCCTTTTTCTCCTACTCAGAGGCTTCTATTTCGACCAATTTCAGGCATTAAAATGACTCTAAACACACTTATTTTAGTTCCAAAAGTGATAATTCACATGCAGTAGTCATTTACAGTCAAAAAATAAAACATTAAAAAATTACCATTTCTGACCATCTGGAGAAAGTTTGACAGGTCACGGGTCATCGTTTTTCATCAGAAAATTGATTTTTTGGACTGTAGAAAAATTGATTCAAAAATGTCAATTGGATTGGGCCTCGTGTTGAATAACTACTTTTTAAAGCCCCAATGTGACCAAAATTGCCATTTTTACAGCCTTTTTCTCCTACTCAGAAGCTTCTATTTTGACCAATTTCAGGCATTAAAATGACTCTAAACACACTTATTTTAGTTCCAAAAGTGATAATTCACATGCAGTAGTCATTTACAGTCAAAAAATAAAACATTAAAAAATTACCATTTCTGACCATCTGGAGAAAGTTCGACAGGTCACGGGTCATCGTTTTTCATCAGAAAATCGATTTTTTGGACTGTAGAAAAATTGATTCAAAATGTCAATTGGATTGGGCCTCGTGTTGAATAACTACTTTTTAAAGCCCCAATGTGACCAAAATTGCCATTTTTACAGCCTTTTTCTCCTACTCAGAGGCTTCTATTTCGACCAATTTCAGGCATTAAAATGACTCTAAACACACTTATTTTAGTTCCAAAAGTGATAATTCACATGCAGTAGTCATTTACAGTCAAAAAATAAAACATTAAAAAATTACCATTTCTGACCATCTGGAGAAAGTTTGACAGGTCACGGGTCATCGTTTTCCATCAGAAAATTGATTTTTTGGACTGTAGAAAAATTGATTCAAAAATGTCAATTGGATTGGGCCTCGTGTTGAATAACTACTTTTTAAAGCCCCAATGTGACCAAAATTGCCATTTTTACAGCCTTTTTCTCCTACTCAGAAGCTTCTATTTTGACCAATTTCAGGCATTAAAATGACTCTAAACACACTTATTTTAGTTCCAAAAGTGATAATTCACATGCAGTAGTCATTTACAGTCAAAAAATAAAACATTAAAAAATTACCAATTCTGACCATCTGGAGAAAGTTTGACAGGTCACGGGTCATCGTTTTTCATCAGAAAATAGATTTTTTGGACTGTAGAAAAATTGATTCAAAAATGTCAATTGGATTGGGCCTCGTGTTGAATAACTACTTTTTAAAGCCCCAATGTGACCAAAATTGCCATTTTTACAGCCTTTTTCTCCTACTCTGGAAGCTTCTATTTCGACCAATTTCAGGCATTAAAATGACTCTAAACACACTTATTTTAGTTCCAAAAGTGATAATTCACATGCAGTAGTCATTTACAGTCCAAAAATAAAACATTAAAAAATTACAATTTTTGACCATCTGGAGAAAGTTCGACAGGTCACGGGTCATTGTTTTTCATCAGAAAATTGATTTTTTGGACTGTAGAAAAATGTATTCAAAATGTCAATTGGATTGGGCCTCGTGTTGAATAACTACTTTTTAAAGCCCCAATGTGACCAAAATTGCCATTTTTATAGCCTTTTTCTCCTACTCTGGAAGCTTCTATTTCGACCAATTTCAGGCATTAAAATTACTCTAAACACACTTATTTTAGTTCCAAAAGTGATAATTCACATGCAGTAGTCATTTACAGTCAAAAAATAAAACATTACAAAATTGCCATTTCTGACCATCTGGAGAAAGTTCGGCAGGTCACGGGTCATTGTTTTTCATCAGAAAATTGATTTTTTGGACTGTAGAAAAATTGATTCAAAAATGTCAATTGGATTGGGCCTCGTGTTGAATAACTACTTTTTAAAGCCCCAATGTGACCAAAATTGCCATTTTTACAGCCTTTTTCTACTACTCAGAAGCTTCTATTTCGACCAATTTCAGGCATGAAAATGACTCTAAACACACTTATTTTAGTTCCAACAGTGATAATTCACATGCAGTGGTCATTTACAGTCAAGAAATAAAACATTAAAAAATTAACATTTCTGACCATCTGGAGAAAGTTCGACAGGTCACGGGTCATCGTTTTTCATCATAAAATAGATTTTTTGGACTGTAGAAAAATTGATTCAAAATGTCAATTGGATTGTGCCTCGTGTTGAATAAGTACTTTTTAAAGCCTCAATTTGACCAAAATTGCCATTTTTACAGCCTTTTTCTCCTACTCAGAAGCTTCTATTTCGACCAATTTCAGGCATTAAAATGACTCTAAACACACTTATCTTAGTTCCAAAGGTGATAATTCACATGCAGTTGTCATTTACAGTCAAAAAATAAAACATTAAAAAATTACCATTTCTGACCATCTGGAGAAAGTTCGACAGGTTACGGGTCATCGTTTTTCATCAGAAAATTGATTTTATGGACTGTAGAAAAATTGATTCAAAATGTCATTTGGATTGTGCCTCGTGTTGAATAACTACTTTTTAAAGCCCCAATGTGAACAAAATTGCCATTTTTACAGCCTTTTTCTACTACTCAGAAGCTTCTATTTCGACCAATTTCAGGCATGAAAATGACTCTAAACACACTTATTTTAGTTCCAACAGTGATAATTCACATGCAGTAGTCATTTACAGTCAAAAAATAAAACATTAAAAAATTACCATTTCTGACCATCTGGAGAAAGTTCAACAGGTCACGGGTCATCGTTTTTCATCAGAAAATTGATTTTTTGGACCGTAGAAAAATTGATTCAAAATGTCAATTGGATTGGGCCTCGTGTTGAATAACTACTTTTAAAGCCCCAATGTGACCAAAATTGCCATTTTTACAGCCTTTTTCTCCTACTCAGAAGCTTCTATTTCGACCAATTTCAGGCATTAAAATTACTCTAAACACACTTATTTTAGTTCCAAAAGTGATAATTCACATGCAGTAGTCATTTACAGTCAAAAAATAAAACATTAAAAAATTACCATTTCTGACCATCTGGAGAAAGTTCGACAGGTCACGGGTCATCATTTTTCATCAGAAAATTGATTTTTTGGACTGTAGAAAAATTGATTCAAAAATGTCAATTGGATTGGGCCTCGTGTTGAATAACTACTTTTTAAAGCCCCAATGTGACCAAAATTGCCATTTTTACAGCCTTTTTCTCCTACTCAGAAGCTTCTATTTCGACCAATTTCAGGCATTAAAATGACTTTAAACACACTTATTTTAGTTCCAAAAGTGATAATTCACATGCAGTAGTCATTTACAGTCCAAAAAAAAAACATTAAAAAATTAACATTTTTGACCATCTGGAGAAAGTTCGACAGGTCACGGGTCATCGTTTTTCATCAGAAAATTGATTTTATGGACTGTAGAAAAATTGATTCAAAATGTCAATTGGATTGGGCTTCGTGTTGAATAACTACTTTTTAAAGCCCCAATGTGACCAAAATTGCCATTTTTACAGCCTTTTTCTACTACTCAGAAGCTTCTATTTCGACCAATTTCAGGCATGAAAATGACTCTAAACACACTTATTTTAGTTCCAACAGTAATAATTCACATGCAGTAGTCATTTACAGTCAAAAAATAAAACATTAAAAAATTAACATTTCTAACCATCTGGAGAAAGTTCAACAGGTCACGGGTCACCGTTTATCATCAGAAAATTGATTTTTTGGACCGTTGAAAAATTGATTCAAAATGTTATTTGGATTGTGCCTCGTGTTGAATAAGTACTTTTTAAAGCCTCAATGTGACCAAAATTGCCATTTTTACTGCCTTTTTCAACTACTCAGAAGCTTCTATTTCGATCAATTTCAGGCATTAAAATGACTCTAAACACACTTATTTTAGTTCCAAAAGTGATAATTCACATGCAGTAGTCATTTACAGTCAAAAAATAAAACATTAAAAAATTACCATTTCTGACCATCTGGAGAAAGTTCGACAGGTCACGGGTCATCGTTTTTCATCAGAAAATCGATTTTTTGGACTGTAGAAAAATTGATTCAAAATGTCAATTGGATTGGGCCTCGTGTTGAATAACTACTTTTTAAAGCCCCAATGTGACCAAAATTGCCATTTTTACAGCCTTTTTCTCCTACTCAGAGGGTTCTATTTCGACCAATTTCAGGCATTAAAATGACTCTAAACACACTTATTTTAGTTCCAAAAGTGATAATTCACATGCAGTAGTCATTTACAGTCAAAAAATAAAACATTAAAAAATTACCATTTCTGACCATCTGGAGAAAGTTTGACAGGTCACGGGTCATCGTTTTTTCATCAGAAAATTGATTTTTTGGACTGTAGAAAAATTAATTCAAAATGTCATTTGGATTGTGCCTCATGTTGAATAAGTACTTTTTAAAGCCTCAATGTGACCAAAATTGCCATTTTTACAGCCTTTTTCTACTACTCAGAAGCTTTTATTTCGACCAATTTCAGGCATGAAAATGACTCTAAACACACTTATTTTAGTTCCAACAGTGATAATTCACATGCAGTAGTCATTTACAGTCAAAAAATAAAACATTACAAAATTAACATTTCTAACCATCTGGAGAAAGTTCAACAGGTCACGGGTCACCGTTTATCATCAGAAAATTGATTTTTTGGACCGTCGAAAAATTAATTCAAAATGTTATTTGGATTGTGCCTCGTGTTGAATAAGTACTTTTTAAAGCCTCAATGTGACCAAAATTGCCATTTTTACAGCCTTTTTCAACTACTCAGAAGCTTCTATTTCGACCAATTTCAGGCATTAAAATTACTCTAAACACACTTATTTTAGTTCCAAAAGTGATAATTCACATGCAGTAGTCATTTACAGTCAAAAAATAAAACATTAAAAAATTACCATTTCTGACCATCTGGAGAAAGTTTGACAGGTCACGGGTCATCGTTTTTCATCAGAAAATTGATTTTTTGGACTGTAGAAAAATTAATTCAAAATGTCATTTGGATTGTGCCTCATGTTGAATAAGTACTTTTTAAAGCCTCAATGTGACCAAAATTGCCATTTTTACAGCCTTTTTCTCCTACTCAGAAGCTTCTATTTCAACCAATTTCAGGCATTAAAATGACTCTAAACACACTTATTTTAGTTCCAAAAGTGATAATTCACATGCAGTAGTCATTTACAGTCAAAAAGTAAAACATTAAAAAATTACCATTTCTGACCATCTGGAGAAAGTTCAACAGGTCACGGGTCATCGTTTTTCATCAGAAAATTGAATTTTTGGACTGTAGAAAAATTGATTCCAAATGTCATTTGGATTGTGCCTCGTGTTGAATAAGTACTTTTTAAAGCCTCAATGTGACCAAAATTGCAATTTTTACAGCCTTTTTCTCCTACTCAGAAGCTTCTATTTCGACCAATTTCAGGCATTAAAATGACTCTAAACACACTTATTTTAGTTCCAAAAGTGATAATTCACATGCAGTAGTCATTTACAGTCAAAAAATAAAACATTAAAAAATTAACATTTCTGACCATCTGGAGAAAGTTCGACAGGTCACGGGTCATCGTTTTTCATCAGAAAATTGATTTTTAGGACTGTAGAAAAATTGATTCAAAATGTCAATTGGATTGGGCCTCGTGTTGAATAACTACTTTTTAAAGCCCCAATGTGACCAAAATTGCCATTTTTACAGCCTTTTTCTTCTACTCAGAAGCTTCTATTTCGACCAATTTCAGGCATTAAAATGACTCTAAACACACTTATTTTAGTTCCAAAAGTGATAATTCACATGCAGTAGTCATTTACAGTCCAAAAATAAAACATTAAAAAATTAAAATTTTTGACCATCTGGAGAAAGTTCGACAGGTCACGGGTCATCGTTTTTCATCAGAAAATTGATTTTATGGACTGTAGAAAAATTGATTCAAAATGTTATTTGGATTGTGCCTCGTGTTGAATAACTACCTTTTAAAGCCCCAATGTGACCAAAATTGCCATTTTTACAGCCTTTTTCTACTACTCAGAAGCTTCTATTTCGACCAATTTCAGGCATGAAAATGACTCTAAACACACTTATTTTAGTTCCAACAGTGATAATTCACATGCAGTAGTCATTTACAGTCAAAAAATAAAACATTACAAAATTAACATTTCTAACCATCTGGAGAAAGTTCAACAGGTCACGGGTCACCGTTTATCATCAGAAAATTGATTTTTTGGACCGTCGAAAAATTGATTCAAAATGTTATTTGGATTGTGCCTCGTGTTGAATAAGTACTTTTTAAAGCCTCAATGTGACCAAAATTGCCATTTTTACAGCCTTTTTCAACTACTCAGAAGCTTCTATTTCGACCAATTTCAGGCATTAAAATTACTCTAAACACACTTATTTTAGTTCCAAAAGTGATAATTCACATGCAGTAGTCATTTACAGTCAAAAAATAAAACATTAAAAAATTACCATTTCTGACCATCTGGAGAAAGTTCGACAGGTCACGGGTCATCGTTTTTCATCAGAAAATTGATTTTTAGGACTGTAGAAAAATTGATTCAAAATGTCAATTGGATTGGGCCTCGTGTTGAATAACTACTTTTTAAAGCCCCAATGTGACCAAAATTGCCATTTTTACAGCCTTTTTCTTCTACTCAGAAGCTTCTATTTCGACCAATTTCAGGCATTAAAATGACTCTAAACACACTTATTTTAGTTCCAAAAGTGATAATTCACATGCAGTAGTCATTTACAGTCCAAAAATAAAACATTAAAAAATTAAAATTTTTGACCATCTGGAGAAAGTTCGACAGGTCACGGGTCATCGTTTTTCATCAGAAAATTGATTTTATGGACTGTAGAAAAATTGATTCAAAATGCCAATTGGATTGGGCCTCGTGTTGAATAACTACCTTTTAAAGCCCCAATGTGACCAAAATTGCCATTTTTACAGCCTTTTTCAACTACTCAGAAGCTTCTATTTCGACCAATTTCAGGCATTAAAATTACTCTAAACACACTTATTTTAGTTCCAAAAGTGATAATTCACATGCAGTAGTCATTTACAGTCAAAAAATAAAACATTAAAAAATTACCATTTCTGACCATCTGGAGAAAGTTCGACAGGTCACGGGTCATCGTTTTTCATCAGAAAATTGATTTTTTGGACTGTAGAAAAATTGATTAAAAATGTCAATTGGATTGTGCCTCGTGTTGAATAAGTACTTTTTAAAGCCTCAATGTGACCAAAATTGCCATTTTTACAGCCTTTTTCTCCTACTCAGAAGCTTCTATTTCGACCAATTTCAGGCATTAAAATGACTCTAAACACACTTATTTTAGTTCCAAAAGTGATAATTCACATGCAGTAGTCATTTACAGTCAAAAAGTAAAACATTAAAAAATTACCATTTCTGACCATCTGGAGAAAGTTCAACTGGTCACGGGTCATCGTTTTTCATCAGAAAATTGATTTTTTGGACTGTAGAAAAATTGATTCAAAATGTCATTTGGATTGTGCCTCGTGTTGAATAAGTACTTTTTAAAGCCTCAATGTGACCAAAATTGCCATTTTTACAGCCTTTTTCTCCTACTCAGAAGCTTCTATTTCAACCAATTTCAGGCATTAAAATGACTCTAAACACACTTATTTTAGTTCCAAAAGTGATAATTCACATGCAGTAGTCATTTACAGTCAAAAAATAAAACATTACAAAATTACCATTTCTGACCATCTGGAGAAAGTTCGACAGGTCACGGGTCATCGTTTTTCATCAGAAAATTGATTTTATGGACTAGAAAAATTGATTCAAAATGTCAATTGGATTGGGCCTCGTGTTGAATAACTACTTTTTAAAGCCCCAATGTGACCAAAATTGCCATTTTTACAGCCTTTTTCTCCTACTCAGAAGCTTCTATTTCGACCAATTTCAGGCATTAAAATGACTCTAAACACACTTATTTTAGTTCCAAAAGTGATAATTCACATGCAGTAGTCATTTACAGTCCAAAAATAAAACATTAAAAAATTACAACTTTTGATCATCTTGAGAAAGTTCGACAGGTCACGGGTCATCGTTTTTCATCAGAAAATTGATTTTTTGGACTGTAGAAAAATTCATTCAAAATGTCATTTGGATTGTGCCTCGTGTTGAATAAGTACTTTTTAAAGCCCCAATGTGACCAAAATTGCCATTTTTACAGCCTTTTTCTCCTACTCAGAAGCTTCTATTTCGACCAATTTCAGGCATTAAAATGACTCTAAACACACTTATTTTAGTTCCAAAAGTGATAATTCACATGCAGTAGTCATTTACAGTCCAAAAATAAAACATTAAAAAATTACAACTTTTGATCATCTTGAGAAAGTTCGACAGGTCACGACGGGTCATCGTTTTTCATCAGAAAATTGATTTTTTGGACTGTAGAAAAATTCATTCAAAATGTCATTTGGATTGTGCCTCGTGTTGAATAAGTACTTTTTAAAGCCTCAATGTGACCAAAATTGCCATTTTTACAGCCTTTTTCAACTACTCAGAGCGCTATTTCGACGAATTTCAGGCATTAAAATGACTCTAAACACACTTATTTTAGTTCCAAAAGTGATAATTCACATGCAGTAGTCATTTACAGTCAAAAAATAAAACATTAAAAAATTACCATTTCTGACCATCTGGAGAAAGTTCGACAGGTCACGGGTCATCGTTTTTCATCAGAAAATCGATTTTTTGGACTGTAGAAAAATTGATTCAAAATGTCAATTGGATTGGGCCTCGTGTTGAATAACTACTTTTTAAAGCCCCAATGTGACCAAAATTGCCATTTTTACAGCCTTTTTCTCCTACTCAGAGGCTTCTATTTCGACCAATTTCAGGCATTAAAATGACTCTAAACACACTTATTTTAGTTCCAAAAGTGATAATTCACATGCAGTAGTCATTTACAGTTAAAAAATAAAACATTAAAAAATTACCATTTCTGACCATCTGGAGAAAGTTTGACAGGTCACGGGTCATCGTTTTTCATCAGAAAATTGATTTTTTGGACTGTAGAAAAATTGATTAAAAAATGTCAATTGGATTGGGCCTCGTGTTGAATAACTACTTTTTAAAGCCCCAATGTGACCAAAATTGCCATTTTTACAGCCTTTTTCTCCTACTCAGAAGCTTCTATTTTGACCAATTTCAGGCATTAAAATGACTCTAAACACACTTATTTTAGTTCCAAAAGTGATAATTCACATGCAGTAGTCATTTACAGTCAAAAAATAAAACATTAAAAAATTACCAATTCTGACCATCTGGAGAAAGTTCGACAGGTCACGGGTCATCGTTTTTCATCAGAAAATAGATTTTTTGGACTGTAGAAAAATTGATTCAAAATGTCAATTGGATTGGGCCTCGTGTTGAATAACTACTTTTTAAAGCCCCAATGTGACCAAAATTGCCATTTTTACAGACTTTTTCTCCTACTCAGAGGCTTCTATTTCGACCAATTTCAGGCATTAAATTGACTCTAAACACACTTATTTTAGTTCCAAAAGTGATAATTCACATGCAGTAGTCATTTACAGTCAAAAAATAAAACATTAAAAAATTACCATTTCTGACCATCTGGAGAAAGTTTGACAGGTCACGGGTCATCGTTTTTCATCAGAAAATTGATTTTTTGGACTGTAGAAAAATTGATTCAAAAATGTCAATTGGATTGGGCCTCGTGTTGAATAACTACTTTTTAAAGCCCCAATGTGACCAAAATTGCCATTTTTACAGCCTTTTTCTCCTACTCAGAGGCTTCTATTTCGACCAATTTCAGGCATTAAAATGACTCTAAACACACTTATTTTAGTTCCAAAAGTGATAATTCACATGCAGTAGTCATTTACAGTCCAAAAATAAAACATTAAAAAATTACAATTTTTGACCATCTGGAGAAAGTTCGACAGGTCACGGGTCATCGTTTTTCATCAGAAAATTGATTTTTTGGACTGTAGAAAAATTGATTCAAAATGTCATTTGGATTGTGCCTCGTGTTGAATAAGTACTTTTTAAAGCCTCAATGTGACCAAAATTGCCATTTTTACAGCCTTTTTCTCCTACTCAGAAGCTTCTATTTCGACCAATTTCAGGCATTAAAATGACTCTAAACACACTTATTTTAGTTCCAAAAGTGATAATTCACATGCAGTAGTCATTTACAGTCAAAAAATAAAACATTAAAAAATTGCCATTTCTGACCATCTGGAGAAAGTTCGACAGGTCACGGGTCATTGTTTTTCATCAGAAAATTGATTTTTTGGACTGTAGAAAAATTGATTCAAAATGTCAATTGGATTGGGCCTCGTGTTGAATAACTACTTTTTAAAGCCCCAATGTGACCAAAATTGCCATTTTTACAGCCTTTTTCTCCTACTCAGAAGCTTCTATTTCGACCAATTTCAGGTATTAAAACGACTCTAAACACACTTATTTTAGTTCCAAAAGTGATAATTCACATGCAGTAGTGATTTACAGTCAAAAAATAAAACATTAAAAAATTACCATTTCTGACCATCTGGAGAAAGTTCAACAGGTCACGGGTCATCGTTTTTCATCAGAAAATTGATTTTTTGGACTGTCGAAAAATTGATTCAAAATGTCATTTGGATTGTGCCTCGTGTTGAATAAGTACTTTTTAAAGCCTCAATGTGACCAAAATTGCCATTTTTACAGCCTTTTTCAACTACTCAGAAGCTTCTATTTCGACCAATTTCAGGCATTAAAATTACTCTAAACACACTTATTTTAGTTCCAAAAGTGATAATTCACATGCAGTCATTTACAGTCAAAAAATAAAACATTAAAAAATTACCATTTCTGACCATCTGGAGAAAGTTCGACAGGTCACGGGTCATCGTTTTTCATCAGAAAATTGATTTTTTGGACTGTAGAAAAATTCATTCAAAATGTCATTTGGATTGTGCCTCATGTTGAATAAGTACTTTTTAAAGCCTCAATGTGACCAAAATTGCCATTTTTACAGCCTTTTTCTCCTACTCAGAAGCTTCTATTTCGACCAATTTCAGGCATTAAAATGACTCTAAACACACTTATTTTAGTTCCAAAAGTGATAATTCACATGCAGTAGTCATTTACAGTCAAAAAGTAAAACATTAAAAAATTACCATTTCTGACCATCTGGAGAAAGTTCAACAGGTCACGGGTCATCGTTTTTCATCAGAAAATTGATTTTTTGGACTGTAGAAAAATTGATTCAAAATGTCATTTGGATTGTGCCTCGTGTTGAATAAGTACTTTTTAAAGCCTTAATGTGACCAAAATTGCAATTTTTACAGCCTTTTTCTCCTACTCAGAAGCTTCTATTTCGACCAATTTCAGGCATTAAAATGACTCTAAACACACTTATTTTAGTTCCAAAAGTGATAATTCACATGCAGTAGTCATTTACAGTCAAAAAATAAAACATTAAAAAATTTACCATTTCTGACCATCTGGAGAAAGTTCGACAGGTCACGGGTCATCGTTTTTCATCAGAAAATTGATTTTTAGGACTGTAGAAAAATTGATTCAAAATGTCAATTGGATTGGGCCTCGTGTTGAATAACTACTTTTTAAAGCCTCAATGTGACCAAAATTGCCATTTTTACAGCCTTTTTCTACTACTCAGAAGCTTCTATTTCGACCAATTTCAGGCATGAAAATGACTCTAAACACACTTATTTTAGTTCCAACAGTGATAATTCAAATGCAGTAGTCATTTACAGTCAAAAAATAAAACATTACAAAATTAACATTTCTAACCATCTGGAGAAAGTTCAACAGGTCACGGGTCACCGTTTATCATCAGAAAATTGATTTTTTGGACCGTCGAAAAATTGATTCAAAATGTTATTTGGATTGTGCCTCGTGTTGAATAAGTACTTTTTAAAGCCTCAATGTGACCAAAATTGCCATTTTTACAGCCTTTTTCAACTACTCAGAAGCTTCTATTTCGACCAATTTCAGGCATTAAAATTACTCTAAACACACTTATTTTAGTTCCAAAAGTGATAATTCACATGCAGTAGTCATTTACAGTCAAAAAATAAAACATTAAAAAATTACCATTTCTGACCATCTGGAGAAAGTTCGACAGGTCACGGGTCATCGTTTTTCATCAGAAAATTGATTTTTTGGACTGTAGAAAAATTGATTAAAAATGTCAATTGGATTGGGCCTCGTGTTGAATAAGTACTTTTTAAAGCCTCAATTTGACCAAAATTGCCATTTTTACAGCCTTTTTCTCCTACTCAGAAGCTTCTATTTCGACCAATTTCAGGCATTAAAATGACTCTAAACACACTTATCTTAGTTCCAAAAGTGATAATTCACATGCAGTAGTCATTTACAGTCAAAAAATAAAACATTAAAAAACTTACCATTTCTGACCATCTGGAGAAAGTTCGACAGGTCACGGGTCATCATTTTTCATCAGAAAATTGATTTTTTGGACTGTAGAAAAATTGATTCAAAAATGTCAATTGGATTGGGCCTCGTGTTGAATAACTACTTTTTAAAGCCCCAATGTGACCAAAATTGCCATTTTTACAGCCTTTTTCTCCTACTCAGAAGCTTCTATTTTGACCAATTTCAGGCATTAAAATGACTCTAAACACACTTATTTTAGTTCCAAAAGTGATAATTCACATGCAGTAATCATTTACAGTCCAAAAATAAAACATTAAAAAATTACCATTTCTGACCATCTGGAGAAAGTTTGACAGGTCACGGGTCATCGTTTTTCATCAGAAAATTGATTTTTTGGACTGTAGAAAAATTCATTCAAAATGTCATTTGGATTGTGCCTCATGTTGAATAAGTACTTTTTAAAGCCTCAATGTGACCAAAATTGCCATTTTTACAGCCTTTTTCTACTACTCAGAAGCTTCTATTTCGACCAATTTCAGGCATGAAAATGACTCTAAACACACTTATTTTAGTTCCAACAGTGATAATTCACATGCAGTAGTCATTTACAGTCAAAAAATAAAACATTACAAAATTAACATTTCTAACCATCTGGAGAAAGTTCAACAGGTCACGGGTCACCGTTTATCATCAGAAAATTGATTTTTTGGACCGTCGAAAAATTGATTCAAAATGTTATTTGGATTGTGCCTCGTGTTGAATAAGTACTTTTTAAAGCCTCAATGTGACCAAAATTGCCATTTTTACAGCCTTTTTCAACTACTCAGAAGCTTCTATTTCGACCAATTTCAGGCATTAAAATTACTCTAAACACACTTATTTTAGTTCCAAAAGTGATAATTCACATGCAGTAGTCATTTACAGTCAAAAAATAAAACATTAAAAAATTACCATTTCTGACCATCTGGAGAAAGTTCGACAGGTCACGGGTCATCGTTTTTCATCAGAAAATTGATTTTTTGGACTGTAGAAAAATTGATTAATAATGTCAATTGGATTGGGCCTCGTGTTGAATAAGTACTTATTAAAGCCTCAATTTGACCAAAATTGCCATTTTCACAGCCTTTTTCTCCTACTCAGAAGCTTCTATTTCGACCAATTTCAGGCATTAAAATGACTCTAAACACACTTATCTTAGTTCCAAAAGTGATAATTCACATGCAGTAGTCATTTACAGTCAAAAAATAAAACATTCAAAAACTTACCATTTCTGACCATCTGGAGAAAGTTCGACAGGTCACGGGTCATCATTTTTCATCAGAAAATTGATTTTTTGGACTGTAGAAAAATTGATTCAAAAATGTCAATTGGATTGGGCCTCGTGTTGAATAACTACTTTTTAAAGCCCCAATGTGACCAAAATTGCCATTTTTACAGCCTTTTTCTCCTACTCAGAAGCTTCTATTTTGACCAATTTCAGGCATTAAAATGACTCTAAACACACTTATTTTAGTTCCAAAAGTGATAATTCACATGCAGTAATCATTTACAGTCCAAAAATAAAACATTAAAAAATTACCATTTCTGACCATCTGGAGAAAGTTTGACAGGTCACGGGTCATCGTTTTTCATCAGAAAATTGATTTTTTGGACTGTAGAAAAATTAATTCAAAATGTCATTTGGATTGTGCCTCATGTTGAATAAGTACTTTTTAAAGCCTCAATGTGACCAAAATTGCCATTTTTACAGCCTTTTTCTCCTACTCAGAAGCTTCTATTTCGACCAATTTCAGGCATTTAAATGACTCTAAACACACTTATTTTAGTTCCAAAAGTGATAATTCACATGCAGTAGTCATTTACAGTCAAAAAGTAAAACATTAAAAAATTACCATTTCTGACCATCTGGAGAAAGTTCAACAGGTCACGGGTCATCGTTTTTCATCAGAAAATTGAATTTTTGGACTGTAGAAAAATTGATTCCAAATGTCATTTGGATTGTGCCTCGTGTTGAATAAGTACTTTTTAAAGCCTCAATGTGACCAAAATTGCAATTTTTACAGCCTTTTTCTCCTACTCAGAAGCTTCTATTTCGACCAATTTCAGGCATTAAAATGACTCTAAACACACTTATTTTAGTTCCAAAAGTGATAATTCACATGCAGTAGTCATTTACAGTCAAAAAATAAAACATTAAAAAATTACCATTTCTGACCATCTGGAGAAAGTTCGACAGGTCACGGGTCATCGTTTTTCATCAGAAAATTGATTTTATGGACTGTAGAAAAATTGATTCAAAATGTTATTTGGATTGTGCCTCGTGTTGAATAACTACCTTTTAAAGCCCCAATGTGACCAAAATTGCCATTTTTACAGCCTTTTTCTACTACTCAGAAGCTTCTATTTCGACCAATTTCAGGCATGAAAATGACTCTAAACACACTTATTTTAGTTCCAACAGTGATAATTCACATGCAGTAGTCATTTACAGTCAAAAAATAAAACATTACAAAATTAACATTTCTAACCATCTGGAGAAAGTTCAACAGGTCACGGGTCACCGTTTATCATCAGAAAATTGATTTTTTGGACCGTCGAAAAATTGATTCAAAATGTTATTTGGATTGTGCCTCGTGTTGAATAAGTACTTTTTAAAGCCTCAATGTGACCAAAATTGCCATTTTTACAGCCTTTTTCAACTACTCAGAAGCTTCTATTTCGACCAATTTCAGGCATTAAAATTACTCTAAACACACTTATTTTAGTTCCAAAAGTGATAATTCACATGCAGTAGTCATTTACAGTCAAAAAATAAAACATTAAAAAATTACCATTTCTGACCATCTGGAGAAAGTTCGACAGGTCACGGGTCATCGTTTTTCATCAGAAAATTGATTTTTTGGACTGTAGAAAAATTGATTAAAAATGTCAATTGGATTGGGCCTCGTGTTGAATAAGTACTTTTTAAAGCCTCAATTTGACCAAAATTGCCATTTTTACAGCCTTTTTCTCCTACTCAGAAGCTTCTATTTCGACCAATTTCAGGCATTAAAATGACTCTAAACACACTTATCTTAGTTCCAAAAGTGATAATTCACATGCAGTAGTCATTTACAGTCAAAAAGTAAAACATTAAAAAATTACCATTTCTGACCATCTGGAGAAAGTTCAACAGGACACGGGTCATCGTTTTTCATCAGAAAATTGAATTTTTGGACTGTAGAAAAATTGATTCCAAATGTCATTTGGATTGTGCCTCGTGTTGAATAAGTACTTTTTAAAGCCTCAATGTGACCAAAATTGCAATTTTTACAGCCTTTTTCTCCTACTCAGAAGCTTCTATTTCGACCAATTTCAGGCATTAAAATGACTCTAAACACACTTATTTTAGTTCCAAAAGTGATAATTCACATGCAGTAGTCATTTACAGTCAAAAAATAAACATTAAAAAATCACCATTTCTGACCATCTGGAGAAAGTTCGACAGGTCACGGGTCATCGTTTTTCATCAGAAAATTGATTTTTAGGACTGTAGAAAAATTGATTCAAAAATGTCAATTGGATTGGGCCTCGTGTTGAATAACTACTTTTTAAAGCCCCAATGTGACCAAAATTGCCATTTTTACAGCCTTTTTCTCCTACTCAGAAGCTTCTATTTTGACCAATTTCAGGCATTAAAATGACTCTAAACAAAGTGATAATTCACATGCAGTAATCATTTACAGTCCAAAAATAAAACATTAAAAAATTACCATTTCTGACCATCTGGAGAAAGTTTGACAGGTCACGGGTCATCGTTTTTCATCAGAAAATTGATTTTTTGGACTGTAGAAAATTAATTCAAAATGTCATTTGGATTGTGCCTCATGTTGAATAAGTACTTTTTAAAGCCTCAATGTGACCAAAATTGCCATTTTTACAGCCTTTTTCTACTACTCAGAAGCTTCTATTTCGACCAATTTCAGGCATGAAAATGACTCTAAACACACTTATTTTAGTTCCAACAGTGATAATTCACATGCAGTAGTCATTTACAGTCAAAAATAAACATTACAAATTAACATTTCTAACCATCTGGAGAAAGTTCAACAGGTCACGGGTCACCGTTTATCATCAGAAAATTGATTTTTTGGACCGTCGAAAAATTGATTCAAAATGTTATTTGGATTGTGCCTCGTGTTGAATAAGTACTTTTTAAAGCCTCAATGTGACCAAAATTGCCATTTTTACAGTCTTTTTCAACTACTCAGAAGCTTCTATTTCGACCAATTTCAGGCATTAAAATTACTCTAAACACACTTATTTTAGTTCCAAAAGTGATAATTCACATGCAGTAGTCATTTACAGTCAAAAAAATAAAACATTAAAAAATTACCATTTCTGACCATCTGGAGAAAGTTCGACAGGTCACGGGTCATCGTTTTTCATCAGAAAATTGATTTTTTGGACTGTAGAAAAATTGATTAATAATGTCAATTGGATTGGGCCTCGTGTTGAATAAGTACTTTTTAAAGCCTCAATTTGACCAAAATTGCCATTTTTACAGCCTTTTTCTCCTACTCAGAAGCTTCTATTTCGACCAATTTCAGGCATTAAAATGACTCTAAACACACTTATCTTAGTTCCAAAAGTGATAATTCACATGCAGTAGTCATTTACAGTCAAAAAATAAAACATTAAAAAACTTACCATTTCTGACCATCTGGAGAAAGTTCGACAGGTCACGGGTCATCATTTTTCATCAGAAAATTGATTTTTTGGACTGTAGAAAAATTGATTCAAAAATGTCAATTGGATTGGGCCTCGTGTTGAATAACTACTTTTTAAAGCCCCAATGTGACCAAAATTGCCATTTTTACAGCCTTTTTCTCCTACTCAGAAGCTTCTATTTTGACCAATTTCAGGCATTAAAATGACTCTAAACACACTTATTTTAGTTCCAAAAGTGATAATTCACATGCAGTAATCATTTACAGTCAAAAAATAAAACATTTAAAAATTACCATTTCTGACCATCTGGAGAAAGTTTGACAGGTCACGGGTCATCGTTTTTCATCAGAAAATTGATTTTTTGGACTGTAGAAAAATTAATTCAAAATGTCATTTGGATTGTGCCTCATGTTGAATAAGTACTTTTTAAAGCCTCAATATGACCAAAATTGCCATTTTTACAGCCTTTTTCTCCTACTCAGAAGCTTCTATTTCGACCAATTTCAGGCATTAAAATGACTCTAAACACACTTATTTTAGTTCCAAAAGTGATAATTCACATGCAGTAGTCATTTACAGTCAAAAAATAAAACATTAAAAAATTACCATTTCTGACCATCTGGAGAAAGTTCGACAGGTCACGGGTCATCGTTTTTCATCAGAAAATTTATTTTTTGGACTGTAGAAAAATTGATTCAAAATGTCAATTGGATTGGGCCTCGTGTTGAATAACTACTTTTTAAAGCCCCAATGTGACCAAAATTGACATTTTTACAGCCTTTTTCTTCTACTCAGAAGCTTCTATTTCGACCAATTTAAGGCATTAAAATGACTCTAAACACACTTATTTTAGTTCCAAAAGTGATAATTCACATGCAGTAGTCATTTACAGTCCAAAAATAAAACATTAAAAAATTAAAATTTTTGACCATCTGGAGAAAGTTCGACAGGTCACGGGTCATCGTTTTTCATCAGAAAATTGATTTTATGGACTGTAGAAAAATTGATTCAAAATGTTATTTGGATTGTGCCTCGTGTTGAATAAGTACTTTTTAAAGCCTCAATGTGACCAAAATTGCCATTTTTACAGCCTTTTTCAACTACTCAGAAGATTCTATTTCGACCAATTTCAGGCATTAAAATTACTCTAAACACACTTAATTTAGTTCCAAAAGTGATAATTCACATGCAGTAGTCATTTACAGTCAAAAAATAAAACATTAAAAAATTACCATTTCTGACCATCTGGAGAAAGTTTGACAGGTCACGGGTCATCGTTTTTCATCAGAAAATTGATTTTTTGGACTGTAGAAAAATTGATTCAAAATGTCAATTGGATTGGGCCTCGTGTTGAATAAGTACTTTTTAAAGCCTCAATTTGACCAAAATTGCCATTTTTACAGCCTTTTTCTCCTACTCAGAAGCTTCTATTTCGACCAATTTCAGGCATTAAAATGACTCTAAACACACTTATCTTAGTTCCAAAGGTGATAATTCACATGCAGTTGTCATTTACAGTCAAAAAATAAAACATTAAAAAATTACCATTTCTGACCATCTGGAGAAAGTTCGACAGGTCACGGGTCATCGTTTTTCATCAGAAAATTGATTTTATTGACTGTAGAAAAATTGATTCAAAATGTCATTTGGATTGTGCCTCGTGTTGAATAACTACTTTTTAAAGCCTCAATGTGACCAAAATTGCCATTTTTACAGCCTTTTTCTCCTACTCAGAAGCTTCTATTTCGACCAATTTCAGGCATTAAAATGACTCTAAACACACTTATTTTAGTTCCAAAAGGGATAATTCACATGCAGTAGTCATTTACAGTCAAAAAATAAAACATTAAAAAATTACCATTTCTGACCATCTGGAGAAAGTTCGACAGGTCACGGGTCATCGTTTTTCATCAGAAAATTGATTTTTTGGACTGTAGAAAAATTGATTCAAAATGTCAATTGGATTGGGCCTTGTGTTGAATAACTACTTTTTAAAGCCCTAATGTGACCAAAATTGCCATTTTTACAGCCTTTTTCTCCTACTCAGAAGCTTCTATTTCGACCAATTTCAGGCATTAAAATGACTCTAAACACACTTATTTTAGTTCCAAAAGGGATAATTCACATGCAGTAGTCATTTACAGTCAAAAAATAAAACATTAAAAAATTACCATTTCTGACCATCTGGAGAAAGTTCGACAGGTCACGGGTCATCGTTTTTCATCAGAAAATTGATTTTTTGGACTGTAGAAAAATTGATTCAAAATGTCAATTGGATTGGGCCTCGTGTTGAATAACTACTTTTTAAAGCCCCAATGTGACCAAAATTGCCATTTTTACAGCCTTTTTCTCCTACTCAGAAGCTTCTATTTCGACCAATTTCAGGCATTAAAATGACTCTAAACACACTTATTTTAGTTCCAAAAGTTATAATTCACATGCAGTAGTCATTTACAGTCCAAAAATAAAACATTAAAAAATTAAAATTTTTGACCATCTGGAGAAAGTTCGACAGGTCACGGGTCATCGTTTTTCATCAGAAAATTGATTTTTTGGACTGTAGAAAAATTCATTCAAAATGTCATTTGGATTGTGCCTCATGTTGAATAACTACTTTTTAAAGCCTCAATGTGACCAAAATTGCCATTTTTACAGCCTTTTTCTCCTACTCAGAAGCTTCTATTTCGACCAATTTCAGGCATGAAAATGACTCTAAACACACTTATTTTAGTTCCAACAGTGATAATTCACATGCAGTAGTCATTTACAGTCAAAAAATAAAACATTAAAAAATTAACATTTCTAACCATCTGGAGAAAGTTCAACAGGTCACGGGTCACCGTTTATCATCAGAAAATTGATTTTTTGGACCTTCGAAAAATTGATTCAAAATGTTATTTGGATTGTGCCTCGTGTTGAATAAGTACTTTTTAAAGCCTCAATGTGACCAAAATTGCCATTTTTACTGCCTTTTTCAACTACTCAGAAGCTTCTATTTCGATCAATTTCAGGCATTAAAATGACTCTAAACACACTTATTTTAGTTCCAAAAGTGATAATTCACATGCAGTAGTCATTTACAGTCAAAAAATAAAACATTAAAAAATTACCATTTCTGACCATCTGGAGAAAGTTCGACAGGTCACGGGTCATCGTTTTTCATCAGAAAATTGATTTTATGGACTGTAGAAAAATTGATTCAAAATGTCAATTGGATTGGGCCTCGTGTTGAATAACTACTTTTTAAAGCCACAATGTGACCAAAATTGGCATTTTTACAGCCTTTTTCTACTACTCAGAAGCTTCTATTTCGACCAATTTCAGGCATGAAAATGACTCTAAACACACTTATTTTAGTTCCAACAGTGATAATTCACATGCAGTAGTCATTTACAGTCAAAAAATAAAACATTAAAAAATTACCATTTCTGACCATCTGGAGAAAGTTCGACAGGTCACGGGTCATCGTTTTTCATCAGAAAATTGATTTTTAGGACTGTAGAAAAATTGATTCAAAATGTCAATTGGATTGGGCCTCGTGTTGAATGACTACTTTTTAAAGCCCCAATGTGACCAAAATTGCCATTTTTACAGCCTTTTTCTTCTACTCAGAAGCTTCTATTTCGACCAATTTCAGGCATTAAAATGACTCTAAACACACTTATTTTAGTTCCAAAAGTGATAATTCACATGCAGTAGTCATTTACAGTCCAAAAATAAAACGTTAAAAAATTAAAATTTTTGACCATCTGGAGAAAGTTCGACAGGTCACGGGTCACCGTTTATCATCAGAAAATTGATTTTTTGGACCGTCGAAAAATTGATTCAAAATGTTATTTGGATTGTGCCTCGTGTTGAATAAGTACTTTTTAAAGCCTCAATGTGACCAAAATTGCCATTTTTACAGCCTTTTTCAACTACTCAGAAGCTTCTATTTCGACTAATTTCAGGCATTAAAATTACTCTAAACACACTTATTTTAGTTCCAAAAGTGATAATTCACATGCAGTAGTCATTTACAGTCAAAAAATAAAACATTAAAAAATTACCATTTCTGACCATCTGGAGAAAGTTCGACAGGTCACGGGTCATCGTTTTTCATCAGAAAATTGATTTTTTGGACTGTAGAAAAATTGATTCAAAATGTCAATTGGATTGGGCCTCGTGTTGAATAACTACTTTTTAAAGCCCCAATGTGACCAAAATTGCCATTTTTACAGCCTTTTTCTCCTACTCAGAAGCTTCTATTTCGACCAATTTCAGGCATTAAAATGACTCTAAACACACTTATTTTAGTTCCAAAAGTGATAATTCACATGCAGTAGTCATTTACAGTCCAAAAATAAAACATTAAAAATTAAAATTTTTGACCATCTGGAGAAAGTTCGACAGGTCACGGGTCATCGTTTTTCATCAGAAAATTGATTTTTTGGACTGTAGAAAAATTCATTCAAAATGTCATTTGGATTGTGCCTCATGTTGAATAACTACTTTTTAAAGCCTCAATGTGACCAAAATTGCCATTTTTACAGCCTTTTTCTCCTACTCAGAAGCTTCTATTTCGACCAATTTCAGGCATTAAAATGACTCTAAACACACTTATTTTAGTTCCAAAAGTGATAATTCACATGCAGTAGTCATTTACAGTCCAAAAAAAAACATAAAAAAATTAACATTTTTGACCATCTGGAGAAAGTTCGACAGGTCACGGGTCATCGTTTTTCATCAGAAAATTGATTTTATGGACTGTAGAAAAATTGATTCAAAATGTCAATTGGATTGGGCCTCGTGTTGAATAACTACTTTTTAAAGCCCCAATGTGACCAAAATTGCCATTTTTACAGCCTTTTTCTACTACTCAGAAGCTTCTATTTCGACCAATTTCAGGCATGAAAATGACTCTATGAACACACTTATTTTAGTTCCAACAGTGATAATTCACATGCAGTAGTCATTTACAGTCAAAAAATAAAACATTAAAAAATTAACATTTCTAACCATCTGGAGAAAGTTCAACAGGTCACGGGTCACCGTTTATCATCAGAAAATAGATTTTTTGGACCTTCGAAAAATTGATTCAAAATGTTATTTGGATTGTGCCTCGTGTTGAATAAGTACTTTTTAAAGCCTCAATGTGACCAAAATTGCCATTTTTACTGCCTTTTTCAACTACTCAGAAGCTTCTATTTCGATCAATTTCAGGCATTAAAATGACTCTAAACACACTTATTTTAGTTCCAAAAGTGATAATTCACATGCAGTAGTCATTTACAGTCAAAAAATAAAACATTAAAAAATTACCATTTCTGACCATCTGGAGAAAGTTCGACAGGTCACGGGTCATCGTTTTTCATCAGAAAATCGATTTTTTGGACTGTAGAAAAATTGATTCAAAATGTCAATTGGATTGGGCCTCGTGTTAAATAACTACTTTTTAAAGCCCCAATGTGACCAAAATTGCCATTTTTACAGCCTTTTTCTCCTACTCAGAGGCTTCTATTTCGACCAATTTCAGGCATTAAAATGACTCTAAACACACTTAATTTAGTTCCAAAAGTGATAATTCACATGCAGTAGTCATTTACAGTCAAAAAATAAAACATTAAAAAATTACCATTTCTGACCATCTGGAGAAAGTTCGACAGGTCACGGGTCATCGTTTTTCATCAGAAAATTGATTTTTTGGACTGTAGAAAAATTGATTCAAAATGTCAATTGGATTGGGCCTCGTGTTGAATAAGTACTTTTTAAAGCCTCAATTTGACCAAAATTGCCATTTTTGCAGCCTTTTTCTCCTACTCAGAAGCTTCTATTTCGACCAATTTCAGGCATTAAAATGACTCTAAACACACTTATCTTAGTTCCAAAGGTGATAATTCACATGCAGTTGTCATTTACAGTCAAAAAATAAAACATTAAAAAATTACCATTTCTGACCATCTGGAGAAAGTTCGACAGGTCACGGGTCATCGTTTTTCATCAGAAAATTGATTTTATGGACTGTAGAAAAATTGATTCAAAATGTCATTTGGATTGTGCCTCGTGTTGAATAACTACTTTTTAAAGCCTCAATGTGACCAAAATTGCCATTTTTACAGCCTTTTTCTCCTACTCAGAAGCTTCTATTTCGACCAATTTCAGGCATTAAAATGACTCTAAACACACTTATTTTAGTTCCAAAAGGGATAATTCACATGCAGTAGTCATTTACAGTCAAAAAATAAAACATTAAAAAATTACCATTTCTGACCATCTGGAGAAAGTTCGACAGGTCACGGGTCATCGTTTTTCATCAGAAAATTGATTTTTTGGACTGTAGAAAAATTGATTCAAAATGTCAATTGGATTGGGCCTCGTGTTGAATAACTACTTTTTAAAGCCCCAATGTGACCAAAATTGCCATTTTTACAGCCTTTTTCTCCTACTCAGAAGCTTCTATTTCGACCAATTTCAGGCATTAAAATGACTCTAAACACACTTATTTTAGTTCCAAAAGTGATAATTCACATGCAGTAGTCATTTACAGTCCAAAAATAAAACATAAAAAAATTAAAATTTTTGACCATCTGGAGAAAGTTCGACAGGTCACGGGTCATCGTTTTTCATCAGAAAATTGATTTTTTGGACTGTAGAAAAATTCATTCAAAATGTCATTTGGATTGTGCCTCATGTTGAATAACTACTTTTTAAAGCCTCAATGTGACCAAAATTGCCATTTTTACAGCCTTTTTCTCCTACTCAGAAGCTTCTATTTCGACCAATTTCAGGCATTAAAATGACTCTAAACACACTTATTTTAGTTCCAAAAGTGATAATTCACATGCAGTAGTCATTTACAGTCAAAAAATAAAACATTAAAAAATTACCATTTCTGACCATCTGGAGAAAGTTCGACAGGTCACGGGTCATCGTTTTTCATCAGAAAATTGATTTTATGGACTGTAGAAAAATTGATTCAAAATGTCAATTGGATTGGGCCTCGTGTTGAATAACTACTTTTTAAAGCCACAATGTGACCAAAATTGCCATTTTTACAGCCTTTTTCTACTACTCAGAAGCTTCTATTTCGACCAATTTCAGGCATGAAAATGACTCTAAACACACTTATTTTAGTTCCAACAGTGATAATTCACATGCAGTAGTCATTTACAGTCAAAAAATAAAACATTAAAAAATTACCATTTCTGACCATCTGGAGAAAGTTCGACAGGTCACGGGTCATCGTTTTTCATCAGAAAATTGATTTTTAGGACTGTAGAAAAATTGATTCAAAATGTCAATTGGATTGGGCCTCGTGTTGAATAACTACTTTTTAAAGCCCCAATGTGACCAAAATTGCCATTTTTACAGCCTTTTTCTTCTACTCAGAAGCTTCTATTTCGACCAATTTCAGGCATTAAAATGACTCTAAACACACTTATTTTAGTTCCAAAAGTGATAATTCACATGCAGTAGTCATTTACAGTCCAAAAATAAAACATTAAAAAATTAAACTTTTTGACCATCTGGAGAAAGTTCGACAGGTCACGGGTCATCGTTTTTCATCAGAAAATTGATTTTATGGACTGTAGAAAAATTGATTCAAATTGTCAATTGGATTGGGCCTCGTGTTGAATAACTACCTTTTAAAGCCCCAATGTGACCAAAATTGCCATTTTTACAGCCTTTTTCTACTACTCAGAAGCTTCTATTTCGACCAATTTCAGGCATGAAAATGACTCTAAACACACTTATTTTAGTTCCAACAGTGATAATTCACATGCAGTAGTCATTTACAGTCAAAAAATAAAACATTACAAAATTAACATTTCTAACCATCTGGAGAAAGTTCAACAGGTCACGGGTCACCGTTTATCATCAGAAAATTGATTTTTTGGACCGTCGAAAAATTGATTCAAAATGTTATTTGGATTGTGCCTCGTGTTGAATAAGTACTTTTTAAAGCCTCAATGTGACCAAAATTGCCATTTTTACAGCCTTTTTCAACTACTCAGAAGCTTCTATTTCGACCAATTTCAGGCATTAAAATTACTCTAAACACACTTATTTTAGTTCCAAAAGTGATAATTCACATGCAGTAGTCATTTACAGTCAAAAAATAAAACATTAAAAAATTACCATTTCTGACCATCTGGAGAACGTTCGACAGGTCACGGGTCATCGTTTTTCATCAGAAAATTGATTTTTTGGACTGTAGAAAAATTGATTCAAAATGTCAATTGGATTGGGCCTCGTGTTGAATAACTACTTTTTAAAGCCCCAATGTGACCAAAATTGCCATTTTTACAGCCTTTTTCTCCTACTCAGAAGCTTCTATTTCGACCAATTTCAGGCATTAAAATGACTCTAAACACACTTATTTTAGTTCCAAAAGTGATAATTCACATGCAGTAGTCATTTACAGTCCAAAAATAAAACATTAAAAAATTACCATTTCTGACCATCTGGAGAAAGTTCGACAGGTCACGGGTCATCGTTTTTCATCAGAAAATTGATTTTTAGGACTGTAGAAAAATTGATTCAAAATGTCAATTGGATTGGGCCTCGTGTTGAATAACTACTTTTTAAAGCCCCAATGTGACCAAAATTGCCATTTTTACAGCCTTTTTCTTCTACTCAGAAGCTTCTATTTCGACCAATTTCAGGCATTAAAATGACTCTAAACACACTTATTTTAGTTCCAAAAGTGATAATTCACATGCAGTAGTCATTTACAGTCCAAAAATAAAACATTAAAAAATTAAACTTTTTGACCATCTGGAGAAAGTTCGACAGGTCACGGGTCATCGTTTTTCATCAGAAAATTGATTTTATGGACTGTAGAAAAATTGATTCAAATTGTCAATTGGATTGGGCCTCGTGTTGAATAACTACCTTTTAAAGCCCCAATGTGACCAAAATTGCCATTTTTACAGCCTTTTTCTACTACTCAGAAGCTTCTATTTCGACCAATTTCAGGCATGAAAATGACTCTAAACACACTTATTTTAGTTCCAACAGTGATAATTCACATGCAGTAGTCATTTACAGTCAAAAAATAAAACATTACAAAATTAACATTTCTAACCATCTGGAGAAAGTTCAACAGGTCACGGGTCACCGTTTATCATCAGAAAATTGATTTTTTGGACCGTCGAAAAATTGATTCAAAATGTTATTTGGATTGTGCCTCGTGTTGAATAAGTACTTTTTAAAGCCTCAATGTGACCAAAATTGCCATTTTTACAGCCTTTTTCAACTACTCAGAAGCTTCTATTTCGACCAATTTCAGGCATTAAAATTACTCTAAACACACTTATTTTAGTTCCAAAAGTGATAATTCACATGCAGTAGTCATTTACAGTCAAAAAATAAAACATTAAAAAATTACCATTTCTGACCATCTGGAGAACGTTCGACAGGTCACGGGTCATCGTTTTTCATCAGAAAATTGATTTTTTGGACTGTAGAAAAATTGATTCAAAATGTCAATTGGATTGGGCCTCGTGTTGAATAACTACTTTTTAAAGCCCCAATGTGACCAAAATTGCCATTTTTACAGCCTTTTTCTCCTACTCAGAAGCTTCTATTTCGACCAATTTCAGGCATTAAAATGACTCTAAACACACTTATTTTAGTTCCAAAAGTGATAATTCACATGCAGTAGTCATTTACAGTCCAAAAATAAAACATTAAAAAATTAAAATTTTTGACCATCTGGAGAAAGTTCGACAGGTCACGGGTCATCGTTTTTCATCAGAAAATTGATTTTTTGGACTGTAGAAAAATTCATTCAAAATGTCATTTGGATTGTGCCTCATGTTGAATAACTACTTTTTAAAGCCTAAATGTGACCAAAATTGCCATTTTTACAGCCTTTTTCTCCTACTCAGAAGCTTCTATTTCGACCAATTTCAGGCATTAAAATGACTCTAAACACACTTATTTTAGTTCCAAAAGTGATAATTCACATGCAGTAGTCATTTACAGTCAAAAAATAAAACATTAAAAAATTACCATTTCTGACCATCTGGAGAAAGTTCGACAGGTCACGGGTCATCGTTTTTCATCAGAAAATTGATTTTTAGGACTGTAGAAAAATTGATTCAAAATATCAATTGGATTGGGCCTCGTGTTGAATAACTACTTTTTAAAGCCCCAATGTGACCAAAATTGCCATTTTTACAGCCTTTTTCTTCTACTCAGAAGCTTCTATTTCGACCAATTTCAGGCATTAAAATGACTCTAAACACACTTATTTTAGTTCCAACAGTGATAATTCACATGCAGTAGTCATTTACAGTCAAAAAATAAAACATTACAAAATTAAAATTTCTAACCATCTGGAGAAAGTTCAACAGGTCACGGGTCACCGTTTATCATCAGAAAATTGATTTTTTGGACCGTCGAAAAATTGATTCAAAATGTTATTTGGATTGTGCCTCGTGTTGAATAAGTACTTTTTAAAGCCTCAATGTGACCAAAATTGCCATTTTTACAGCCTTTTTCAACTACTCAGAAGCTTCTATTTCGACCAATTTCAGGCATTAAAATGACTCTAAACACACTTATCTTAGTTCCAAAGGTGATAATTCACATGCAGTTGTCATTTACAGTCAAAAAATAAAACATTAAAAAATTACCATTTCTGACCATCTGGAGGAAGTTCGACAGGTCACGAGTCATCGTTTTTCATCAGAAAATTGATTTTTAGGACTGTAGAAAAATTGATTCAAAATGTCAATTGGATTGGGCCTCGTGCTGAATAACTACTTTTTAAAGCCCCAATGTGACCAAAATTGCCATTTTTACAGCCTTTTTCTCCTACTCAGAAGCTTCTATTTCGACCAATTTCAGGCATTAAAATGACTCTAAACACACTTATTTTAGTTCCAAAAGTGATAATTCACATGCAGTAGTCATTTACAGTCCAAAAAAAAAACATTAAAAAATTTACATTTTTGACCATCTGGAGAAAGTTCGACAGGTCACGGGTCATCGTTTTTCATCAGAAAATTGATTTTATGGACTGTAGAAAAATTGATTCAAAATGTCAATTGGATTGGGCCTCGTGTTGAATAACTACTTTTTAAATCCCCAATGTGACCAAAATTGCCATTTTTACTGCCTTTTTCAACTACTCAGAAGCTTCTATTTCGATCAATTTCAGGCATTAAAATGACTCTAAACACACTTATTTTAGTTCCAAAAGTGATAATTCACATGCAGTAGTCATTTACAGTCAAAAAATCAAACATTAAAAAATTACCATTTCTGACCATCTGGAGAAAGTTCGACAGGTCACGGGTCATCGTTTTTCATCAGAAAATTGATTTTATGGACTGTAGAAAAATTGATTCAAAATGTCAATTGGATTGGGCCTCGTGTTGAATAACTACTTTTTAAAGCCACAATGTGACCAAAATTGGCATTTTTACAGCCTTTTTCTACTACTCAGAAGCTTCTATTTCGACCAATTTCAGGCATGAAAATGACTCTAAACACACTTATTTTAGTTCCAACAGTGATAATTCACATGCAGTAGTCATTTACAGTCAAAAAATAAAACATTAAAAAATTACCATTTCTGACCATCTGGAGAAAGTTCGACAGGTCACGGGTCATCGTTTTTCATCAGAAAATTGATTTTTAGGACTGTAGAAAAATGAATTCAAAATGTCAATTGGATTGGGCCTCGTGTTGAATGACTACTTTTTAAAGCCCCAATGTGACCAAAATTGCCATTTTTACAGCCTTTTTCTTCTACTCAGAAGCTTCTATTTCGACCAATTTCAGGCATTAAAATGACTCTAAACACACTTATTTTAGTTCCAAAAGTGATAATTCACATGCAGTAGTCATTTACAGTCCAAAAATAAAACATTAAAAAATTAAAATTTTTGACCATCTGGAGAAAATTCGACAGGTCACGGGTCACCGTTTATCATCAGAAAATTGATTTTTTGGACCGTCGAAAAATTGATTCAAAATGTTATTTGGATTGTGCCTCGTGTTGAATAAGTACTTTTTAAAGCCTCAATGTGACCAAAATTGCCATTTTTACAGCCTTTTTCAACTACTCAGAAGCTTCTATTTCGACTAATTTCAGGCATTAAAATTACTCTAAACACACTTATTTTAGTTCCAAAAGTGATAATTCACATGCAGTAGTCATTTACAGTCAAAAAATAAAACATTAAAAAATTACCATTTCTGACCATCTGGAGAAAGTTCGACAGGTCACGGGTCATCGTTTTTCATCAGAAAATTGATTTTTTGGACTGTAGAAAAATTGATTCAAAATGTCAATTGGATTGGGCCTCGTGTTGAATAACTACTTTTTAAAGCCTCAATGTGACCAAAATTGCCATTTTTACAGCCTTTTTCTCCTACTCAGAAGCTTCTATTTCGACCAATTTCAGGCATTAAAATGACTCTAAACACACTTATTTTAGTTCCAAAAGTGATAATTCACATGCAGTAGTCATTTACAGTCCAAAAATAAAACATTAAAAAATTAAAATTTTTGACCATCTGGAGAAAGTTCGACAGGTCACGGGTCATCGTTTTTCATCAGAAAATTGATTTTTTGGACTGTAGAAAAATTCATTCAAAATGTCATTTGGATTGTGCCTCATGTTGAATAACTACTTTTTAAAGCCTCAATGTGACCAAAATTGCCATTTTTACAGCCTTTTTCTCCTACTCAGAAGCTTCTATTTCGACCAATTTCAGGCATTAAAATGACTCTAAACACACTTATTTTAGTTCCAAAAGTGATAATTCACATGCAGTAGTCATTCACAGTCCAAAAAAAAACATTAAAAAATTAACATTTTTGACCATCTGGAGAAAGTTCGACAGGTCACGGGTCATCGTTTTTCATCAGAAAATTGATTTTATGGACTGTAGAAAAATTGATTCAAAATGTCAATTGGATTGGGCCTCGTGTTGAATAACTACTTTTTAAAGCCCCAATGTGACCAAAATTGCCATTTTTACAGCCTTTTTCTACTACTCAGAAGCTTCTATTTCGACCAATTTCAGGCATGAAAATGACTCTATGAACACACTTATTTTAGTTCCAACAGTGATAATTCACATGCAGTAGTCATTTACAGTCAAAAAATAAAACATTAAAAAATTAACATTTCTAACCATCTGGAGAAAGTTCAACAGGTCACGGGTCACCGTTTATCATCAGAAAATTGATTTTTTGGACCTTCGAAAAATTGATTCAAAATGTTATTTGGATTGTGCCTCGTGTTGAATAAGTACTTTTTAAAGCCTCAATGTGACCAAAATTGCCATTTTTACTGCCTTTTTCAACTACTCAGAAGCTTCTATTTCGATCAATTTCAGGCATTAAAATGACTCTAAACACACTTATTTTAGTTCCAAAAGTGATAATTCACATGCAGTAGTCATTTACAGTCAAAAAATAAAACATTAAAAAATTACCATTTCTGACCATCTGGAGAAAGTTCGACAGGTCACGGGTCATCGTTTTTCATCAGAAAATCGATTTTTTGGACTGTAGAAAAATTGATTCAAAATGTCAATTGGATTGGGCCTCGTGTTAAATAACTACTTTTTAAAGCCCCAATGTGACCAAAATTGCCATTTTTACAGCCTTTTTCTCCTACTCAGAGGCTTCTATTTCGACCAATTTCAGGCATTAAAATGACTCTAAACACACTTAATTTAGTTCCAAAAGTGATAATTCACATGCAGTAGTCATTTACAGTCAAAAAATAAAACATTAAAAAATTACCATTTCTGACCATCTGGAGAAAGTTCGACAGGTCACGGGTCATCGTTTTTCATCAGAAAATTGATTTTTTGGACTGTAGAAAAATTGATTCAAAATGTCAATTGGATTGGGCCTCGTGTTGAATAAGTACTTTTTAAAGCCTCAATTTGACCAAAATTGCCATTTTTACAGCCTTTTTCTCCTACTCAGAAGCTTCTATTTCGACCAATTTCAGGCATTAAAATGACTCTAAACACACTTATCTTAGTTCCAAAGGTGATAATTCACATGCAGTTGTCATTTACAGTCAAAAAATAAAACATTAAAAAATTACCATTTCTGACCATCTGGAGAAAGTTCGACAGGTCACGGGTCATCGTTTTTCATCAGAAAATTGATTTTATGGACTGTAGAAAAATTGATTCAAAATGTGATTTTGGATTGTGCCTCGTGTTGAATAACTACTTTTTAAAGCCTCAATGTGACCAAAATTGCCATTTTTACAGCCTTTTTCTCCTACTCAGAAGCTTCTATTTCGACCAATTTCAGGCATTAAAATGACTCTAAACACACTTATTTTAGTTCCAAAAGGGATAATTCACATGCAGTAGTCATTTACAGTCAAAAAATAAAACATTAAAAAATTACCATTTCTGACCATCTGGAGAAAGTTCGACAGGTCACGGGTCATCGTTTTTCATCAGAAAATTGATTTTTTGGACTGTAGAAAAATTGATTCAAAATGTCAATTGGATTGGGCCTCGTGTTGAATAACTACTTTTTAAAGCCCCAATGTGACCAAAATTGCCATTTTTACAGCCTTTTTCTCCTACTCAGAAGCTTCTATTTCGACCAATTTCAGGCATTAAAATGACTCTAAACACACTTATTTTAGTTCCAAAAGTGATAATTCACATGCAGTAGTCATTTACAGTCCAAAAATAAAACATAAAAAAATTAAAATTTTTGACCATCTGGAGAAAGTTCGACAGGTCACGGGTCATCGTTTTTCATCAGAAAATTGATTTTTTGGACTGTAGAAAAATTCATTCAAAATGTCATTTGGATTGTGCCTCATGTTGAATAACTACTTTTTAAAGCCTCAATGTGACCAAAATTGCCATTTTTACAGCCTTTTTCTCCTACTCAGAAGCTTCTATTTCGACCAATTTCAGGCATTAAAATGACTCTAAACACACTTATTTTAGTTCCAAAAGTGATAATTCACATGCAGTAGTCATTTACAGTCAAAAAATAAAACATTAAAAAATTACCTTTTCTGACCATCTGGAGAAAGTTCGACAGGTCACGGGTCATCGTTTTTCATCAGAAAATTGATTTTATGGACTGTAGAAAAATTGATTCAAAATGTCAATTGGATTGGGCCTCGTGTTGAATAACTACTTTTTAAAGCCACAATGTGACCAAAATTGCCATTTTTACAGCCTTTTTCTACTACTCAGAAGCTTCTATTTCGACCAATTTCAGGCATGAAAATGACTCTAAACACACTTATTTTAGTTCCAACAGTGATAATTCACATGCAGTAGTCATTTACAGTCAAAAAATAAAACATTAAAAAATTACCATTTCTGACCATCTGGAGAAAGTTCGACAGGTCACGGGTCATCGTTTTTCATCAGAAAATTGATTTTTAGGACTGTAGAAAAATTGATTCAAAATGTCAATTGGATTGGGCCTCGTGTTGAATAACTACTTTTTAAAGCCCCAATGTGACCAAAATTGCCATTTTTACAGCCTTTTTCTTCTACTCAGAAGCTTCTATTTCGACCAATTTCAGGCATTAAAATGACTCTAAACACACTTATTTTAGTTCCAAAAGTGATAATTCACATGCAGTAGTCATTTACAGTCCAAAAATAAAACATTAAAAAATTAAAATTTTTGACCATCTGGAGAAAGTTCGACAGGTCACGGGTCATCGTTTTTCATCAGAAAATTGATTTTATGGACTGTAGAAAAATTGATTCAAAATGTCAATTGGATTGGGCCTCGTGTTGGATAACTACCTTTTAAAGCCCCAATGTGACCAAAATTGCCATTTTTACAGCCTTTTTCTTCTACTCAGAAGCTTCTATTTCGACCAATTTCAGGCATTAAAATGACTCTAAACACACTTATTTTAGTTCCAACAGTGATAATTCACATGCAGTAGTCATTTACAGTCAAAAAATAAAACATTACAAAATTAAAATTTCTAACCATCTGGAGAAAGTTCAACAGGTCACGGGTCACCGTTTATCATCAGAAAATTGATTTTTTGGACCGTCGAAAAATTGATTCAAAATGTTATTTGGATTGTGCCTCGTGTTGAATAAGTACTTTTTAAAGCCTCAATGTGACCAAAATTGCCATTTTTACAGCCTTTTTCAACTACTCAGAAGCTTCTATTTCGACCAATTTCAGGCATTAAAATTACTCTAAACACACTTATTTTAGTTCCAAAAGTGATAATTCACATGCAGTAGTCATTTACAGTCAAAAAATAAAACATTAAAAAATTACCATTTCTGACCATCTGGAGAAAGTTCGACAGGTCACGGGTCATCGTTTTTCATCAGAAAATTGATTTTTTGGACTGTAGAAAAATTGATTCAAAATGTCAATTGGATTGGGCCTCGTGTTGAATAAGTACTTTTTAAAGCCTCAATTTGACCAAAATTGCCATTTTTACAGCCTTTTTCTACTACTCAGAAGCTTCTATTTCGACCAATTTCAGGCATGAAAATGACTCTAAACACACTTATTTTAGTTCCAACAGTGATAATTCACATGCAGTAGTCATTTACAGTCCAAAAATAAAACATTAAAAAATTAAAATTTTTGACCATCTGGAGAAAGTTCGACAGGTCACGGGTCATCGTTTTTCATCAGAAAATTGATTTTATGGACTGTAGAAAAATTGATTCAAAATGTCAATTGGATTGGGCCTCGTGTTGAATAACTACCTTTTAAAGCCCCAATGTGACCAAAATTGCCATTTTTACAGCCTTTTTCTACTACTCAGAAGCTTCTATTTCGACCAATTTCAGGCATGAAAATGACTCTAAACACACTTATTTTAGTTCCAACAGTGATAATTCACATGCAGTAGTCATTTACAGTCAAAAAATAAAACATTACAAAATTAACATTTCTAACCATCTGGAGAAAGTTCAACAGGTCACGGGTCACCGTTTATCATCAGAAAATTGATTTTTTGGACCGTCGAAAAATTGATTCAAAATGTTATTTGGATTGTGCCTCGTGTTGAATAAGTACTTTTTAAAGCCTCAATGTGACCAAAATTGCCATTTTTACAGCCTTTTTCAACTACTCAGAAGCTTCTATTTCGACCAATTTCAGGCATTAAAATTACTCTAAACACACTTATTTTAGTTCCAAAAGTGATAATTCACATGCAGTAGTCATTTACAGTCAAAAAATAAAACATTAAAAAATTACCATTTCTGACCATCTGGAGAAAGTTCGACAGGTCACGGGTCATCGTTTTTCATCAGAAAATTGATTTTTTGGACTGTAGAAAAATTGATTCAAAATGTCAATTGGATTGGGCCTCGTGTTGAATAACTACTTTTTAAAGCCCCAATGTGACCAAAATTGCCATTTTTACAGCCTTTTTCTCCTACTCAGAAGCTTCTATTTCGACCAATTTCAGGCATTAAAATGACTCTAAACACACTTATTTTAGTTCCAAAAGTGATAATTCACATGCAGTAGTCATTTACAGTCCAAAAATAAAACATTAAAAAATTAAAATTTTTGACCATCTGGAGAAAGTTCGACAGGTCACGGGTCATCGTTTTTCATCAGAAAATTGATTTTTTGGACTGTAGAAAAATTCATTCAAAATGTCATTTGGATTGTGCCTCATGTTGAATAACTACTTTTTAAAGCCTCAATGTGACCAAAATTGCCATTTTTACAGCCTTTTTCTCCTACTCAGAAGCTTCTATTTCGACCAATTTCAGGCATTAAAATGACTCTAAACACACTTATTTTAGTTCCAAAAGTGATAATTCACATGCAGTAGTCATTTACAGTCAAAAAATAAAACATTAAAAAATTACCATTTCTGACCATCTGGAGAAAGTTCGACAGGTCACGGGTCATCGTTTTTCATCAGAAAATTGATTTTATGGACTGTAGAAAAATTGATTCAAAATGTCAATTGGATTGGGCCTCGTGTTGAATAACTACTTTTTAAAGCCACAATGTGACCAAAATTGCCATTTTTACAGCCTTTTTCTACTACTCAGAAGCTTCTATTTCGACCAATTTCAGGCATGAAAATGACTCTAAACACACTTATTTTAGTTCCAACAGTGATAATTCACATGCAGTAGTCATTTACAGTCAAAAAATAAAACATTAAAAAATTACCATTTCTGACCATCTGGAGAAAGTTCGACAGGTCACGGGTCATCGTTTTTCATCAGAAAATAGATTTTTAGGACTGTAGAAAAATTGATTCAAAATGTCAATTGGATTGGGCCTCGTGTTGAATAACTACTTTTTAAATCCCCAATGTGACCAAAATTGCCATTTTTACAGCCTTTTTCTACTACTCAGAAGCTTCTATTTCGACCAATTTCAGGCATGAAAATGACTCTAAACACACTTATTTTAGTTCCAACAGTGATAATTCACATGCAGTAGTCATTTACAGTCAAAAAATAAAACATTACAAAATTAACATTTCTAACCATCTGGAGAAAGTTCAACAGGTCACGGGTCACCGTTTATCATCAGAAAATTGATTTTTTGGACCGTCGAAAAATTGATTCAAAATGTTATTTGGATTGTGCCTCGTGTTGAATAACTACTTTTTAAAGCCTCAATGTGACCAAAATTGCCATTTTTACAGCCTTTTTCAACTACTCAGAAGCTTCTATTTCGACCAATTTCAGGCATTAAAATGACTCTAAACACACTTATTTTAGTTCCAAAAGTGATAATTCACATGCAGTAGTCATTTACAGTCAAAAAATAAAACATAAAAAAATTACCATTTCTGACCATCTGGAGAAAGTTCGACAGGTCACGGGTCATCGTTTTTCATCAGAAAATTGATTTTATGGACTGTAGAAAAATTGATTCAAAATGTCAATTGGATTGGGCCTCGTGTTGAATAACTACTTTTTAAAGCCACAATGTGACCAAAATTGCCATTTTTACAGCCTTTTTCTACTACTCAGAAGCTTCTATTTCGACCAATTTCAGGCATGAAAATGACTCTAAACACACTTATTTTAGTTCCAACAGTGATAATTCACATGCAGTAGTCATTTACAGTCAAAAAATAAAACATTACAAAATTAACATTTCTAACCATCTGGAGAAAGTTCAACAGGTCACGGGTCACCGTTTATCATCAGAAAATTGATTTTTTGGACCGTCGAAAAATTGATTCAAAATGTTATTTGGATTGTGCCTCGTGTTGAATAACTACTTTTTAAAGCCTCAATGTGACCAAAATTGCCATTTTTACAGCCTTTTTCTACTACTCAGAAGCTTCTATTTCGACCAATTTCAGGCATGAAAATGACTCTAAACACACTTATTTTAGTTACAACAGTGATAATTCACATGCAGTAGTCATTTACAGTCAAAAAATAAAACATTAAAAAATTACCATTTCTGACCATCTGGAGAAAGTTCGACAGGTCACGGGTCATCGTTTTTCATCAGAAAATTGATTTTTAGGACTGTAGAAAAATTGATTCAAAATGTCAATTGGATTGGGCCTCGTGTTGAATGACTACTTTTTAAAGCCCCAATGTGACCAAAATTGCCATTTTTACAGCCTTTTTCTTCTACTCAGAAGCTTCTATTTCGACCAATTTCAGGCATTAAAATGACTCTAAACACACTTATTTTAGTTCCAAAAGTGATAATTCACATGCAGTAGTCATTTACAGTCCAAAAATAAAACATTAAAAAATTAAAATTTTTGACCATCTGGAGAAAGTTCGACAGGTCACGGGTCACCGTTTATCATCAGAAAATTGATTTTTTGGACCGTCGAAAAATTGATTCAAAATGTTATTTGGATTGTGCCTCGTGTTGAATAAGTACTTTTTAAAGCCTCAATGTGACCAAAATTGCCATTTTTACAGCCTTTTTCAACTACTCAGAAGCTTCTATTTCGACTAATTTCAGGCATTAAAATTACTCTAAACACACTTATTTTAGTTCCAAAAGTGATAATTCACATGCAGTAGTCATTTACAGTCAAAAAATAAAACATTAAAAAATTACCATTTCTGACCATCTGGAGAAAGTTCGACAGGTCACGGGTCATCGTTTTTCATCAGAAAATTGATTTTTTGGACTGTAGAAAAATTGATTCAAAATGTCAATTGGATTGGGCCTCGTGTTGAATAACTACTTTTTAAAGCCCCAATGTGACCAAAATTGCCATTTTTACAGCCTTTTTCTCCTACTCAGAAGCTTCTATTTCGACCAATTTCAGGCATTAAAATGACTCTAAACACACTTATTTTAGTTCCAAAAGTGATAATTCACATGCAGTAGTCATTTACAGTCCAAAAATAAAACATTAAAAAATTAAAATTTTTGACCATCTGGAGAAAGTTCGACAGGTCACGGGTCATCGTTTTTCATCAGAAAATTGATTTTTTGGACTGTAGAAAAATTCATTCAAAATGTCATTTGGATTGTGCCTCATGTTGAATAACTACTTTTTAAAGCCTCAATGTGACCAAAATTGCCATTTTTACAGCCTTTTTCTCCTACTCAGAAGCTTCTATTTCGACCAATTTCAGGCATTAAAATGACTCTAAACACACTTATTTTAGTTCCAAAAGTGATAATTCACATGCAGTAGTCATTTACAGTCAAAAAATAAAACATAAAAAAATTACCATTTCTGACCATCTGGAGAAAGTTCGACAGGTCACGGGTCATCGTTTTTCATCAGAAAATTGATTTTATGGACTGTAGAAAAATTGATTCAAAATGTCAATTGGATTGGGCCTCGTGTTGAATAACTACTTTTTAAAGCCACAATGTGACCAAAATTGCCATTTTTACAGCCTTTTTCTACTACTCAGAAGCTTCTATTTCGACCAATTTCAGGCATGAAAATGACTCTAAACACACTTATTTTAGTTCCAACAGTGATAATTCACATGCAGTAGTCATTTACAGTCAAAAAATAAAACATTACAAAATTAACATTTCTAACCATCTGGAGAAAGTTCAACAGGTCACGGGTCACCGTTTATCATCAGAAAATTGATTTTTTGGACCGTCGAAAAATTGATTCAAAATGTTATTTGGATTGTGCCTCGTGTTGAATAACTACTTTTTAAAGCCTCAATGTGACCAAAATTGCCATTTTTACAGCCTTTTTCTACTACTCAGAAGCTTCTATTTCGACCAATTTCAGGCATGAAAATGACTCTAAACACACTTATTTTAGTTACAACAGTGATAATTCACATGCAGTAGTCATTTACAGTCAAAAAATAAAACATTAAAAAATTAACATTTCTGACCATCTGGAGAAAGTTCGACAGGTCACGGGTCATCGTTTTTCATCAGAAAATTGATTTTTAGGACTGTAGAAAAATTGATTCAAAATGTCAATTGGATTGGGCCTCGTGTTGAATGACTACTTTTTAAAGCCCCAATGTGACCAAAATTGCCATTTTTACAGCCTTTTTCTTCTACTCAGAAGCTTCTATTTCGACCAATTTCAGGCATTAAAATGACTCTAAACACACTTATTTTAGTTCCAAAAGTGATAATTCACATGCAGTAGTCATTTACAGTCCAAAAATAAAACATTAAAAAATTAAAATTTTTGACCATCTGGAGAAAGTTCGACAGGTCACGGGTCACCGTTTATCATCAGAAAATTGATTTTTTGGACCGTCGAAAAATTGATTCAAAATGTTATTTGGATTGTGCCTCGTGTTGAATAAGTACTTTTTAAAGCCTCAATGTGACCAAAATTGCCATTTTTACAGCCTTTTTCAACTACTCAGAAGCTTCTATTTCGACTAATTTCAGGCATTAAAATTACTCTAAACACACTTATTTTAGTTCCAAAAGTGATAATTCACATGCAGTAGTCATTTACAGTCAAAAAATAAAACATTAAAAAATTACCATTTCTGACCATCTGGAGAAAGTTCGACAGGTCACGGGTCATCGTTTTTCATCAGAAAATTGATTTTTTGGACTGTAGAAAAATTGATTCAAAATGTCAATTGGATTGGGCCTCGTGTTGAATAACTACTTTTTAAAGCCCCAATGTGACCAAAATTGCCATTTTTACAGCCTTTTTCTCCTACTCAGAAGCTTCTATTTCGACCAATTTCAGGCATTAAAATGACTCTAAACACACTTATTTTAGTTCCAAAAGTGATAATTCACATGCAGTAGTCATTTACAGTCCAAAAATAAAACATTAAAAAATTAAAATTTTTGACCATCTGGAGAAAGTTCGACAGGTCACGGGTCATCGTTTTTCATCAGAAAATTGATTTTTTGGACTGTAGAAAAATTCATTCAAAATGTCATTTGGATTGTGCCTCATGTTGAATAACTACTTTTTAAAGCCTCAATGTGACCAAAATTGCCATTTTTACAGCCTTTTTCTCCTACTCAGAAGCTTCTATTTCGACCAATTTCAGGCATTAAAATGACTCTAAACACACTTATTTTAGTTCCAAAAGTGATAATTCACATGCAGTAGTCATTTACAGTCCAAAAAAAAACATTAAAAAATTAACATTTTTGACCATCTGGAGAAAGTTCGACAGGTCACGGGTCATCGTTTTTCATCAGAAAATTGATTTTATGGACTGTAGAAAAATTGATTCAAAATGTCAATTGGATTGGGCCTCGTGTTGAATAACTACTTTTTAAAGCCCCAATGTGACCAAAATTGCCATTTTTACAGCCTTTTTCTACTACTCAGAAGCTTCTATTTCGACCAATTTCAGGCATGAAAATGACTCTATGAACACACTTATTTTAGTTCCAACAGTGATAATTCACATGCAGTAGTCCTTTACAGTCAAAAAATAAAACATTAAAAAATTAACATTTCTAACCATCTGGAGAAAGTTCAACAGGTCACGGGTCACCGTTTATCATCAGAAAATTGATTTTTTGGACCTTCGAAAAATTGATTCAAAATGTTATTTGGATTGTGCCTCGTGTTGAATAAGTACTTTTTAAAGCCTCAATGTGACCAAAATTGCCATTTTTACTGCCTTTTTCAACTACTCAGAAGCTTCTATTTCGATCAATTTCAGGCATTAAAATGACTCTAAACACACTTATTTTAGTTCCAAAAGTGATAATTCACATGCAGTAGTCATTTACAGTCAAAAAATAAAACATTAAAAAATTACCATTTCTGACCATCTGGAGAAAGTTCGACAGGTCACGGGTCATCGTTTTTCATCAGAAAATCGATTTTTTGGACTGTAGAAAAATTGATTCAAAATGTCAATTGGATTGGGCCTCGTGTTAAATAACTACTTTTTAAAGCCCCAATGTGACCAAAATTGCCATTTTTACAGCCTTTTTCTCCTACTCAGAGGCTTCTATTTCGACCAATTTCAGGCATTAAAATGACTCTAAACACACTTATTTTAGTTCCAAAAGTGATAATTCACATGCAGTAGTCATTTACAGTCAAAAAATAAAACATTAAAAAATTACCATTTCTGACCATCTGGAGAAAGTTTGACAGGTCACGGGTCATCGTTTTTCATCAGAAAATTGATTTTTTAGACTGTAGAAAAATTGATTCAAAAATGACAATTGGATTGGGCCTCGTGTTGAATAACTACTTTTTAAAGCCCCAATGTGACCAAAATTGCCATTTTTACAGCCTTTTTCTCCCACTCAGAAGCTTCTATTTTGACCAATTTCAGGCATTAAAATGACTCTAAACACAATTATTTTAGTTCCAAAAGTGATAATTCACATGCAGTAGTCATTTACAGTCAAAAAATAAAACATTAAAAAATTACCATTTCTGACCATCTGGAGAAAGTTCGACAGGTCACACGGGTCATCGTTTTTCATCAGAAAATTGATTTTTTGGACTGTAGAAAAATTGATTCAAAATGTTATTTGGATTGTGCCTCGTGTTGAATAAGTACTTTTTAAAGCCTCAATGTGACCAAAATTGCCATTTTTACAGCCTTTTTCAACTACTCAGAAGCTTCTATTTCGACTAATTTCAGGCATTAAAATTACTCTAAACACACTTATTTTAGTTCCAAAAGTGATAATTCACATGCAGTAGTCATTTACAGTCAAAAAATAAAACATTAAAAAATTACCATTTCTGACCATCTGGAGAAAGTTCGACAGGTCACGGGTCATCGTTTTTCATCAGAAAATTGATTTTTTGGACTGTAGAAAAATTGATTCAAAATGTCAATTGGATTGGGCCTCGTGTTGAATAACTACTTTTTAAAGCCCCAATGTGACCAAAATTGCCATTTTTACAGCCTTTTTCTCCTACTCAGAAGCTTCTATTTCGACCAATTTCAGGCATTAAAATGACTCTAAACACACTTATTTTAGTTCCAAAAGTGATAATTCACATGCAGTAGTCATTTACAGTCCAAAAATAAAACATTAAAAAATTAAAATTTTTGACCATCTGGAGAAAGTTCGACAGGTCACGGGTCATCGTTTTTCATCAGAAAATTGATTTTTTGGACTGTAGAAAAATTCATTCAAAATGTCATTTGGATTGTGCCTCATGTTGAATAACTACTTTTTAAAGCCTCAATGTGACCAAAATTGCCATTTTTACAGCCTTTTTCTCCTACTCAGAAGCTTCTATTTCGACCAATTTCAGGCATTAAAATGACTCTAAACACACTTATTTTAGTTCCAAAAGTGATAATTCACATGCAGTAGTCATTTACAGTCCAAAAAAAAACATTAAAAAATTAACATTTTTGACCATCTGGAGAAAGTTCGACAGGTCACGGGTCATCGTTTTTCATCAGAAAATTGATTTTATGGACTGTAGAAAAATTGATTCAAAATGTCAATTGGATTGGGCCTCGTGTTGAATAACTACTTTTTAAAGCCCCAATGTGACCAAAATTGCCATTTTTACAGCCTTTTTCTACTACTCAGAAGCTTCTATTTCGACCAATTTCAGGCATGAAAATGACTCTATGAACACACTTATTTTAGTTCCAACAGTGATAATTCACATGCAGTAGTCCTTTACAGTCAAAAAATAAAACATTAAAAAAATTAACATTTCTAACCATCTGGAGAAAGTTCAACAGGTCACGGGTCACCGTTTATCATCAGAAAATTGATTTTTTGGACCGTCGAAAAATTGATTCAAAATGTTATTTGGATTGTGCCTCGTGTTGAATAACTACTTTTTAAAGCCTCAATGTGACCAAAATTGCCATTTTTACAGCCTTTTTCAACTACTCAGAAGCTTCTATTTCGACCAATTTCAGGCATTAAAATGACTCTAAACACACTTATTTTAGTTCCAAAAGTGATAATTCACATGCAGTAGTCATTTACAGTCAAAAAATAAAACATAAAAAAATTACCATTTCTGACCATCTGGAGAAAGTTCGACAGGTCACGGGTCATCGTTTTTCATCAGAAAATTGATTTTATGGACTGTAGAAAAATTGATTCAAAATGTCAATTGGATTGGGCCTCGTGTTGAATAACTACTTTTTAAAGCCACAATGTGACCAAAATTGCCATTTTTACAGCCTTTTTCTACTACTCAGAAGCTTCTATTTCGACCAATTTCAGGCATGAAAATGACTCTAAACACACTTATTTTAGTTCCAACAGTGATAATTCACATGCAGTAGTCATTTACAGTCAAAAAATAAAACATTACAAAATTAACATTTCTAACCATCTGGAGAAAGTTCAACAGGTCACGGGTCACCGTTTATCATCAGAAAATTGATTTTTTGGACCGTCGAAAAATTGATTCAAAATGTTATTTGGATTGTGCCTCGTGTTGAATAACTACTTTTTAAAGCCTCAATGTGACCAAAATTGCCATTTTTACAGCCTTTTTCTACTACTCAGAAGCTTCTATTTCGACCAATTTCAGGCATGAAAATGACTCTAAACACACTTATTTTAGTTACAACAGTGATAATTCACATGCAGTAGTCATTTACAGTCAAAAAATAAAACATTAAAAAATTACCATTTCTGACCATCTGGAGAAAGTTCGACAGGTCACGGGTCATCGTTTTTCATCAGAAAATTGATTTTTAGGACTGTAGAAAAATTGATTCAAAATGTCAATTGGATTGGGCCTCGTGTTGAATGACTACTTTTTAAAGCCCCAATGTGACCAAAATTGCCATTTTTACAGCCTTTTTCTTCTACTCAGAAGCTTCTATTTCGACCAATTTCAGGCATTAAAATGACTCTAAACACACTTATTTTAGTTCCAAAAGTGATAATTCACATGCAGTAGTCATTTACAGTCCAAAAATAAAACATTAAAAAATTAAAATTTTTGACCATCTGGAGAAAGTTCGACAGGTCACGGGTCACCGTTTATCATCAGAAAATTGATTTTTTGGACCGTCGAAAAATTGATTCAAAATGTTATTTGGATTGTGCCTCGTGTTGAATAAGTACTTTTTAAAGCCTCAATGTGACCAAAATTGCCATTTTTACAGCCTTTTTCAACTACTCAGAAGCTTCTATTTCGACTAATTTCAGGCATTAAAATTACTCTAAACACACTTATTTTAGTTCCAAAAGTGATAATTCACATGCAGTAGTCATTTACAGTCAAAAAATAAAACATTAAAAAATTACCATTTCTGACCATCTGGAGAAAGTTCGACAGGTCACGGGTCATCGTTTTTCATCAGAAAATTGATTTTTTGGACTGTAGAAAAATTGATTCAAAATGTCAATTGGATTGGGCCTCGTGTTGAATAACTACTTTTTAAAGCCCCAATGTGACCAAAATTGCCATTTTTACAGCCTTTTTCTCCTACTCAGAAGCTTCTATTTCGACCAATTTCAGGCATTAAAATGACTCTAAACACACTTATTTTAGTTCCAAAAGTGATAATTCACATGCAGTAGTCATTTACAGTCCAAAAATAAAACATTAAAAAATTAAAATTTTTGACCATCTGGAGAAAGTTCGACAGGTCACGGGTCATCGTTTTTCATCAGAAAATTGATTTTTTGGACTGTAGAAAAATTCATTCAAAATGTCATTTGGATTGTGCCTCATGTTGAATAACTACTTTTTAAAGCCTCAATGTGACCAAAATTGCCATTTTTACAGCCTTTTTCTCCTACTCAGAAGCTTCTATTTCGACCAATTTCAGGCATTAAAATGACTCTAAACACACTTATTTTAGTTCCAAAAGTGATAATTCACATGCAGTAGTCATTCACAGTCCAAAAAAAAACATTAAAAAATTAACATTTTTGACCATCTGGAGAAAGTTCGACAGGTCACGGGTCATCGTTTTTCATCAGAAAATTGATTTTATGGACTGTAGAAAAATTGATTCAAAATGTCAATTGGATTGGGCCTCGTGTTGAATAACTACTTTTTAAAGCCCCAATGTGACCAAAATTGCCATTTTTACAGCCTTTTTCTACTACTCAGAAGCTTCTATTTCGACCAATTTCAGGCATGAAAATGACTCTATGAACACACTTATTTTAGTTCCAACAGTGATAATTCACATGCAGTAGTCATTTACAGTCAAAAAATAAAACATTAAAAAATTAACATTTCTAACCATCTGGAGAAAGTTCAACAGGTCACGGGTCACCGTTTATCATCAGAAAATTGATTTTTTGGACCTTCGAAAAATTGATTCAAAATGTTATTTGGATTGTGCCTCGTGTTGAATAAGTACTTTTTAAAGCCTCAATGTGACCAAAATTGCCATTTTTACTGCCTTTTTCAACTACTCAGAAGCTTCTATTTCGATCAATTTCAGGCATTAAAATGACTCTAAACACACTTATTTTAGTTCCAAAAGTGATAATTCACATGCAGTAGTCATTTACAGTCAAAAAATAAAACATTAAAAAATTACCATTTCTGACCATCTGGAGAAAGTTCGACAGGTCACGGGTCATCGTTTTTCATCAGAAAATCGATTTTTTGGACTGTAGAAAAATTGATTCAAAATGTCAATTGGATTGGGCCTCGTGTTAAATAACTACTTTTTAAAGCCCCAATGTGACCAAAATTGCCATTTTTACAGCCTTTTTCTCCTACTCAGAGGCTTCTATTTCGACCAATTTCAGGCATTAAAATGACTCTAAACACACTTAATTTAGTTCCAAAAGTGATAATTCACATGCAGTAGTCATTTACAGTCAAAAAATAAAACATTAAAAAATTACCATTTCTGACCATCTGGAGAAAGTTCGACAGGTCACGGGTCATCGTTTTTCATCAGAAAATTGATTTTTTGGACTGTAGAAAAATTGATTCAAAATGTCAATTGGATTGGGCCTCGTGTTGAATAAGTACTTTTTAAAGCCTCAATTTGACCAAAATTGCCATTTTTACAGCCTTTTTCTCCTACTCAGAAGCTTCTATTTCGACCAATTTCAGGCATTAAAATGACTCTAAACACACTTATCTTAGTTCCAAAGGTGATAATTCACATGCAGTTGTCATTTACAGTCAAAAAATAAAACATTAAAAAATTACCATTTCTGACCATCTGGAGAAAGTTCGACAGGTCACGGGTCATCGTTTTTCATCAGAAAATTGATTTTATGGACTGTAGAAAAATTGATTCAAAATGTGATTTTGGATTGTGCCTCGTGTTGAATAACTACTTTTTAAAGCCTCAATGTGACCAAAATTGCCATTTTTACAGCCTTTTTCTCCTACTCAGAAGCTTCTATTTCGACCAATTTCAGGCATTAAAATGACTCTAAACACACTTATTTTAGTTCCAAAAGGGATAATTCACATGCAGTAGTCATTTACAGTCAAAAAATAAAACATTAAAAAATTACCATTTCTGACCATCTGGAGAAAGTTCGACAGGTCACGGGTCATCGTTTTTCATCAGAAAATTGATTTTTTGGACTGTAGAAAAATTGATTCAAAATGTCAATTGGATTGGGCCTCGTGTTGAATAACTACTTTTTAAAGCCCCAATGTGACCAAAATTGCCATTTTTACAGCCTTTTTCTCCTACTCAGAAGCTTCTATTTCGACCAATTTCAGGCATTAAAATGACTCTAAACACACTTATTTTAGTTCCAAAAGTGATAATTCACATGCAGTAGTCATTTACAGTCCAAAAATAAAACATAAAAAAATTAAAATTTTTGACCATCTGGAGAAAGTTCGACAGGTCACGGGTCATCGTTTTTCATCAGAAAATTGATTTTTTGGACTGTAGAAAAATTCATTCAAAATGTCATTTGGATTGTGCCTCATGTTGAATAACTACTTTTTAAAGCCTCAATGTGACCAAAATTGCCATTTTTACAGCCTTTTTCTCCTACTCAGAAGCTTCTATTTCGACCAATTTCAGGCATTAAAATGACTCTAAACACACTTATTTTAGTTCCAAAAGTGATAATTCACATGCAGTAGTCATTTACAGTCAAAAAATAAAACATTAAAAAATTACCTTTTCTGACCATCTGGAGAAAGTTCGACAGGTCACGGGTCATCGTTTTTCATCAGAAAATTGATTTTATGGACTGTAGAAAAATTGATTCAAAATGTCAATTGGATTGGGCCTCGTGTTGAATAACTACTTTTTAAAGCCACAATGTGACCAAAATTGCCATTTTTACAGCCTTTTTCTACTACTCAGAAGCTTCTATTTCGACCAATTTCAGGCATGAAAATGACTCTAAACACACTTATTTTAGTTCCAACAGTGATAATTCACATGCAGTAGTCATTTACAGTCAAAAAATAAAACATTAAAAAATTACCATTTCTGACCATCTGGAGAAAGTTCGACAGGTCACGGGTCATCGTTTTTCATCAGAAAATTGATTTTTAGGACTGTAGAAAAATTGATTCAAAATGTCAATTGGATTGGGCCTCGTGTTGAATAACTACTTTTTAAAGCCCCAATGTGACCAAAATTGCCATTTTTACAGCCTTTTTCTTCTACTCAGAAGCTTCTATTTCGACCAATTTCAGGCATTAAAATGACTCTAAACACACTTATTTTAGTTCCAAAAGTGATAATTCACATGCAGTAGTCATTTACAGTCCAAAAATAAAACATTAAAAAATTAAAATTTTTGACCATCTGGAGAAAGTTCGACAGGTCACGGGTCATCGTTTTTCATCAGAAAATTGATTTTATGGACTGTAGAAAAATTGATTCAAAATGTCAATTGGATTGGGCCTCGTGTTGGATAACTACCTTTTAAAGCCCCAATGTGACCAAAATTGCCATTTTTACAGCCTTTTTCTTCTACTCAGAAGCTTCTATTTCGACCAATTTCAGGCATTAAAATGACTCTAAACACACTTATTTTAGTTCCAACAGTGATAATTCACATGCAGTAGTCATTTACAGTCAAAAAATAAAACATTACAAAATTAAAATTTCTAACCATCTGGAGAAAGTTCAACAGGTCACGGGTCACCGTTTATCATCAGAAAATTGATTTTTTGGACCGTCGAAAAATTGATTCAAAATGTTATTTGGATTGTGCCTCGTGTTGAATAAGTACTTTTTAAAGCCTCAATGTGACCAAAATTGCCATTTTTACAGCCTTTTTCAACTACTCAGAAGCTTCTATTTCGACCAATTTCAGGCATTAAAATTACTCTAAACACACTTATTTTAGTTCCAAAAGTGATAATTCACATGCAGTAGTCATTTACAGTCAAAAAATAAAACATTAAAAAATTACCATTTCTGACCATCTGGAGAAAGTTCGACAGGTCACGGGTCATCGTTTTTCATCAGAAAATTGATTTTTTGGACTGTAGAAAAATTGATTCAAAATGTCAATTGGATTGGGCCTCGTGTTGAATAAGTACTTTTTAAAGCCTCAATTTGACCAAAATTGCCATTTTTACAGCCTTTTTCTACTACTCAGAAGCTTCTATTTCGACCAATTTCAGGCATGAAAATGACTCTAAACACACTTATTTTAGTTCCAACAGTGATAATTCACATGCAGTAGTCATTTACAGTCCAAAAATAAAACATTAAAAAATTAAAATTTTTGACCATCTGGAGAAAGTTCGACAGGTCACGGGTCATCGTTTTTCATCAGAAAATTGATTTTATGGACTGTAGAAAAATTGATTCAAAATGTCAATTGGATTGGGCCTCGTGTTGAATAACTACCTTTTAAAGCCCCAATGTGACCAAAATTGCCATTTTTACAGCCTTTTTCTACTACTCAGAAGCTTCTATTTCGACCAATTTCAGGCATGAAAATGACTCTAAACACACTTATTTTAGTTCCAACAGTGATAATTCACATGCAGTAGTCATTTACAGTCAAAAAATAAAACATTACAAAATTAACATTTCTAACCATCTGGAGAAAGTTCAACAGGTCACGGGTCACCGTTTATCATCAGAAAATTGATTTTTTGGACCGTCGAAAAATTGATTCAAAATGTTATTTGGATTGTGCCTCGTGTTGAATAAGTACTTTTTAAAGCCTCAATGTGACCAAAATTGCCATTTTTACAGCCTTTTTCAACTACTCAGAAGCTTCTATTTCGACCAATTTCAGGCATTAAAATTACTCTAAACACACTTATTTTAGTTCCAAAAGTGATAATTCACATGCAGTAGTCATTTACAGTCAAAAAATAAAACATTAAAAAATTACCATTTCTGACCATCTGGAGAAAGTTCGACAGGTCACGGGTCATCGTTTTTCATCAGAAAATTGATTTTTTGGACTGTAGAAAAATTGATTCAAAATGTCAATTGGATTGGGCCTCGTGTTGAATAACTACTTTTTAAAGCCCCAATGTGACCAAAATTGCCATTTTTACAGCCTTTTTCTCCTACTCAGAAGCTTCTATTTCGACCAATTTCAGGCATTAAAATGACTCTAAACACACTTATTTTAGTTCCAAAAGTGATAATTCACATGCAGTAGTCATTTACAGTCCAAAAATAAAACATTAAAAAATTAAAATTTTTGACCATCTGGAGAAAGTTCGACAGGTCACGGGTCATCGTTTTTCATCAGAAAATTGATTTTTTGGACTGTAGAAAAATTCATTCAAAATGTCATTTGGATTGTGCCTCATGTTGAATAACTACTTTTTAAAGCCTCAATGTGACCAAAATTGCCATTTTTACAGCCTTTTTCTCCTACTCAGAAGCTTCTATTTCGACCAATTTCAGGCATTAAAATGACTCTAAACACACTTATTTTAGTTCCAAAAGTGATAATTCACATGCAGTAGTCATTTACAGTCAAAAAATAAAACATTAAAAAATTACCATTTCTGACCATCTGGAGAAAGTTCGACAGGTCACGGGTCATCGTTTTTCATCAGAAAATTGATTTTATGGACTGTAGAAAAATTGATTCAAAATGTCAATTGGATTGGGCCTCGTGTTGAATAACTACTTTTTAAAGCCACAATGTGACCAAAATTGCCATTTTTACAGCCTTTTTCTACTACTCAGAAGCTTCTATTTCGACCAATTTCAGGCATGAAAATGACTCTAAACACACTTATTTTAGTTCCAACAGTGATAATTCACATGCAGTAGTCATTTACAGTCAAAAAATAAAACATTAAAAAATTACCATTTCTGACCATCTGGAGAAAGTTCGACAGGTCACGGGTCATCGTTTTTCATCAGAAAATAGATTTTTAGGACTGTAGAAAAATTGATTCAAAATGTCAATTGGATTGGGCCTCGTGTTGAATAACTACTTTTTAAATCCCCAATGTGACCAAAATTGCCATTTTTACAGCCTTTTTCTACTACTCAGAAGCTTCTATTTCGACCAATTTCAGGCATGAAAATGACTCTAAACACACTTATTTTAGTTCCAACAGTGATAATTCACATGCAGTAGTCATTTACAGTCAAAAAATAAAACATTACAAAATTAACATTTCTAACCATCTGGAGAAAGTTCAACAGGTCACGGGTCACCGTTTATCATCAGAAAATTGATTTTTTGGACCGTCGAAAAATTGATTCAAAATGTTATTTGGATTGTGCCTCGTGTTGAATAACTACTTTTTAAAGCCTCAATGTGACCAAAATTGCCATTTTTACAGCCTTTTTCAACTACTCAGAAGCTTCTATTTCGACCAATTTCAGGCATTAAAATGACTCTAAACACACTTATTTTAGTTCCAAAAGTGATAATTCACATGCAGTAGTCATTTACAGTCAAAAAATAAAACATAAAAAAATTACCATTTCTGACCATCTGGAGAAAGTTCGACAGGTCACGGGTCATCGTTTTTCATCAGAAAATTGATTTTATGGACTGTAGAAAAATTGATTCAAAATGTCAATTGGATTGGGCCTCGTGTTGAATAACTACTTTTTAAAGCCACAATGTGACCAAAATTGCCATTTTTACAGCCTTTTTCTACTACTCAGAAGCTTCTATTTCGACCAATTTCAGGCATGAAAATGACTCTAAACACACTTATTTTAGTTCCAACAGTGATAATTCACATGCAGTAGTCATTTACAGTCAAAAAATAAAACATTACAAAATTAACATTTCTAACCATCTGGAGAAAGTTCAACAGGTCACGGGTCACCGTTTATCATCAGAAAATTGATTTTTTGGACCGTCGAAAAATTGATTCAAAATGTTATTTGGATTGTGCCTCGTGTTGAATAACTACTTTTTAAAGCCTCAATGTGACCAAAATTGCCATTTTTACAGCCTTTTTCTACTACTCAGAAGCTTCTATTTCGACCAATTTCAGGCATGAAAATGACTCTAAACACACTTATTTTAGTTACAACAGTGATAATTCACATGCAGTAGTCATTTACAGTCAAAAAATAAAACATTAAAAAATTACCATTTCTGACCATCTGGAGAAAGTTCGACAGGTCACGGGTCATCGTTTTTCATCAGAAAATTGATTTTTAGGACTGTAGAAAAATTGATTCAAAATGTCAATTGGATTGGGCCTCGTGTTGAATGACTACTTTTTAAAGCCCCAATGTGACCAAAATTGCCATTTTTACAGCCTTTTTCTTCTACTCAGAAGCTTCTATTTCGACCAATTTCAGGCATTAAAATGACTCTAAACACACTTATTTTAGTTCCAAAAGTGATAATTCACATGCAGTAGTCATTTACAGTCCAAAAATAAAACATTAAAAAATTAAAATTTTTGACCATCTGGAGAAAGTTCGACAGGTCACGGGTCACCGTTTATCATCAGAAAATTGATTTTTTGGACCGTCGAAAAATTGATTCAAAATGTTATTTGGATTGTGCCTCGTGTTGAATAAGTACTTTTTAAAGCCTCAATGTGACCAAAATTGCCATTTTTACAGCCTTTTTCAACTACTCAGAAGCTTCTATTTCGACTAATTTCAGGCATTAAAATTACTCTAAACACAGTTATTTTAGTTCCAAAAGTGATAATTCACATGCAGTAGTCATTTACAGTCAAAAAATAAAACATTAAAAAATTACCATTTCTGACCATCTGGAGAAAGTTCGACAGGTCACGGGTCATCGTTTTTCATCAGAAAATTGATTTTTTGGACTGTAGAAAAATTGATTCAAAATGTCAATTGGATTGGGCCTCGTGTTGAATAACTACTTTTTAAAGCCCCAATGTGACCAAAATTGCCATTTTTACAGCCTTTTTCTCCTACTCAGAAGCTTCTATTTCGACCAATTTCAGGCATTAAAATGACTCTAAACACACTTATTTTAGTTCCAAAAGTGATAATTCACATGCAGTAGTCATTTACAGTCCAAAAATAAAACATTAAAAAATTAAAATTTTTGACCATCTGGAGAAAGTTCGACAGGTCACGGGTCATCGTTTTTCATCAGAAAATTGATTTTTTGGACTGTAGAAAAATTCATTCAAAATGTCATTTGGATTGTGCCTCATGTTGAATAACTACTTTTTAAAGCCTCAATGTGACCAAAATTGCCATTTTTACAGCCTTTTTCTCCTACTCAGAAGCTTCTATTTCGACCAATTTCAGGCATTAAAATGACTCTAAACACACTTATTTTAGTTCCAAAAGTGATAATTCACATGCAGTAGTCATTTACAGTCAAAAAATAAAACATAAAAAAATTACCATTTCTGACCATCTGGAGAAAGTTCGACAGGTCACGGGTCATCGTTTTTCATCAGAAAATTGATTTTATGGACTGTAGAAAAATTGATTCAAAATGTCAATTGGATTGGGCCTCGTGTTGAATAACTACTTTTTAAAGCCACAATGTGACCAAAATTGCCATTTTTACAGCCTTTTTCTACTACTCAGAAGCTTCTATTTCGACCAATTTCAGGCATGAAAATGACTCTAAACACACTTATTTTAGTTCCAACAGTGATAATTCACATGCAGTAGTCATTTACAGTCAAAAAATAAAACATTACAAAATTAACATTTCTAACCATCTGGAGAAAGTTCAACAGGTCACGGGTCACCGTTTATCATCAGAAAATTGATTTTTTGGACCGTCGAAAAATTGATTCAAAATGTTATTTGGATTGTGCCTCGTGTTGAATAACTACTTTTTAAAGCCTCAATGTGACCAAAATTGCCATTTTTACAGCCTTTTTCTACTACTCAGAAGCTTCTATTTCGACCAATTTCAGGCATGAAAATGACTCTAAACACACTTATTTTAGTTACAACAGTGATAATTCACATGCAGTAGTCATTTACAGTCAAAAAATAAAACATTAAAAAATTAACATTTCTGACCATCTGGAGAAAGTTCGACAGGTCACGGGTCATCGTTTTTCATCAGAAAATTGATTTTTAGGACTGTAGAAAAATTGATTCAAAATGTCAATTGGATTGGGCCTCGTGTTGAATGACTACTTTTTAAAGCCCCAATGTGACCAAAATTGCCATTTTTACAGCCTTTTTCTTCTACTCAGAAGCTTCTATTTCGACCAATTTCAGGCATTAAAATGACTCTAAACACACTTATTTTAGTTCCAAAAGTGATAATTCACATGCAGTAGTCATTTACAGTCCAAAAATAAAACATTAAAAAATTAAAATTTTTGACCATCTGGAGAAAGTTCGACAGGTCACGGGTCACCGTTTATCATCAGAAAATTGATTTTTTGGACCGTCGAAAAATTGATTCAAAATGTTATTTGGATTGTGCCTCGTGTTGAATAAGTACTTTTTAAAGCCTCAATGTGACCAAAATTGCCATTTTTACAGCCTTTTTCAACTACTCAGAAGCTTCTATTTCGACTAATTTCAGGCATTAAAATTACTCTAAACACACTTATTTTAGTTCCAAAAGTGATAATTCACATGCAGTAGTCATTTACAGTCAAAAAATAAAACATTAAAAAATTACCATTTCTGACCATCTGGAGAAAGTTCGACAGGTCACGGGTCATCGTTTTTCATCAGAAAATTGATTTTTTGGACTGTAGAAAAATTGATTCAAAATGTCAATTGGATTGGGCCTCGTGTTGAATAACTACTTTTTAAAGCCCCAATGTGACCAAAATTGCCATTTTTACAGCCTTTTTCTCCTACTCAGAAGCTTCTATTTCGACCAATTTCAGGCATTAAAATGACTCTAAACACACTTATTTTAGTTCCAAAAGTGATAATTCACATGCAGTAGTCATTTACAGTCCAAAAATAAAACATTAAAAAATTAAAATTTTTGACCATCTGGAGAAAGTTCGACAGGTCACGGGTCATCGTTTTTCATCAGAAAATTGATTTTTTGGACTGTAGAAAAATTCATTCAAAATGTCATTTGGATTGTGCCTCATGTTGAATAACTACTTTTTAAAGCCTCAATGTGACCAAAATTGCCATTTTTACAGCCTTTTTCTCCTACTCAGAAGCTTCTATTTCGACCAATTTCAGGCATTAAAATGACTCTAAACACACTTATTTTAGTTCCAAAAGTGATAATTCACATGCAGTAGTCATTTACAGTCCAAAAAAAAACATTAAAAAATTAACATTTTTGACCATCTGGAGAAAGTTCGACAGGTCACGGGTCATCGTTTTTCATCAGAAAATTGATTTTATGGACTGTAGAAAAATTGATTCAAAATGTCAATTGGATTGGGCCTCGTGTTGAATAACTACTTTTTAAAGCCCCAATGTGACCAAAATTGCCATTTTTACAGCCTTTTTCTACTACTCAGAAGCTTCTATTTCGACCAATTTCAGGCATGAAAATGACTCTATGAACACACTTATTTTAGTTCCAACAGTGATAATTCACATGCAGTAGTCCTTTACAGTCAAAAAATAAAACATTAAAAAATTAACATTTCTAACCATCTGGAGAAAGTTCAACAGGTCACGGGTCACCGTTTATCATCAGAAAATTGATTTTTTGGACCTTCGAAAAATTGATTCAAAATGTTATTTGGATTGTGCCTCGTGTTGAATAAGTACTTTTTAAAGCCTCAATGTGACCAAAATTGCCATTTTTACTGCCTTTTTCAACTACTCAGAAGCTTCTATTTCGATCAATTTCAGGCATTAAAATGACTCTAAACACACTTATTTTAGTTCCAAAAGTGATAATTCACATGCAGTAGTCATTTACAGTCAAAAAATAAAACATTAAAAAATTACCATTTCTGACCATCTGGAGAAAGTTCGACAGGTCACGGGTCATCGTTTTTCATCAGAAAATCGATTTTTGGACTGTAGAAAAATTGATTCAAAATGTCAATTGGATTGGGCCTCGTGTTAAATAACTACTTTTTAAAGCCCCAATGTGACCAAAATTGCCATTTTTACAGCCTTTTTCTCCTACTCAGAGGCTTCTATTTCGACCAATTTCAGGCATTAAAATGACTCTAAACACACTTATTTTAGTTCCAAAAGTGATAATTCACATGCAGTAGTCATTTACAGTCAAAAAATAAAACATTAAAAAATTACCATTTCTGACCATCTGGAGAAAGTTTGACAGGTCACGGGTCATCGTTTTTCATCAGAAAATTGATTTTTTAGACTGTAGAAAAATTGATTCAAAAATGACAATTGGATTGGGCCTCGTGTTGAATAACTACTTTTTAAAGCCCCAATGTGACCAAAATTGCCATTTTTACAGCCTTTTTCTCCCACTCAGAAGCTTCTATTTTGACCAATTTCAGGCATTAAAATGACTCTAAACACAATTATTTTAGTTCCAAAAGTGATAATTCACATGCAGTAGTCATTTACAGTCAAAAAATAAAACATTAAAAAATTACCATTTCTGACCATCTGGAGAAAGTTCGACAGGTCACACGGGTCATCGTTTTTCATCAGAAAATTGATTTTTTGGACTGTAGAAAAATTGATTCAAAATGTTATTTGGATTGTGCCTCGTGTTGAATAAAGTACTTTTTAAAGCCTCAATGTGACCAAAATTGCCATTTTTACAGCCTTTTTCAACTACTCAGAAGCTTCTATTTCGACTAATTTCAGGCATTAAAATTACTCTAAACACACTTATTTTAGTTCCAAAAGTGATAATTCACATGCAGTAGTCATTTACAGTCAAAAAATAAAACATTAAAAAATTACCATTTCTGACCATCTGGAGAAAGTTCGACAGGTCACGGGTCATCGTTTTTCATCAGAAAATTGATTTTTTGGACTGTAGAAAAATTGATTCAAAATGTCAATTGGATTGGGCCTCGTGTTGAATAACTACTTTTTAAAGCCCCAATGTGACCAAAATTGCCATTTTTACAGCCTTTTTCTCCTACTCAGAAGCTTCTATTTCGACCAATTTCAGGCATTAAAATGACTCTAAACACACTTATTTTAGTTCCAAAAGTGATAATTCACATGCAGTAGTCATTTACAGTCCAAAAATAAAACATTAAAAAATTAAAATTTTTGACCATCTGGAGAAAGTTCGACAGGTCACGGGTCATCGTTTTTCATCAGAAAATTGATTTTTTGGACTGTAGAAAAATTCATTCAAAATGTCATTTGGATTGTGCCTCATGTTGAATAACTACTTTTTAAAGCCTCAATGTGACCAAAATTGCCATTTTTACAGCCTTTTTCTCCTACTCAGAAGCTTCTATTTCGACCAATTTCAGGCATTAAAATGACTCTAAACACACTTATTTTAGTTCCAAAAGTGATAATTCACATGCAGTAGTCATTTACAGTCCAAAAAAAAACATTAAAAAATTAACATTTTTGACCATCTGGAGAAAGTTCGACAGGTCACGGGTCATCGTTTTTCATCAGAAAATTGATTTTATGGACTGTAGAAAAATTGATTCAAAATGTCAATTGGATTGGGCCTCGTGTTGAATAACTACTTTTTAAAGCCCCAATGTGACCAAAATTGCCATTTTTACAGCCTTTTTCTACTACTCAGAAGCTTCTATTTCGACCAATTTCAGGCATGAAAATGACTCTATGAACACACTTATTTTAGTTCCAACAGTGATAATTCACATGCAGTAGTCCTTTACAGTCAAAAATAAAACATTAAAAAATTAACATTTCTAACCATCTGGAGAAAGTTCAACAGGTCACGGGTCACCGTTTATCATCAGAAAATTGATTTTTTGGACCGTCGAAAAATTGATTCAAAATGTTATTTGGATTGTGCCTCGTGTTGAATAACTACTTTTTAAAGCCTCAATGTGACCAAAATTGCCATTTTTACAGCCTTTTTCAACTACTCAGAAGCTTCTATTTCGACCAATTTCAGGCATTAAAATGACTCTAAACACACTTATTTTAGTTCCAAAAGTGATAATTCACATGCAGTAGTCATTTACAGTCAAAAAATAAAACATAAAAAATTACCATTTCTGACCATCTGGAGAAAGTTCGACAGGTCACGGGTCATCGTTTTCATCAGAAAATTGATTTTATGGACTGTAGAAAAATTGATTCAAAATGTCAATTGGATTGGGCCTCGTGTTGAATAACTACTTTTTAAAGCCACAATGTGACCAAAATTGCCATTTTTACAGCCTTTTCTACTACTCAGAAGCTTCTATTTCGACCAATTTCAGGCATGAAAATGACTCTAAACACACTTATTTTAGTTCCAACAGTGATAATTCACATGCAGTAGTCATTTACAGTCAAAAAATAAAACATTACAAAATTAACATTTCTAACCATCTGGAGAAAGTTCAACAGGTCACGGGTCACCGTTTATCATCAGAAAATTGATTTTTTGGACCGTCGAAAAATTGATTCAAAATGTTATTTGGATTGTGCCTCGTGTTGAATAACTACTTTTTAAAGCCTCAATGTGACCAAAATTGCCATTTTTACAGCCTTTTTCTACTACTCAGAAGCTTCTATTTCGACCAATTTCAGGCATGAAAATGACTCTAAACACACTTATTTTAGTTACAACAGTGATAATTCACATGCAGTAGTCATTTACAGTCAAAAAATAAAACATTAAAAAATTACCATTTCTGACCATCTGGAGAAAGTTCGACAGGTCACGGGTCATCGTTTTTCATCAGAAAATTGATTTTTAGGACTGTAGAAAAATTGATTCAAAATGTCAATTGGATTGGGCCTCGTGTTGAATGACTACTTTTTAAAGCCCCAATGTGACCAAAATTGCCATTTTTACAGCCTTTTCTTTTTCTTCTACTCAGAAGCTTCTATTTCGACCAATTTCAGGCATTAAAATGACTCTAAACACACTTATTTTAGTTCCAAAAGTGATAATTCACATGCAGTAGTCATTTACAGTCCAAAAATAAAACATTAAAAAATTAAAATTTTTGACCATCTGGAGAAAGTTCGACAGGTCACGGGTCACCGTTTATCATCAGAAAATTGATTTTTTGGACCGTCGAAAAATTGATTCAAAATGTTATTTGGATTGTGCCTCGTGTTGAATAAGTACTTTTTAAAGCCTCAATGTGACCAAAATTGCCATTTTTACAGCCTTTTTCAACTACTCAGAAGCTTCTATTTCGACTAATTTCAGGCATTAAAATTACTCTAAACACACTTATTTTAGTTCCAAAAGTGATAATTCACATGCAGTAGTCATTTACAGTCAAAAAATAAAACATTAAAAAATTACCATTTCTGACCATCTGGAGAAAGTTCGACAGGTCACGGGTCATCGTTTTTCATCAGAAAATTGATTTTTTGGACTGTAGAAAAATTGATTCAAAATGTCAATTGGATTGGGCCTCGTGTTGAATAACTACTTTTTAAAGCCCCAATGTGACCAAAATTGCCATTTTTACAGCCTTTTTCTCCTACTCAGAAGCTTCTATTTCGACCAATTTCAGGCATTAAAATGACTCTAAACACACTTATTTTAGTTCCAAAAGTGATAATTCACATGCAGTAGTCATTTACAGTCCAAAAATAAAACATTAAAAAATTAAAATTTTTGACCATCTGGAGAAAGTTCGACAGGTCACGGGTCATCGTTTTTCATCAGAAAATTGATTTTTTGGACTGTAGAAAAATTCATTCAAAATGTCATTTGGATTGTGCCTCATGTTGAATAACTACTTTTTAAAGCCTCAATGTGACCAAAATTGCCATTTTTACAGCCTTTTTCTCCTACTCAGAAGCTTCTATTTCGACCAATTTCAGGCATTAAAATGACTCTAAACACACTTATTTTAGTTCCAAAAGTGATAATTCACATGCAGTAGTCATTTACAGTCCAAAAAAAAACATTAAAAAATTAACATTTTTGACCATCTGGAGAAAGTTCGACAGGTCACGGGTCATCGTTTTTCATCAGAAAATTGATTTTATGGACTGTAGAAAAATTGATTCAAAATGTCAATTGGATTGGGCCTCGTGTTGAATAACTACTTTTTAAAGCCCCAATGTGACCAAAATTGCCATTTTTACAGCCTTTTTCTACTACTCAGAAGCTTCTATTTCGACCAATTTCAGGCATGAAAATGACTCTATGAACACACTTATTTTAGTTCCAACAGTGATAATTCACATGCAGTAGTCCTTTACAGTCAAAAAATAAAACATTAAAAAATTAACATTTCTAACCATCTGGAGAAAGTTCAACAGGTCACGGGTCACCGTTTATCATCAGAAAATTGATTTTTTGGACCTTCGAAAAATTGATTCAAAATGTTATTTGGATTGTGCCTCGTGTTGAATAAGTACTTTTTAAAGCCTCAATGTGACCAAAATTGCCATTTTTACTGCCTTTTTCAACTACTCAGAAGCTTCTATTTCGATCAATTTCAGGCATTAAAATGACTCTAAACACACTTATTTTAGTTCCAAAAGTGATAATTCACATGCAGTAGTCATTTACAGTCAAAAAATAAAACATTAAAAAATTACCATTTCTGACCATCTGGAGAAAGTTCGACAGGTCACGGGTCATCGTTTTTCATCAGAAAATCGATTTTTTGGACTGTAGAAAAATTGATTCAAAATGTCAATTGGATTGGGCCTCGTGTTAAATAACTACTTTTTAAAGCCCCAATGTGACCAAAATTGCCATTTTTACAGCCTTTTTCTCCTACTCAGAGGCTTCTATTTCGACCAATTTCAGGCATTAAAATGACTCTAAACACACTTATTTTAGTTCCAAAAGTGATAATTCACATGCAGTAGTCATTTACAGTCAAAAAATAAAACATTAAAAAATTACCATTTCTGACCATCTGGAGAAAGTTTGACAGGTCACGGGTCATCGTTTTTCATCAGAAAATTGATTTTTTAGACTGTAGAAAAATTGATTCAAAAATGACAATTGGATTGGGCCTCGTGTTGAATAACTACTTTTTAAAGCCCCAATGTGACCAAAATTGCCATTTTTACAGCCTTTTTCTCCCACTCAGAAGCTTCTATTTTGACCAATTTCAGGCATTAAAATGACTCTAAACACAATTATTTTAGTTCCAAAAGTGATAATTCACATGCAGTAGTCATTTACAGTCAAAAAATAAAACATTAAAAAATTACCATTTCTGACCATCTGGAGAAAGTTCGACAGGTCACACGGGTCATCGTTTTTCATCAGAAAATTGATTTTTTGGACTGTAGAAAAATTGATTCAAAATGTTATTTGGATTGTGCCTCGTGTTGAATAAGTACTTTTTAAAGCCTCAATGTGACCAAAATTGCCATTTTTACAGCCTTTTTCAACTACTCAGAAGCTTCTATTTCGACTAATTTCAGGCATTAAAATTACTCTAAACACACTTATTTTAGTTCCAAAAGTGATAATTCACATGCAGTAGTCATTTACAGTCAAAAAATAAAACATTAAAAAATTACCATTTCTGACCATCTGGAGAAAGTTCGACAGGTCACGGGTCATCGTTTTTCATCAGAAAATTGATTTTTTGGACTGTAGAAAAATTGATTCAAAATGTCAATTGGATTGGGCCTCGTGTTGAATAACTACTTTTTAAAGCCCCAATGTGACCAAAATTGCCATTTTTACAGCCTTTTTCTCCTACTCAGAAGCTTCTATTTCGACCAATTTCAGGCATTAAAATGACTCTAAACACACTTATTTTAGTTCCAAAAGTGATAATTCACATGCAGTAGTCATTTACAGTCCAAAAATAAAACATTAAAAAATTAAAATTTTTGACCATCTGGAGAAAGTTCGACAGGTCACGGGTCATCGTTTTTCATCAGAAAATTGATTTTTTGGACTGTAGAAAAATTCATTCAAAATGTCATTTGGATTGTGCCTCATGTTGAATAACTACTTTTTAAAGCCTCAATGTGACCAAAATTGCCATTTTTACAGCCTTTTTCTCCTACTCAGAAGCTTCTATTTCGACCAATTTCAGGCATTAAAATGACTCTAAACACACTTATTTTAGTTCCAAAAGTGATAATTCACATGCAGTAGTCATTTACAGTCCAAAAAAAAACATTAAAAAATTAACATTTTTGACCATCTGGAGAAAGTTCGACAGGTCACGGGTCATCGTTTTTCATCAGAAAATTGATTTTATGGACTGTAGAAAAATTGATTCAAAATGTCAATTGGATTGGGCCTCGTGTTGAATAACTACTTTTTAAAGCCCCAATGTGACCAAAATTGCCATTTTTACAGCCTTTTTCTACTACTCAGAAGCTTCTATTTCGACCAATTTCAGGCATGAAAATGACTCTATGAACACACTTATTTTAGTTCCAACAGTGATAATTCACATGCAGTAGTCCTTTACAGTCAAAAAATAAAACATTAAAAAATTAACATTTCTAACCATCTGGAGAAAGTTCAACAGGTCACGGGTCACCGTTTATCATCAGAAAATTGATTTTTTGGACCTTCGAAAAATTGATTCAAAATGTTATTTGGATTGTGCCTCGTGTTGAATAAGTACTTTTTAAAGCCTCAATGTGACCAAAATTGCCATTTTTACTGCCTTTTTCAACTACTCAGAAGCTTCTATTTCGATCAATTTCAGGCATTAAAATGACTCTAAACACACTTATTTTAGTTCCAAAAGTGATAATTCACATGCAGTAGTCATTTACAGTCAAAAAATAAAACATTAAAAAATTACCATTTCTGACCATCTGGAGAAAGTTCGACAGGTCACGGGTCATCGTTTTTCATCAGAAAATCGATTTTTTGGACTGTAGAAAAATTGATTCAAAATGTCAATTGGATTGGGCCTCGTGTTAAATAACTACTTTTTAAAGCCCCAATGTGACCAAAATTGCCATTTTTACAGCCTTTTTCTCCTACTCAGAGGCTTCTATTTCGACCAATTTCAGGCATTAAAATGACTCTAAACACACTTATTTTAGTTCCAAAAGTGATAATTCACATGCAGTAGTCATTTACAGTCAAAAAATAAAACATTAAAAAATTACCATTTCTGACCATCTGGAGAAAGTTTGACAGGTCACGGGTCATCGTTTTTCATCAGAAAATTGATTTTTTAGACTGTAGAAAAATTGATTCAAAAATGACAATTGGATTGGGCCTCGTGTTGAATAACTACTTTTTAAAGCCCCAATGTGACCAAAATTGCCATTTTTACAGCCTTTTTCTCCCACTCAGAAGCTTCTATTTTGACCAATTTCAGGCATTAAAATGACTCTAAACACAATTATTTTAGTTCCAAAAGTGATAATTCACATGCAGTAGTCATTTACAGTCAAAAAATAAAACATTAAAAAATTACCATTTCTGACCATCTGGAGAAAGTTCGACAGGTCACACGGGTCATCGTTTTTCATCAGAAAATTGATTTTTTGGACTGTAGAAAAATTGATTCAAAATGTCATTTGGATTGTGCCTCGTGTTGAATAAGTACTTTTTAAAGCCTCAATGTGACCAAAATTGCCATTTTTACAGCCTTTTTCTCCTACTCAGAAGCTTCTATTTCGACCAATTTCAGGCATTAAAATGACTCTAAACACACTTATTTTAGTTCCAAAAGTGATAATTCACATGCAGTAGTCATTTACAGTCAAAAAATAAAACATTAAAAAATTACCATTTCTGACCATCTGGAGAAAGTTCGACAGGTCACGGGTCATCGTTTTTCATCAGAAAATTGATTTTTTGGACTGTAGAAAAATGTATTCAAAATGTCAATTGGATTGGGCCTCGTGTTGAATAACTACTTTTTAAAGCCCCAATGTGACCAAAATTGCCATTTTTACAGCCTTTTTCTCCTACTCAGAAGCTTCTATTTCGACCAATTTCAGGCATTAAAATGACTCTAAACACACTTATTTTAGATCCAAAAGTGATAATTCACATGCAGTAGTCATTTACAGTCAAAAAATAAAACATTAAAAAATTACCATTTCTGACCATCTGGAGAAAGTTCGACAGGTCACGGGTCATCGTTTTTCATCATAAAATAGATTTTTTGGACTGTAGAAAAATTGATTCAAAATGTCAATTGGATTGTGCCTCGTGTTGAATAAGTACTTTTTAAAGCCTCAATTTGACCAAAATTGCCATTTTTACAGCCTTTTTCTCCTACTCAGAAGCTTCTATTTCGACCAATTTCAGGCATTAAAATGACTCTAAACACACTTATTTTAGTTCCAAAGGTGATAATTCACATGCAGTTGTCATTTACAGTCAAAAAATAAAACATTAAAAAATTACCATTTCTGACCATCTGGAGAAAGTTCGACAGGTCACGGGTCATCGTTTTTCATCAGAAAATTGATTTTATGGACTGTAGAAAAATTGATTCAAAATGTCATTTGGATTGTGCCTCGTGTTGAATAACTACTTTTTAAAGCCCCAATGTGAACAAAATTGCCATTTTTACAGCCTTTTTCTACTACTCAGAAGCTTCTATTTCGACCAATTTCAGGCATGAAAATGACTCTAAACACACTTATTTTAGTTCCAACAGTGATAATTCACATGCAGTAGTCATTTACAGTCAAAAAATAAAACATTACAAAATTAGCATTTCTGACCATCTGGAGAAAGTTCGACAGGTCACGGGTCATCGTTTTTCATCAGAAAATTGATTTTATGGACTGTAGAAAAATTGATTCAAAATGTCAATTGGATTGGGCCTCGTGTTGAATAACTACCTTTTAAAGCCCCAATGTGACCAAAATTGCCATTTTTACAGCCTTTTTCTACTACTCAGAAGCTTCTATTTCGACCAATTTCAGGCATGAAAATGACTCTAAACACACTTGTTTTAGTTCCAACAGTGATAATTCACATGCAGTAGTCATTTACAGTCAAAAAATAAAACATTACAAAATTAACATTTCTAACCATCTGGAGAAAGTTCAACAGGTCACGGGTCACCGTTTATCATCAGAAAATTGATTTTTTGGACCGTCGAAAAATTGATTCAAAATGTTATTTGGATTGTGCCTCGTGTTGAATAAGTACTTTTTAAAGCCTCAATGTGACCAAAATTGCCATTTTTACAGCCTTTTTCAACTACTCAGAAGCTTCTATTTCGACAAATTTCAGGCATTAAAATTACTCTAAACACACTTATTTTAGTTCCAAAAGTGATAATTCACATGCAGTAGTCATTTACAGTCAAAAAATAAAACATTAAAAAATTACCATTTCTGACCATCTGGAGAAAGTTCGACAGGTCACGGGTCATCGTTTTTCATCAGAAAATTGATTTTTTGGACTGTAGAAAAATTCATTCAAAATGTCATTTGGATTGTGCCTCATGTTGAATAACTACTTTTTAAAGCCTCAATGTGACCAAAATTGCCATTTTTACAGCCTTTTTCTACTACTCAGAAGCTTCTATTTCGACCAATTTCAGGCATGAAAATGACTCTAAACACACTTATTTTAGTTCCAACAGTGATAATTCACATGCAGTAGTCATTTACAGTCAAAAAATAAAACATTAAAAAATTACCATTTCTGACCATCTGGAGAAAGTTCGACAGGTCACGGGTCATCGTTTTTCATCAGAAAATTGATTTTTAGGACTGTAGAAAAATTGGTTCAAAATGTCAATTGGATTGGGCCTCGTGTTGAATAACTACTTTTTAAAGCCCCAATGTGACCAAAATTGCCATTTTTACAGCCTTTTTCTCCTACTCAGAGGCTTCTATTTCGACCAATTTCAGGCATTAAAATGACTCTAAACACACTTATTTTAGTTCCAAAAGTGATAATTCACATGCAGTAGTCATTTACAGTCAAAAAATAAAACATTTAAAAATTACCATTTCTGACCATCTGGAGAAAGTTCGACAGGTCACGGGTCATCGTTTTTCATCAGAAAATAGATTTTTTGGACTGTAGAAAAATTGATTCAAAAATATCAATTGGATTGGGCCTCGTGTTGAATAAACTACTTTTTAAAGCCCCAATGTGACCAAAATTGCCATTTTTACAGCCTTTTTCTCCTACTCAGAAGCTTCTATTTCGACCAATTTCAGGCATTAAAATGACTCTAAACACACTTATTTTAGTTCCAAAAGTGATAATTCACATGCAGTAGTCATTTACAGTCCAAAAACTAAAACATTAAAAAATTACAATTTTTGACCATCTGGAGAAAGTTCGACAGGTCACGGGTCATCGTTTCCATCAGAAAATTGATTTTTTGGACTGTAGAAAAATTGATTCAAAATGTCATTTGGATTGTGCCTCGTGTTGAATAAGTACTTTTTAAAGCCTCAATGTGACCAAAATTGCCATTTTTACAGCCTTTTTCTCCTACTCAGAAGCTTCTATTTCAACCAATTTCAGGCATTAAAATGACTCTAAACACACTTATTTTAGTTCCAAAAGTGATAATTCACATGCAGTAGTCATTTACAGTCAAAAAATAAAACATTAAAAAATTACCATTTCTGACCATCTGGAGAAAGTTCGACAGGTCACGGGTCATCGTTTTTCATCAGAAAATTGATTTTTTGGACTGTAGAAAAATGTATTCAAAATGTCAATTGGATTGGGCCGCGTGTTGAATAACTACTTTTTAAAGCCCCAATGTGACCAAAATTGCCATTTTTACAGCCTTTTTCTCCTACTCTGGAAGCTTCTATTTCGACCAATTTCAGGCATTAAAATTACCCTAAACACACTTATTTTGGTTCCAAAAGTGATAATTCACATGCAGTAGTCATTTACAGTCAAAAAATAAAACATTAAAAAATTGCCATTTCTGACCATCTGGAGAAAGTTCGACAGGTCACGGGTCATTGTTTTTCATCAGAAAATTGATTTTTTGGACTGTAGAAAAATTGATTCAAAAATGTCAATTGGATTGGGCCTCGTGTTGAATAACTACTTTTTAAAGCCCCAATGTGACCAAAATTGCCATTTTTACAGCCTTTTTCTACTACTCAGAAGCTTCTATTTCGACCAATTTCAGGCATGAAAATGACTCTAAACACACTTATTTTAGTTCCAACAGTGATAATTCACATGCAGTAGTCATTTACAGTCAAAAAATAAAACATTAAAAAATTAACATTTCTAACCATCTGGAGAAAGTTTAACAGGTCACGGGTCACCGTTTATCATCAGAAAATTGATTTTTTGGACCGTCGAAAAATTGATTCAAAATGTTATTTGGATTGTGCCTCGTGTTGAATAAGTACTTTTTAAAGCCTCAATGTGACCAAAATTGCCATTTTTACAGCCTTTTTCAACTACTCAGAAGCTTCTATTTCGACCAATTTCAGGCATTAAAATTACTCTAAACACACTTATTTTAGTTCCAAAAGTGATAATTCACATGCAGTAGTCATTTACAGTCAAAAAATAAAACATTAAAAAATTACCATTTCTGACCATCTGGAAAAAGTTCGACAGGTCACGGGTCATCGTTTTTCATCAGAAAATTGATTTTTTGGACTGTAGAAAAATTCATTCAAAATGTCATTTGGATTGTGCCTCATGTTGAATAAGTACTTTTTAAAGCCTCAATGTGACCAAAATTGCCATTTTTACAGCCTTTTTCTCCTACTCAGAAGCTTCTATTTCGACCAATTTCAGGCATTAAAATGACTCTAAACACACTTATTTTAGTTCCAAAAGTGATAATTCACATGCAGTAGTCATTTACAGTCAAAAAGTAAAACATTAAAAAATTACCATTTCTGACCATCTGGAGAAAGTTCAACAGGTCACGGGTCATCGTTTTTCATCAGAAAATTGATTTTTTGGACTGTAGAAAAATTGATTCAAAATGTCATTTGGATTGTGCCTCGTGTTGAATAAGTACTTTTTAAAGCCTCAATGTGACCAAAATTGCAATTTTTACAGCCTTTTTCTCCTACTCAGAAGCTTCTATTTCGACCAATTTCAGGCATGAAAATGACTCTAAACACACTTATTTTAGTTCCAACAGTGATAATTCACATGCAGTAGTCATTTACAGTCAAAAAATAAAACATTACAAAATTAACATTTCTAACCATCTGGAGAAAGTTCAACAGGTCACGGGTCACCGTTTATCATCAGAAAATTGATTTTTTGGACCGTCGAAAAATTGATTCAAAATGTTATTTGGATTGTGCCTCGTGTTGAATAAGTACTTTTTAAAGCCTCAATGTGACCAAAATTGCCATTTTTACAGCCTTTTTCAACTACTCAGAAGCTTCTATTTCGACCAATTTCAGGCATTAAAATTACTCTAAACACACTTATTTTAGTTCCAAAAGTGATAATTCACATGCAGTAGTCATTTACAGTCAAAAAATAAAACATTAAAAAATTACCATTTCTGACCATCTGGAGAAAGTTCGACAGGTCACGGGTCATCGTTTTTCATCAGAAAATTGATTTTTTGGACTGTAGAAAAATTGATTCAAAATGTCAATTGGATTGGGCCTCGTGTTGAATAACTACTTTTTAAAGCCCCAATGTGACCAAAATTGCCATTTTTACAGCCTTTTTCTCCTACTCAGAAGCTTCTATTTCGACCAATTTCAGGCATTAAAATGACTCTAAACACACTTATTTTAGTTCCAAAAGTGATAATTCACATGCAGTAGTCATTTACAGTCCAAAAATAAAACATTAAAAAATTAAAATTTTTGACCATCTGGAGAAAGTTCGACAGGTCACGGGTCATCGTTTTTCATCAGAAAATTGATTTTTTGGACTGTAGAAAAATTCATTCAAAATGTCATTTGGATTGTGCCTCATGTTGAATAACTACTTTTTAAAGCCTCAATGTGACCAAAATTGCCATTTTTACAGCCTTTTTCTCCTACTCAGAAGCTTCTATTTCGACCAATTTCAGGCATTAAAATGACTCTAAACACACTTATTTTAGTTCCAAAAGTGATAATTCACATGCAGTAGTCATTTACAGTCAAAAAATAAAACATTAAAAAATTACCATTTCTGACCATCTGGAGAAAGTTCGACAGGTCACGGGTCATCGTTTTTCATCAGAAAATTGATTTTATGGACTGTAGAAAAATTGATTCAAAATGTCAATTGGATTGGGCCTCGTGTTGAATAACTACTTTTTAAAGCCACAATGTGACCAAAATTGCCATTTTTACAGCCTTTTTCTACTACTCAGAAGCTTCTATTTCGACCAATTTCAGGCATGAAAATGACTCTAAACACACTTATTTTAGTTCCAACAGTGATAATTCACATGCAGTAGTCATTTACAGTCAAAAAATAAAACATTAAAAAATTACCATTTCTGACCATCTGGAGAAAGTTCGACAGGTCACGGGTCATCGTTTTTCATCAGAAAATAGATTTTTAGGACTGTAGAAAAATTGATTCAAAATGTCAATTGGATTGGGCCTCGTGTTGAATAACTACTTTTTAAATCCCCAATGTGACCAAAATTGCCATTTTTACAGCCTTTTTCTACTACTCAGAAGCTTCTATTTCGACCAATTTCAGGCATGAAAATGACTCTAAACACACTTATTTTAGTTCCAACAGTGATAATTCACATGCAGTAGTCATTTACAGTCAAAAAATAAAACATTACAAAATTAACATTTCTAACCATCTGGAGAAAGTTCAACAGGTCACGGGTCACCGTTTATCATCAGAAAATTGATTTTTTGGACCGTCGAAAAATTGATTCAAAATGTTATTTGGATTGTGCCTCGTGTTGAATAACTACTTTTTAAAGCCTCAATGTGACCAAAATTGCCATTTTTACAGCCTTTTTCAACTACTCAGAAGCTTCTATTTCGACCAATTTCAGGCATTAAAATGACTCTAAACACACTTATTTTAGTTCCAAAAGTGATAATTCACATGCAGTAGTCATTTACAGTCAAAAAATAAAACATTAAAAAATTACCATTTCTGACCATCTGGAGAAAGTTCGACAGGTCACGGGTCATCGTTTTTCATCAGAAAATTGATTTTATGGACTGTAGAAAAATTGATTCAAAATGTCAATTGGATTGGGCCTCGTGTTGAATAACTACTTTTTAAAGCCACAATGTGACCAAAATTGCCATTTTTACAGCCTTTTTCTACTACTCAGAAGCTTCTATTTCGACCAATTTCAGGCATGAAAATGACTCTAAACACACTTATTTTAGTTCCAACAGTGATAATTCACATGCAGTAGTCATTTACAGTCAAAAAATAAAACATTACAAAATTAACATTTCTAACCATCTGGAGAAAGTTCAACAGGTCACGGGTCACCGTTTATCATCAGAAAATTGATTTTTTGGACCGTCGAAAAATTGATTCAAAATGTTATTTGGATTGTGCCTCGTGTTGAATAACTACTTTTTAAAGCCTCAATGTGACCAAAATTGCCATTTTTACAGCCTTTTTCTACTACTCAGAAGCTTCTATTTCGACCAATTTCAGGCATGAAAATGACTCTAAACACACTTATTTTAGTTACAACAGTGATAATTCACATGCAGTAGTCATTTACAGTCAAAAAATAAAACATTAAAAAATTACCATTTCTGACCATCTGGAGAAAGTTCGACAGGTCACGGGTCATCGTTTTTCATCAGAAAATTGATTTTTAGGACTGTAGAAAAATTGATTCAAAATGTCAATTGGATTGGGCCTCGTGTTGAATGACTACTTTTTAAAGCCCCAATGTGACCAAAATTGCCATTTTTACAGCCTTTTTCTTCTACTCAGAAGCTTCTATTTCGACCAATTTCAGGCATTAAAATGACTCTAAACACACTTATTTTAGTTCCAAAAGTGATAATTCACATGCAGTAGTCATTTACAGTCCAAAAATAAAACATTAAAAAATTAAAATTTTTGACCATCTGGAGAAAGTTCGACAGGTCACGGGTCACCGTTTATCATCAGAAAATTGATTTTTTGGACCGTCGAAAAATTGATTCAAAATGTTATTTGGATTGTGCCTCGTGTTGAATAAGTACTTTTTAAAGCCTCAATGTGACCAAAATTGCCATTTTTACAGCCTTTTTCAACTACTCAGAAGCTTCTATTTCGACTAATTTCAGGCATTAAAATTACTCTAAACACACTTATTTTAGTTCCAAAAGTGATAATTCACATGCAGTAGTCATTTACAGTCAAAAAATAAAACATTAAAAAATTACCATTTCTGACCATCTGGAGAAAGTTCGACAGGTCACGGGTCATCGTTTTTCATCAGAAAATTGATTTTTTGGACTGTAGAAAAATTGATTCAAAATGTCAATTGGATTGGGCCTCGTGTTGAATAACTACTTTTTAAAGCCCCAATGTGACCAAAATTGCCATTTTTACAGCCTTTTTCTCCTACTCAGAAGCTTCTATTTCGACCAATTTCAGGCATTAAAATGACTCTAAACACACTTATTTTAGTTCCAAAAGTGATAATTCACATGCAGTAGTCATTTACAGTCCAAAAATAAAACATTAAAAAATTAAAATTTTTGACCATCTGGAGAAAGTTCGACAGGTCACGGGTCATCGTTTTTCATCAGAAAATTGATTTTTTGGACTGTAGAAAAATTCATTCAAAATGTCATTTGGATTGTGCCTCATGTTGAATAACTACTTTTTAAAGCCTCAATGTGACCAAAATTGCCATTTTTACAGCCTTTTTCTCCTACTCAGAAGCTTCTATTTCGACCAATTTCAGGCATTAAAATGACTCTAAACACACTTATTTTAGTTCCAAAAGTGATAATTCACATGCAGTAGTCATTTACAGTCCAAAAAAAAACATTAAAAAATTAACATTTTTGACCATCTGGAGAAAGTTCGACAGGTCACGGGTCATCGTTTTTCATCAGAAAATTGATTTTATGGACTGTAGAAAAATTGATTCAAAATGTCAATTGGATTGGGCCTCGTGTTGAATAACTACTTTTTAAAGCCCCAATGTGACCAAAATTGCCATTTTTACAGCCTTTTTCTACTACTCAGAAGCTTCTATTTCGACCAATTTCAGGCATGAAAATGACTCTATGAACACACTTATTTTAGTTCCAACAGTGATAATTCACATGCAGTAGTCCTTTACAGTCAAAAAATAAAACATTAAAAAATTAACATTTCTAACCATCTGGAGAAAGTTCAACAGGTCACGGGTCACCGTTTATCATCAGAAAATTGATTTTTTGGACCTTCGAAAAATTGATTCAAAATGTTATTTGGATTGTGCCTCGTGTTGAATAAGTACTTTTTAAAGCCTCAATGTGACCAAAATTGCCATTTTTACTGCCTTTTTCAACTACTCAGAAGCTTCTATTTCGATCAATTTCAGGCATTAAAATGACTCTAAACACACTTATTTTAGTTCCAAAAGTGATAATTCACATGCAGTAGTCATTTACAGTCAAAAAATAAAACATTAAAAAATTACCATTTCTGACCATCTGGAGAAAGTTCGACAGGTCACGGGTCATCGTTTTTCATCAGAAAATCGATTTTTTGGACTGTAGAAAAATTGATTCAAAATGTCAATTGGATTGGGCCTCGTGTTAAATAACTACTTTTTAAAGCCCCAATGTGACCAAAATTGCCATTTTTACAGCCTTTTTCTCCTACTCAGAGGCTTCTATTTCGACCAATTTCAGGCATTAAAATGACTCTAAACACACTTATTTTAGTTCCAAAAGTAATAATTCACATGCAGTAGTCATTTACAGTCAAAAAATAAAACATTAAAAAATTACCATTTCTGACCATCTGGAGAAAGTTTGACAGGTCACGGGTCATCGTTTTTCATCAGAAAATTGATTTTTTAGACTGTAGAAAAATTGATTCAAAAATGACAATTGGATTGGGCCTCGTGTTGAATAACTACTTTTTAAAGCCCCAATGTGACCAAAATTGCCATTTTTACAGCCTTTTTCTCCCACTCAGAAGCTTCTATTTTGACCAATTTCAGGCATTAAAATGACTCTAAACACAATTATTTTAGTTCCAAAAGTGATAATTCACATGCAGTAGTCATTTACAGTCAAAAAATAAAACATTAAAAAATTACCATTTCTGACCATCTGGAGAAAGTTCGACAGGTCACACGGGTCATCGTTTTTCATCAGAAAATTGATTTTTTGGACTGTAGAAAAATTGATTCAAAATGTTATTTGGATTGTGCCTCGTGTTGAATAAGTACTTTTTAAAGCCTCAATGTGACCAAAATTGCCATTTTTACAGCCTTTTTCAACTACTCAGAAGCTTCTATTTCGACTAATTTCAGGCATTAAAATTACTCTAAACACACTTATTTTAGTTCCAAAAGTGATAATTCACATGCAGTAGTCATTTACAGTCAAAAAATAAAACATTAAAAAATTACCATTTCTGACCATCTGGAGAAAGTTCGACAGGTCACGGGTCATCGTTTTTCATCAGAAAATTGATTTTTTGGACTGTAGAAAAATTGATTCAAAATGTCAATTGGATTGGGCCTCGTGTTGAATAACTACTTTTTAAAGCCCCAATGTGACCAAAATTGCCATTTTTACAGCCTTTTTCTCCTACTCAGAAGCTTCTATTTCGACCAATTTCAGGCATTAAAATGACTCTAAACACACTTATTTTAGTTCCAAAAGTGATAATTCACATGCAGTAGTCATTTACAGTCCAAAAATAAAACATTAAAAAATTAAAAATTTTGACCATCTGGAGAAAGTTCGACAGGTCACGGGTCATCGTTTTTCATCAGAAAATTGATTTTTTGGACTGTAGAAAAATTCATTCAAAATGTCATTTGGATTGTGCCTCATGTTGAATAACTACTTTTTAAAGCCTCAATGTGACCAAAATTGCCATTTTTACAGCCTTTTTCTCCTACTCAGAAGCTTCTATTTCGACCAATTTCAGGCATTAAAATGACTCTAAACACACTTATTTTAGTTCCAAAAGTGATAATTCACATGCAGTAGTCATTTACAGTCCAAAAAAAAACATTAAAAAATTAACATTTTTGACCATCTGGAGAAAGTTCGACAGGTCACGGGTCATCGTTTTTCATCAGAAAATTGATTTTATGGACTGTAGAAAAATTGATTCAAAATGTCAATTGGATTGGGCCTCGTGTTGAATAACTACTTTTTAAAGCCCCAATGTGACCAAAATTGCCATTTTTACAGCCTTTTTCTACTACTCAGAAGCTTCTATTTCGACCAATTTCAGGCATGAAAATGACTCTATGAACACACTTATTTTAGTTCCAACAGTGATAATTCACATGCAGTAGTCCTTTACAGTCAAAAAATAAAACATTAAAAAATTAACATTTCTAACCATCTGGAGAAAGTTCAACAGGTCACGGGTCACCGTTTATCATCAGAAAATTGATTTTTTGGACCTTCGAAAAATTGATTCAAAATGTTATTTGGATTGTGCCTCGTGTTGAATAAGTACTTTTTAAAGCCTCAATGTGACCAAAATTGCCATTTTTACTGCCTTTTTCAACTACTCAGAAGCTTCTATTTCGATCAATTTCAGGCATTAAAATGACTCTAAACACACTTATTTTAGTTCCAAAAGTGATAATTCACATGCAGTAGTCATTTACAGTCAAAAAATAAAACATTAAAAAATTACCATTTCTGACCATCTGGAGAAAGTTCGACAGGTCACGGGTCATCGTTTTTCATCAGAAAATCGATTTTTTGGACTGTAGAAAAATTGATTCAAAATGTCAATTGGATTGGGCCTCGTGTTAAATAACTACTTTTTAAAGCCCCAATGTGACCAAAATTGCCATTTTTACAGCCTTTTTCTCCTACTCAGAGGCTTCTATTTCGACCAATTTCAGGCATTAAAATGACTCTAAACACACTTATTTTAGTTCCAAAAGTGATAATTCACATGCAGTAGTCATTTACAGTCAAAAAATAAAACATTAAAAAATTACCATTTCTGACCATCTGGAGAAAGTTTGACAGGTCACGGGTCATCGTTTTTCATCAGAAAATTGATTTTTTAGACTGTAGAAAAATTGATTCAAAAATGACAATTGGATTGGGCCTCGTGTTGAATAACTACTTTTTAAAGCCCCAATGTGACCAAAATTGCCATTTTTACAGCCTTTTTCTCCCACTCAGAAGCTTTTATTTTGACCAATTTCAGGCATTAAAATGACTCTAAACACAATTATTTTAGTTCCAAAAGTGATAATTCACATGCAGTAGTCATTTACAGTCAAAAAATAAAACATTAAAAAATTACCATTTCTGACCATCTGGAGAAAGTTCGACAGGTCACACGGGTCATCGTTTTTCATCAGAAAATTTATTTTTTGGACTGTAGAAAAATTGATTCAAAATGTCATTTGGATTGTGCCTCATGTTGAATAAGTACTTTTTAAAGCCTCAATGTGACCAAAATTGCCATTTTTACAGCCTTTTTCTCCTACTCAGAAGCTTCTATTTCGACCAATTTCAGGCATTAAAATGACTCTAAACACACTTATTTTAGTTCCAAAAGTGATAATTCACATGCAGTAGTCATTTACAGTCAAAAAATAAAACATTAAAAAATTACCATTTCTGACCATCTGGAGAAAGTTCGACAGGTCACGGGTCATCGTTTTTCATCAGAAAATTGATTTTTTGGACTGTAGAAAAATGTATTCAAAATGTCAATTGGATTGGGCCTCGTGTTGAATAACTACTTTTTAAAGCCCCAATGTGACCAAAATTGCCATTTTTACAGCCTTTTTCTCCTACTCAGAAGCTTCTATTTCGACCAATTTCAGGCATTAAAATGACTCTAAACACACTTATTTTAGATCCAAAAGTGATAATTCACATGCAGTAGTCATTTACAGTCAAAAAATAAAACATTAAAAAATTACCATTTCTGACCATCTGGAGAAAGTTCGACAGGTCACGGGTCATCGTTTTTCATCATAAAATAGATTTTTTGGACTGTAGAAAAATTGATTCAAAATGTCAATTGGATTGTGCCTCGTGTTGAATAAGTACTTTTTAAAGCCTCAATTTGACCAAAATTGCCATTTTTACAGCCTTTTTCTCCTACTCAGAAGCTTCTATTTCGACCAATTTCAGGCATTAAAATGACTCTAAACACACTTATTTTAGTTCCAAAGGTGATAATTCACATGCAGTTGTCATTTACAGTCAAAAAATAAAACATTAAAAAATTACCATTTCTGACCATCTGGAGAAAGTTCGACAGGTCACGGGTCATCGTTTTTCATCAGAAAATTGATTTTATGGACTGTAGAAAAATTGATTCAAAATGTCATTTGGATTGTGCCTCGTGTTGAATAACTACTTTTTAAAGCCCCAATGTGAACAAAATTGCCATTTTTACAGCCTTTTTCTACTACTCAGAAGCTTCTATTTCGACCAATTTCAGGCATGAAAATGACTCTAAACACACTTATTTTAGTTCCAACAGTGATAATTCACATGCAGTAGTCATTTACAGTCAAAAAATAAAACATTACAAAATTAGCATTTCTGACCATCTGGAGAAAGTTCGACAGGTCACGGGTCATCGTTTTTCATCAGAAAATTGATTTTATGGACTGTAGAAAAATTGATTCAAAATGTCAATTGGATTGGGCCTCGTGTTGAATAACTACCTTTTAAAGCCCCAATGTGACCAAAATTGCCATTTTTACAGCCTTTTTCTACTACTCAGAAGCTTCTATTTCGACCAATTTCAGGCATGAAAATGACTCTAAACACACTTGTTTTAGTTCCAACAGTGATAATTCACATGCAGTAGTCATTTACAGTCAAAAAATAAAACATTACAAAATTAACATTTCTAACCATCTGGAGAAAGTTCAACAGGTCACGGGTCACCGTTTATCATCAGAAAATTGATTTTTTGGACCGTCGAAAAATTGATTCAAAATGTTATTTGGATTGTGCCTCGTGTTGAATAAGTACTTTTTAAAGCCTCAATGTGACCAAAATTGCCATTTTTACAGCCTTTTTCAACTACTCAGAAGCTTCTATTTCGACAAATTTCAGGCATTAAAATTACTCTAAACACACTTATTTTAGTTCCAAAAGTGATAATTCACATGCAGTAGTCATTTACAGTCAAAAAATAAAACATTAAAAAATTACCATTTCTGACCATCTGGAGAAAGTTCGACAGGTCACGGGTCATCGTTTTTCATCAGAAAATTGATTTTTTGGACTGTAGAAAAATTCATTCAAAATGTCATTTGGATTGTGCCTCATGTTGAATAACTACTTTTTAAAGCCTCAATGTGACCAAAATTGCCATTTTTACAGCCTTTTTCTACTACTCAGAAGCTTCTATTTCGACCAATTTCAGGCATGAAAATGACTCTAAACACACTTATTTTAGTTCCAACAGTGATAATTCACATGCAGTAGTCATTTACAGTCAAAAAATAAAACATTAAAAAATTACCATTTCTGACCATCTGGAGAAAGTTCGACAGGTCACGGGTCATCGTTTTTCATCAGAAAATTGATTTTTAGGACTGTAGAAAAATTGGTTCAAAATGTCAATTGGATTGGGCCTCGTGTTGAATAACTACTTTTTAAAGCCCCAATGTGACCAAAATTGCCATTTTTACAGCCTTTTTCTCCTACTCAGAGGCTTCTATTTCGACCAATTTCAGGCATTAAAATGACTCTAAACACACTTATTTTAGTTCCAAAAGTGATAATTCACATGCAGTAGTCATTTACAGTCAAAAAATAAAACATTTAAAAATTACCATTTCTGACCATCTGGAGAAAGTTCGACAGGTCACGGGTCATCGTTTTTCATCAGAAAATAGATTTTTTGGACTGTAGAAAAATTGATTCAAAAATATCAATTGGATTGGGCCTCGTGTTGAATAAACTACTTTTTAAAGCCCCAATGTGACCAAAATTGCCATTTTTACAGCCTTTTTCTCCTACTCAGAAGCTTCTATTTCGACCAATTTCAGGCATTAAAATGACTCTAAACACACTTATTTTAGTTCCAAAAGTGATAATTCACATGCAGTAGTCATTTACAGTCCAAAAACTAAAACATTAAAAAATTACAATTTTTGACCATCTGGAGAAAGTTCGACAGGTCACGGGTCATCGTTTCCATCAGAAAATTGATTTTTTGGACTGTAGAAAAATTGATTCAAAATGTCATTTGGATTGTGCCTCGTGTTGAATAAGTACTTTTTAAAGCCTCAATGTGACCAAAATTGCCATTTTTACAGCCTTTTTCTCCTACTCAGAAGCTTCTATTTCAACCAATTTCAGGCATTAAAATGACTCTAAACACACTTATTTTAGTTCCAAAGGTGATAATTCACATGCAGTTGTCATTTACAGTCAAAAAATAAAACATTAAAAAATTACCATTTCTGACCATCTGGAGAAAGTTCGACAGGTCACGGGTCATCGTTTTTCATCAGAAAATTGATTTTATGGACTGTAGAAAAATTGATTCAAAATGTCATTTGGATTGTGCCTCGTGTTGAATAACTACTTTTTAAAGCCCCAATGTGAACAAAATTGCCATTTTTACAGCCTTTTTCTACTACTCAGAAGCTTCTATTTCGACCAATTTCAGGCATGAAAATGACTCTAAACACACTTATTTTAGTTCCAACAGTGATAATTCACATGCAGTAGTCATTTACAGTCAAAAAATAAAACATTACAAAATTAGCATTTCTGACCATCTGGAGAAAGTTCGACAGGTCACGGGTCATCGTTTTTCATCAGAAAATTGATTTTATGGACTGTAGAAAAATTGATTCAAAATGTCAATTGGATTGGGCCTCGTGTTGAATAACTACCTTTTAAAGCCCCAATGTGACCAAAATTGCCATTTTTACAGCCTTTTTCTACTACTCAGAAGCTTCTATTTCGACCAATTTCAGGCATGAAAATGACTCTAAACACACTTGTTTTAGTTCCAACAGTGATAATTCACATGCAGTAGTCATTTACAGTCAAAAAATAAAACATTACAAAATTAACATTTCTAACCATCTGGAGAAAGTTCAACAGGTCACGGGTCACCGTTTATCATCAGAAAATTGATTTTTTGGACCGTCGAAAAATTGATTCAAAATGTTATTTGGATTGTGCCTCGTGTTGAATAAGTACTTTTTAAAGCCTCAATGTGACCAAAATTGCCATTTTTACAGCCTTTTTCAACTACTCAGAAGCTTCTATTTCGACAAATTTCAGGCATTAAAATTACTCTAAACACACTTATTTTAGTTCCAAAAGTGATAATTCACATGCAGTAGTCATTTACAGTCAAAAAATAAAACATTAAAAAATTACCATTTCTGACCATCTGGAGAAAGTTCGACAGGTCACGGGTCATCGTTTTTCATCAGAAAATTGATTTTTTGGACTGTAGAAAAATTCATTCAAAATGTCATTTGGATTGTGCCTCATGTTGAATAACTACTTTTTAAAGCCTCAATGTGACCAAAATTGCCATTTTTACAGCCTTTTTCTACTACTCAGAAGCTTCTATTTCGACCAATTTCAGGCATGAAAATGACTCTAAACACACTTATTTTAGTTCCAACAGTGATAATTCACATGCAGTAGTCATTTACAGTCAAAAAATAAAACATTAAAAAATTACCATTTCTGACCATCTGGAGAAAGTTCGACAGGTCACGGGTCATCGTTTTTCATCAGAAAATTGATTTTTAGGACTGTAGAAAAATTGGTTCAAAATGTCAATTGGATTGGGCCTCGTGTTGAATAACTACTTTTTAAAGCCCCAATGTGACCAAAATTGCCATTTTTACAGCCTTTTTCTCCTACTCAGAGGCTTCTATTTCGACCAATTTCAGGCATTAAAATGACTCTAAACACACTTATTTTAGTTCCAAAAGTGATAATTCACATGCAGTAGTCATTTACAGTCAAAAAATAAAACATTTAAAAATTACCATTTCTGACCATCTGGAGAAAGTTCGACAGGTCACGGGTCATCGTTTTTCATCAGAAAATAGATTTTTTGGACTGTAGAAAAATTGATTCAAAAATATCAATTGGATTGGGCCTCGTGTTGAATAAACTACTTTTTAAAGCCCCAATGTGACCAAAATTGCCATTTTTACAGCCTTTTTCTCCTACTCAGAAGCTTCTATTTCGACCAATTTCAGGCATTAAAATGACTCTAAACACACTTATTTTAGTTCCAAAAGTGATAATTCACATGCAGTAGTCATTTACAGTCCAAAAACTAAAACATTAAAAAATTACAATTTTTGACCATCTGGAGAAAGTTCGACAGGTCACGGGTCATCGTTTCCATCAGAAAATTGATTTTTTGGACTGTAGAAAAATTGATTCAAAATGTCATTTGGATTGTGCCTCGTGTTGAATAAGTACTTTTTAAAGCCTCAATGTGACCAAAATTGCCATTTTTACAGCCTTTTTCTCCTACTCAGAAGCTTCTATTTCAACCAATTTCAGGCATTAAAATGACTCTAAACACACTTATTTTAGTTCCAAAAGTGATAATTCACATGCAGTAGTCATTTACAGTCAAAAAATAAAACATTAAAAAATTACCATTTCTGACCATCTGGAGAAAGTTCGACAGGTCACGGGTCATCGTTTTTCATCAGAAAATTGATTTTTTGGACTGTAGAAAAATGTATTCAAAATGTCAATTGGATTGGGCCTCGTGTTGAATAACTACTTTTTAAAGCCCCAATGTGACCAAAATTGCCATTTTTACAGCCTTTTTCTCCTACTCTGGAAGCTTCTATTTCGACCAATTTCAGGCATTAAAATTACCCTAAACACACTTATTTTGGTTCCAAAAGTGATAATTCACATGCAGTAGTCATTTACAGTCAAAAAATAAAACATTAAAAAATTGCCATTTCTGACCATCTGGAGAAAGTTCGACAGGTCACGGGTCATTGTTTTTCATCAGAAAATTGATTTTTTGGACTGTAGAAAAATTGATTCAAAAATGTCAATTGGATTGGGCCTCGTGTTGAATAACTACTTTTTAAAGCCCCAATGTGACCAAAATTGCCATTTTTACAGCCTTTTTCTACTACTCAGAAGCTTCTATTTCGACCAATTTCAGGCATGAAAATGACTCTAAACACACTTATTTTAGTTCCAACAGTGATAATTCACATGCAGTAGTCATTTACAGTCAAAAAATAAAACATTAAAAAATTAACATTTCTAACCATCTGGAGAAAGTTTAACAGGTCACGGGTCACCGTTTATCATCAGAAAATTGATTTTTTGGACCGTCGAAAAATTGATTCAAAATGTTATTTGGATTGTGCCTCGTGTTGAATAAGTACTTTTTAAAGCCTCAATGTGACCAAAATTGCCATTTTTACAGCCTTTTTCAACTACTCAGAAGCTTCTATTTCGACCAATTTCAGGCATTAAAATTACTCTAAACACACTTATTTTAGTTCCAAAAGTGATAATTCACATGCAGTAGTCATTTACAGTCAAAAAATAAAACATTAAAAAATTACCATTTCTGACCATCTGGAAAAAGTTCGACAGGTCACGGGTCATCGTTTTTCATCAGAAAATTGATTTTTTGGACTGTAGAAAAATTCATTCAAAATGTCATTTGGATTGTGCCTCATGTTGAATAAGTACTTTTTAAAGCCTCAATGTGACCAAAATTGCCATTTTTACAGCCTTTTTCTCCTACTCAGAAGCTTCTATTTCGACCAATTTCAGGCATTAAAATGACTCTAAACACACTTATTTTAGTTCCAAAAGTGATAATTCACATGCAGTAGTCATTTACAGTCAAAAAGTAAAACATTAAAAAATTACCATTTCTGACCATCTGGAGAAAGTTCAACAGGTCACGGGTCATCGTTTTTCATCAGAAAATTGATTTTTTGGACTGTAGAAAAATTGATTCAAAATGTCATTTGGATTGTGCCTCGTGTTGAATAAGTACTTTTTAAAGCCTCAATGTGACCAAAATTGCAATTTTTACAGCCTTTTTCTCCTACTCAGAAGCTTCTATTTCGACCAATTTCAGGCATTAAAATGACTCTAAACACACTTATTTTAGTTCCAAAAGTGATAATTCACATGCAGTAGTCATTTACAGTCAAAAAATAAAACATTAAAAAATTACCATTTCTGACCATCTGGAGAAAGTTCGACAGGTCACGGGTCATCATTTTTCATCAGAAAATTGATTTTTAGGACTGTAGAAAAATTGATTCAAAATGTCAATTGGATTGGGCCTCGTGTTGAATAACTACTTTTTAAAGCCCCAATGTGACCAAAATTGCCATTTTTACAGCCTTTTTCTTCTACTCAGAAGCTTCTATTTCGACCAATTTCAGGCATTAAAATGACTCTAAACACACTTATTTTAGTTCCAAAAGTGATAATTCACATGCAGTAGTCATTTACAGTCCAAAAATAAAACATTAAAAAATTAAAATTTTTGACCATCTGGAGAAAGTTCGACAGGTCACGGGTCATCGTTTTTCATCAGAAAATTGATTTTATGGACTGTAGAAAAATTGATTCAAAATGTCAATTGGATTGGGCCTCGTGTTGAATAACTACCTTTTAAAGCCCCAATGTGACCAAAATTGCCATTTTTACAGCCTTTTTCTACTACTCAGAAGCTTCTATTTCGACCAATTTCAGGCATGAAAATGACTCTAAACACACTTATTTTAGTTCCAACAGTGATAATTCACATGCAGTAGTCATTTACAGTCAAAAAATAAAACATTACAAAATTAACATTTCTAACCATCTGGAGAAAGTTCAACAGGTCACGGGTCACCGTTTATCATCAGAAAATTGATTTTTTGGACCGTCGAAAAATTGATTCAAAATGTTATTTGGATTGTGCCTCGTGTTGAATAAGTACTTTTTAAAGCCTCAATTTGACCAAAATTGCCATTTTTACAGCCTTTTTCTCCTACTCAGAAGCTTCTATTTCGACCAATTTCAGGCATTAAAATGACTCTAAACACACTTATCTTAGTTCCAAAAGTGATAATTCACATGCAGTAGTCATTTACAGTCAAAAAATAAAACATTACAAAATTAGCATTTCTGACCATCTGGAGAAAGTTCGACAGGTCACGGGTCATCGTTTTTCATCAGAAAATTGATTTTATGGACTGTAGAAAAATTGATTCAAAATGTCAATTGGATTGGGCCTCGTGTTGAATAACTACCTTTTAAAGCCCCAATGTGACCAAAATTGCCATTTTTACAGCCTTTTTCTACTACTCAGAAGCTTCTATTTCGACCAATTTCAGGCATGAAAATGACTCTAAACACACTTGTTTTAGTTCCAACAGTGATAATTCACATGCAGTAGTCATTTACAGTCAAAAAATAAAACATTACAAAATTAACATTTCTAACCATCTGGAGAAAGTTCAACAGGTCACGGGTCACCGTTTATCATCAGAAAATTGATTTTTTGGACCGTCGAAAAATTGATTCAAAATGTTATTTGGATTGTGCCTCGTGTTGAATAAGTACTTTTTAAAGCCTCAATGTGACCAAAATTGCCATTTTTACAGCCTTTTTCAACTACTCAGAAGCTTCTATTTCGACAAATTTCAGGCATTAAAATTACTCTAAACACACTTATTTTAGTTCCAAAAGTGATAATTCACATGCAGTAGTCATTTACAGTCAAAAAATAAAACATTAAAAAATTACCATTTCTGACCATCTGGAGAAAGTTCGACAGGTCACGGGTCATCGTTTTTCATCAGAAAATTGATTTTTTGGACTGTAGAAAAATTCATTCAAAATGTCATTTGGATTGTGCCTCATGTTGAATAACTACTTTTTAAAGCCTCAATGTGACCAAAATTGCCATTTTTACAGCCTTTTTCTACTACTCAGAAGCTTCTATTTCGACCAATTTCAGGCATGAAAATGACTCTAAACACACTTATTTTAGATCCAACAGTGATAATTCACATGCAGTAGTCATTTACAGTCAAAAAATAAAACATTAAAAAATTACCATTTCTGACCATCTGGAGAAAGTTCGACAGGTCACGGGTCATCGTTTTTCATCAGAAAATTGATTTTTAGGACTGTAGAAAAATTGGTTCAAAATGTCAATTGGATTGGGCCTCGTGTTGAATAACTACTTTTTAAAGCCCCAATGTGACCAAAATTGCCATTTTTACAGCCTTTTTCTCCTACTCAGAGGCTTCTATTTCGACCAATTTCAGGCATTAAAATGACTCTAAACACACTTATTTTAGTTCCAAAAGTGATAATTCACATGCAGTAGTCATTTACAGTCAAAAAATAAAACATTTAAAAATTACCATTTCTGACCATCTGGAGAAAGTTCGACAGGTCACGGGTCATCGTTTTTCATCAGAAAATAGATTTTTTGGACTGTAGAAAAATTGATTCAAAAATATCAATTGGATTGGGCCTCGTGTTGAATAAACTACTTTTTAAAGCCCCAATGTGACCAAAATTGCCATTTTTACAGCCTTTTTCTCCTACTCAGAAGCTTCTATTTCGACCAATTTCAGGCATTAAAATGACTCTAAACACACTTATTTTAGTTCCAAAAGTGATAATTCACATGCAGTAGTCATTTACAGTCCAAAAACTAAAACATTAAAAAATTACAATTTTTGACCATCTGGAGAAAGTTCGACAGGTCACGGGTCATCGTTTCCATCAGAAAATTGATTTTTTGGACTGTAGAAAAATTGATTCAAAATGTCATTTGGATTGTGCCTCGTGTTGAATAAGTACTTTTTAAAGCCTCAATGTGACCAAAATTGCCATTTTTACAGCCTTTTTCTCCTACTCAGAAGCTTCTATTTCAACCAATTTCAGGCATTAAAATGACTCTAAACACACTTATTTTAGTTCCAAAAGTGATAATTCACATGCAGTAGTCATTTACAGTCAAAAAATAAAACATTAAAAAATTACCATTTCTGACCATCTGGAGAAAGTTCGACAGGTCACGGGTCATCGTTTTTCATCAGAAAATTGATTTTTTGGACTGTAGAAAAATGTATTCAAAATGTCAATTGGATTGGGCCTCGTGTTGAATAACTACTTTTTAAAGCCCCAATGTGACCAAAATTGCCATTTTTACAGCCTTTTTCTCCTACTCTGGAAGCTTCTATTTCGACCAATTTCAGGCATTAAAATTACCCTAAACACACTTATTTTGGTTCCAAAAGTGATAATTCACATGCAGTAGTCATTTACAGTCAAAAAATAAAACATTAAAAAATTGCCATTTCTGACCATCTGGAGAAAGTTCGACAGGTCACGGGTCATTGTTTTTCATCAGAAAATTGATTTTTTGGACTGTAGAAAAATTGATTCAAAAATGTCAATTGGATTGGGCCTCGTGTTGAATAACTACTTTTTAAAGCCCCAATGTGACCAAAATTGCCATTTTTACAGCCTTTTTCTACTACTCAGAAGCTTCTATTTCGACCAATTTCAGGCATGAAAATGACTCTAAACACACTTATTTTAGTTCCAACAGTGATAATTCACATGCAGTAGTCATTTACAGTCAAAAAATAAAACATTAAAAAATTAACATTTCTAACCATCTGGAGAAAGTTTAACAGGTCACGGGTCACCGTTTATCATCAGAAAATTGATTTTTTGGACCGTCGAAAAATTGATTCAAAATGTTATTTGGATTGTGCCTCGTGTTGAATAAGTACTTTTTAAAGCCTCAATGTGACCAAAATTGCCATTTTTACAGCCTTTTTCAACTACTCAGAAGCTTCTATTTCGACCAATTTCAGGCATTAAAATTACTCTAAACACACTTATTTTAGTTCCAAAAGTGATAATTCACATGCAGTAGTCATTTACAGTCAAAAAATAAAACATTAAAAAATTACCATTTCTGACCATCTGGAAAAAGTTCGACAGGTCACGGGTCATCGTTTTTCATCAGAAAATTGATTTTTTGGACTGTAGAAAAATTCATTCAAAATGTCATTTGGATTGTGCCTCATGTTGAATAAGTACTTTTTAAAGCCTCAATGTGACCAAAATTGCCATTTTTACAGCCTTTTTCTCCTACTCAGAAGCTTCTATTTCGACCAATTTCAGGCATTAAAATGACTCTAAACACACTTATTTTAGTTCCAAAAGTGATTATTCACATGCAGTAGTCATTTACAGTCAAAAAGTAAAACATTAAAAAATTACCATTTCTGACCATCTGGAGAAAGTTCAACAGGTCACGGGTCATCGTTTTTCATCAGAAAATTGATTTTTTGGACTGTAGAAAAATTGATTCAAAATGTCATTTGGATTGTGCCTCGTGTTGAATAAGTACTTTTTAAAGCCTCAATGTGACCAAAATTGCAATTTTTACAGCCTTTTTCTCCTACTCAGAAGCTTCTATTTCGACCAATTTCAGGCATTAAAATGACTCTAAACACACTTATTTTAGTTCCAAAAGTGATAATTCACATGCAGTAGTCATTTACAGTCAAAAAATAAAACATTAAAAAATTACCATTTCTGACCATCTGGAGAAAGTTCGACAGGTCACGGGTCATCATTTTTCATCAGAAAATTGATTTTTAGGACTGTAGAAAAATTGATTCAAAATGTCAATTGGATTGGGCCTCGTGTTGAATAACTACTTTTTAAAGCCCCAATGTGACCAAAATTGCCATTTTTACAGCCTTTTTCTTCTACTCAGAAGCTTCTATTTCGACCAATTTCAGGCATTAAAATGACTCTAAACACACTTATTTTAGTTCCAAAAGTGATAATTCACATGCAGTAGTCATTTACAGTCCAAAAATAAAACATTAAAAAATTAAAATTTTTGACCATCTGGAGAAAGTTCGACAGGTCACGGGTCATCGTTTTTCATCAGAAAATTGATTTTATGGACTGTAGAAAAATTGATTCAAAATGTCAATTGGATTGGGCCTCGTGTTGAATAACTACCTTTTAAAGCCCCAATGTGACCAAAATTGCCATTTTTACAGCCTTTTTCTACTACTCAGAAGCTTCTATTTCGACCAATTTCAGGCATGAAAATGACTCTAAACACACTTATTTTAGTTCCAACAGTGATAATTCACATGCAGTAGTCATTTACAGTCAAAAAATAAAACATTACAAAATTAACATTTCTAACCATCTGGAGAAAGTTCAACAGGTCACGGGTCACCGTTTATCATCAGAAAATTGATTTTTTGGACCGTCGAAAAATTGATTCAAAATGTTATTTGGATTGTGCCTCGTGTTGAATAAGTACTTTTTAAAGCCTCAATTTGACCAAAATTGCCATTTTTACAGCCTTTTTCTCCTACTCAGAAGCTTCTATTTCGACCAATTTCAGGCATTAAAATGACTCTAAACACACTTATCTTAGTTCCAAAAGTGATAATTCACATGCAGTAGTCATTTACAGTCAAAAAATAAAACATTAAAAAACTTACCATTTCTGACCATCTGGAGAAAGTTCGACAGGTCACGGGTCATCATTTTTCATCAGAAAATTGATTTTTTGGACTGTAGAAAAATTGATTCAAAAATGTCAATTGGATTGGGCCTCGTGTTGAATAACTACTTTTTAAAGCCCCAATGTGACCAAAATTGCCATTTTTACAGCCTTTTTCTCCTACTCAGAAGCTTCTATTTTGACCAATTTCAGGCATTAAAATGACTCTAAACACACTTATTTTAGTTCCAAAAGTGATAATTCACATGCAGTAATCATTTACAGTCCAAAAATAAAACATTAAAAAATTACCATTTCTGACCATCTGGAGAAAGTTTGACAGGTCACGGGTCATCGTTTTTCATCAGAAAATTGATTTTTTGGACTGTAGAAAAATTAATTCAAAATGTCATTTGGATTGTGCCTCATGTTGAATAAGTACTTTTTAAAGCCTCAATGTGACCAAAATTGCCATTTTTACAGCCTTTTTCAACTACTCAGAAGCTTCTATTTCGACCAATTTCAGGCATTAAAATTACTCTAAACACACTTATTTTAGTTCCAAAAGTGATAATTCACATGCAGTAGTCATTTACAGTCAAAAAATAAAACATAAAAAAATTACCATTTCTGACCATCTGGAGAAAGTTCGACAGGTCACGGGTCATCGTTTTTCATCAGAAAATTGATTTTTTGGACTGTAGAAAAATTGATTAATAATGTCAATTGGATTGGGCCTCGTGTTGAATAAGTACTTTTTAAAGCCTCAATTTGACCAAAATTGCCATTTTTACAGCCTTTTTCTCCTACTCAGAAGCTTCTATTTCGACCAATTTCAGGCATTAAAATGACTCTAAACACACTTATCTTAGTTCCAAAAGTGATAATTCACATGCAGTAGTCATTTACAGTCAAAAAATAAAACATTAAAAAACTTACCATTTCTGACCATCTGGAGAAAGTTCGACAGGTCACGGGTCATCATTTTTCATCAGAAAATTGATTTTTTGGACTGTAGAAAAATTGATTAAAAAATGTCAATTGGATTGGGCCTCGTGTTGAATAACTACTTTTTAATGCCCCAATGTGACCAAAATTGCCATTTTTACAGCCTTTTTCTCCTACTCAGAAGCTTCTTTTTTGACCAATTTCAGGCATTAAAATGACTCTAAACACACTTATTTTAGTTCCAAAAGTGATAATTCACATGCAGTAATCATTTACAGTCCAAAAATAAAACATAAAAAAATTACCATTTCTGACCATCTGGAGAAAGTTTGACAGGTCACGGGTCATCGTTTTTCATCAGAAAATTGATTTTTTGGACTGTAGAAAAATTCATTCAAAATGTCATTTGGATTGTGCCTCATGTTGAATAAGTACTTTTTAAAGCCTCAATGTGACCAAAATTGCCATTTTTACAGCCTTTTTCTCCTACTCAGAAGCTTCTATTTCGACCAATTTCAGGCATTAAAATGACTCTAAACACACTTATTTTAGTTCCAAAAGTGATAATTCACATGCAGTAGTCATTTACAGTCAAAAAGTAAAACATTAAAAAATTACCATTTCTGACCATCTGGAGAAAGTTCAACAGGTCACGGGTCATCGTGTTTCATCAGAAAATTGAATTTTTGGACTGTACAAAAATTGATTCCAAATGACATTTGGATTGTGCCTCGTGTTGAATAAGTACTTTTTAAAGCCTCAATGTGACCAAAATTGCAATTTTTACAGCCTTTTTCTCCTACTCAGAAGCTTCTATTTCGACCAATTTCAGGCATTAAAATGACTCTAAACACACTTATTTTAGTTCCAAAAGTGATAATTCACATGCAGTAGTCATTTACAGTCCAAAAATAAAACATTAAAAAATTAAAATTTTTGACCATCTGGAGAAAGTTCGACAGGTCACGGGTCATCGTTTTTCATCAGAAAATTGATTTTATGGACTGTAGAAAAATTGATTCAAAATGTTATTTGGATTGTGCCTCGTGTTGAATAACTACCTTTTAAAGCCTCAATGTGACCAAAATTGCCATTTTTACAGCCTTTTTCAACTACTCAGAAGCTTCTATTTCGACCAATTTCAGGCATTAAAATTACTCTAAACACACTTATCTTAGTTCCAAAAGTGATAATTCACATGCAGTAGTCATTTACAGTTAAAAAATAAAATATTAAAAAACTTACCATTTCTGACCATCTGGAGAAAGTTCGACAGGTCACGGGTCATCATTTTTCATCAGAAAATTGATTTTTTGGACTGTAGAAAAATTGATTCAAAAATGTCAATTGGATTGGGCCTCGTGTTGAATAACTACTTTTTAAAGCCCCAATGTGACCAAAATTGCCATTTTTACAGCCTTTTTCTCCTACTCAGAAGCTTCTATTTTGACCAATTTCAGGCATTAAAATGACTCTAAACACACTCATTTTAGTTCCAAAAGTGATAATTCACATGCAGTAATCATTTACAGTCCAAAAATAAAACATTAAAAAATTACCATTTCTGACCATCTGGAGAAAGTTTGACAGGTCACGGGTCATCGTTTTTCATCAGAAAATTGATTTTTTGGACTGTAGAAAAATTAATTCAAAATGTCATTTGGATTGTGCCTCATGTTGAATACGTACTTTTTAAAGCCTCAATGTGACCAAAATTGCCATTTTTACAGCCTTTTTCTCCTACTCAGAAGCTTCTATTTCGACCAATTTCAGGCATTAAAATGACTCTAAACACACTTATTTTAGTTCCAAAAGTGATAATTCACATGCAGTAGTCATTTACAGTCAAAAAGTAAAACATTAAAAAATTACCATTTCTGACCATCTGGAGAAAGTTCAACAGGTCACGGGTCATCGTTTTTCATCAGAAAATTGAATTTTTGGACTGTAGAAAAATTGATTCCAAATGTCATTTGGATTGTGCCTCGTGTTGAATAAGTACTTTTTAAAGCCTCAATGTGACCAAAATTGCAATTTTTACAGCCTTTTTCTCCTACTCAGAAGCTTCTATTTCGACCAATTTCAGGCATTAAAATGACTCTAAACACACTTATTTTAGTTCCAAAAGTGATAATTCACATGCAGTAGTCATTTACAGTCCAAAAATAAAACATTAAAAAATTAAAATTTTTGACCATCTGGAGAAAGTTCGACAGGTCACGGGTCATCGTTTTTCATCAGAAAATTGATTTTTAGGACTGTAGAAAAATTGATTCAAAATGTCAATTGGATTGGGCCTCGTGTTGAATAACTACTTTTTAAAGCCCCAATGTGACCAAAATTGCCATTTTTACAGCCTTTTTCTTCTACTCAGAAGCTTCTATTTCGACCAATTTCAGGCATGAAAATGACTCTAAACACACTTATTTTAGTTCCAACAGTGATAATTCACATGCAGTAGTCATTTACAGTCAAAAAATAAAACATTACAAAATTAACATTTCTAACCATCTGGAGAAAGTTCAACAGGTCACGGGTCACCGTTTATCATCAGAAAATTGATTTTTTGGACCGTCGAAAAATTGATTCAAAATGTTATTTGGATTGTGCCTCGTGTTGAATAAGTACTTTTTAAAGCCTCAATGTGACCAAAATTGCCATTTTTACAGCCTTTTTCAACTACTCAGAAGCTTCTATTTCGACCAATTTCAGGCATTAAAATTACTCTAAACACACTTATTTTAGTTCCAAAAGTGATAATTCACATGCAGTAGTCATTTACAGTCAAAAAATAAAACATTAAAAAATTACCATTTCTGACCATCTGGAGAAAGTTCGACAGGTCACGGGTCATCGTTTTTCATCAGAAAATTGATTTTATGGACTGTAGAAAAATTGATTCAAAATGTCATTTGGATTGTGCCTCGTGTTGAATAACTACTTTTTAAAGCCCCAATGTGAACAAAATTGCCATTTTTACAGCCTTTTTCTACTACTCAGAAGCTTCTATTTCGACCAATTTCAGGCATGAAAATGACTCTAAACACACTTATTTTAGTTCCAACAGTGATAATTCACATGCAGTAGTCATTTACAGTCAAAAAATAAAACATTACAAAATTAGCATTTCTGACCATCTGGAGAAAGTTCGACAGGTCACGGGTCATCGTTTTTCATCAGAAAATTGATTTTATGGACTGTAGAAAAATTGATTCAAAATGTCAATTGGATTGGGCCTCGTGTTGAATAACTACCTTTTAAAGCCCCAATGTGACCAAAATTGCCATTTTTACAGCCTTTTTCTACTACTCAGAAGCTTCTATTTCGACCAATTTCAGGCATGAAAATGACTCTAAACACACTTGTTTTAGTTCCAACAGTGATAATTCACATGCAGTAGTCATTTACAGCCAAAAAATAAAACATTACAAAATTAACATTTCTAACCATCTGGAGAAAGTTCAACAGGTCACGGGTCACCGTTTATCATCAGAAAATTGATTTTTTGGACCGTCGAAAAATTGATTCAAAATGTTATTTGGATTGTGCCTCGTGTTGAATAAGTACTTTTTAAAGCCTCAATGTGACCAAAATTGCCATTTTTACAGCCTTTTTCAACTACTCAGAAGCTTCTATTTCGACAAATTTCAGGCATTAAAATTACTCTAAACACACTTATTTTAGTTCCAAAAGTGATAATTCACATGCAGTAGTCATTTACAGTCAAAAAATAAAACATTAAAAAATTACCATTTCTGACCATCTGGAGAAAGTTCGACAGGTCACGGGTCATCGTTTTTCATCAGAAAATTGATTTTTTGGACTGTAGAAAAATTCATTCAAAATGTCATTTGGATTGTGCCTCATGTTGAATAACTACTTTTTAAAGCCTCAATGTGACCAAAATTGCCATTTTTACAGCCTTTTTCTACTACTCAGAAGCTTCTATTTCGACCAATTTCAGGCATGAAAATGACTCTAAACACACTTATTTTAGTTCCAACAGTGATAATTCACATGCAGTAGTCATTTACAGTCAAAAAATAAAACATTAAAAAATTACCATTTCTGACCATCTGGAGAAAGTTCGACAGGTCACGGGTCATCGTTTTTCATCAGAAAATTGATTTTTAGGACTGTAGAAAAATTGGTTCAAAATGTCAATTGGATTGGGCCTCGTGTTGAATAACTACTTTTTAAAGCCCCAATGTGACCAAAATTGCCATTTTTACAGCCTTTTTCTCCTACTCAGAGGCTTCTATTTCGACCAATTTCAGGCATTAAAATGACTCTAAACACACTTATTTTAGTTCCAAAAGTGATAATTCACATGCAGTAGTCATTTACAGTCAAAAAATAAAACATTTAAAAATTACCATTTCTGACCATCTGGAGAAAGTTCGACAGGTCACGGGTCATCGTTTTTCATCAGAAAATAGATTTTTTGGACTGTAGAAAAATTGATTCAAAAATGTCAATTGGATTGGGCCTCGTGTTGAATAAACTACTTTTTAAAGCCCCAATGTGACCAAAATTGCCATTTTTACAGCCTTTTTCTCCTACTCAGAAGCTTCTATTTCGACCAATTTCAGGCATTAAAATGACTCTAAACACACTTATTTTAGTTCCAAAAGTGATAATTCACATGCAGTAGTCATTTACAGTCCAAAAACTAAAACATTAAAAAATTACAATTTTTGACCATCTGGAGAAAGTTCGACAGGTCACGGGTCATCGTTTTTCATCAGAAAATTGATTTTTTGGACTGTAGAAAAATTGATTCAAAATGTCATTTGGATTGTGCCTCGTGTTGAATAAGTACTTTTTAAAGCCTCAATGTGACCAAAATTGCCATTTTTACAGCCTTTTTCTCCTACTCAGAAGCTTCTATTTCAACCAATTTCAGGCATTAAAATGACTCTAAACACACTTATTTTAGTTCCAAAAGTGATAATTCACATGCAGTAGTCATTTACAGTCAAAAAATAAAACATTAAAAAATTACCATTTCTGACCATCTGGAGAAAGTTCGACAGGTCACGGGTCATCGTTTTTCATCAGAAAATTGATTTTTTGGACTGTAGAAAAATGTATTCAAAATGTCAATTGGATTGGGCCTCGTGTTGAATAACTACTTTTTAAAGCCCCAATGTGACCAAAATTGCCATTTTTACAGCCTTTTTCTCCTACTCTGGAAGCTTCTATTTCGACCAATTTCAGGCATTAAAATTACCCTAAACACACTTATTTTGGTTCCAAAAGTGATAATTCACATGCAGTAGTCATTTACAGTCAAAAAATAAAACATTAAAAAATTGCCATTTCTGACCATCTGGAGAAAGTTCGACAGGTCACGGGTCATTGTTTTTCATCAGAAAATTGATTTTTTGGACTGTAGAAAAATTGATTCAAAAATGTCAATTGGATTGGGCCTCGTGTTGAATAACTACTTTTTAAAGCCCCAATGTGACCAAAATTGCCATTTTTACAGCCTTTTTCTACTACTCAGAAGCTTCTATTTCGACCAATTTCAGGCATGAAAATGACTCTAAACACACTTATTTTAGTTCCAACAGTGATAATTCACATGCAGTAGTCATTTACAGTCAAAAAATAAAACATTAAAAAATTAACATTTCTAACCATCTGGAGAAAGTTTAACAGGTCACGGGTCACCGTTTATCATCAGAAAATTGATTTTTTGGACCGTCGAAAAATTGATTCAAAATGTTATTTGGATTGTGCCTCGTGTTGAATAAGTACTTTTTAAAGCCTCAATGTGACCAAAATTGCCATTTTTACAGCCTTTTTCAACTACTCAGAAGCTTTTATTTCGACCAATTTCAGGCATTAAAATTACTCTAAACACACTTATTTTAGTTCCAAAAGTGATAATTCACATGCAGTAGTCATTTACAGTCAAAAAATAAAACATTAAAAAATTACCATTTCTGACCATCTGGAAAAAGTTCGACAGGTCACGGGTCATCGTTTTTCATCAGAAAATTGATTTTTTGGACTGTAGAAAAATTCATTCAAAATGTCATTTGGATTGTGCCTCATGTTGAATAAGTACTTTTTAAAGCCTCAATGTGACCAAAATTGCCATTTTTACAGCCTTTTTCTCCTACTCAGAAGCTTCTATTTCGACCAATTTCAGGCATTAAAATGACTCTAAACACACTTATTTTAGTTCCAAAAGTGATAATTCACATGCAGTAGTCATTTACAGTCAAAAAGTAAAACATTAAAAAATTACCATTTCTGACCATCTGGAGAAAGTTCAACAGGTCACGGGTCATCGTTTTTCATCAGAAAATTGATTTTTTGGACTGTAGAAAAATTGATTCAAAATGTCATTTGGATTGTGCCTCGTGTTGAATAAGTACTTTTTAAAGCCTCAATGTGACCAAAATTGCAATTTTTACAGCCTTTTTCTCCTACTCAGAAGCTTCTATTTCGACCAATTTCAGGCATTAAAATGACTCTAAACACACTTATTTTAGTTCCAAAAGTGATAATTCACATGCAGTAGTCATTTACAGTCAAAAAATAAAACATTAAAAAATTACCATTTCTGACCATCTGGAGAAAGTTCGACAGGTCACGGGTCATCGTTTTTCATCAGAAAATTGATTTTTAGGACTGTAGAAAAATTGATTCAAAATGTCAATTGGATTGGGCCTCGTGTTGAATAACTACTTTTTAAAGCCCCAATGTGACCAAAATTGCCATTTTTACAGCCTTTTTCTTCTACTCAGAAGCTTCTATTTCGACCAATTTCAGGCAATAAAATGACTCTAAACACACTTATTTTAGTTCCAAAAGTGATAATTCACATGCAGTAGTCATTTACAGTCCAAAAATAAAACATTAAAAAATTAAAATTTTTGACCATCTGGAGAAAGTTCGACAGGTCACGGGTCATCGTTTTTCATCAGAAAATTGATTTTATGGACTGTAGAAAAATTGATTCAAAATGTCAATTGGATTGGGCCTCGTGTTGAATAACTACCTTTTAAAGCCCCAATGTGACCAAAATTGCCATTTTTACAGCCTTTTTCTACTACTCAGAAGCTTCTATTTCGACCAATTTCAGGCATGAAAATGACTCTAAACACACTTATTTTAGTTCCAACAGTGATAATTCACATGCAGTAGTCATTTACAGTCAAAAAATAAAACATTACAAAATTAACATTTCTAACCATCTGGAGAAAGTTCAACAGGTCACGGGTCACCGTTTATCATCAGAAAATTGATTTTTTGGACCGTCGAAAAATTGATTCAAAATGTTATTTGGATTGTGCCTCGTGTTGAATAAGTACTTTTTAAAGCCTCAATTTGACCAAAATTGCCATTTTTACAGCCTTTTTCTCCTACTCAGAAGCTTCTATTTCGACCAATTTCAGGCATTAAAATGACTCTAAACACACTTATCTTAGTTCCAAAAGTGATAATTCACATGCAGTAGTCATTTACAGTCAAAAAATAAAACATTAAAAAACTTACCATTTCTGACCATCTGGAGAAAGTTCGACAGGTCACGGGTCATCATTTTTCATCAGAAAATTGATTTTTTGGACTGTAGAAAAATTGATTCAAAAATGTCAATTGGATTGGGCCTCGTGTTGAATAACTACTTTTTAAAGCCCCAATGTGACCAAAATTGCCATTTTTACAGCCTTTTTCTCCTACTCAGAAGCTTCTATTTTGACCAATTTCAGGCATTAAAATGACTCTAAACACACTTATTTTAGTTCCAAAAGTGATAATTCACATGCAGTAATCATTTACAGTCCAAAAATAAAACATTAAAAAATTACCATTTCTGACCATCTGGAGAAAGTTTGACAGGTCACGGGTCATCGTTTTTCATCAGAAAATTGATTTTTTGGACTGTAGAAAAATTAATTCAAAATGTCATTTGGATTGTGCCTCATGTTGAATAAGTACTTTTTAAAGCCTCAATGTGACCAAAATTGCCATTTTTACAGCCTTTTTCTACTACTCAGAAGCTTCTATTTCTACCAATTTCAGGCATGAAAATGACTCTAAACACACCTATTTTAGTTCCAACAGTGATAATTCACATGCAGTAGTCATTTACAGTCAAAAAATAAAACATTACAAAATTAACATTTCTAACCATCTGGAGAAAGTTCAACAGGTCACGGGTCACCGTTTATCATCAGAAAATTGATTTTTTGGACCGTCGAAAAATTGATTCAAAATGTTATTTGGATTGTGCTTGTGTTGAATAAGTACTTTTTAAAGCCTCAATGTGACCAAAATTGCCATTTTTACAGCCTTTTTCAACTACTCAGAAGCTTCTATTTCGACCAATTTCAGGCATTAAAATTACTCTAAACACACTTATTTTAGTTCCAAAAGTGATAATTCACATGCAGTAGTCATTTACAGTCAAAAAATAAAACATTAAAAAATTACCATTTCTGACCATCTGGAGAAAGTTCGACAGGTCACGGGTCATCGTTTTTCATCAGAAAATTGATTTTTTGGACTGTAGAAAAATTGATTAATAATGTCAATTGGATTGGGCCTCGTGTTGAATAAGTACTTTTTAAAGCCTCAATTTGACCAAAATTGCCATTTTTACAGCCTTTTTCTCCTACTCAGAAGCTTCTATTTCGACCAATTTCAGGCATTAAAATGACTCTAAACACACTTATCTTAGTTCCAAAAGTGATAATTCACATGCAGTAGTCATTTACAGTCAAAAAATAAAACATTAAAAAACTTACCATTTCTGACCATCTGGAGAAAGTTCGACAGGTCACGGGTCATAATTTTTCATCAGAAAATTGATTTTTTGGACTGTAGAAAAATTGATTCAAAAATGTCAATTGGATTGGGCCTCGTGTTGAATAACTACTTTTTAAAGCCCCAATGTGACCAAAATTGCCATTTTTACAGCCTTTTTCTCCTACTCAGAAGCTTCTTTTTTGACCAATTTCAGGCATTAAAATGACTCTAAACACACTTATTTTAGTTCCAAAAGTGATAATTCACATGCAGTAATCATTTACAGTCCAAAAATAAAACATAAAAAAATTACCATTTCTGACCATCTGGAGAAAGTTTGACAGGTCACGGGTCATCGTTTTTCATCAGAAAATTGATTTTTTGGACTGTAGAAAAATTCATTCAAAATGTCATTTGGATTGTGCCTCATGTTGAATAAGTACTTTTTAAAGCCTCAATGTGACCAAAATTGCCATTTTTACAGCCTTTTTCTCCTACTCAGAAGCTTCTATTTCGACCAATTTCAGGCATTAAAATGACTCTAAACACACTTATTTTAGTTCCAAAAGTGATAATTCACATGCAGTAGTCATTTACAGTCAAAAAGTAAAACATTAAAAAATTACCATTTCTGACCATCTGGAGAAAGTTCAACAGGTCACGGGTCATCGTGTTTCATCAGAAAATTGAATTTTTGGACTGTACAAAAATTGATTCCAAATGACATTTGGATTGTGCCTCGTGTTGAATAAGTACTTTTTAAAGCCTCAATGTGACCAAAATTGCAATTTTTACAGCCTTTTTCTCCTACTCAGAAGCTTCTATTTCGACCAATTTCAGGCATTAAAATGACTCTAAACACACTTATTTTAGTTCCAACAGTGATAATTCACATGCAGTAGTCATTTACAGTCAAAAAATAAAACATTACAAAATTAACATTTCTAACCATCTGGAGAAAGTTCAACAGGTCACGGGTCACCGTTTATCATCAGAAAATTGATTTTTTGGACCGTCGAAAAATTGATTCAAAATGTTATTTGGATTGTGCCTCGTGTTGAATAAGTACTTTTTAAAGCCTCAATTTGACCAAAATTGCCATTTTTACAGCCTTTTTCTCCTACTCAGAAGCTTCTATTTCGACCAATTTCAGGCATTAAAATGACTCTAAACACACTTATCTTAGTTCCAAAAGTGATAATTCACATGCAGTAGTCATTTACAGTCAAAAAATAAAACATTAAAAAACTTACCATTTCTGACCATCTGGAGAAAGTTCGACAGGTCACGGGTCATCATTTTTCATCAGAAAATTGATTTTTTGGACTGTAGAAAAATTGATTCAAAAATGTCAATTGGATTGGGCCTCGTGTTGAATAACTACTTTTTAAAGCCCCAATGTGACCAAAATTGCCATTTTTACAGCCTTTTTCTCCTACTCAGAAGCTTCTATTTTGACCAATTTCAGGCATTAAAATGACTCTAAACACACTTATTTTAGTTCCAAAAGTGATAATTCACATGCAGTAATCATTTACAGTCCAAAAATAAAACATTAAAAAATTACCATTTCTGACCATCTGGAGAAAGTTTGACAGGTCACGGGTCATCGTTTTTCATCAGAAAATTGATTTTTTGGACTGTAGAAAAATTAATTCAAAATGTCATTTGGATTGTGCCTCATGTTGAATAAGTACTTTTTAAAGCCTCAATGTGACCAAAATTGCCATTTTTACAGCCTTTTTCTACTACTCAGAAGCTTCTATTTCGACCAATTTCAGGCATGAAAATGACTCTAAACACACTTATTTTAGTTCCAACAGTGATAATTCACATGCAGTAGTCATTTACAGTCAAAAAATAAAACATTACAAAATTAACATTTCTAACCATCTGGAGAAAGTTCAACAGGTCACGGGTCACCGTTTATCATCAGAAAATTGATTTTTTGGACCGTCGAAAAATTGATTCAAAATGTTATTTGGATTGTGCTTGTGTTGAATAAGTACTTTTTAAAGCCTCAATGTGACCAAAATTGCCATTTTTACAGCCTTTTTCAACTACTCAGAAGCTTCTATTTCGACCAATTTCAGGCATTAAAATTACTCTAAACACACTTATTTTAGTTCCAAAAGTGATAATTCACATGCAGTAGTCATTTACAGTCAAAAAATAAAACATAAAAAAATTACCATTTCTGACCATCTGGAGAAAGTTCGACAGGTCACGGGTCATCGTTTTTCATCAGAAAATTGATTTTTTGGACTGTAGAAAAATTGATTAATAATGTCAATTGGATTGGGCCTCGTGTTGAATAAGTACTTTTTAAAGCCTCAATTTGACCAAAATTGCCATTTTTACAGCCTTTTTCTCCTACTCAGAAGCTTCTATTTCGACCAATTTCAGGCATTAAAATGACTCTAAACACACTTATCTTAGTTCCAAAAGTGATAATTCACATGCAGTAGTCATTTACAGTCAAAAAATAAAACATTAAAAAACTTACCATTTCTGACCATCTGGAGAAAGTTCGACAGGTCACGGGTCATCATTTTTCATCAGAAAATTGATTTTTTGGACTGTAGAAAAATTGATTAAAAAATGTCAATTGGATTGGGCCTCGTGTTGAATAACTACTTTTTAATGCCCCAATGTGACCAAAATTGCCATTTTTACAGCCTTTTTCTCCTACTCAGAAGCTTCTTTTTTGACCAATTTCAGGCATTAAAATGACTCTAAACACACTTATTTTAGTTCCAAAAGTGATAATTCACATGCAGTAATCATTTACAGTCCAAAAATAAAACATAAAAAAATTACCATTTCTGACCATCTGGAGAAAGTTTGACAGGTCACGGGTCATCGTTTTTCATCAGAAAATTGATTTTTTGGACTGTAGAAAAATTCATTCAAAATGTCATTTGGATTGTGCCTCATGTTGAATAAGTACTTTTTAAAGCCTCAATGTGACCAAAATTGCCATTTTTACAGCCTTTTTCTCCTACTCAGAAGCTTCTATTTCGACCAATTTCAGGCATTAAAATGACTCTAAACACACTTATTTTAGTTCCAAAAGTGATAATTCACATGCAGTAGTCATTTACAGTCAAAAAGTAAAACATTAAAAAATTACCATTTCTGACCATCTGGAGAAAGTTCAACAGGTCACGGGTCATCGTGTTTCATCAGAAAATTGAATTTTTGGACTGTACAAAAATTGATTCCAAATGACATTTGGATTGTGCCTCGTGTTGAATAAGTACTTTTTAAAGCCTCAATGTGACCAAAATTGCAATTTTTACAGCCTTTTTCTCCTACTCAGAAGCTTCTATTTCGACCAATTTCAGGCATTAAAATGACTCTAAACACACTTATTTTAGTTCCAAAAGTGATAATTCACATGCAGTAGTCATTTACAGTCCAAAAATAAAACATTAAAAAATTAAAATTTTTGACCATCTGGAGAAAGTTCGACAGGTCACGGGTCATCGTTTTTCATCAGAAAATTGATTTTATGGACTGTAGAAAAATTGATTCAAAATGTTATTTGGATTGTGCCTCGTGTTGAATAACTACCTTTTAAAGCCTCAATGTGACCAAAATTGCCATTTTTACAGCCTTTTTCAACTACTCAGAAGCTTCTATTTCGACCAATTTCAGGCATTAAAATTACTCTAAACACACTTATCTTAGTTCCAAAAGTGATAATTCACATGCAGTAGTCATTTACAGTTAAAAAATAAAATATTAAAAAACTTACCATTTCTGACCATCTGGAGAAAGTTCGACAGGTCACGGGTCATCATTTTTCATCAGAAAATTGATTTTTTGGACTGTAGAAAAATTGATTCAAAAATGTCAATTGGATTGGGCCTCGTGTTGAATAACTACTTTTTAAAGCCCCAATGTGACCAAAATTGCCATTTTTACAGCCTTTTTCTCCTACTCAGAAGCTTCTATTTTGACCAATTTCAGGCATTAAAATGACTCTAAACACACTCATTTTAGTTCCAAAAGTGCTAATTCACATGCAGTAATCATTTACAGTCCAAAAATAAAACATTAAAAAATTACCATTTCTGACCATCTGGAGAAAGTTTGACAGGTCACGGGTCATCGTTTTTCATCAGAAAATTGATTTTTTGGACTGTAGAAAAATTAATTCAAAATGTCATTTGGATTGTGCCTCATGTTGAATACGTACTTTTTAAAGCCTCAATGTGACCAAAATTGCCATTTTTACAGCCTTTTTCTCCTACTCAGAAGCTTCTATTTCGACCAATTTCAGGCATTAAAATGACTCTAAACACACTTATTTTAGTTCCAAAAGTGATAATTCACATGCAGTAGTCATTTACAGTCAAAAAGTAAAACATTAAAAAATTACCATTTCTGACCATCTGGAGAAAGTTCAACAGGTCACGGGTCATCGTTTTTCATCAGAAAATTGAATTTTTGGACTGTAGAAAAATTGATTCCAAATGTCATTTGGATTGTGCCTCGTGTTGAATAAGTACTTTTTAAAGCCTCAATGTGACCAAAATTGCAATTTTTACAGCCTTTTTCTCCTACTCAGAAGCTTCTATTTCGACCAATTTCAGGCATTAAAATGACTCTAAACACACTTATTTTAGTTCCAAAAGTGATAATTCACATGCAGTAGTCATTTACAGTCCAAAAATAAAACATTAAAAAATTAAAATTTTTGACCATCTGGAGAAAGTTCGACAGGTCACGGGTCATCGTTTTTCATCAGAAAATTGATTTTATGGACTGTAGAAAAATTGATTCAAAATGTTATTTGGATTGTGCCTCGTGTTGAATAACTACCTTTTAAAGCCTCAATGTGACCAAAATTGCCATTTTTACAGCCTTTTTCTACTACTCAGAAGCTTCTATTTCGACCAATTTCAGGCATGAAAATGACTCTAAACACACTTATTTTAGTTCCAACAGTGATAATTCACATGCAGTAGTCATTTACAGTCAAAAAAAAAACATTACAAAATTAACATGTCTAACCATCTGGAGAAAGTTCAACAGGTCACGGGTCACCGTTTATCATCAGAAAATTGATTTTTTGGACCGTCGAAAAATTGATTCAAAATGTTATTTGGATTGTGCCTCGTGTTGAATAAGTACTTTTTAAAGCCTCAATGTGACCAAAATTGCCATTTTTACAGCCTTTTTCAACTACTCAGAAGCTTCTATTTCGACCAATTTCAGGCATTAAAATTACTCTAAACACACTTATTTTAGTTCCAAAAGTGATAATTCACATGCAGTAGTCATTTACAGTCAAAAAATAAAACATTAAAAAATTACCATTTCTGACCATCTGGAGAAAGTTCGACAGGTCACGGGTCATCGTTTTTCATCAGAAAATTGATTTTTTGGACTGTAGAAAAATTGATTAAAAATGTCAATTGGATTGGGCCTCGTGTTGAATAAGTACTTTTTAAAGCCTCAATTTTACCAAAATTGCCATTTTTACAGCCTTTTTCTCCTACTCAGAAGCTTCTATTTCGACCAATTTCAGGCATTAAAATGACTCTAAACACACTTATCTTAGTTCCAAAAGTGATAATTCACATGCAGTAGTCATTTACAGTCAAAAAATAAAACATTAAAAAACTTACCATTTCTGACCATCTGGAGAAAGTTCGACAGGTCACGGGTCATCATTTTTCATCAGAAAATTGATTTTTTGGACTGTAGAAAAATTGATTCAAAAATGTCAATTGGATTGGGCCTCGTGTTGAATAACTACTTTTTAAAGCCCCAATGTGACCAAAATTGCCATTTTTACAGCCTTTTTCTCCTACTCAGAAGCTTCTATTTTGACCAATTTCAGGCATTAAAATGACTCTAAACACACTCATTTTAGTTCCAAAAGTGATAATTCACATGCAGTAATCATTTACAGTCCAAAAATAAAACATTAAAAAATTACCATTTCTGACCATCTGGAGAAAGTTTGACAGGTCACGGGTCATCGTTTTTCATCAGAAAATTGATTTTTTGGACTGTAGAAAAATTAATTCAAAATGTCATTTGGATTGTGCCTCATGTTGAATAAGTACTTTTTAAAGCCTCAATGTGACCAAAATTGCCATTTTTACAGCCTTTTTCTACTACTCAGAAGCTTCTATTTCGACCAATTTCAGGCATGAAAATGACTCTAAACACACTTATTTTAGTTCCAACAGTGATAATTCACATGCAGTAGTCATTTACAGTCAAAAAATAAAACATTACAAAATTAACATTTCTAACCATCTGGAGAAAGTTCAACAGGTCACGGGTCACCGTTTATCATCAGAAAATTGATTTTTTGGACCGTCGAAAAATTGATTCAAAATGTTATTTGGATTGTGCCTCGTGTTGAATAAGTACTTTTTAAAGCCTCAATGTGACCAAAATTGCCATTTTTACAGCCTTTTTCAACTACTCAGAAGCTTCTATTTCGACCAATTTCAGGCATTAAAATTACTCTAAACACACTTATTTTAGTTCCAAAAGTGATAATTCACATGCAGTAGTCATTTAGAGTCAAAAAATAAAACATTAAAAAATTACCATTTCTGACAATCTGGAGAAAGTTCGACAGGTCACGGGTCATCGTTTTTCATCAGAAAATTGATTTTTTGGACTGTAGAAAAATTGATTAATAATGTCAATTGGATTGGGCCTCGTGTTGAATAAGTACTTTTTAAAGCCTCAATTTGACCAAAATTGCCATTTTTACAGCCTTTTTCTCCTACTCAGAAGCTTCTATTTCGACCAATTTCAGGCATTAAAATGACTCTAAACATTCTTATCTTAGTTCCAAAAGTGATAATTCACATGCAGTAGTCATTTACAGTCAAAAAATAAAACATTAAAAAACTTACCATTTCTGACCATCTGGAGAAAGTTCGACAGGTCACGGGTCATCATTTTTCATCAGAAAATTGATTTTTTGGACTGTAGAAAAATTGATTCAAAAATGTCAATTGGATTGGGCCTCGTGTTGAATAACTACTTTTTAAAGCCCCAATGTGACCAAAATTGCCATTTTTACAGCCTTTTTCTCCTACTCAGAAGCTTCTATTTTGACCAATTTCAGGCATTAAAATGACTCTAAACACACTTATTTTAGTTCCAAAAGTGATAATTCACATGCAGTAATCATTTACAGTCCAAAAATAAAACATTAAAAAATTACCATTTCTGACCATCTGGAGAAAGTTTGACAGGTCACGGGTCATCGTTTTTCATCAGAAAATTGATTTTTTGGACTGTAGAAAAATTAATTCAAAATGTCATTTGGATTGTGCCTCATGTTGAATAAGTACTTTTTAAAGCCTCAATGTGACCAAAATTGCCATTTTTACAGCCTTTTTCTCCTACTCAGAAGCTTCTATTTCGACCAATTTCAGGCATTAAAATGACTCTAAACACACTTATTTTAGTTCCAAAAGTGATAATTCACATGCAGTAGTCATTTACAGTCAAAAAGTAAAACATTAAAAAATTACCATTTCTGACCATCTGGAGAAAGTTCAACAGGTCACGGGTCATCGTTTTTCATCAGAAAATTGAATTTTTGGACTGTAGAAAAATTGATTCCAAATGTCATTTGGATTGTGCCTCGTGTTGAATAAGTACTTTTTAAAGCCTCAATGTGACCAAAATTGCAATTTTTACAGCCTTTTTCTCCTACTGAGAAGCTTCTATTTCGACCAATTTCAGGCATTAAAATGACTCTAAACACACTTATTTTAGTTCCAAAAGTGATAATTCACATGCAGTAGTCATTTACAGTCAAAAAATAAAACATTAAAAAATTACCATTTCTGACCATCTGGAGAAAGTTCGACAGGTCACGGGTCATCGTTTTTCATTAGAAAATTGATTTTTAGGACTGTAGAAAAATTGATTCAAAATGTCAATTGGATTGGGCCTCGTGTTGAATAACTACTTTTTAAAGCCCCAATGTGACCAAAATTGCCATTTTTACAGCCTTTTTCTTCTACTCAGAAGCTTCTATTTCGACCAATTTCAGGCATTAAAATGACTCTAAACACACTTATTTTAGTTCCAAAAGTGATAATTCACATGCAGTAGTCATTTACAGTCCAAAAATAAAACATTAAAAAATTAAAATTTTTGACCATCTGGAGAAAGTTCGACAGGTCACGGGTCATCGTTTTTCATCAGAAAATTGATTTTATGGACTGTAGAAAAATTGATTCAAAATGTTATTTGGATTGTGCCTCGTGTTGAATAAGTACTTTTTAAAGCCTCAATGTGACCAAAATTGCCATTTTTACAGCCTTTTTCAACTACTCAGAAGCTTCTATTTCGACCAATTTCAGGCATTAAAATTACTCTAAACACACTTAATTTAGTTCCAAAAGTGATAATTCACATGCAGTAGTCATTTACAGTCAAAAAATAAAACATTAAAAAATTACCATTTCTGACCATCTGGAAAAAGTTCGACAGGTCACGGGTCATCGTTTTTCATCAGAAAATTGATTTTTTGGACTGTAGAAAAATTGATTCAAAATGTCAATTGGATTGGGCCTCGTGTTGAATAAGTACTTTTTAAAGCCTCAATGTGACCAAAATTGCCCTTTTTACAGCCTTTTTCTCCTACTCAGAAGCTTCTATTTCGACCAATTTCAGGCATTAAAATGACTCTAAACACACTTATTTTAGTTCCAAAAGGGATAATTCACATGCAGTAGTCATTTACAGTCAAAAAATAAAACATTAAAAAATTACCATTTCTGACCATCTGGAGAAAGTTCGACAGGTCACGGGTCATCGTTTTTCATCAGAAAATTGATTTTTTGGACTGTAGAAAAATTGATTCAAAATGTCAATTGGATTGGGCCTTGTGTTGAATAACTACTTTTTAAAGCCCCAATGTGACCAAAATTGCCATTTTTACAGCCTTTTTCTCCTACTCAGAAGCTTCTATTTCGACCAATTTCAGGCATTAAAATGACTCTAAACACACTTATTTTAGTTCCAAAAGGGATAATTCACATGCAGTAGTCATTTACAGTCAAAAAATAATACATTAAAAAATTACCATTTCTGACCATCTGGAGAAAGTTCGACAGGTCACGGGTCATCGTTTTTCATCAGAAAATTGATTTTTTGGACTGTAGAAAAATTGATTCAAAATGTCAATTGGATTGGGCCTCGTGTTGAATAACTACTTTTTAAAGCCCCAATGTGACCAAAATTGCCATTTTTACAGCCTTTTTCTCCTACTCAGAAGCTTCTATTTCGACCAATTTCAGGCATTAAAATGACTCTAAACACACTTATTTTAGTTCCAAAAGTGATAATTCACATGCAGTAGTCATTTACAGTCCAAAAATAAAACATTAAAAAATTAAAATTTTTGACCATCTGGAGAAAGTTCGACAGGTCACGGGTCATCGTTTTTCATCAGAAAATTGATTTTTTGGACTGTAGAAAAATTCATTCAAAATGTCATTTGGATTGTGCCTCATGTTGAATAACTACTTTTTAAAGCCTCAATGTGACCAAAATTGCCATTTTTACAGCCTTTTTCTCCTACTCAGAAGCTTCTATTTCGACCAATTTCAGGCTTAAAATGACTCTAAACACACTTATTTTAGTTCCAAAAGTGATAATTCACATGCAGTAGTCATTTACAGTCAAAAAATAAAACATTAAAAAATTACCATTTCTGACCATCTGGAGAAAGTTCGACAGGTCACGGGTCATCGTTTTTCATCAGAAAATTGATTTTATGGACTGTAGAAAAATTGATTCAAAATCTCAATTGGATTGGGCCTCGTGTTGAATAACTACTTTTAAAGCCACAATGTGACCAAAATTGCCATTTTTACAGCCTTTTTCTACTACTCAGAAGCTTCTATTTCGACCAATTTCAGGCATGAAAATGACTCTAAACACACTTATTTTAGTTCCAACAGTGATAATTCACATGCAGTAGTCATTTACAGTCAAAAAATAAAACATTAAAAAATTACCATTTCTGACCATCTGGAGAAAGTTCGACAGGTCACGGGTCATCGTTTTTCATCAGAAAATTGATTTTTAGGACTGTAGAAAAATTGATTCAAAATGTCAATTGGATTGGGCCTCGTGTTGAATAACTACTTTTTAAAGCCCCAATGTGACCAAAATTGCCATTTTTACAGCCTTTTTCTTCTACTCAGAAGCTTCTATTTCGACCAATTTCAGGCAATAAAATGACTCTAAACACACTTATTTTAGTTCCAAAAGTGATAATTCACATGCAGTAGTCATTTACAGTCCAAAAATAAAACATTAAAAAATTAAAATTTTTGACCATCTGGAGAAAGTTCGACAGGTCACGGGTCATCGTTTTTCATCAGAAAATTGATTTTATGGACTGTAGAAAAATTGATTCAAAATGTCAATTGGATTGGGCCTCGTGTTGAATAACTACCTTTTAAAGCCCCAATGTGACCAAAATTGCCATTTTTACAGCCTTTTTCTACTACTCAGAAGCTTCTATTTCGACCAATTTCAGGCATGAAAATGACTCTAAACACACTTATTTTAGTTCCAACAGTGATAATTCACATGCAGTAGTCATTTACAGTCAAAAAATAAAACATTACAAAATTAACATTTCTAACCATCTGGAGAAAGTTCAACAGGTCACGGGTCACCGTTTATCATCAGAAAATTGATTTTTTGGACCGTCGAAAAATTGATTCAAAATGTTATTTGGATTGTGCCTCGTGTTGAATAAGTACTTTTTAAAGCCTCAATGTGACCAAAATTGCCATTTTTACAGCCTTTTTCAACTACTCAGAAGCTTCTATTTCGACCAATTTCAGGCATTAAAATTACTCTAAACACACTTATTTTAGTTCCAAAAGTGATAATTCACATGCAGTAGTCATTTACAGTCAAAAAATAAAACATTAAAAAATTACCATTTCTGACCATCTGGAGAAAGTTCGACAGGTCACGGGTCATCGTTTTTCATCAGAAAATTGATTTTTTGGACTGTAGAAAAATTGATTCAAAATGTCAATTGGATTGGGCCTCGTGTTGAATAACTACTTTTTAAAGCCCCAATGTGACCAAAATTGCCATTTTTACAGCCTTTTTCTCCTACTCAGAAGCTTCTATTTCGACCAATTTAAGGCATTAAAATGACTCTAAACACACTTATTTTAGTTCCAAAAGTGATAATTCACATGCAGTAGTCATTTACAGTCCAAAAATAAAACATTAAAAAATTAAAATTTTTGACCATCTGGAGAAAGTTCGACAGGTCACGGGTCATCGTTTTTCATCAGAAAATTGATTTTTTGGACTGTAGAAAAATTCATTCAAAATGTCATTTGGATTGTGCCTCATGTTGAATAACTACTTTTTAAAGCCTCAATGTGACCAAAATTGCCATTTTTACAGCCTTTTTCTCCTACTCAGAAGCTTCTATTTCGACCAATTTCAGGCATTAAAATGACTCTAAACACACTTATTTTAGTTCCAAAAGTGATAATTCACATGCAGTAGTCATTTACAGTCAAAAAATAAAACATTAAAAAATTACCATTTCTGACCATCTGGAGAAAGTTCGACAGGTCACGGGTCATCGTTTTTCATCAGAAAATTGATTTTATGGACTGTAGAAAAATTGATTCAAAATGTCAATTGGATTGGGCCTCGTGTTGAATAACTACTTTTTAAAGCCACAATGTGACCAAAATTGCCATTTTTACAGCCTTTTTCTACTACTCAGAAGCTTCTATTTCGACCAATTTCAGGCACGAAAATGACTCTAAACACACTTATTTTAGTTCCAACAGTGATAATTCACATGCAGTAGTCATTTACAGTCAAAAAATAAAACATTAAAAAATTACCATTTCTGACCATCTGGAGAAAGTTCGACAGGTCACGGGTCATCGTTTTTCATCAGAAAATTGATTTTTAGGACTGTAGAAAAATTGATTCAAAATGTCAATTGGATTGGGCCTCGTGTTGAATAACTACTTTTTAAAGCCCCAATGTGACCAAAATTGCCATTTTTACAGCCTTTTTCTTCTACTCAGAAGCTTCTATTTCGACCAATTTCAGGCATTAAAATGACTCTAAACACACTTATTTTAGTTCCAAAAGTGATAATTCACATGCAGTAGTCATTTACAGTCCAAAAATAAAACATTAAAAAATTAAAATTTTTGACCATCTGGAGAAAGTTCGACAGGTCACGGGTCATCGTTTTTCATCAGAAAATTGATTTTATGGACTGTAGAAAAATTGATTCAAAATGTTATTTGGATTGTGCCTCGTGTTGAATAAGTACTTTTTAAAGCCTCAATGTGACCAAAATTGCCATTTTTACAGCCTTTTTCAACTACTCAGAAGCTTCTATTTCGACCAATTTCAGGCATTAAAATTACTCTAAACACACTTAATTTAGTTCCAAAAGTGATAATTCACATGCAGTAGTCATTTACAGTCAAAAAATAAAACATTAAAAAATTACCATTTCTGACCATCTGGAGAAAGTTCGACAGGTCACGGGTCATCGTTTTTCATCAGAAAATTGATTTTTTGGACTGTAGAAAAATTGATTCAAAATGTCAATTGGATTGGGCCTCGTGTTGAATAAGTACTTTTTAAAGCCTCAATGTGACCAAAATTGCCCTTTTTACAGCCTTTTTCTCCTACTCAGAAGCTTCTATTTCGACCAATTTCAGGCATTAAAATGACTCTAAACACACTTATTTTAGTTCCAAAAGGGATAATTCACATGCAGTAGTCATTTACAGTCAAAAAATAAAACATTAAAAAATTACCATTTCTGACCATCTGGAGAAAGTTCGACAGGTCACGGGTCATCGTTTTTCATCAGAAAATTGATTTTTTGGACTGTAGAAAAATTGATTCAAAATGTCAATTGGATTGGGCCTTGTGTTGAATAACTACTTTTTAAAGCCCCAATGTGACCAAAATTGCCATTTTTACAGCCTTTTTCTCCTACTCAGAAGCTTCTATTTCGACCAATTTCAGGCATTAAAATGACTCTAAACACACTTATTTTAGTTCCAAAAGGGATAATTCACATGCAGTAGTCATTTACAGTAAAAAAATAATACATTAAAAAATTACCATTTCTGACCATCTGGAGAAAGTTCGACAGGTCACGGGTCATCGTTTTTCATCAGAAAATTGATTTTTTGGACTGTAGAAAAATTGATTCAAAATGTCAATTGGATTGGGCCTCGTGTTGAATAACTACTTTTTAAAGCCCCAATGTGACCAAAATTGCCATTTTTACAGCCTTTTTCTCCTACTCAGAAGCTTCTATTTCGACCAATTTCAGGCATTAAAATGACTCTAAACACACTTATTTTAGTTCCAAAAGTGATAATTCACATGCAGTAGTCATTTACAGTCCAAAAATAAAACATTAAAAAATTAAAATTTTTGACCATCTGGAGAAAGTTCGACAGGTCACGGGTCATCGTTTTTCATCAGAAAATTGATTTTTTGGACTGTAGAAAAATTCATTCAAAATGTCATTTGGATTGTGCCTCATGTTGAATAACTACTTTTTAAAGCCTCAATGTGACCAAAATTGCCATTTTTACAGCCTTTTTCTCCTACTCAGAAGCTTCTATTTCGACCAATTTCAGGCATTAAAATGACTCTAAACACACTTATTTTAGTTCCAAAAGTGATAATTCACATGCAGTAGTCATTTACAGTCAAAAAATAAAACATTAAAAAATTACCATTTCTGACCATCTGGAGAAAGTTCGACAGGTCACGGGTCATCGTTTTTCATCAGAAAATTGATTTTATGGACTGTAGAAACATTGATTCAAAATCTCAATTGGATTGGTCCTCGTGTTGAATAACTACTTTTTAAAGCCACAATGTGACCAAAATTGCCATTTTTACAGCCTTTTTCTACTACTCAGAAGCTTCTATTTCGACCAATTTCAGGCATGAAAATGACTCTAAACACACTTATTTTAGTTCCAACAGTGATAATTCACATGCAGTAGTCATTTACAGTCAAAAAATAAAACATTAAAAAATTACCATTTCTGACCATCTGGAGAAAGTTCGACAGGTCACGGGTCATCGTTTTTCATCAGAAAATTGATTTTTAGGACTGTAGAAAAATTGATTCAAAATGTCAATTGGATTGGGCCTCGTGTTGAATAACTACTTTTTAAAGCCCCAATGTGACCAAAATTGCCATTTTTACAGCCTTTTTCTTCTACTCAGAAGCTTCTATTTCGACCAATTTCAGGCATTAAAATGACTCTAAACACACTTATTTTAGTTCCAAAAGTGATAATTCACATGCAGTAGTCATTTACAGTCCAAAAATAAAACATTAAAAAATTAAAATTTTTGACCATCTGGAGAAAGTTCGACAGGTCACGGGTCATCGTTTTTCATCAGAAAATTGATTTTATGGACTGTAGAAAAATTGATTCAAAATGTCAATTGGATTGGGCCTCGTGTTGAATAACTACCTTTTAAAGCCCCAATGTGACCAAAATTGCCATTTTTACAGCCTTTTTCTACTACTCAGAAGCTTCTATTTCGACCAATTTCAGGCATGAAAATGACTCTAAACACACTTATTTTAGTTCCAACAGTGATAATTCACATGCAGTAGTCATTTACAGTCAAAAAATAAAACATTACAAAATTAACATTTCTAACCATCTGGAGAAAGTTCAACAGGTCACGGGTCACCGTTTATCATCAGAAAATTGATTTTTTGGACCGTCGAAAAATTGATTCAAAATGTTATTTGGATTGTGCCTCGTGTTGAATAAGTACTTTTTAAAGCCTCAATGTGACCAAAATTGCCATTTTTACAGCCTTTTTCAACTACTCAGAAGCTTCTATTTCGACCAATTTCAGGCATTAAAATTACTCTAAACACACTTATTTTAGTTCCAAAAGTGATAATTCACATGCAGTAGTCATTTACAGTCAAAAAATAAAACATTAAAAAATTACCATTTCTGACCATCTGGAGAAAGTTCGACAGGTCACGGGTCATCGTTTTTCATCAGAAAATTGATTTTTTGGACTGTAGAAAAATTGATTCAAAATGTCAATTGGATTGGGCCTCGTGTTGAATAACTACTTTTTAAAGCCCCAATGTGACCAAAATTGCCATTTTTACAGCCTTTTTCTCCTACTCAGAAGCTTCTATTTCGACCAATTTCAGGCATTAAAATGACTCTAAACACACTTATTTTAGTTCCAAAAGTGATAATTCACATGCAGTAGTCATTTACAGTCCAAAAATAAAACATTAAAAAATTAAAATTTTTGACCATCTGGAGAAAGTTCGACAGGTCACGGGTCATCGTTTTTCATCAGAAAATTGATTTTTTGGACTGTAGAAAAATTCATTCAAAATGTCATTTGGATTGTGCCTCATGTTGAATAACTACTTTTTAAAGCCTCAATGTGACCAAAATTGCCATTTTTACAGCCTTTTTCTCCTACTCAGAAGCTTCTATTTCGACCAATTTCAGGCATTAAAATGACTCTAAACACACTTATTTTAGTTCCAAAAGTGATAATTCACATGCAGTAGTCATTTACAGTCAAAAAATAAAACATTAAAAAATTACCATTTCTGACCATCTGGAGAAAGTTCGACAGGTCACGGGTCATCGTTTTTCATCAGAAAATTGATTTTATGGACTGTAGAAAAATTGATTCAAAATGTCAATTGGATTGGGCCTCGTGTTGAATAACTACTTTTTAAAGCCACAATGTGACCAAAATTGCCATTTTTACAGCCTTTTTCTACTACTCAGAAGCTTCTATTTCGACCAATTTCAGGCATGAAAATGACTCTAAACACACTTATTTTAGTTCCAACAGTGATAATTCACATGCAGTAGTCATTTACAGTCAAAAAATAAAACATTAAAAAATTACCATTTCTGACCATCTGGAGAAAGTTCGACAGGTCACGGGTCATCGGTTTTCATCAGAAAATTGATTTTTAGGACTGTAGAAAAATTGATTCAAAATGTCAATTGGATTGGGCCTCGTGTTGAATAACTACTTTTTAAAGCCCCAATGTGACCAAAATTGCCATTTTTACAGCCTTTTTCTTCTACTCAGAAGCTTCTATTTCGACCAATTTCAGGCATTAAAATGACTCTAAACACACTTATTTTAGTTCCAAAAGTGATAATTCACATGCAGTAGTCATTTACAGTCCAAAAATAAAACATTAAAAAATTAAAATTTTTGACCATCTGGAGAAAGTTCGACAGGTCACGGGTCATCGTTTTTCATCAGAAAATTGATTTTATGGACTGTAGAAAAATTGATTCAAAATGTCAATTGGATTGGGCCTCGTGTTGAATAACTACCTTTTAAAGCCCCAATGTGACCAAAATTGCCATTTTTACAGCCTTTTTCTACTACTCAGAAGCTTCTATTTCGACCAATTTCAGGCATGAAAATGACTCTAAACACACTTATTTTAGTTCCAACAGTGATAATTCACATGCAGTAGTCATTTACAGTCAAAAAATAAAACATTACAAAATTAACATTTCTAACCATCTGGAGAAAGTTCAACAGGTCACGGGTCACCGTTTATCATCAGAAAATTGATTTTTTGGACCGTCGAAAAATTGATTCAAAATGTTATTTGGATTGTGCCTCGTGTTGAATAAGTACTTTTTAAAGCCTCAATGTGACCAAAATTGCCATTTTTACAGCCTTTTTCAACTACTCAGAAGCTTCTATTTCGACCAATTTCAGGCATTAAAATTACTCTAAACACACTTATTTTAGTTCCAAAAGTGATAATTCACATGCAGTAGTCATTTAGAGTCAAAAAATAAAACATTAAAAAATTACCATTTCTGACAATCTGGAGAAAGTTCGACAGGTCACGGGTCATCGTTTTTCATCAGAAAATTGATTTTTATGGACTGTAGAAAAATTGATTAATAATGTCAGTTGGATTGGGCCTCGTGTTGAATAAGTACTTTTTAAAGCCTCAATTTGACCAAAATTGCCATTTTTACAGCCTTTTTCTCCTACTCAGAAGCTTCTATTTCGACCAATTTCAGGCATTAAAATGACTCTAAACACACTTATCTTAGTTCCAAAAGTGATAATTCACATGCAGTAGTCATTTACAGTCAAAAAATAAAACATTAAAAAACTTACCATTTCTGACCATCTGGAGAAAGTTCGACAGGTCACGGGTCATCATTTTTCATCAGAAAATTGATTTTTTGGACTGTAGAAAAATTGATTCAAAAATGTCAATTGGATTGGGCCTCGTGTTGAATAACTACTTTTTAAAGCCCCAATGTGACCAAAATTGCCATTTTTACAGCCTTTTTCTCCTACTCAGAAGCTTCTATTTTGACCAATTTCAGGCATTAAAATGACTCTAAACACACTTATTTTAGTTCCAAAAGTGATAATTCACATGCAGTAATCATTTACAGTCCAAAAATAAAACATTAAAAAATTACCATTTCTGACCATCTGGAGAAAGTTTGACAGGTCACGGGTCATCGTTTTTCATCAGAAAATTGATTTTTTGGACTGTAGAAAAATTAATTCAAAATGTCATTTGGATTGTGCCTCATGTTGAATAAGTACTTTTTAAAGCCTCAATGTGACCAAAATTGCCATTTTTACAGCCTTTTTCTCCTACTCAGAAGCTTCTATTTCGACCAATTTCAGGCATTAAAATGACTCTAAACACACTTATTTTAGTTCCAAAAGTGATAATTCACATGCAGTAGTCATTTACAGTCAAAAAGTAAAACATTAAAAAATTACCATTTCTGACCATCTGGAGAAAGTTCAACAGGTCACGGGTCATCGTTTTTCATCAGAAAATTGAATTTTTGGACTGTAGAAAAATTGATTCCAAATGTCATTTGGATTGTGCCTCGTGTTGAATAAGTACTTTTTAAAGCCTCAATGTGACCAAAATTGCAATTTTTACAGCCTTTTTCTCCTACTGAGAAGCTTCTATTTCGACCAATTTCAGGCATTAAAATGACTCTAAACACACTTATTTTAGTTCCAAAAGTGATAATTCACATGCAGTAGTCATTTACAGTCAAAAAATAAAACATTAAAAAATTACCATTTCTGACCATCTGGAGAAAGTTCGACAGGTCACGGGTCATCGTTTTTCATCAGAAAATTGATTTTTAGGACTGTAGAAAAATTGATTCAAAATGTCAATTGGATTGGGCCTCGTGTTGAATAACTACTTTTTAAAGCCCCAATGTGACCAAAATTGCCATTTTTACAGCCTTTTTCTTCTACTCAAAAGCTTCTATTTCGAGCAATTTCAGGCATTAAAATGACTCTAAACACACTTATTTTAGTTCCAAAAGTGATAATTCACATGCAGTAGTCATTTACAGTCCAAAAATAAAACATTAAAAAATTAAAATTTTTGACCATCTGGAGAAAGTTCGACAGGTCACGGGTCATCGTTTTTCATCAGAAAATTGATTTTATGGACTGTAGAAAAATTGATTCAAAATGTTATTTGGATTGTGCCTCGTGTTGAATAAGTACTTTTTAAAGCCTCAATGTGACCAAAATTGCCATTTTTACAGCCTTTTTCAACTACTCAGAAGCTTCTATTTCGACCAATTTCAGGCATTAAAATTACTCTAAACACACTTAATTTAGTTCCAAAAGTGATAATTCACATGCAGTAGTCATTTACAGTCAAAAAATAAAACATTAAAAAATTACCATTTCTGACCATCTGGAGAAAGTTCGACAGGTCACGGGTCATCGTTTTTCATCAGAAAATTGATTTTTTGGACTGTAGAAAAATTGATTCAAAATGTCAATTGGATTGGGCCTCGTGTTTAATAAGTACTTTTTAAAGCCTCAATGTGACCAAAATTGCCCTTTTTACAGCCTTTTTCTCCTACTCAGAAGCTTCTATTTCGACCAATTTCAGGCATTAAAATGACTCTAAACACACTTATTTTAGTTCCAAAAGGGATAATTCACATGCAGTAGTCATTTACAGTCAAAAAATAAAACATTAAAAAATTACCATTTCTGACCATCTGGAGAAAGTTCGACAGGTCACGGGTCATCGTTTTTCATCAGAAAATTGATTTTTTGGACTGTAGAAAAATTGATTCAAAATGTCAATTGGATTGGGCCTTGTGTTGAATAACTACTTTTTAAAGCCCCAATGTGACCAAAATTGCCATTTTTACAGCCTTTTTCTCCTACTCAGAAGCTTCTATTTCGACCAATTTCAGGCATTAAAATGACTCTAAACACACTTATTTTAGTTCCAAAAGGGATAATTCACATGCAGTAGTCATTTACAGTCAAAAAATAAAACATTAAAAAATTACCATTTCTGACCATCTGGAGAAAGTTCGACAGGTCACGGGTCATCGTTTTTCATCAGAAAATTGATTTTTTGGACTGTAGAAAAATTGATTCAAAATGTCAATTGGATTGGGCCTCGTGTTGAATAACTACTTTTTAAAGCCCCAATGTGACCAAAATTGCCATTTTTACAGCCTTTTTCTCCTACTCAGAAGCTTCTATTTCGACCAATTTCAGGCATTAAAATGACTCTAAACACACTTATTTTAGTTCCAAAAGTGATAATTCACATGCAGTAGTCATTTACAGTCCAAAAATAAAACATTAAAAAATTAAAATTTTTGACCATCTGGAGAAAGTTCGACAGGTCACGGGTCATCGTTTTTCATCAGAAAATAGATTTTTTGGACTGTAGAAAAATTGATTCAAAATGTCAATTGGATTGTGCCTCGTGTTGAATAAGTACTTTTTAAAGCCTCAATTTGACCAAAATTGCCATTTTTACAGCCTTTTTCTCCTACTCAGAAGCTTCTATTTCGACCAATTTCAGGCATTAAAATGACTCTAAACACACTTATTTTAGTTCCAAAGGTGATAATTCACATGCAGTTGTCATTTACAGTCAAAAAATAAAACATTAAAAAATTACCATTTCTGACCATCTGGAGAAAGTTCGACAGGTCACGGGTCATCGTTTTTCATCAGAAAATTGATTTTATGGACTGTAGAAAAATTGATTCAAAATGTCATTTGGATTGTGCCTCGTGTTGAATAACTACTTTTTAAAGCCCCAATGTGAACAAAATTGCCATTTTTACAGCCTTTTTCTACTACTCAGAAGCTTCTATTTCGACCAATTTCAGGCATGAAAATGACTCTAAACACACTTATTTTAGTTCCAACAGTGATAATTCACATGCAGTAGTCATTTACAGTCAAAAAATAAAACATTACAAAATTAGCATTTCTGACCATCTGGAGAAAGTTCGACAGGTCACGGGTCATCGTTTTTCATCAGAAAATTGATTTTATGGACTGTAGAAAAATTGATTCAAAATGTCAATTGGATTGGGCCTCGTGTTGAATAACTACCTTTTAAAGCCCCAATGTGACCAAAATTGCCATTTTTACAGCCTTTTTCTACTACTCAGAAGCTTCTATTTCGACCAATTTCAGGCATGAAAATGACTCTAAACACACTTGTTTTAGTTCCAACAGTGATAATTCACATGCAGTAGTCATTTACAGTCAAAAAATAAAACATTACAAAATTAACATTTCTAACCATCTGGAGAAAGTTCAACAGGTCACGGGTCACCGTTTATCATCAGAAAATTGATTTTTTGGACCGTCGAAAAATTGATTCAAAATGTTATTTGGATTGTGCCTCGTGTTGAATAAGTACTTTTTAAAGCCTCAATGTGACCAAAATTGCCATTTTTACAGCCTTTTTCAACTACTCAGAAGCTTCTATTTCGACAAATTTCAGGCATTAAAATTACTCTAAACACACTTATTTTAGTTCCAAAAGTGATAATTCACATGCAGTAGTCATTTACAGTCAAAAAATAAAACATTAAAAAATTACGATTTCTGACCATCTGGAGAAAGTTCGACAGGTCACGGGTCATCGTTTTTCATCAGAAAATTGATTTTTTGGACTGTAGAAAAATTGATTCAAAATGTCAATTGGATTGGGCCTCGTGTTGAATAACTACTTTTTAAAGCCCCAATGTGACCAAAATTGCCATTTTTACAGCCTTTTTCTCCTACTCAGAAGCTTCTATTTCGACCAATTTCAGGCATTAAAATGACTCTAAACACACTTATTTTAGTTCCAAAAGTGATAATTCACATGCAGTAGTCATTTACAGTCCAAAAATAAAACATTAAAAAATTAAAATTTTTGACCATCTGGAGAAAGTTCGACAGGTCACGGGTCATCGTTTTTCATCAGAAAATTGATTTTTTGGACTGTAGAAAAATTCATTCAAAATGTCATTTGGATTGTGCCTCATGTTGAATAACTACTTTTTAAAGCCTCAATGTGACCAAAATTGCCATTTTTACAGCCTTTTTCGCCTACTCAGAAGCTTCTATTTCGACCAATTTCAGGCATTAAAATGACTCTAAACACACTTATTTTAGTTCCAAAAGTGATAATTCACATGCAGTAGTCATTTACAGTCAAAAAATAAAACATTAAAAAATTACCATTTCTGACCATCTGGAGAAAGTTCGACAGGTCACGGGTCATCGTTTTTCATCAGAAAATTGATTTTATGGACTGTAGAAAAATTGATTCAAAATGTCAATTGGATTGGGCCTCGTGTTGAATAACTACTTTTTAAAGCCACAATGTGACCAAAATTGCCATTTTTACAGCCTTTTTCTACTACTCAGAAGCTTCTATTTCAACCAATTTCAGGCATGAAAATGACTCTAAACACACTTATTTTAGTTCCAACAGTGATAATTCACATGCAGTAGTCATTTACAGTCAAAAAATAAAACATTAAAAAATTACCATTTCTGACCATCTGGAGAAAGTTCGACAGGTCACGGGTCATCGTTTTTCATCAGAAAATTGATTTTTAGGACTGTAGAAAAATTGATTCAAAATGTCAATTGGATTGGGCCTCGTGTTGAATAACTACTTTTTAAAGCCCCAATGTGACCAAAATTGCCATTTTTACAGCCTTTTTCTCCTACTCAGAGGCTTCTATTTCGACCAATTTCAGGCATTAAAATGACTCTAAACACACTTATTTTAGTTCCAAAAGTGATAATTCACATGCAGTAGTCATTTACAGTCAAAAAATAAAACATTTAAAAATTACCATTTCTGACCATCTGGAGAAAGTTCGACAGGTCACGGGTCATCGTTTTTCATCAGAAAATAGATTTTTTGGACTGTAGAAAAATTGATTCAAAAATGTCAATTGGATTGGGCCTCGTGTTGAATAAACTACTTTTTAAAGCCCCAATGTGACCAAAATTGCCATTTTTACAGCCTTTTTCTCCTACTCAGAAGCTTCTATTTCGACCAATTTCAGGCATTAAAATGACTCTAAACACACTTATTTTAGTTCCAAAAGTGATAATTCACATGCAGTAGTCATTTACAGTCCAAAAACTAAAACATTAAAAAATTACAATTTTTGACCATCTGGAGAAAGTTCGACAGGTCACGGGTCATCGTTTTTCATCAGAAAATTGATTTTTTGGACTGTAGAAAAATTGATTCAAAATGTCATTTGGATTGTGCCTCGTGTTGAATAAGTACTTTTTAAAGCCTCAATGTGACCAAAATTGCCATTTTTACAGCCTTTTTCTCCTACTCAGAAGCTTCTATTTCAACCAATTTCAGGCATTAAAATGACTCTAAACACACTTATTTTAGTTCCAAAAGTGATAATTCACATGCAGTAGTCATTTACAGTCAAAAAATAAAACATTAAAAAATTACCATTTCTGACCATCTGGAGAAAGTTCGACAGGTCACGGGTCATCGTTTTTCATCAGAAAATTGATTTTTTGGACTGTAGAAAAATTTATTCAAAATGTCAATTGGATTGGGCCTCGTGTTGAATAACTACTTTTTAAAGCCCCAATGTGACCAAAATTGCCATTTTTACAGCCTTTTTCTCCTACTCTGGAAGCTTCTATTTCGACCAATTTCAGGCATTAAAATTACCCTAAACACACTTATTTTAGTTCCAAAAGTGATAATTCACATGCAGTAGTCATTTACAGTCAAAAAATAAAACATTAAAAAATTGCCATTTCTGACCATCTGGAGAAAGTTCGACAGGTCACGGGTCATTGTTTTTCATCAGAAAATTGATTTTTTGGACTGTAGAAAAATTGATTCAAAAATGTCAATTGGATTGGGCCTCGTGTTGAATAACTACTTTTTAAAGCCCCAATGTGACCAAAATTGCCATTTTTACAGCCTTTTTCTACTACTCAGAAGCTTCTATTTCGACCAATTTCAGGCATGAAAATGACTCTAAACACACTTATTTTAGTTCCAACAGTGATAATTCACATGCAGTAGTCATTTACAGTCAAAAAATAAAACATTAAAAAATTAACATTTCTAACCATCTGGAGAAAGTTTAACAGGTCACGGGTCACCGTTTATCATCAGAAAATTGATTTTTTGGACCGTCGAAAAATTGATTCAAAATGTTATTTGGATTGTGCCTCGTGTTGAATAAGTACTTTTTAAAGCCTCAATGTGACCAAAATTGCCATTTTTACAGCCTTTTTCAACTTCTCAGAAGCTTCTATTTCGACCAATTTCAGGCATTAAAATTACTCTAAACACACTTATTTTAGTTCCAAAAGTGATAATTCACATGCAGTAGTCATTTACAGTCAAAAAATAAAACATTAAAAAATTACCATTTCTGACCATCTGGAGAAAGTTCGACAGGTCACGGGTCATCGTTTTTCATCAGAAAATTGATTTTTTGGACTGTAGAAAAATTGATTCAAAATGTCATTTGGATTGTGCCTCGTGTTGAATAAGTACTTTTTAAAGCCTCAATGTGACCAAAATTGCAATTTTTACAGCCTTTTTCTCCTACTCAGAAGCTTCTATTTCGACCAATTTCAGGCATTAAAATGACTCTAAACACACTTATTTTAGTTCCAAAAGTGATAATTCACATGCAGTAGTCATTTACAGTCAAAAAATAAAACATTAAAAAATTACCATTTCTGACCATCTGGAGAAAGTTCGACAGGTCACGGGTCATCGTTTTTCATCAGAAAATTGATTTTTAGGACTGTAGAAAAATTGATTCAAAATGTCAATTGGATTGGGCCTCGTGTTGAATAACTACTTTTTAAAGCCCCAATGTGACCAAAATTGCCATTTTTACAGCCTTTTTCTTCTACTCAGAAGCTTCTATTTCGACCAATTTCAGGCATTAAAATGACTCTAAACACACTTATTTTAGTTCCAAAAGTGATAATTCACATGCAGTAGTCATTTACAGTCAAAAAATAAAACATTAAAAAATTACCATTTCTGACCATCTGGAGAAAGTTCGACAGGTCACGGGTCACCGTTTATCATCAGAAAATTGATTTTTTGGACCGTCGAAAAATTGATTCAAAATGTTATTTGGATTGTGCCTCATGTTGAATAAGTACTTTTTAAAGCCTCAATGTGACCAAAATTGCCATTTTTACAGCCTTTTTCTACTACTCAGAAGCTTCTATTTCGACCAATTTCAGGCATGAAAATGACTCTAAACACACTTATTTTAGTTCCAACAGTGATAATTCACATGCAGTAGTCATTTACAGTCAAAAAATAAAACATTACAAAATTAACATTTCTAACCATCTGGAGAAAGTTCAACAGGTCACGGGTCACCGTTTATCATCAGAAAATTGATTTTTTGGACCGTCGAAAAATTGATTCAAAATGTTATTTGGATTGTGCTTGTGTTGAATAAGTACTTTTTAAAGCCTCAATGTGACCAAAATTGCCATTTTTACAGCCTTTTTCAACTACTCAGAAGCTTCTATTTCGACCAATTTCAGGCATTAAAATTACTCTAAACACACTTATTTTAGTTCCAAAAGTGATAATTCACATGCAGTAGTCATTTACAGTCAAAAAATAAAACATTAAAAAATTACCATTTCTGACCATCTGGAGAAAGTTCGACAGGTCACGGGTCATCGTTTTTCATCAGAAAATTGATTTTTTGGACTGTAGAAAAATTGATTAATAATGTCAATTGGATTGGGCCTCGTGTTGAATAAGTACTTTTTAAAGCCTCAATTTGACCAAAATTGCCATTTTTACAGCCTTTTTCTCCTACTCAGAAGCTTCTATTTCGACCAATTTCAGGCATTAAAATGACTCTAAACACACTTATCTTAGTTCCAAAAGTGATAATTCACATGCAGTAGTCATTTACAGTCAAAAAATAAAACATTAAAAAACTTACCATTTCTGACCATCTGGAGAAAGTTCGACAGGTCACGGGTCATCATTTTTCATCAGAAAATTGATTTTTTGGACTGTAGAAAAATTGATTCAAAAATGTCAATTGGATTGGGCCTCGTGTTGAATAACTACTTTTTAAAGCCCCAATGTGACCAAAATTGCCATTTTTACAGCCTTTTTCTCCTACTCAGAAGCTTCTATTTTGACCAATTTCAGGCATTAAAATGACTCTAAACACACTTATTTTAGTTCCAAAAGTGATAATTCACATGCAGTAATCATTTACAGTCCAAAAATAAAACATAAAAAAATTACCATTTCTGACCATCTGGAGAAAGTTTGACAGGTCACGGGTCATCGTTTTTCATCAGAAAATTGATTTTTTGGACTGTAGAAAAATTCATTCAAAATGTCATTTGGATTGTGCCTCATGTTGAATAAGTACTTTTTAAAGCCTCAAGGTGACCAAAATTGCAATTTTTACAGCCTTTTTCTCCTACTCAGAAGCTTCTATTTCGACCAATTTCAGGCATTAAAATGACTCTAAACACACTTATTTTAGTTCCAAAAGTGATAATTCACATGCAGTAGTCATTTACAGTCCAAAAATAAAACATTAAAAAATTAAAATTTTTGACCATCTGGAGAAAGTTCGACAGGTCACGGGTCATCGTTTTTCATCAGAAAATTGATTTTATGGACTGTAGAAAAATTGATTCAAAATGTTATTTGGATTGTGCCTCGTGTTGAATAACTACCTTTTAAAGCCTCAATGTGACCAAAATTGCCATTTTTACAGCCTTTTTCTACTACTCAGAAGCTTCTATTTCGACAAATTTCAGGCATGAAAATGACTCTAAACACACTTATTTTAGTTCCAACAGTGATAATTCACATGCAGTAGTCATTTACAGTCAAAAAATAAAACATTAAAAAATTACCATTTCTGACCATCTGGAGAAAGTTCGACAGGTCACGGGTCATCGTTTTTCATCAGAAAATTGATTTTTAGGACTGTAGAAAAATTGATTCAAAATGTCAATTGGATTGGGCCTCGTGTTGAATAACTACTTTTTAAAGCCCCAATGTGACCAAAATTGCCATTTTTACAGCCTTTTTCTTCGACTCAGAAGCTTCTATTTCGACCAATTTCAGGCATTAAAATGACTCTAAACACACTTATTTTAGTTCCAAAAGTGATAATTCACATGCAGTAGTCATTTACAGTCCAAAAATAAAACATTAAAAAATTAAAATTTTTGACCATCTGGAGAAAGTTCGACAGGTCACGGGTCATCGTTTTTCATCAGAAAATTGATTTTATGGACTGTAGAAAAATTGATTCAAAATGTCAATTGGATTGGGCCTCGTGTTGAATAACTACCTTTTAAAGCCCCAATGTGACCAAAATTGCCATTTTTACAGCCTTTTTCTACTACTCAGAAGCTTCTATTTCGACCAATTTCAGGCATGAAAATGACTCTAAACACACTTATTTTAGTTCCAACAGTGATAATTCACATGCAGTAGTCATTTACAGTCAAAAAATAAAACATTACAAAATTAACATTTCTAACCATCTGGAGAAAGTTCAACAGGTCACGGGTCACCGTTTATCATCAGAAAATTGATTTTTTGGACCGTCGAAAAATTGATTCAAAATGTTATTTGGATTGTGCCTCGTGTTGAATAAGTACTTTTTAAAGCCTCAATGTGACCACAATTGCCATTTTTACAGCCTTTTTCAACTACTCAGAAGCTTCTATTTCGACCAATTTCAGGCATTAAAATTACTCTAAACACACTTATTTTAGTTCCAAAAGTGATAATTCACATGCAGTAGTCATTTACAGTCAAAAAATAAAACATTAAAAAATTACCATTTCTGACCATCTGGAGAAAGTTCGACAGGTCACGGGTCATCGTTTTTCATCAGAAAATTGATTTTTTGGACTGTAGAAAAATTGATTCAAAATGTCAATTGGATTGGGCCTCGTGTTGAATAAGTACTTTTTAAAGCCTCAATTTGACCAAAATTGCCATTTTTACAGCCTTTTTCTCCTACTCAGAAGCTTCTATTTCGACCAATTTCAGGCATTAAAATGACTCTAAACACACTTATCTTAGTTCCAAAGGTGATAATTCACATGCAGTTGTCATTTACAGTCAAAAAATAAAACATTAAAAAATTACCATTTCTGACCATCTGGAGGAAGTTCGACAGGTCACGAGTCATCGTTTTTCATCAGAAAATTGATTTTTAGGACTGTAGAAAAATTGATTCAAAATGTCAATTGGATTGGGCCTCGTGCTGAATAACTACTTTTTAAAGCCCCAATGTGACCAAAATTGCCATTTTTACAGCCTTTTTCTCCTACTCAGAAGCTTCTATTTCGACCAATTTCAGGCATTACAATGACTCTAAACACACTTATTTTAGTTCCAAAAGTGATAATTCACATGCAGTAGTCATTTACAGTCCAAAAAAAAAACATTAAAAAATTAACATTTTTGACCATCTGGAGAAAGTTCGACAGGTCACGGGTCATCGTTTTTCATCAGAAAATTGATTTTATGGACTGTAGAAAAATTGATTCAAAATGTCAATTGGATTGGGCCTCGTGTTGAATAACTACTTTTTAAAGCCCCAATGTGACCAAAATTGCCATTTTTACAGCCTTTTTCTACTACTCAGAAGCTTCTATTTCGACCAATTTCAGGCATGAAAATGACTCTAAACACACTTATTTTAGTTCCAACAGTGATTATTCACATGCAGTAGTCATTTACAGTCAAAAAATAAAACATTAAAAAATTAACATTTCTAACCATCTGGAGAAAGTTCGACAGGTCACGGGTCATCGTTTTTCATCAGAAAATTGATTTTTTGGACTGTAGAAAAATTGATTCAAAATGTCAATTGGATTGGGCCTCGTGTTGAATAACTACTTTTTAAAGCCCCAATGTGACCAAAATTGCCATTTTTACAGCCTTTTTCTCCTACTCAGAAGCTTCTATTTCGACCAATTTCAGGCATTAAAATGACTCTAAACACACTTATTTTAGTTCCAAAAGGGATAATTCACATGCAGTAGTCATTTACAGTCAAAAAATAAAACATTAAAAAATTACCATTTCTGACCATCTGGAGAAAGTTCGACAGGTCACGGGTCATCGTTTTTCATCAGAAAATTGATTTTTTGGACTGTAGAAAAATTGATTCAAAATGTCAATTGGATTGGGCCTCGTGTTGAATAACTACTTTTTAAAGCCCCAATGTGACCAAAATTGCCATTTTTACAGCCTTTTTCTCCTACTCAGAAGCTTCTATTTCGACCAATTTCAGGCATTAAAATGACTCTAAACACACTTATTTTAGTTCCAAAAGGGATAATTCACATGCAGTAGTCATTTACAGTCAAAAAATAAAACATTAAAAAATTACCATTTCTGACCATCTGGAGAAAGTTCGACAGGTCACGGGTCATCGTTTTTCATCAGAAAATTGATTTTTTGGACTGTAGAAAAATTGATTCAAAATGTCAATTGGATTGGGCCTCATGTTGAATAACTACTTTTTAAAGCCTCAATGTGACCAAAATTGCCATTTTTACAGCCTTTTTCTCCTACTCAGAAGCTTCTATTTCGACCAATTTCAGGCATTAAAATGACTCTAAACACACTTATTTTAGTTCCAAAAGTGATAATTCACATGCAGTAGTCATTTACAGTCAAAAAATAAAACATTAAAAAATTACCATTTCTGACCATCTGGAGAAAGTTCGACAGGTCACGGGTCATCGTTTTTCATCAGAAAATTGATTTTATGGACTGTAGAAAAATTGATTCAAAATGTCAATTGGATTGGGCCTCGTGTTGAATAACTACTTTTTAAAGCCACAATGTGACCAAAATTGCCATTTTTACAGCCTTTTTCTACTACTCAGAAGCTTCTATTTCGACCAATTTCAGGCATGAAAATGACTCTAAACACACTTATTTTAGTTCCAACAGTGATAATTCACATGCAGTAGTCATTTACAGTCAAAAAATAAAACATTAAAAAATTACCATTTCTGACCATCTGGAGAAAGTTCGACAGGTCACGGGTCATCGTTTTTCATCAGAAAATTGATTTTTAGGACTGTAGAAAAATTGATTCAAAATGTCAATTGGATTGGGCCTCGTGTTGAATAACTACTTTTTAAAGCCCCAATGTGACCAAAATTGCCATTTTTACAGCCTTTTTCTTCTACTCAGAAGCTTCTATTTCGACCAATTTCAGGCATTAAAATGACTCTAAACACACTTATTTTAGTTCCAAAAGTGATAATTCACATGCAGTAGTCATTTACAGTCCAAAAATAAAACATTAAAAAATTAAAATTTTTGACCATCTGGAGAAAGTTCGACAGGTCACGGGGTCATCGTTTTTCATCAGAAAATTGATTTTATGGACTGTAGAAAAATTGATTCAAAATGTCAATTGGATTGGGCCTCGTGTTGAATAACTACCTTTTAAAGCCCCAATGTGACCAAAATTGCCATTTTTACAGCCTTTTTCTACTACTCAGAAGCTTCTATTTCGACCAATTTCAGGCATGAAAATGACTCTAAACACACTTATTTTAGTTCCAACAGTGATAATTCACATGCAGTAGTCATTTACAGTCAAAAAATAAAACATTACAAAATTAACATTTCTAACCATCTGGAGAAAGTTCAACAGGTCACGGGTCACCGTTTATCATCAGAAAATTGATTTTTTGGACCGTCGAAAAATTGATTCAAAATGTTATTTGGATTGTGCCTCGTGTTGAATAACTACTTTTTAAAGCCTCAATGTGACCAAAATTGCCATTTTTACAGCCTTTTTCTCCTACTCAGAAGCTTCTATTTCGACCAATTTCAGGCATTAAAATGACTCTAAACACACTTATTTTAGTTCCAAAAGTGATAATTCACATGCAGTAGTCATTTACAGTCAAAAAATAAAACATTAAAAAATTACCATTTCTGACCATCTGGAGAAAGTTCGACAGGTCACGGGTCATCGTTTTTCATCAGAAAATTGATTTTATGGACTGTAGAAAAATTGATTTAAAATGTCAATTGGATTGGGCCTCGTGTTGAATAACTACTTTTTAAAGCCATAATGTGACCAAAATTGCCATTTTTACAGCCTTTTTCTACTACTCAGAAGCTTCTATTTCGACCAATTTCAGGCATGAAAATGACTCTAAACACACTTATTTTAGTTCCAACAGTGATAATTCACATGCAGTAGTCATTTACAGTCAAAAAATAAAACATTAAAAAATTACCATTTCTGACCATCTGGAGAAAGTTCGACAGGTCACGGGTCATCGTTTTTCATCAGAAAATTGATTTTTAGGACTGTAGAAAAATTGATTCAAAATGTCAATTGGATTGGGCCTCGTGTTGAATAACTACTTTTTAAAGCCCCAATGTGACCAAAATTGCCATTTTTACAGCCTTTTTCTTCTACTCAGAAGCTTCTATTTCGACCAATTTCAGGCATTAAAATGACTCTAAACACACTTATTTTAGTTCCAAAAGTGATAATTCACATGCAGTAGTCATTTACAGTCCAAAAATAAAACATTAAAAAATTAAAATTTTTGACCATCTGGAGAAAGTTCGACAGGTCACGGGTCATCGTTTTTCATCAGAAAATTGATTTTATGGACTGTAGAAAAATTGATTCAAAATGTCAATTGGATTGGGCCTCGTGTTGAATAACTACCTTTTAAAGCCCCAATGTGACCAAAATTGCCATTTTTACAGCCTTTTTCTACTACTCAGAAGCTTCTATTTCGACCAATTTCAGGCATGAAAATGACTCTAAACACACTTATTTTAGTTCCAACAGTGATAATTCACATGCAGTAGTCATTTACAGTCAAAAAATAAAACATTACAAAATTAACATTTCTAACCATCTGGAGAAAGTTCAACAGGTCACGGGTCACCGTTTATCATCAGAAAATTGATTTTTTGGACCGTCGAAAAATTGATTCAAAATGTTATTTGGATTGTGCCTCGTGTTGAATAAGTACTTTTTAAAGCCTCAATGTGACCAAAATTGCCATTTTTACAGCCTTTTTCAACTACTCAGAAGCTTCTATTTCGACCAATTTCAGGCATGAAAATGACTCTAAACATACTTATTTTAGTTCCAAAAGTGATAATTCACATGCAGTAGTCATTTACAGTCAAAAAATAAAACATTAAAAAATTACCATTTCTGACCATCTGGAGAAAGTTCGACAGGTCACGGGTCATCGTTTTTCATCAGAAAATTGATTTTTTGGACTGTAGAAAAATTGATTCAAAATGTCAATTGGATTGGGCCTCGTGTTGAATAAGTACTTTTTAAAGCCTCAATTTGACCAAAATTGCCATTTTTACAGCCTTTTTCTCCTACTCAGAAGCTTCTATTTCGACCAATTTCAGGCATTAAAATGACTCTAAACACACTTATCTTAGTTCCAAAGGTGATAATTCACATGCAGTTGTCATTTACAGTCAAAAAATAAAACATTAAAAAATTACCATTTCTGACCATCTGGAGGAAGTTCGACAGGTCACGAGTCATCGTTTTTCATCAGAAAATTGATTTTTAGGACTGTAGAAAAATTGATTCAAAATGTCAATTGGATTGGGCCTCGTGCTGAATAACTACTTTTTAAAGCCCCAATGTGACCAAAATTGCCATTTTTACAGCCTTTTTCTCCTACTCAGAAGCTTCTATTTCGACCAATTTCAGGCATTAAAATGACTCTAAACACACTTATTTTAGTTCCAAAAGTGATAATTCACATGCAGTAGTCATTTACAGTCCAAAAAAAAACATTAAAAAATTAACATTTTTGACCATCTGGAGAAAGTTCGACAGGTCACGGGTCATCGTTTTTCATCAGAAAATTGATTTTATGGACTGTAGAAAAATTGATTCAAAATGTCAATTGGATTGGGCCTCGTGTTGAATAACTACTTTTTAAAGCCCCAATGTGACCAAAATTGCCATTTTTACAGCCTTTTTCTACTACTCAGAAGCTTCTATTTCGACCAATTTCAGGCATGAAAATGACTCTAAACACACTTATTTTAGTTCCAACAGTGATAATTCACATGCAGTAGTCATTTACAGTCAAAAAATAAAACATTAAAAAATTAACATTTCTAACCATCTGGAGAAAGTTCGACAGGTCACGGGTCATCGTTTTTCATCAGAAAATTGATTTTTTGGACTGTAATAAAATTGATTCAAAATGTCAATTGGATTGGGCCTCGTGTTGAATAACTACTTTTTAAAGCCCCAATGTGACCAAAATTGCCATTTTTACAGCCTTTTTCTCCTACTCAGAAGCTTCTATTTCGACCAATTTCAGGCATTAAAATGACTCTAAACACACTTATTTTAGTTCCAAAAGGGATAATTCACATGCAGTAGTCATTTACAGTCAAAAAATAAAACATTAAAAAATTACCATTTCTGACCATCTGGAGAAAGTTCGACAGGTCACGGGTCATCGTTTTTCATCAGAAAATTGATTTTTGGGACTGTAGAAAAATTGATTCAAAATGTCAATTGGATTGGGCCTCGTGTTGAATAACTACTTTTTAAAGCCCCAATGTGACCAAAATTGCCATTTTTACAGCCTTTTTCTCCTACTCAGAAGCTTCTATTTCGACCAATTTCAGGCATTAAAATGACTCTAAACACACTTATTTTAGTTCCAAAAGGGATAATTCACATGCAGTAGTCATTTACAGTCAAAAAATAAAACATTAAAAAATTACCATTTCTGACCATCTGGAGAAAGTTCGACAGGTCACGGGTCATCGTTTTTCATCAGAAAATTGATTTTTTGGACTGTAGAAAAATTGATTCAAAATGTCAATTGGATTGGGCCTCATGTTGAATAACTACTTTTTAAAGCCTCAATGTGACCAAAATTGCCATTTTTACAGCCTTTTTCTCCTACTCAGAAGCTTCTATTTCGACCAATTTCAGGCATTAAAATGACTCTAAACACACTTATTTTAGTTCCAAAAGTGATAATTCACATGCAGTAGTCATTTACAGTCAAAAAATAAAACATTAAAAAATTACCATTTCTGACCATCTGGAGAAAGTTCGACAGGTCACGGGTCATCGTTTTTCATCAGAAAATTGATTTTATGGACTGTAGAAAAATTGATTCAAAATGTCAATTGGATTGGGCCTCGTGTTGAATAACTACTTTTTAAAGCCACAATGTGACCAAAATTGCCATTTTTACAGCCTTTTTCTACTACTCAGAAGCTTCTATTTCGACCAATTTCAGGCATGAAAATGACTCTAAACACACTTATTTTAGTTCCAACAGTGATAATTCACATGCAGTAGTCATTTACAGTCAAAAAATAAAACATTAAAAAATTACCATTTCTGACCATCTGGAGAAAGTTCGACAGGTCACGGGTCATCGTTTTTCATCAGAAAATTGATTTTTAGGACTGTAGAAAAATTGATTCAAAATGTCAATTGGATTGGGCCTCGTGTTGAATAACTACTTTTTAAAGCCCCAATGTGACCAAAATTGCCATTTTTACAGCCTTTTTCTTCTACTCAGAAGCTTCTATTTCGACCAATTTCAGGCATTAAAATGACTCTAAACACACTTATTTTAGTTCCAAAAGTGATAATTCACATGCAGTAGTCATTTACAGTCCAAAAATAAAACATTAAAAAATTAAACTTTTTGACCATCTGGAGAAAGTTCGACAGGTCACGGGTCATCGTTTTTCATCAGAAAATTGATTTTATGGACTGTAGAAAAATTGATTCAAAATGTCAATTGGATTGGGCCTCGTGTTGAATAACTACCTTTTAAAGCCCCAATGTGACCAAAATTGCCATTTTTACAGCCTTTTTCTACTACTCAGAAGCTTCTATTTCGACCAATTTCAGGCATGAAAATGACTCTAAACACACTTATTTTAGTTCCAACAGTGATAATTCACATGCAGTAGTCATTTACAGTCAAAAAATAAAACATTAAAAAATTACCATTTCTGACCATCTGGAGAAAGTTCGACAGGTCACGGGTCATCGTTTTTCATCAGAAAATTGATTTTTTGGACTGTAGAAAAATTGATTCAAAATGTCAATTGGATTGGGCCTCGTGTTGAATAAGTACTTTTTAAAGCCTCAATTTGACCAAAATTGCCATTTTTACAGCCTTTTTCTCCTACTCAGAAGCTTCTATTTCGACCAATTTCAGGCATTAAAATGACTCTAAACACACTTATCTTAGTTCCAAAGGTGATAATTCACATGCAGTTGTCATTTACAGTCAAAAAATAAAACATTAAAAAATTACCATTTCTGACCATCTGGAGGAAGTTCGACAGGTCACGAGTCATCGTTTTTCATCAGAAAATTGATTTTTAGGACTGTAGAAAAATTGATTCAAAATATCAATTGGATTGGGCCTCGTGCTGAATAACTACTTTTTAAAGCCCCAATGTGACCAAAATTGCCATTTTTACAGCCTTTTTCTCCTACTCAGAAGCTTCTATTTCGACCAATTTCAGGCATTAAAATGACTCTAAACACACTTATTTTAGTTCCAAAAGTGATAATTCACATGCAGTAGTCATTTACAGTCCAAAAAAAAAACATTAAAAAATTAACATTTTTGACCATCTGGAGAAAGTTCGACAGGTCACGGGTCATCGTTTTTCATCAGAAAATTGATTTTATGGACTGTAGAAAAATTGATTCAAAATGTCAATTGGATTGGGCCTCGTGTTGAATAACTACTTTTTAAAGCCCCAATGTGACCAAAATTGCCATTTTTACAGCCTTTTTCTACTACTCAGAAGCTTCTATTTCGACCAATTTCAGGCATGAAAATGACTCTAAACACACTTATTTTAGTTCCAACAGTGATAATTCACATGCAGTAGTCATTTACAGTCAAAAAATAAAACATTAAAAAATTAACATTTCTAACCATCTGGAGAAAGTTCAACAGGTCACGGGTCACCGTTTATCATCAGAAAATTGATTTTTTGGACCTTCGAAAAATTGATTCAAAATGTTATTTGGATTGTGCCTCGTGTTGAATAAGTACTTTTTAAAGCCTCAATGTGACCAAAATTGCCATTTTTACTGCCTTTTTCAACTACTCAGAAGCTTCTATTTCGATCAATTTCAGGCATTAAAATGACTCTAAACACACTTATTTTAGTTCCAAAAGTGATAATTCACATGCAGTAGTCATTTACAGTCAAAAAATAAAACATTAAAAAATTACCATTTCTGACCATCTGGAGAAAGTTCGACAGGTCCCGGGTCATCGTTTTTCATCAGAAAATCGATTTTTTGGACTGTAGAAAAATTGATTCAAAATGTCAATTGGATTGGGCCTCGTGTTGAATAACTACTTTTTAAAGCCCCAATGTGACCAAAATTGCCATTTTTACAGCCTTTTTCTCCTACTCAGAGGCTTCTATTTCGACCAATTTCAGGCATTAAAACGACTCTAAACACACTTATTTTAGTTCCAAAAGTGATAATTCACATGAGTAGTCATTTACAGTCAAAAAATAAAACATTAAAAAATTACCATTTCTGACCATCTGGAGAAAGTTTGACAGGTCACGGGTCATCGTTTTTCATCAGAAAATTGATTTTTTGGACTGTAGAAAAATTGATTCAAAAATGTCAATTGGATTGGGCCTCGTGTTGAATAACTACTTTTTAAAGCCCCAATGTGACCAAAATTGCCATTCTTACAGCCTTTTTCTCCTACTCAGAAGCTTCTATTTTGACCAATTTCAGGCATTAAAATGACTCTAAACACACTTATTTTAGTTCCAAAAGTGATAATTCACATGCAGTAGTCATTTACAGTCAAAAAATAAAACATTAAAAAATTACCATTTCTGACCATCTGGAGAAAGTTCGACAGGTCACACGGGTCATCGTTTTTCATCAGAAAATTGATTTTTTGGACTGTAGAAAAATTGATTCAAAATGTCATTTGGATTGTGCCTCGTGTTGAATAAGTACTTTTTAAAGCCTCAATGTGACCAAAATTGCCATTTTTACAGCCTTTTTCTCCTACTCAGAAGCTTCTATTCGACCAATTTCAGGCATTAAAATGACTCTAAACACACTTATTTTAGTTCCAAAAGTGATAATTCACATGCAGTAGTCATTTACAGTCCAAAAATAAAACATTAAAAAATTAAAATTTTTGACCATCTGGAGAAAGTTCGACAGGTCACGGGTCATAGTTTTTCATCAGAAAATTGATTTTATGGACTGTAGAAAAATTGATTCAAAATGTCAATTGGATTGGGCCTCGTGTTGAATAACTACCTTTTAAAGCCCCAATGTGACCAAAATTGCCATTTTTACAGCCTTTTTCTACTACTCAGAATCTTCTATTTCGACCAATTTCAGGCATGAAAATGACTCTAAACACACTTATTTTAGTTCCAAAAGTGATAATTCACATGCAGTAGTCATTTACAGTCAAAAAATAAAACATTAAAAAATTACCATTTCTGACCATCTGGAGAAAGTTCGACAGGTCACGGGTCATCGTTTTTCATCAGAAAATTGATTTTATGGACTGTAGAAAAATTGATTCAAAATGTCAATTGGATTGGGCCTCGTGTTGAATAACTACTTTTTAAAGCCACAATGTGACCAAAATTGCCATTTTTACAGCCTTTTTCTACTACTCAGAAGCTTCTATTTCGACCAATTTCAGGCATGAAAATGACTCTAAACACACTTATTTTAGTTCCAACAGTGATAATTCACATGCAGTAGTCATTTACAGTCAAAAAATAAAACATTAAAAAATTACCATTTCTGACCATCTGGAGAAAGTTCGACAGGTCACGGGTCATCGTTTTTCATCAGAAAATTGATTTTTAGGACTGTAGAAAAATTGATTCAAAATGTCAATTGGATTGGGCCTCGTGTTGAATAACTACTTTTTAAAGCCCCAATGTGACCAAAATTGCCATTTTTACAGCCTTTTTCTTCTACTCAGAAGCTTCTATTTCGACCAATTTCAGGCATTAAAATGACTCTAAACACACTTATTTTAGTTCCAAAAGTGATAATTCACATGCAGTAGTCATTTACAGTCCAAAAATAAAACATTAAAAAATTAAAATTTTTGACCATCTGGAGAAAGTTCGACAGGTCACGGGTCATCGTTTTTCATCAGAAAATTGATTTTATGGACTGTAGAAAAATTGATTCAAAATGTCAATTGGATTGGGCCTCGTGTTGAATAACTACCTTTTAAAGCCCCAATGTGACCAAAATTGCCATTTTTACAGCCTTTTTCTACTACTCAGAAGCTTCTATTTCGACCAATTTCAGGCATGAAAATGACTCTAAACATACTTATTTTAGTTCCAAAAGTGATAATTCACATGCAGTAGTCATTTACAGTCAAAAAATAAAACATTAAAAAATTACCATTTCTGACCATCTGGAGAAAGTTCGACAGGTCACGGGTCATCGTTTTTCATCAGAAAATTGATTTTTTGGACTGTAGAAAAATTGATTCAAAATGTCAATTGGATTGGGCCTCGTGTTGAATAAGTACTTTTTAAAGCCTCAATTTGACCAAAATTGCCATTTTTACAGCCTTTTTCTCCTACTCAGAAGCTTCTATTTCGACCAATTTCAGGCATTAAAATGACTCTAAACACACTTATCTTAGTTCCAAAGGTGATAATTCACATGCAGTTGTCATTTACAGTCAAAAAATAAAACATTAAAAAATTACCATTTCTGACCATCTGGAGGAAGTTCGACAGGTCACGAGTCATCGTTTTTCATCAGAAAATTGATTTTTTGGACCTTCGAAAAATTGATTCAAAATGTCAATTGGATTGGGCCTCGTGCTGAATAACTACTTTTTAAAGCCCCAATGTGACCAAAATTGCCATTTTCACTGCCTTTTTCAACTACTCAGAAGCTTCTATTTCGATCAATTTCAGGCATTAAAATGACTCTAAACACACTTATTTTAGTTCCAAAAGTGATAATTCACATGCAGTAGTCATTTACAGTCAAAAAATAAAACATTAAAAAATTACCATTTCTGACCATCTGGAGAAAGTTCGACAGGTCCCGGGTCATCGTTTTTCATCAGAAAATCGATTTTTTGGACTGTAGAAAAATTGATTCAAAATGTCAATTGGATTGGGCCTCGTGTTGAATAACTACTTTTTAAAGCCCCAATGTGACCAAAATTGCCATTTTTACAGCCTTTTTCTCCTACTCAGAGGCTTCTATTTCGACCAATTTCAGGCATTAAAATGACTCTAAACACACTTATTTTAGTTCCAAAAGTGATAATTCACATGAGTAGTCATTTACAGTCAAAAAATAAAACATTAAAAAATTACCATTTCTGACCATCTGGAGAAAGTTTGACAGGTCACGGGTCATCGTTTTTCATCAGAAAATTGATTTTTTGGACTGTAGAAAAATTGATTCAAAAATGTCAATTGGATTGGGCCTCGTGTTGAATAACTACTTTTTAAAGCCCCAATGTGACCAAAATTGCCATTTTTACAGCCTTTTTCTCCTACTCAGAAGCTTCTATTTTGACCAATTTCAGGCATTAAAATGACTCTAAACACACTTATTTTAGTTCCAAAAGTGATAATTCACATGCAGTAGTCATTTACAGTCAAAAAATAAAACATTAAAAAATTACCATTTCTGACCATCTGGAGAAAGTTCGACAGGTCACACGGGTCATCGTTTTTCATCAGAAAATTGATTTTTTGGACTGTAGAAAAATTGATTCAAAATGTCATTTGGATTGTGCCTCGTGTTGAATAAGTACTTTTTAAAGCCTCAATGTGACCAAAATTGCCATTTTTACAGCCTTTTTCTCCTACTCAGAAGCTTCTATTCGACCAATTTCAGGCATTAAAATGACTCTAAACACACTTATTTTAGTTCCAAAAGTGATAATTCACATGCAGTAGTCATTTACAGTCCAAAAATAAAACATTAAAAAATTAAAATTTTTGACCATCTGGAGAAAGTTCGACAGGTCACGGGTCATAGTTTTTCATCAGAAAATTGATTTTATGGACTGTAGAAAAATTGATTCAAAATGTCAATTTGATTGGGCCTCGTGTTGAATAACTACCTTTTAAAGCCCCAATGTGACCAAAATTGCCATTTTTACAGCCTTTTTCTACTACTCAGAATCTTCTATTTCGACCAATTTCAGGCATGAAAATGACTCTAAACACACTTATTTTAGTTCCAAAAGTGATAATTCACATGCAGTAGTCATTTACAGTCAAAAAATAAAACATTAAAAAATTACCATTTCTGACCATCTGGAGAAAGTTCGACAGGTCACGGGTCATCGTTTTTCATCAGAAAATTGATTTTATGGACTGTAGAAAAATTGATTCAAAATGTCAATTGGATTGGGCCTCGTGTTGAATAACTACTTTTTAAAGCCACAATGTGACCAAAATTGCCATTTTTACAGCCTTTTTCTACTACTCAGAAGCTTCTATTTCGACCAATTTCAGGCATGAAAATGACTCTAAACACACTTATTTTAGTTCCAACAGTGATAATTCACATGCAGTAGTCATTTACAGTCAAAAAATAAAACATTAAAAAATTACCATTTCTGACCATCTGGAGAAAGTTCGACAGGTCACGGGTCATCGTTTTTCATCAGAAAATTGATTTTTAGGACTGTAGAAAAATTGATTCAAAATGTCAATTGGATTGGGCCTCGTGTTGAATAACTACTTTTTAAAGCCCCAATGTGACCAAAATTGCCATTTTTACAGCCTTTTTCTTCTACTCAGAAGCTTCTATTTCGACCAATTTCAGGCATTAAAATGACTCTAAACACACTTATTTTAGTTCCAAAAGTGATAATTCACATGCAGTAGTCATTTACAGTCCAAAAATAAAACATTAAAAAATTAAAATTTTTGACCATCTGGAGAAAGTTCGACAGGTCACGGGTCATCGTTTTTCATCAGAAAATTGATTTTATGGACTGTAGAAAAATTGATTCAAAATGTCAATTGGATTGGGCCTCGTGTTGAATAACTACCTTTTAAAGCCCCAATGTGACCAAAATTGCCATTTTTACAGCCTTTTTCTACTACTCAGAAGCTTCTATTTCGACCAATTTCAGGCATGAAAATGACTCTAAACACACTTATTTTAGTTCCAACAGTGATAATTCACATGCAGTAGTCATTTACAGTCAAAAAATAAAACATTACAAAATTAACATTTCTAACCATCTGGAGAAAGTTCAACAGGTCACGGGTCACCGTTTATCATCAGAAAATTGATTTTTTGGACCGTCGAAAAATTGATTCAAAATGTTATTTGGATTGTGCCTCGTGTTGAATAAGTACTTTTTAAAGCCTCAATGTGACCAAAATTGCCATTTTTACAGCCTTTTTCAACTACTCAGAAGCTTCTATTTCGACCAATTTCAGGCATTAAAATTACTCTAAACACACTTATTTTAGTTCCAAAAGTGATAATTCACATGCAGTAGTCATTTACAGTCAAAAAATAAAACATTAAAAAATTACCATTTCTGACCATCTGGAGAAAGTTCGACAGGTCACGGGTCATCGTTTTTCATCAGAAAATTGATTTTTTGGACTGTAGAAAAATTGATTCAAAATGTCAATTGGATTGGGCCTCGTGTTGAATAAGTACTTTTTAAAGCCTCAATTTGACCAAAATTGCCATTTTTACAGCCTTTTTCTCCTACTCAGAAGCTTCTATTTCGACCAATTTCAGGCATTAAAATGACTCTAAACACACTTATCTTAGTTCCAAAGGTGATAATTCACATGCAGTTGTCATTTACAGTCAAAAAATAAAACATTAAAAAATTACCATTTCTGACCATCTGGAGGAAGTTCGACAGGTCACGAGTCATCGTTTTTCATCAGAAAATTGATTTTTAGGACTGTAGAAAAATTGATTCAAAATGTCAATTGGATTGGGCCTCGTGCTGAATAACTACTTTTTAAAGCCCCAATGTGACCAAAATTGCCATTTTTACAGCCTTTTTCTCCTACTCAGAAGCTTCTATTTCGACCAATTTCAGGCATTAAAATGACTCTAAACACACTTATTTTAGTTCCAAAAGTGATAATTCACATGCAGTAGTCATTTACAGTCCAAAAAAAAAACATTAAATAATTAACATTTTTGACCATCTGGAGAAAGTTCGACAGGTCACGGGTCATCGTTTTTCATCAGAAAATTGATTTTATGGACTGTAGAAAAATTGATTCAAAATGTCAATTGGATTGGGCCTCGTGTTGAATAACTACTTTTTAAAGCCCCAATGTGACCAAAATTGCCATTTTTACAGCCTTTTTCTACTACTCAGAAGCTTCTATTTCGACCAATTTCAGGCATGAAAATGACTCTAAACACACTTATTTTAGTTCCAACAGTGATAATTCACATGCAGTAGTCATTTACAGTCAAAAAATAAAACATTAAAAAATTAACATTTCTAACCATCTGGAAAAAGTTCAACAGGTCACGGGTCACCGTTTATCATCAGAAAATTGATTTTTTGGACCTTCGAAAAATTGATTCAAAATGTTATTTGGATTGTGCCTCGTGTTGAATAAGTACTTTTTAAAGCCTCAATGTGACCAAAATTGCAATTTTTACAGCCTTTTTCTCCTACTCAGAAGCTTCTATTTCGACCAATTTCAGGCATTAAAATGACTCTAAACACACTTATTTTAGTTCCAAAAGTGATAATTCACATGCAGTAGGCATTTACAGTCAAAAAATAAAACATTAAAAAATTACCATTTCTGACCATCTGGAGAAAGTTCGACAGGTCACGGGTCATCGTTTTTCATCAGAAAATTGATTTTATGGACTGTAGAAAAATTGATTCAAAATGTTATTTGGATTGTGCCTCGTGTTGAATAACTACCTTTTAAAGCCTCAATGTGACCAAAATTGCCATTTTTACAGCCTTTTTCTACTACTCAGAAGCTTCTATTTCGACCAATTTCAGGCATGAAAATGACTCTAAACACACTTATTTTAGTTCCAACAGTGATAATTCACATGCAGTAGTCATTTACAGTCAAAAAATAAAACATTACAAAATTAACATTTCTAACCATCTGGAGAAAGTTCAACAGGTCACGGGTCACCGTTTATCATCAGAAAATTGATTTTTTGGACCGTCGAAAAATTGATTCAAAATGTTATTTGGATTGTGCCTCGTGTTGAATAAGTACTTTTTAAAGCCTCAATGTGACCAAAATTGCCATTTTTACAGCCTTTTTCAACTACTCAGAAGCTTCTATTTCGACCAATTTCAGGCATTAAAATTACTCTAAACACACTTATTTCAGTTCCAAAAGTGATAATTCACATGCAGTAGTCATTTACAGTCAAAAAATAAAACATTAAAAAATTACCATTTCTGACAATCTGGAGAAAGTTCGACAGGTCACGGGTCATCGTTTTTCATCAGAAAATTGATTTTTTGGACTGTAGAAAAATTGATTAAAAATGTCAATTGGATTGGGCCTCGTGTTGAATAAGTACTTTTTAAAGCCTCAATTTGACCAAAATTGCCATTTTTACAGCCTTTTTCTCCTACTCAGAAGCTTCTATTTCGACCAATTTCAGGCATTAAAATGACTCTAAACACACTTATCTTAGTTCCAAAAGTGATAATTCACATGCAGTAGTCATTTACAGTCAAAAAATAAAACATTAAAAAACTTACCATTTCTGACCATCTGGAGAAAGTTCGACAGGTCACGGGTCATCATTTTTCATCAGAAAATTGATTTTTTGGACTGTAGAAAAATTGATTAAAAAATGTCAATTGGATTGGGCCTCGTGTTGAATAACTACTTTTTAAAGCCCCAATGTGACCAAAATTGCCATTTTTACAGCCTTTTTCTCCTACTCAGAAGCTTCTATTTTGACCAATTTCAGGCATTAAAATGACTCTAAACACACTTATTTTAGTTCCAAAAGTGATAATTCACATGCAGTAATCATTTACAGTCCAAAAATAAAACATTAAAAAATTACCATTTCTGACCATCTGGAGAAAGTTTGACAGGTCACGGGTCATCGTTTTTCATCAGAAAATTGATTTTTTGGACTGTAGAAAAATTAATTCAAAATGTCATTTGGATTGTGCCTCATGTTGAATAATTACTTTTTAAAGCCTCAATGTGACCAAAATTGCCATTTTTACAGCCTTTTTCTACTACTCAGAAGCTTCTATTTCGACCAATTTCAGGCATGAAAATGACTCTAAACACACTTATTTTAGTTCCAACAGTGATAATTCACATGCAGTAGTCATTTACAGTCAAAAAATAAAACATTACAAAATTAACATTTCTAACCATCTGGAGAAAGTTCAACAGGTCACGGGTCACCGTTTATCATCAAAAAATTGATTTTTTGGACCGTCGAAAAATTGATTCAAAATGTTATTTGGATTGTGCCTCGTGTTGAATAAGTACTTTTTAAAGCCTCAATGTGACCAAAATTGCCATTTTTACAGCCTTTTTCAACTACTCAGAAGCTTCTATTTCGACCAATTTCAGGCATTAAAATTACTCTAAACACACTTATTTTAGTTCCAAAAGTGATAATTCACATGCAGTAGTCATTTAGAGTCAAAAAATAAAACATTAAAAAATTACCATTTCTGACAATCTGGAGAAAGTTCGACAGGTCACGGGTCATCGTTTTTCATCAGAAAATTGATTTTTTGGACTGTAGAAAAATTGATTAATAATGTCAATTGGATTGAACCTCGTGTTGAATAAGTACTTTTTAAAGCCTCAATTTGACCAAAATTGCCATTTTTACAGCCTTTTTCTACTACTCAGAAGCTTCTATTTCGACCAATTTCAGGCATTAAAATGACTCTAAACACACGTATCTTAGTTCCAAAAGTGATAATTCACATGCAGTAGTCATTTACAGTCAAAAAATAAAACATTAAAAAACTTACCATTTCTGACCATCTGGAGAAAGTTCGACAGGTCACGGGTCATCATTTTTCATCAGAAAATTGATTTTTTGGACTGTAGAAAAATTGATTCAAAAATGTCAATTGGATTGGGCCTCGTGTTGAATAACTACTTTTTAAAGCCCCAATGTGACCAAAATTGCCATTTTTACAGCCTTTTTCTCCTACTCAGAAGCTTCTATTTTGACCAATTTCAGGCATTAAAATGACTCTAAACACACTTATTTTAGTTCCAAAAGTGATAATTCACATGCAGTAATCATTTACAGTCCAAAAATAAAACATTAAAAAATTACCATTTCTGACCATCTGGAGAAAGTTTGACAGGTCACGGGTCATCGTTTTTCATCAGAAAATTGATTTTTTGGACTGTAGAAAAATTAATTCAAAATGTCATTTGGATTGTGCCTCATGTTGAATAAGTACTTTTTAAAGCCTCAATGTGACCAAAATTGCCATTTTTACAGCCTTTTTCTCCTACTCAGAAGCTTCTATTTCGACCAATTTCAGGCATTAAAATGACTCTAAACACACTTATTTTAGTTCCAAAAGTGATAATTCACATGCAGTAGTCATTTACAGTCAAAAAGTAAAACATTAAAAAATTACCATTTCTGACCATCTGGAGAAAGTTCAACAGGTCACGGGTCATCGTTTTTCATCAGAAAATTGAATTTTTGGACTGTAGAAAAATTGATTCCAAATGTCATTTGGATTGTGCCTCGTGTTGAATAACTACTTTTTAAAGCCCCAATGTGACCAAAATTGCCATTTTTACAGCCTTTTTCTTCTACTCAGAAGCTTCTATTTCGACCAATTTCAGGCATTAAAATGACTCTAAACACACTTAATTTAGGTCCAAAAGTGATAATTCACATGCAGTAGTCATTTACAGTCAAAAAATAAAACATTAAAAAATTACCATTTCTGACCATCTGGAGAAAGTTCGACAGGTCACGGGTCATCGTTTTTCATCAGAAAATTGATTTTTTGGACTGTAGAAAAATTGATTCAAAATGTCAATTGGATTGGGCCTCGTGTTGAATAAGTACTTTTTAAAGCCTCAATTTGACCAAAATTGCCATTTTTACAGCCTTTTTCTCCTACTCAGAAGCTTCTATTTCGACCAATTTCAGGCATTAAAATGACTCTAAACACACTTATCTTAGTTCCAAAGGTGATAATTCACATGCAGTTGTCATTTACAGTCAAAAAATAAAACATTAAAAAATTACCATTTCTGACCATCTGGAGAAAGTTCGACAGGTCACGGGTCATCGTTTTTCATCAGAAAATTGATTTTATGGACTGTAGAAAAATTGATTCAAAATGTCATTTGGATTGTGCCTCGTGTTGAATAACTACTTTTTAAAGCCTCAATGTGACCAAAATTGCCATTTTTACAGCCTTTTTCTCCTACTCAGAAGCTTCTATTTCGACCAATTTCAGGCATTAAAATGACTCTAAACACACTTATTTTAGTTCCAAAAGGGATAATTCACATGCAGTAGTCATTTACAGTCAAAAAATAAAACATTAAAAAATTACCATTTCTGACCATCTGGAGAAAGTTCGACAGGTCACGGGTCATCGTTTTTCATCAGAAAATTGATTTTTTGGACTGTAGAAAAATTGATTCAAAATGTCAATTGGATTGGGCCTTGTGTTGAATAACTACTTTTTAAAGCCCCAATGTGACCAAAATTGCCATTTTTACAGCCTTTTTCTCCTACTCAGAAGCTTCTATTTCGACCAATTTCAGGCATTAAAATGACTCTAAACACACTTATTTTAGTTCCAAAAGGGATAATTCACATGCAGTAGTCATTTACAGTCAAAAAATAAAACATTAAAAAATTACCATTTCTGACCATCTGGAGAAAGTTCGACAGGTCACGGGTCATCGTTTTTCATCAGAAAATTGATTTTTTGGTCTGTAGAAAAATTGATTCAAAATGTCAATTGGATTGGGCCTCGTGTTGAATAACTACTTTTTAAAGCCCCAATGTGACCAAAATTGCCATTTTTACAGCCTTTTTCTCCTACTCAGAAGCTTCTATTTCGACCAATTTCAGGCATTAAAATGACTCTAAACACACTTATTTTAGTTCCAAAAGGGATAATTCACATGCAGTAGTCATTTACAGTCAAAAAATAAAACATTAAAAAATTACCATTTCTGACCATCTGGAGAAAGTTCGACAGGTCACGGGTCATCGTTTTTCATCAGAAAATTGATTTTTTGGACTGTAGAAAAATTGATTCAAAATGTCAATTGGATTGGGCCTCATGTTGAATAACTACTTTTTAAAGCCTCAATGTGACCAAAATTGCCATTTTTACAGCCTTTTTCTCCTACTCAGAAGCTTCTATTTCGACCAATTTCAGGCATTAAAATGACTCTAAACACACTTATTTTAGTTCCAAAATGGATAATTCACATGCAGTAGTCATTTACAGTCAAAAAATAAAACATTAAAAAATTACCATTTCTGACCATCTGGAGAAAGTTCGACAGGTCACGGTCATCGTTTTTCATCAGAAAATTGATTTTTAGGACTGTAGAAAAATTGATTCAAAATGTCAATTGGATTGGGCCTCGTGTTGAATAACTACTTTTTAAAGCCCCAATGTGACCAAAATTGCCATTTTTACAGCCTTTTTCTTCTACTCAGAAGCTTCTATTTCGACCAATTTCAGGCATTAAAATGACTCTAAACACACTTATTTTAGTTCCAAAAGTGATAATTCACATGCAGTAGTCATTTACAGTCCAAAAATAAAACATTAAAAAATTAAAATTTTTGACCATCTGGAGAAAGTTCGACAGGTCACGGGTCATCGTTTTTCATCAGAAAATTGATTTTATGGACTGTAGAAAAATGGATTCAAAATGTCAATTGGATTGGGCCTCGTGTTGAATAACTACCTTTTAAAGCCCCAATGTGACCAAAATTGCCATTTTTACAGCCTTTTTCTACTACTCAGAAGCTTCTATTTCGACCAATTTCAGGCATGAAAATGACTCTAAACACACTTATTTTAGTTCCAACAGTGATAATTCACATGCAGTAGTCATTTACAGTCAAAAAATAAAACATTACAAAATTAACATTTCTAACCATCTGGAGAAAGTTCAACAGGTCACGGGTCACCGTTTATCATCAAAAAATTGATTTTTTGGACCGTCGAAAAATTGATTCAAAATGTTATTTGGATTGTGCCTCGTGTTGAATAAGTACTTTTTAAAGCCTCAATGTGACCAAAATTGCCATTTTTACAGCCTTTTTCAACTACTCAGAAGCTTCTATTTCGACCAATTTCAGGCATTAAAATTACTCTAAACACACTTATTTTAGTTCCAAAAGTGATAATTCACATGCAGTAGTCATTTAGAGTCAAAAAATAAAACATTAAAAAATTACCATTTCTGACAATCTGGAGAAAGTTCGACAGGTCACGGGTCATCGTTTTTCATCAGAAAATTGATTTTTTGGACTGTAGAAAAATTGATTAATAATGTCAATTGGATTGAACCTCGTGTTGAATAAGTACTTTTTAAAGCCTCAATTTGACCAAAATTGCCATTTTTACAGCCTTTTTCTACTACTCAGAAGCTTCTATTTCGACCAATTTCAGGCATTAAAATGACTCTAAACACACGTATCTTAGTTCCAAAAGTGATAATTCACATGCAGTAGTCATTTACAGTCAAAAAATAAAACATTAAAAAACTTACCATTTCTGACCATCTGGAGAAAGTTCGACAGGTCACGGGTCATCATTTTTCATCAGAAAATTGATTTTTTGGACTGTAGAAAAATTGATTAATAATGTCAATTGGATTGAACCTCGTGTTGAATAAGTACTTTTTAAAGCCTCAATTTGACCAAAATTGCCATTTTTACAGCCTTTTTCTACTACTCAGAAGCTTCTATTTCGACCAATTTCAGGCATTAAAATGACTCTAAACACACGTATCTTAGTTCCAAAAGTGATAATTCACATGCAGTAGTCATTTACAGTCAAAAAATAAAACATTAAAAAACTTACCATTTCTGACCATCTGGAGAAAGTTCGACAGGTCACGGGTCATCATTTTTCATCAGAAAATTGATTTTTTGGACTGTAGAAAAATTGATTCAAAAATGTCAATTGGATTGGGCCTCGTGTTGAATAACTACTTATTAAAGCCCCAATGTGACCAAAATTGCCATTTTTACAGCCTTTTTCTCCTACTCAGAAGCTTCTATTTTGACCAATTTCAGGCATTAAAATGACTCTAAACACACTTATTTTAGTTCCAAAAGTGATAATTCACATGCAGTAATCATTTACAGTCCAAAAATAAAACATTAAAAAATTACCATTTCTGACCATCTGGAGAAAGTTTGACAGGTCACGGGTCATCGTTTTTCATCAGAAAATTGATTTTTTGGACTGTAGAAAAATTAATTCAAAATGTCATTTGGATTGTGCCTCATGTTGAATAAGTTTAAAGCCTCAATGTGACCAAAATTGCCATTTTTACAGCCTTTTTCTCCTACTCAGAAGCTTCTATTTCGACCAATTTCAGGCATTAAAATGACTCTAAACACACTTATTTTAGTTCCAAAAGTGATAATTCACATGCAGTAGTCATTTACAGTCAAAAAGTAAAACATTAAAAAATTACCATTTCTGACCATCTGGAGAAAGTTCAACAGGTCACGGGTCATCGTTTTTCATCAGAAAATTGAATTTTTGGACTGTAGAAAAATTGATTCCAAATGTCATTTGGATTGTGCCTCGTGTTGAATAACTACTTTTTAAAGCCCCAATGTGACCAAAATTGCCATTTTTACAGCCTTTTTCTTCTACTCAGAAGCTTCTATTTCGACCAATTTCAGGCATTAAAATGACTCTAAACACACTTAATTTAGGTCCAAAAGTGATAATTCACATGCAGTAGTCATTTACAGTCAAAAAATAAAACATTAAAAAATTACCATTTCTGACCATCTGGAGAAAGTTCGACAGGTCACGGGTCATCGTTTTTCATCAGAAAATTGATTTTTTGGACTGTAGAAAAATTGATTCAAAATGTCAATTGGATTGGGCCTCGTGTTGAATAAGTACTTTTTAAAGCCTCAATTTGACCAAAATTGCCATTTTTACAGCCTTTTTCTCCTACTCAGAAGCTTCTATTTCGACCAATTTCAGGCATTAAAATGACTCTAAACACACTTATCTTAGTTCCAAAGGTGATAATTCACATGCAGTTGTCATTTACAGTCAAAAAATAAAACATTAAAAAATTACCATTTCTGACCATCTGGAGAAAGTTCGACAGGTCACGGGTCATCGTTTTTCATCAGAAAATTGATTTTATGGACTGTAGAAAAATTGATTCAAAATGTCATTTGGATTGTGCCTCGTGTTGAATAACTACTTTTTAAAGCCTCAATGTGACCAAAATTGCCATTTTTACAGCCTTTTTCTCCTACTCAGAAGCTTCTATTTCGACCAATTTCAGGCATTAAAATGACTCTAAACACACTTATTTTAGTTCCAAAAGGGATAATTCACATGCAGTAGTCATTTACAGTCAAAAAATAAAACATTAAAAAATTACCATTTCTGACCATCTGGAGAAAGTTCGACAGGTCACGGGTCATCGTTTTTCATCAGAAAATTGATTTTTTGGACTGTAGAAAAATTGATTCAAAATGTCAATTGGATTGGGCCTTGTGTTGAATAACTACTTTTTAAAGCCCCAATGTGACCAAAATTGCCATTTTTACAGCCTTTTTCTCCTTCTCAGAAGCTTCTATTTCGACCAATTTCAGGCATTAAAATGACTCTAAACACACTTATTTTAGTTCCAAAAGGGATAATTCACATGCAGTAGTCATTTACAGTCAAAAAATAAAACATTAAAAAATTACCATTTCTGACCATCTGGAGAAAGTTCGACAGGTCACGGGTCATCGTTTTTCATCAGAAAATTGATTTTTTGGTCTGTAGAAAAATTGATTCAAAATGTCAATTGGATTGGGCCTCGTGTTGAATAACTACTTTTTAAAGCCCCAATGTGACCAAAATTGCCATTTTTACAGCCTTTTTCTCCTACTCAGAAGCTTCTATTTCGACCAATTTCAGGCATTAAAATGACTCTAAACACACTTATTTTAGTTCCAAAAGGGATAATTCACATGCAGTAGTCATTTACAGTCAAAAAATAAAACATTAAAAAATTACCATTTCTGACCATCTGGAGAAAGTTCGACAGGTCACGGGTCATCGTTTTTCATCAGAAAATTGATTTTTTGGACTGTAGAAAAATTGATTCAAAATGTCAATTGGATTGGGCCTCATGTTGAATAACTACTTTTTAAAGCCTCAATGTGACCAAAATTGCCATTTTTACAGCCTTTTTCTCCTACTCAGAAGCTTCTATTTCGACCAATTTCAGGCATTAAAATGACTCTAAACACACTTATTTTAGTTCCAAAATGGATAATTCACATGCAGTAGTCATTTACAGTCAAAAAATAAAACATTAAAAAATTACCATTTCTGACCATCTGGAGAAAGTTCGACAGGTCACGGGTCATCGTTTTTCATCAGAAAATTGATTTTTAGGACTGTAGAAAAATTGATTCAAAATGTCAATTGGATTGGGCCTCGTGTTGAATAACTACTTTTTAAAGCCCCAATGTGACCAAAATTGCCATTTTTACAGCCTTTTTCTTCTACTCAGAAGCTTCTATTTCGACCAATTTCAGGCATTAAAATGACTCTAAACACACTTATTTTAGTTCCAAAAGTGATAATTCACATGCAGTAGTCATTTACAGTCCAAAAATAAAACATTAAAAAATTAAAATTTTTGACCATCTGGAGAAAGTTCGACAGGTCACGGGTCATCGTTTTTCATCAGAAAATTGATTTTATGGACTGTAGAAAAATGGATTCAAAATGTCAATTGGATTGGGCCTCGTGTTGAATAACTACCTTTTAAAGCCCCAATGTGACCAAAATTGCCATTTTTACAGCCTTTTTCTACTACTCAGAAGCTTCTATTTCGACCAATTTCAGGCATGAAAATGACTCTAAACACACTTATTTTAGTTCCAACAGTGATAATTCACATGCAGTAGTCATTTACAGTCAAAAAATAAAACATTACAAAATTAACATTTCTAACCATCTGGAGAAAGTTCAACAGGTCACGGGTCACCGTTTATCATCAGAAAATTGATTTTTTGGACCGTCGAAAAATTGATTCAAAATGTTATTTGGATTGTGCCTCGTGTTGAATAACTACTTTTTAAAGCCTCAATGTGACCAAAATTGCCATTTTTACAGCCTTTTTCTCCTACTCAAAAGCTTCTATTTCGACCAATTTCAGGCATTAAAATGACTCTAAACACACTTATTTTAGTTCCAAAAGTGATAATTCACATGCAGTAGTCATTTACAGTCAAAAAATAAAACATTAAAAAATTACCATTTCTGACCATCTGGAGAAAGTTCGACAGGTCACGGGTCATCGTTTTTCATCAGAAAATTGATTTTATGGACTGTAGAAAAATTGATTTAAAATGTCAATTGGATTGGGCCTCGTGTTGAATAACTACTTTTTAAAGCCACAATGTGACCAAAATTGCCATTTTTACAGCCTTTTTCTACTACTCAGAAGCTTCTATTTCGACCAATTTCAGGCATGAAAATGACTCTAAACACACTTATTTTAGTTCCAACAGTGATAATTCACATGCAGTAGTCATTTACAGTCAAAAAATAAAACATTAAAAAATTACCATTTCTGACCATCTGGAGAAAGTTCGACAGGTCACGGGTCATCGTTTTTCATCAGAAAATTGATTTTTAGGACTGTAGAAAAATTGATTCAAAATGTCAATTGGATTGGGCCTCGTGTTGAATAACTACTTTTTAAAGCCCCAATGTGACCAAAATTGCCATTTTTACAGCCTTTTTCTTCTACTCAGAAGCTTCTATTTCGACCAATTTCAGGCATTAAAATGACTCTAAACACACTTATTTTAGTTCCAAAAGTGATAATTCACATGCAGTAGTCATTTACAGTCCAAAAATAAAACATTAAAAAATTAAAATTTTTGACCATCTGGAGAAAGTTCGACAGGTCACGGGTCATCGTTTTTCATCAGAAAATTGATTTTATGGACTGTAGAAAAATTGATTCAAAATGTCAATTGGATTGGGCCTCGTGTTGAATAACTACCTTTTAAAGCCCCAATGTGACCAAAATTGACATTTTTACAGCCTTTTTCTACTACTCAGAAGCTTCTATTTCGACCAATTTCAGGCATGAAAATGACTCTAAACACACTTATTTTAGTTCCAACAGTGATAATTCACATGCAGTAGTCATTTACAGTCAAAAAATAAAACATTACAAAATTAACATTTCTAACCATCTGGAGAAAGTTCAACAGGTCACGGGTCACCGTTTATCATCAGAAAATTGATTTTTTGGACCGTCGAAAAATTGATTCAAAATGTTATTTGGATTGTGCCTCGTGTTGAATAAGTACTTTTTAAAGCCTCAATGTGACCAAAATTGCCATTTTTACAGCCTTTTTCAACTACTCAGAAGCTTCTATTTCGACCAATTTCAGGCATTAAAATTACTCTAAACACACTTATTTTAGTTCCAAAAGTGATAATTCACATGCAGTAGTCATTTACAGTCAAAAAATAAAACATTAAAAAATTACCATTTCTGACCATCTGGAGAAAGTTCGACAGGTCACGGGTCATCGTTTTTCATCAGAAAATTGATTTTTTGGACTGTAGAAAAATTGATTCAAAATGTCAATTGGATTGGGCCTCGTGTTGAATAAGTACTTTTTAAAGCCTCAATTTGACCAAAATTGCCATTTTTACAGCCTTTTTCTCCTACTCAGAAGCTTCTATTTCGACCAATTTCAGGCATTAAAATGACTCTAAACACACTTATCTTAGTTCCAAAGGTGATAATTCACATGCAGTTGTCATTTACAGTCAAAAAATAAAACATTAAAAAATTACCATTTCTGACCATCTGGAGGAAGTTCGACAGGTCACGAGTCATCGTTTTTCATCAGAAAATTGATTTTTAGGACTGTAGAAAAATTGATTCAAAATGTCAATTGGATTGGGCCTCGTGCTGAATAACTACTTTTTAAAGCCCCAATGTGACCAAAATTGCCATTTTTACAGCCTTTTTCTCCTACTCAGAAGCTTCTATTTCGACCAATTTCAGGCATTAAAATGACTCTAAACACACTTATTTTAGTTCCAAAAGTGATAATTCACATGCAGTAGTCATTTACAGTCCAAAAAAAAAACATAAAAAAATTAACATTTTTGACCATCTGGAGAAAGTTCGACAGGTCACGGGTCATCGTTTTTCATCAGAAAATTGATTTTATGGACTGTAGAAAAATTGATTCAAAATGTCAATTGGATTGGGCCTCGTGTTGAATAACTACTTTTTAAAGCCCCAATGTGACCAAAATTGCCATTTTTACAGCCTTTTTCTACTACTCAGAAGCTTCTATTTCGACCAATTTCAGGCATGAAAATGACTCTAAACACACTTATTTTAGTTCCAACAGTGATAATTCACATGCAGTAGTCATTTACAGTCAAAAAATAAAACATTAAAAAATTAACATTTCTAACCATCTGGAGAAAGGTCAACAGGTCACGGGTCACCGTTTATCATCAGAAAATTGATTTTTTGGACCGTCGAAAATTGATTCAAAATGTTATTTGGATTGTGCCTCGTGTTGAATAAGTACTTTTTAAAGCCTCAATGTGACCAAAATTGCCATTTTTACTGCCTTTTTCAACTACTCAGAAGCTTCTATTTCGATCAATTTCAGGCATTAAAATGACTCTAAACACACTTATTTTAGTTCCAAAAGTGATAATTCACATGCAGTAGTCATTTACAGTCAAAAAATAAAACATTAAAAAATTACCATTTCTGACCATCTGGAGAAAGTTCGACAGGTCACGGGTCATCGTTTTTCATCAGAAAATTGATTTTTTGGACTGTAGAAAAATTGATTAAAAATGTCAATTGGATTGGGCCTCGTGTTGAATAAGTACTTTTTAAAGCCTCAATTTGACCAAAATTGCCATTTTTACAGCCTTTTTCTCCTACTCAGAAGCTTCTATTTCGACCAATTTCAGGCATTAAAATGACTCTAAACACACTTATCTTAGTTCCAAAAGTGATAATTCACATGCAGTAGTCATTTACAGTCAAAAAATAAAACATTAAAAAACTTACCATTTCTGACCATCTGGAGAAAGTTCGACAGGTCACGGGTCATCATTTTTCATCAGAAAATTGATTTTTTGGACTGTAGAAAAATTGATTCAAAAATGTCAATTGGATTGGGCCTCGTGTTGAATAACTACTTTTTAAAGCCCCAATGTGACCAAAATTGCCATTTTTACAGCCTTTTTCTCCTACTCAGAAGCTTCTATTTTGACCAATTTCAGGCATTAAAATGACTCTAAACACACTTATTTTAGTTCCAAAAGTGATAATTCACATGCAGTAATCATTTACAGTCCAAAAATAAAACATTAAAAAATTACCATTTCTGACCATCTGGAGAAAGTTTGACAGGTCACGGGTCATCGTTTTTCATCAGAAAATTGATTTTTTGGACTGTAGAAAAATTAATTCAAAATGTCATTTGGATTGTGCCTCATGTTGAATAATTACTTTTTAAAGCCTCAATGTGACCAAAATTGCCATTTTTACAGCCTTTTTCTACTACTCAGAAGCTTCTATTTCGACCAATTTCAGGCATGAAAATGACTCTAAACACACTTATTTTAGTTCCAACAGTGATAATTCACATGCAGTAGTCATTTACAGTCAAAAAATAAAACATTACAAAATTAACATTTCTAACCATCTGGAGAAAGTTCAACAGGTCACGGGTCACCGTTTATCATCAAAAAATTGATTTTTTGGACCGTCGAAAAATTGATTCAAAATGTTATTTGGATTGTGCCTCGTGTTGAATAAGTACTTTTTAAAGCCTCAATGTGACCAACTTTGCCATTTTTACAGCCTTTTTCAACTACTCAGAAGCTTCTATTTCGACCAATTTCAGGCATTAAAATTACTCTAAACACACTTATTTTAGTTCCAAAAGTGATAATTCACATGCAGTAGTCATTTAGAGTCAAAAAATAAAACATTAAAAAATTACCATTTCTGACAATCTGGAGAAAGTTCGACAGGTCACGGGTCATCGTTTTTCATCAGAAAATTGATTTTTTGGACTGTAGAAAAATTGATTAATAATGTCAATTGGATTGAACCTCGTGTTGAATAAGTACTTTTTAAAGCCTCAATTTGACCAAAATTTCCATTTTTACAGCCTTTTTCTCCTACTCAGAAGCTTCTATTTCGACCAATTTCAGGCATTAAAATGACTCTAAACACACTTATCTTAGTTCCAAAAGTGATAATTCACATGCAGTAGTCATTTACAGTCAAAAAATAAAACATTAAAAAATTACCATTTCTGACCATCTGGAGAAAGTTCGACAGGTCACGGGTCATCATTTTTCATCAGAAAATTGATTTTTTGGACTGTAGAAAAATTGATTCAAAAATGTCAATTGGATCGGGCCTCGTGTTGAATAACTACTTTCTAAAGCCCCAATGTGACCAAAATTGCCATTTTTACAGCCTTTTTCGCCTACTCAGAAGCTTCTATTTTGACCAATTTCAGGCATTAAAATGACTCTAAACACACTTATTTTAGTTCCAAAAGTGATAATTCACATGCAGTAGTCATTTACAGTCAAAAAATAAAACATTAAAAAATTACCATTTCTGACCATCTGTAGAAAGTTCGACAGGTCACGGGTCATCGTTTTTCATCAGAAAATTGATTTTTTGGACTGTAGAAAAATTCATTCAAAATGTCAATTGGATTGGGCCTCATGTTGAATAACTACTTTTTAAAGCCTCAATGTGACCAAAATTGCCATTTTTACAGCCTTTTTCTCCTACTCAGAAGCTTCTATTTCGACCAATTTCAGGCATTAAAATGACTCTAAACACACTTATTTTAGTTCCAAAAGTGATAATTCACATGCAGTAGTCATTTACAGTCAAAAAATAAAACATTAAAAAATTACCATTTCTGACCATCTGGAGAAAGTTCGACAGGTCACGGGTCATCGTTTTTCATCAGAAAATTGATTTTATGGACTGTAGAAAAATTGATTCAAAATGTCAATTGGATTGGGCCTCGTGTTGAATAACTACTTTTTAAAGCCACAATGTGACCAAAATTGCCATTTTTACAGCCTTTATCTACTACTCAGAAGCTTCTATTTCGACCAATTTCAGGCATGAAAATGACTCTAAACACACTTATTTTAGTTCCAACAGTGATAATTCACATGCAGTAGTCATTTACAGTCAAAAAATAAAACATTAAAAAATTACCATTTCTGACCATCTGGAGAAAGTTCGACAGGTCACGGGTCATCGTTTTTCATCAGAAAATTGATTTTTAGGACTGTAGAAAAATTGATTCAAAATGTCAATTGGATTGGGCCTCGTGTTGAATAACTACTTTTTAAAGCCCCAATGTGACCAAAATTGCCATTTTTACAGCCTTTTTCTTCTACTCAGAAGCTTCTATTTCGACCAATTTCAGGCATTAAAATGACTCTAAACACACTTATTTTAGTTCCAAAAGTGATAATTCACATGCAGTAGTCATTTACAGTCCAAAAATAAAACATTAAAAAATTAAAATTTTTGACCATCTGGAGAAAGTTCGACAGGTCACGGGTCATCGTTTTTCATCAGAAAATTGATTTTATGGACTGTAGAAAAATTGATTCAAAATGTCAATTGGATTGGGCCTCGTGTTGAATAACTACCTTTTAAAGCCCCAATGTGACCAAAATTGCCATTTTTACAGCCTTTTTCTACTACTCAGAAGCTTCTATTTCGACCAATTTCAGGCATGAAAATGACTCTAAACACACCTATTTTAGTTCCAACAGTGATAATTCACATGCAGTAGTCATTTACAGTCAAAAAATAAAACATTAAAAAATTACCATTTCTGACCATCTGGAGAAAGTTCGACAGGTCACGGGTCATCGTTTTTCATCAGAAAATTGATTTTTTGGACTGTAGAAAAATTTATTCAAAATGTCAATTGGATTGGGCCTCGTGTTGAATAAGTACTTTTTAAAGCCTCAATTTGACCAAAATTGCCATTTTTACAGCCTTTTTCTCCTACTCAGAAGCTTCTATTTCGACCAATTTCAGGCATTAAAATGACTCTAAACACACTTATCTTAGTTCCAAAGGTGATAATTCACATGCAGTTGTCATTTACAGTCAAAAAATAAAACATTAAAAAATTACCATTTCTGACCATCTGGAGGAAGTTCGACAGGTCACGAGTCATCGTTTTTCATCAGAAAATTGATTTTTAGGACTGTAGAAAAATTGATTCAAAATGTCAATTGGATTGGGCCTCGTGCTGAATAACTACTTTTTAAAGCCCCAATGTGACCAAAATTGCCATTTTTACAGCCTTTTTCTCCTACTCAGAAGCTTCTATTTCGACCAATTTCAGGCATTAAAATGACTCTAAACACACTTATTTTAGTTCCAAAAGTGATAATTCACATGCAGTAGTCATTTACAGTCCAAAAAAAAAACATTAAAAAATTAACATTTTTGACCATCTGGAGAAAGTTCGACAGGTCACGGGTCATCGTTTTTCATCAGAAAATTGATTTTATGGACTGTAGAAAAATTGATTCAAAATGTCAATTGGATTGGGCCTCGTGTTGAATAACTACTTTTTAAAGCCCCAATGTGACCAAAATTGCCATTTTTACAGCCTTTTTCTACTACTCAGAAGCTTCTATTTCGACCAATTTCAGGCATGAAAATGACTCTAAACACACTTATTTTAGTTCCAACAGTGATAATTCACATGCAGTAGTCATTTACAGTCAAAAAATAAAACATTAAAAAATTAACATTTCTAACCATCTGGAGAAAGTTCAACAGGTCACGGGTCACCGTTTATCATCAGAAAATTGATTTTTTGGACCTTCGAAAAATTGATTCAAAATGTTATTTGGATTGTGCCTCGTGTTGAATAAGTACTTTTTAAAGCCTCAATGTGACCAAAATTGCCATTTTTACTGCCTTTTTCAACTACTCAGAAGCTTCTATTTCGATCAATTTCAGGCATTAAAATGACTCTAAACACACTTATTTTAGTTCCAAAAGTGATAATTCACATGCAGTAGTCATTTACAGTCAAAAAATAAAACATTAAAAAATTACCATTTCTGACCATCTGGAGAAAGTTCGACAGGTCCCGGTTCATCGTTTTTCATCAGAAAATCGATTTTTTGGACTGTAGAAAAATTGATTCAAAATGTCAATTGGATTGGGCCTCGTGTTGAATAACTACTTTTTAAAGCCCCAATGTGACCAAAATTGCCATTTTTACAGCCTTTTTCTCCTACTCAGAGGCTTCTATTTCGACCAATTTCAGGCATTAAAATGACTCTAAACACACTTATTTTAGTTCCAAAAGTAATAATTCACATGCAGTAGTCATTTACAGTCAAAAAATAAAACATTAAAAAATTACCATTTCTGACCATCTGGAGAAAGTTTGACAGGTCACGGGTCATCGTTTTTCATCAGAAAATTGATTTTTTGGACTGTAGAAAAATTGATTCAAAAATGTCAATTGGATTGGGCCTCGTGTTGAATAACTACTTTTTAAAGCCCCAATGTGACCAAAATTGCCATTTTTACAGCCTTTTTCTCCTACTCAGAAGCTTCTATTTTGACCAATTTCAGGCATTAAAATGACTCTAAACACACTTATTTTAGTTCCAAAAGTGATAATTCACATGCAGTAGTCATTTACAGTCAAAAAATAAAACATTAAAAAATTACCATTTCTGACCATCTGGAGAAAGTTCGACAGGTCACACGGGTCATCGTTTTTCATCAGAAAATTGATTTTTTGGACTGTAGAAAAATTGATTCAAAATGTCATTTGGATTGTGCCTCGTGTTGAATAAGTACTTTTTAAAGCCTCAATGTGACCAAAATTGCCATTTTTACAGCCTTTTTCTCCTACTCAGAAGCTTCTATTCGACCAATTTCAGGCATTAAAATGACTCTAAACACACTTATTTTAGTTCCAAAAGTGATAATTCACATGCAGTAGTCATTTACAGTCCAAAAATAAAACATTAAAAAATTAAAATTTTTGACCATCTGGAGAAAGTTCGACAGGTCACGGGTCATAGTTTTTCATCAGAAAATTGATTTTATGGACTGTAGAAAAATTGATTCAAAATGTCAATTGGATTGGGCCTCGTGTTGAATAACTACCTTTTAAAGCCCCAATGTGACCAAAATTGCCATTTTTACAGCCTTTTTCTACTACTCAGAATCTTCTATTTCGACCAATTTCAGGCATGAAAATGACTCTAAACACACTTATTTTAGTTCCAACAGTAATAATTCACATGCAGTAGTCATTTACAGTCAAAAAAAAAAACATTAAAAAATTACCATTTCTGACCATCTGGAGAAAGTTCGACAGGTCACGCACGGGTCATCGTTTTTCATCAGAAAATTGATTTTTTGGACTGTAGAAAAATTTATTCAAAATGTCAATTGGATTGGGCCTCGTGTTGAATAACTACTTTTTAAAGCCCCAATGTGACCAAAATTGCCATTTTTACAGCCTTTTTCTCCTACTCAGAAGCTTCTATTTCGACCAATTTCAGGCATTAAAATGACTCTAAACACACTTATTTTAGTTCCAAAAGTGATAATTCACATGCAGTAGTCATTTACAGTCAAAAAATAAAACATTAAAAAATTACCATTTCTGACCATCTGGAGAAAGTTCGACAGGTCACGGGTCATCGTTTTTCATCATAAAATAGATTTTTTGGACTGTAGAAAAATTGATTCAAAATATCAATTGGATTGTGCCTCGTGTTGAATAAGTACTTTTTAAAGCCTCAATTTGACCAAAATTGCCATTTTTACAGCCTTTTTCTCCTACTCAGAAGCTTCTATTTCGACCAATTTCAGGCATTAAAATGACTCTAAACACACTTATTTTAGTTCCAAAGGTGATAATTCACATGCAGTTGTCATTTACAGTCAAAAAATAAAACATTAAAAAATTACCATTTCTGACCATCTGGAGAAAGTTCGACAGGTCACGGGTCATCGTTTTTCATCAGAAAATTGATTTTATGGACTGTAGAAAAATTGATTCAAAATGTCATTTGGATTGTGCCTCGTGTTGAATAACTACTTTTTAAAGCCCCAATGTGAACAAAATTGCCATTTTTACAGCCTTTTTCTACTACTCAGAAGCTTCTATTTCGACCAATTTCAGGCATGAAAATGACTCTAAACACACTTATTTTAGTTCCAACAGTGATAATTCACATGCAGTAGTCATTTACAGTCAAAAAATAAAACATTAAAAATTAGCATTTCTGACCATCTGGAGAAAGTTCAACAGGTCACGGGTCATCGTTTTTCATCAGAAAATTGATTTTTTGGACCATAGAAAAATTGATTCAAAATGTTATTTGGATTGTGCCTCGTGTTGAATAAGTACTTTTTAAAGCCTCAATGTGATCAAAATTGCCATTTTTACAGCCTTTTTCAACTACTCAGAAGCTTCTATTTCGACCAATTTCAGGCATTAAAATTACTCTAAACACACTTATTTTAGTTCCAAAAGTGATAATTCACATGCAGTAGTCATTTACAGTCAAAAAATAAAACATTAAAAAATTACCATTTCTAACCATCTGGAGAAAGTTCGACAGGTCACGGGTCATCGTTTTTCATCAGAAAATAGATTTTTTGGACTGTAGAAAAATTGATTCAAAATGTCAATTGGATTGGGCCTCGTGTTGAATAACTACTTTTTAAAGCCCTAATGTGACCAAAATTGCCATTTTTACAGCCTTTTTCTCCTACTCAGAAGCTTCTATTTTGACCAATTTCAGGCATTAAAATGACTCTAAACACACTTATTTTAGTTCCAACAGTGATAATTCACATGCAGTAGTCATTTACAGTCAAAAAATAAAACATTAAAAAATTACCATTTCTGACCATCTGGAGAAAGTTTGACAGGTCACGGGTCATCGTTTTTCATCAGAAAATTGATTTTTTGGACTGTAGAAAAATTGATTCAAAAATGTCAATTGGATTGGGCCTAGTGTTGAATAACTACTTTTTAAAGCCCCAATGTGACCAAAATTGCCATTTTTACAGCCTTTTTCTCCTACTCAGAAGCTTCTATTTTGACCAATCTCAGGCATTAAAATGACTCTAAACACTTATTTTAGTTCCAAAAGTGATAATTCACATGCAGTAGTCATTTACAGTCAAAAAATAAAACATTAAAAAATTACCATTTCTGACCATCTGGAGAAAGTTCGACAGGTCACGGGTCATCGTTTTTCATCAGAAAATTGATTTTTTGGACTGTAGAAAAATTGATTCAAAATGTCATTTGGATTGTGCCTCGTGTTGAATAAGTACTTTTTAAAGCCTCAATGTGACCAAAATTGCCATTTTTACAGCCTTTTTCTCCTACTCAGAAGCTTCTATTTCGACCAATTTCAGGCATTAAAATGACTCTAAACACACTTATTTTAGTTCCAAAAGTGATAATTCACATGCAGTAGTCATTTACAGTCAAAAAATAAAACATTAAAAAATTGCCATTTCTGACCATCTGGAGAAAGTTCGACAGGTTACGGGTCATTGTTTTTCATCAGAAAATTGATTTTTTGGACTGTAGAAAAATTGATTCAAAAATGTCAATTGGATTGGGCCTCGTGTTGAATAACTACTTTTTAAAGCCCCAATGTGACCAAAATTGCCATTTTTACAGCCTTTTTCTACTACTCAGAAGCTTCTATTTCGACCAATTTCAGGCATGAAAATGACTCTAAACACACTTATTTTAGTTCCAACAGTGATAATTCACATGCAGTAGTCATTTACAGTCAAAAAATAAAACATTAAAAAATTACCATTTCTGACCATCTGGAGAAAGTTCGACAGGTCACGGGTCATCGTTTTTCATCAGAAAATTGATTTTTTGGACTGTAGAAAAATGTATTCAAAATGTCAATTGGATTGGGCCTCGTGTTGAATAACTACTTTTTAAAGCCCCAATGTGACCAAAATTGCCATTTTTACAGCCTTTTTCTTCTACTCAGAAGCTTCTATTTCGACCAATTTCAGGCATTAAAATGACTCTAAACACACTTATTTTAGTTCCAAAAGTGATAATTCACATGCAGTAGTCATTTACAGTCCAAAAATAAAACATTAAAAAATTAAAATTTTTGACCATCTGGAGAAAGTTCGACAGGTCACGGGTCATCGTTTTTCATCAGAAAATTGATTTTATGGACTGTAGAAAAATTGATTCAAAATGTCAATTGGATTGGGCCTCGTGTTGAATAACTACCTTTTAAAGCCCCAATGTGACCAAAATTGCCATTTTTACAGCCTTTTTCTACTACTCAGAAGCTTCTATTTCGACCAATTTCAGGCATGAAAATGACTCTAAACACACTTATTTTAGTTCCAACAGTGATAATTCACATGCAGTAGTCATTTACAGTCAAAAAATAAAACATTACAAAATTAACATTTCTAACCATCTGGAGAAAGTTTAACAGGTCACGGGTCACCGTTTATCATCAGAAAATTGATTTTTTGGACCGTCGAAAAATTGATTCAAAATGTTATTTGGATTGTGCCTCGTGTTGAATAAGTACTTTTTAAAGCCTCAATGTGACCAAAATTGCCCTTTTTACAGCCTTTTTCAAATACTCAGAAGCTTCTATTTCGACCAATTTCAGGCATTAAAATTACTCTAAACACACTTATTTTAGTTCCAAAAGTGATAATTCACATGCAGTAGTCATTTACAGTCAAAAAATAAAACATTAAAAAATTACCATTTCTGACCATCTGGAGAAAGTTCGACAGGTCACGGGTCATCGTTTTTCATCAGAAAATTGATTTTTTGGACTGTAGAAAAATTGATTCAAAATGTCAATTGGATTGGGCCTCGTGTTGAATAAGTACTTTTTAAAGCCTCAATTTGACCAAAATTGCCATTTTTACAGCCTTTTTCTCCTACTCAGAAGCTTCTATTTCGACCAATTTCAGGCATTAAAATGACTCTAAACACACTTATCTTAGTTCCAAAGGTGATAATTCACATGCAGTTGTCATTTACAGTCAAAAAATAAAACATTAAAAAATTACCATTTCTGACCATCTGGAGGAAGTTCGACAGGTCACGAGTCATCGTTTTTCATCAGAAAATTGATTTTTAGGACTGTAGAAAAATTGATTCAAAATGTCAATTGGATTGGGCCTCGTGCTGAATAACTACTTTTTAAAGCCCCAATGTGACCAAAATTGCCATTTTTACAGCCTTTTTCTCCTACTCAGAAGCTTCTATTTCGACCAATTTCAGGCATTAAAATGACTCTAAACACACTTATTTTAGTTTCAAAAGTGATAATTCACATGCAGTAGTCATTTACAGTCCAAAAAAAAAACATTAAAAAATTAACATTTTTGACCATCTGGAGAAAGTTCGACAGGTCACGGGTCATCGTTTTTCATCAGAAAATTGATTTTATGGACTGTAGAAAAATTGATTCAAAATGTCAATTGGATTGGGCCTCGTGTTGAATAACTACTTTTTAAAGCCCCAATGTGACCAAAATTGCCATTTTTACAGCCTTTTTCTACTACTCAGAAGCTTCTATTTCGACCAATTTCAGGCATGAAAATGACTCTAAACACACTTATTTTAGTTCCAACAGTGATAATTCACATGCAGTAGTCATTTACAGTCAAAAAATAAAACATTAAAAAATTAACATTTCTAACCATCTGGAGAAAGTTCAACAGGTCACGGGTCACCATTTATCATCAGAAAATTGATTTTTTGGACCTTCGAAAAATTGATTCAAAATGTTATTTGGATTGTGCCTCGTGTTGAATAAGTACTTTTTAAAGCCTCAATGTGACCAAAATTGCCATTTTTACTGCCTTTTTCAACTACTCAGAAGCTTCTATTTCGATCAATTTCAGGCATTAAAATGACTCTAAACACACTTATTTTAGTTCCAAAAGTGATAATTCACATGCAGTAGTCATTTACAGTCAAAAAATAAAACATTAAAAAATTACCATTTCTGACCATCTGGAGAAAGTTCGACAGGTCCCGGGTCATCGTTTTTCATCAGAAAATCGATTTTTTGGACTGTAGAAAAATTGATTCAAAATGTCAATTGGATTGGGCCTCGTGTTGAATAACTACTTTTTAAAGCCCCAATGTGACCAAAATTGCCATTTTTACAGCCTTTTTCTCCTACTCAGAGGCTTCTATTTCGACCAATTTCAGGCATTAAAATGACTCTAAACACACTTATTTTAGTTCCAAAAGTGATAATTCACATGCAGTAGTCATTTACAGTCAAAAAATAAAACATTAAAAAATTACCATTTCTGACCATCTGGAGAAAGTTCGACAGGTCACACGGGTCATCGTTTTTCATCAGAAAATTGATTTTTTGGACTGTAGAAAAATTGATTCAAAATGTCATTTGGATTGTGCCTCGTGTTGAATAAGTACTTTTTAAAGCCTCAATGTGACCAAAATTGCCATTTTTACAGCCTTTTTCTCCTACTCAGAAGCTTCTATTCGACCAATTTCAGGCATTAAAATGACTCTAAACACACTTATTTTAGTTCCAAAAGTGATAATTCACATGCAGTAGTCATTTACAGTCCAAAAATAAAACATTAAAAAATTAAAATTTTTGACCATCTGGAGAAAGTTCGACAGGTCACGGGTCATAGTTTTTCATCAGAAAATTGATTTTATGGACTGTAGAAAAATTGATTCAAAATGTCAATTGGATTGGGCCTCGTGTTGAATAACTACCTTTTAAAGCCCCAATGTGACCAAAATTGCCATTTTTACAGCCTTTTTCTACTACTCAGAATCTTCTATTTCGACCAATTTCAGGCATGAAAATGACTCTAAACACACTTATTTTAGTTCCAACAGTAATAATTCACATGCAGTAGTCATTTACAGTCAAAAAATAAAACATTAAAAAATTACCATTTCTGACCATCTGGAGAAAGTTCGACAGGTCACGGGTCATCGTTTTTCATCAGAAAATTGATTTTTTGGACTGTAGAAAAATGTATTCAAAATGTCAATTGGATTGGGCCTCGTGTTGAATAACTACTTTTTAAAGCCCCAATGTGACCAAAATTGCCATTTTTACAGCCTTTTTCTCCTACTCAGAAGCTTCTATTTCGACCAATTTCAGGCATTAAAATGACTCTAAACACACTTATTTTAGTTCCAAAAGTGATAATTCACATGCAGTAGTCATTTACAGTCAAAAAATAAAACATTAAAAAATTACCATTTCTGACCATCTGGAGAAAGTTCGACAGGTCACGGGTCATCGTTTTTCATCATAAAATAGATTTTTTGGACTGTAGAAAAATTGATTCAAAATTTCAATTGGATTGTGCCTCGTGTTGAATAAGTACTTTTTAAAGCCTCAATTTGACCAAAATTGCCATTTTTACAGCCTTTTTCTCCTACTCAGAAGCTTCTATTTCGACCAATTTCAGGCATTAAAATGACTCTAAACACACTTATTTTAGTTCCAAAGGTGATAATTCACATGCAGTTGTCATTTACAGTCAAAAAATAAAACATTAAAAAATTACCATTTCTGACCATCTGGAGAAAGTTCGACAGGTCACGGGTCATCGTTTTTCATCAGAAAATTGATTTTATGGACTGTAGAAAAATTGATTCAAAATGTCATTTGGATTGTGCCTCGTGTTGAATAACTACTTTTTAAAGCCCCAATGTGAACAAAATTGCCATTTTTACAGCCTTTTTCTACTACTCAGAAGCTTCTATTTCGACCAATTTCAGGCATGAAAATGACTCTAAACACACTTATTTTAGTTCCAACTGTGATAATTCACATGCAGTAGTCATTTACAGTCAAAAAAAAAAACATTAAAAATTAGCATTTCTGACCATCTGGAGAAAGTTCAACAGGTCACGGGTCATCGTTTTTCATCAGAAAATTGATTTTTTGGACCATAGAAAAATTGATTCAAAATGTTATTTGGATTGTGCCTCGTGTTGAATAAGTACTTTTTAAAGCCTCAATGTGACCAAAATTGCCATTTTTACTGCCTTTTTCAACTACTCAGAAGCTTCTATTTCGATCAATTTCAGGCATTAAAATGACTCTAAACACACTTATTTTAGTTCCAAAAGTGATAATTCACATGCAGTAGTCATTTACAGTCAAAAAATAAAACATTAAAAAATTACCATTTCTGACCATCTGGAGAAAGTTTGACAGGTCACGGATCATCGTTTTTCATCAGAAAATTGATTTTTTGGACTGTAGAAAAATTGATTCAAAAATGTCAATTGGATTGGGCCTCGTGTTGAATAACTACTTTTTAAAGCCCCAATGTGACCAAAATTGCCATTTTTACAGCCTTTTTCTCCTACTCAGAAGCTTCTATTTCGACCAATTTCAGGCATTAAAATGACTCTAAACACACTTATTTTAGTTCCAACAGTGATAATTCACATGCAGTAGTCATTTACAGTCAAAAAATAAAACATTAAAAAATTACCATTTCTGACCATCTGGAGAAAGTTTGACAGGTCACGGGTCATCGTTTTTCATCAGAAAATTGATTTTTTGGACTGTAGAAAAATTGATTCAAAATGTCAATTGGATTGGGCCTCGTGTTGAATAACTACTTTTTAAAGCCCCAATGTGACCAAAATTGCCATTTTTACAGCCTTTTTCTCCTACTCAGAAGCTTCTATTTTGACCAATTTCAGGCATTAAAATGACTCTAAACACACTTATTTTAGTTCCAAAAGTGATAATTCACATGCAGTAGTCATTTACAGTCAAAAAATAAAACATTAAAAAATTACCATTTCTGACCATCTGGAGGAAGTTCGACAGGTCACGAGTCATCGTTTTTCATCAGAAAATTGATTTTTAGGACTGTAGAAAAATTGATTCAAAATGTCAATTGGATTGGGCCTCGTGCTGAATAACTACTTTTTAAAGCCCCAATGTGACCAAAATTGCCATTTTTACAGCCTTTTTCTCCTACTCAGAAGCTTCTATTTCGACCAATTTCAGGCATTAAAATGACTCTAAACACACTTATTTTAGTTCCAAAAGTGATAATTCACATGCAGTAGTCATTTACAGTCCAAAAAAAACCATAAAAAAATTAACATTTTTGACCATCTGGAGAAAGTTCGACAGGTCACGGGTCATCGTTTTTCATCAGAAAATTGATTTTATGGACTGTAGAAAAATTGATTCAAAATGTCAATTGGATTGGGCCTCGTGTTGAATAACTACTTTTTAAAGCCCCAATGTGACCAAAATTGCCATTTTTACAGCCTTTTTCTACTACTCAGAAGCTTCTATTTCGACCAATTTCAGGTATGAAAATGACTCTAAACACACTTATTTTAGTTCCAACAGTGATAATTCACATGCAGTAGTCATTTACAGTCAAAAAATAAAACATTAAAAAATTAACATTTCTAACCATCTGGAGAAAGTTCAACAGGTCACGGGTCACCGTTTATCATCAGAAAATTGATTTTTTGGACCGTCGAAAAATTGATTCAAAATGTTATTTGGATTGTGCCTCGTGTTGAATAAGTACTTTTTAAAGCCTCAATGTGACCAAAATTGCCATTTTTACTGCCTTTTTCAACTACTCAGAAGCTTCTATTTCGATCAATTTCAGGCATTAAAATGACTCTAAACACACTTATTTTAGTTCCAAAAGTGATAATTCACATGCAGTAGTCATTTACAGTCAAAAAATAAAACATTAAAAAATTACCATTTCTGACCATCTGGAGAAAGTTTGACAGGTCACGGATCATCGTTTTTCATCAGAAAATTGATTTTTTGGACTGTAGAAAAATTGATTCAAAAATGTCAATTGGATTGGGCCTCGTGTTGAATAACTACTTTTTAAAGCCCCAATGTGACCAAAATTGCCATTTTTACAGCCTTTTTCTCCTACTCAGAAGCTTCTATTTCGACCAATTTCAGGCATTAAAATGACTCTAAACACACTTATTTTAGTTCCAACAGTGATAATTCACATGCAGTAGTCATTTACAGTCAAAAAATAAAACATTAAAAAATTACCATTTCTGACCATCTGGAGAAAGTTTGACAGGTCACGGGTCATCGTTTTTCATCAGAAAATTGATTTTTTGGACTGTAGAAAAATTGATTCAAAAATGTCAATTGGATTGGGCCTAGTGTTGAATAACTACTTTTTAAAGCCCCAATGTGACCAAAATTGCCATTTTTACAGCCTTTTTCTCCTACTCAGAAGCTTCTATTTTGACCAATCTCAGGCATTAAAATGACTCTAAACACACTTATTTTAGTTCCAAAAGTGATAATTCACATGCAGTAGTCATTTACAGTCAAAAAATAAAACATTAAAAAATTACCATTTCTGACCATCTGGAGAAAGTTCGACAGGTCACGGGTCATCGTTTTTCATCAGAAAATTGATTTTTTGGACTGTAGAAAAATTGATTCAAAATGTCATTTGGATTGTGCCTCGTGTTGAATAAGTACTTTTTAAAGCCTCAATGTGACCAAAATTGCCATTTTTACAGCCTTTTTCTCCTACTCAGAAGCTTCTATTTCGACCAATTTCAGGCATTAAAATGACTCTAAACACACTTATTTTAGTTCCAAAAGTGATAATTCACATGCAGTAGTCATTTACAGTCAAAAAATAAAACATTAAAAAATTACCATTTCTGACCATCTGGAGAAAGTTCGACAGGTCACGGGTCATCGTTTTTCATCAGAAAATTGATTTTTTGGACTGTAGAAAAATTTATTCAAAATGTCAATTGGATTGGGCCTCGTGTTGAATAACTGCTTTTTAAAGCCCCAATGTGACCAAAATTGTTATTTTTACAGCCTTTTTCTCCTACTCTGGAAGCTTCTATTTCGACCAATTTCAGGCATTAAAATTACTCTAAACACACTTATTTTAGTTCCAAAAGTGATAATTCACATGCAGTAGTCATTTACATTCAAAAAATAAAACATTAAAAAATTGCCATTTCTGACCATCTGGAGAAAGTTCGACAGGTTACGGGTCATTGTTTTTCATCAGAAAATTGATTTTTTGGACTGTAGAAAAATTGATTCAAAAATGTCAATTGGATTGGGCCTCGTGTTGAATAACTACTTTTTAAAGCCCCAATGTGACCAAAATTGCCATTTTTACAGCCTTTTTCTACTACTCAGAAGCTTCTATTTCGACCAATTTCAGGCATGAAAATGACTCTAAACACACTTATTTTAGTTCCAACAGTGATAATTCACATGCAGTAGTCATTTACAGTCAAAAAATAAAACATTAAAAAATTACCATTTCTGACCATCTGGAGAAAGTTCGACAGGTCACGGGTCATCGTTTTTCATCAGAAAATTGATTTTTTGGACTGTAGAAAAATTTATTCAAAATGTCAATTGGATTGGGCCTCGTGTTGAATAACTACTTTTTAAAGCCCCAATGTGACCAAAATTGCCATTTTTACAGCCTTTTTCTCCTACTCTGGAAGCTTCTATTTCGACCAATTTCAGGCATTAAAATTACTCTAAACACACTTATTTTAGTTCCAAAAGTGATAATTCACATGCAGTAGTCATTTACAGTCAAAAAATAAAACATTAAAAAATTGCCATTTCTGACCATCTGGAGAAAGTTCGACAGGTCACGGGTCATTGTTTTTCATCAGAAAATTGATTTTTTGGACTGTAGAAAAATTGATTCAAAAATGTCAATTGGATTGGGCCTCGTGTTGAATAACTACTTTTTAAAGCCCCAATGTGACCAAAATTGCCATTTTTACAGCCTTTTTCTACTACTCAGAAGCTTCTATTTCGACCAATTTCAGGCATGAAAATGACTCTAAACACACTTATTTTAGTTCCAACAGTGATAATTCACATGCAGTAGTCATTTACAGTCAAAAAATAAAACAATAAAAAATTAACATTTCTAACCATCTGGAGAAAGTTCAACAGGTCACGGGTCACCGTTTATCATCAGAAAATTGATTTTTTGGACCGTCGAAAAATTGATTCAAAATGTTATTTGGATTGTGCCTCGTGTTGAATAGGTACTTTTTAAAGCCTCAATGTGACCAAAATTGCCATTTTTACAGCCTTTTTCAACTACTCAGAAGCTTCTATTTCGACCAATTTCAGGCATTAAAATTACTCTAAACACACTTATTTTAGTTCCAAAAGTGATAATTCACATGCAGTAGTCATTTACAGTCAAAAAATAAAACATTAAAAAATTACCATTTCTGACCATCTGGAGAAAGTTCGACAGGTCACGGGTCATCGTTTTTCATCAGAAAATAGATTTTTTGGACTGTAGAAAAATTGATTCAAAATGTCAATTGGATTGTGCCTCGTGTTGAATAAGTACTTTTTAAAGCCTCAATTTGACCAAAATTGCCATTTTTACAGCCTTTTTCTCCTACTCAGAAGCTTCTATTTCGACCAATTTCAGGCATTAAAATGACTCTAAACACACTTATCTTAGTTCCAAAAGTGATAATTCACATGCAGTAGTCATTTACAGTCAAAAAATAAAACATTAAAAAATTACCATTTCTGACCATCTGGAGAAAGTTCGACAGGTCACGGGTCATCATTTTTCATCAGAAAATTGATTTTTTGGACTGTAGAAAAATTGATTCAAAAATGTCAATTGGATCGGGCCTCGTGTTGAATAACTACTTTCTAAAGCCCCAATGTGACCAAAATTGCCATTTTTACAGCCTTTTTCGCCTACTCAGAAGCTTCTATTTTGACCAATTTCAGGCATTAAAATGACTCTAAACACACTTATTTTAGTTCCAAAAGTGATAATTCACATGCAGTAGTCATTTACAGTCCAAAAATAAAACATTAAAAAATTACCATTTCTGACCATCTGTAGAAAGTTTGACAGGTCACGGGTCATCGTTTTTCATCAGAAAATTGATTTTTTTGACTGTAGAAAAATTCATTCAAAATGTCATTTGGATTGTGCCTCATGTTGAATAAGTACTTTTTAAAGCCTCAATGTGACCAAAATTGCCATTTTTACAGCCTTTTTCTCCTACTCAGAAGCTTCTATTTCGACCAATTTCAGGCATTAAAATGACTCTAAACACACTTATTTTAGTTCCAAAAGTGATAATTCACATGCAGTAGTCATTTACAGTCAAAAAATAAAACATTAAAAAATTACCATTTCTGACCATCTGGAGAAAGTTCGACAGGTCACGGGTCATCGTTTTTCATCATAAAATAGATTTTTTGGACTGTAGAAAAATTGATTCAAAATGTCAATTGGATTGTGCCTCGTGTTGAATAAGTACTTTTTAAAGCCTCAATTTGACCAAAATTGACATTTTTACAGCCTTTTTCTCCTACTCAGAAGCTTCTATTTCGACCAATTTCAGGCATTAAAATGACTCTAAACACACTTATCTTAGTTCCAAAGGTGATAATTCACATGCAGTTGTCATTTACAGTCAAAAAATAAAACATTAAAAAATTACCATTTCTGACCATCTGGAGAAAGTTCGACAGGTCACGGGTCATCGTTTTTCATCAGAAAATTGATTTTATGGACTGTAGAAAAATTGATTCAAAATGTCATTTGGATTGTGCCTCGTGTTGAATAACTACTTTTCAAAGCCCCAATGTGAACAAAATTGCCATTTTTACAGCCTTTTTCTACTACTCAGAAGCTTCTATTTCGACCAATTTCAGGCATGAAAATGACTCTAAACACACTTATCTTAGTTCCAAAGGTGATAATTCACATGCAGTTGTCATTTACAGTCAAAAAATAAAACATTAAAAAATTACCATTTCTGACCATCTGGAGAAAGTTCGACAGGTCACGGGTCATCGTTTTTCATCAGAAAATTGATTTTATGGACTGTAGAAAAATTGATTCAAAATGTCATTTGGATTGTGCCTCGTGTTGAATAACTACTTTTCAAAGCCCCAATGTGACCAAAATTGCCATTTTTACAGCCTTTTTCTCCTACTCAGAAGCTTCTATTTTGACCAATTTCAGGCATTAAAACGACTCTAAACACACTTATTTCTATTTCTATTTCTAGATTTGGTAAAGCGCAACAGCTACCCCAGCAATGGGGTGTCCCGGCGCTAGCAACAAGCAAACTCCTACTAAACGGGGGAGGGAAGGCCAAGAACCCTAGAAAGCGGGGAAGAGGTGGGTCTTGATAGCTTTGCGAAAGATTGGGAGACAGTCTATGGAGCGGATGCTGGGGGGAGATCGTTCCATAGTTTGGGCCCTAGGACGCTAAAGGAACGGCCACCAATGCGACTAAGTCTGACTCTGGGAACTGTCAGAAGAAGTTGATTAGAGGAGCGAAGGTCACGGCCAGGGACATAGAGTCGGGCCAGCTTTCGCAACAGAGGGGGATTTCCCTTTTTGACGATCTTGAAGATCGTGATAAGAGCTTTGAATTTCACTCTCTGGTCTACGGGCAGCCAGTGTAGTTTGCGGATGGTGGCTCTGGCTGAACATCTACGTGGGAGACCGACCAGAGTTCTGGCCGCCGTGTTCTGGATGCGTTGGAACCTGGCCGTCTCAGCTTTATTTGCTCCCAATAGAAGGACGTTGGCATAGTCCAGGCGAGACAAGATGGTTGCCTGGATAATTAACTGGCGAGCTTTAGAGTCAAATAGCCCGAGTATAGGCCGGAGGTTTCTTAGGAGCCCAATGCAGGTGGCTGCCACCTTTTTAGTATGTGACTGAAAGCTGAGGTTGGCATCCATCCAAACTCCCAAATTTTTAACACAGTTTTTAGGGGATGGAATGGTGCCAAGGGATGACGGCCACCAGTGCTCATTCCATAGGCAGGTGTTTCGGCCGAGGAGTAGCACCTCGGTTTTCCCGGCATTAAGCTGGAGGTAGTTGTCCGTCATCCATTGAGCCACTGATTCCATGCCCTCTTTAAACTTGGATGCCGCGATGGATGGGCTTTCAGAGAGGGTGACGACAAGCTGGGTGTCGTCGGCGTATGAGACCAGCGTAAGCCCCCACTCTTTGGCCACATCAGCAAGCGGCTGGACGTATAAGTTAAAGAGGGAGGGGCTCAGCGCTGAACCCTGGGGGACTCCTTGGGCTATGGGGTGAGATTTAGAAAGAAAAGGGGGGGCAGACACCTTAAATGATCTGTCTTTTAGAAAGGATTGGAACCATGAAAGAGCACGGCCTGTCACACCGGCCTCCTCTAGACGATCCAAGAGGATGTCGTGGGACACCGTGTCAAAGGCTGCGCTGAGGTCTAATAGAATCAGCGCAGCACTTTGTCCGTAGTCCAGGATCGTCCTGAGATGTTCGGTGGTGGGCAATAAGGCAGACTCAGTGCTATGGCCCGCACGAAAGCCATTTTGGGAAGGATCCAGAATTCCGTGACGGTCCACATGTTTCGAGAGAATGCCGTTGACATGGGCCTCTGCTATCTTAGACAGCCAGGGTAGAAGGGATATTGGACGGTAGCTTTCCGGTTTGGAAGGGTCGAGGGAGGGTTTTTTAATAATAGGTGATACCCACGCTTGTTTCCAGGCAGTGGGTACAGAGCCCGAGGTAAAGGAAAGGTTGAGGATGTCCAACATGGGAGATAAAAAAAGTTCCAGTGAGTCCAGGAAGTGAGAGGGGCTCATAGGGTCGGCGGGGGATCCAGATTTTACCTTCCTGCAAAGTATGTTCAGTTCGGCGGCCGAGATGGCGGGAATTTGGGTGAGAGGAATACGGCTGGGGGCTAAAGTTGCAGGCTGTCTGGAATGAGGGGAGTTCTGTAGAAAGGTGGCATATATTTTTTGAACTTTTTCAACGAAGTATATGGCAAGCTGCTCACATTGTTCGTTGGAGGAGATTTTTGGAGATGGTGCCCTAGGGTTTTGGAGTTCTTTGACTAGTTTAAAAATGGCTTTAGCTGGGTTTGAGTTAGAGCTGATTTTGTTAGCATAAAATGAGGCGCGGGAGGATCTGATGGCTTTATGGTAGATTTTAAGTTTGGATAAATAGTTTATTTTATCCTGATTATCAAAGTTTTTCCTCCATTGGCGCTCAGCTTTTTTACAATCCTTGCGTAGCGTTTTGAGGGTATCGTCGTACCATGGATTGGAGGGCGTGTTGCGTCCTTTAGTCAGTTTAGCTGGGATGAGAATGTCGAGGCCATTGGTGATCCAGGTAGTAAACGAGGCGTAAGCCGCTTCAATCTCCTGATGAGTTTCACAGTGGAAGTCACCTAAGGTTTTGTGTAAGGCGGATGTGGTGAGCTTATGCCAAGGTCTTTTAAGGCGTTTGTTGGATTCCGTTTTGAACTGCCGATGAGGTGCAGGAACCATTAGTTTAACGAGGTAGTGATCTGTCCATCCCATTGGGGAGGGAGTGTCAGTGACTGCCTCTTGGATGTTAGTGAAGATCGGATCCAGGGTATGGCCTGCTATGTGGGTAGGAGCGTGGACTAGTACGTTAAGTTGAAGCGCAGAAAGATCAGCAAGAAGGCTAGAGATGGTGAGGTCATTAGTCAGGTCAAAATGCAGATTAAGGTCACCTAGTATGGTGAAATTGGCAGATTTAGTAATGAGTGTTGTGGAAGTTTCGAGGAGAGCATTAATGAACCTTGAGGCTTGGCCAGGTGGGCGGTATATGTAAAGGCCGGATAGAGTAAACTGGGGACTGAAGCTAATTTTGAATTGAGCGCATTCGCAGTCTGGGAGAGGTTCTTTGATAAAGGAGCAAGTGAGGTTCCTTTTGTAGATGACTGCGATGCCGCCACCCCGGGTATCACGGTTTATGGTGACCAAGTGAAACTCATCAGGGAGCGCCAGGTTGGGGATGGTAGTTATGCCGTCTCGTAGCCATGTTTCGCACAAAAACAGGACGTCTGGATTTTCTTCCTGTAGAAGTGAATTTACCTCAAGGTGGTGTTTAGAGAGGGATCTGACGTTGAGATGTAGTATCGTCAGGGGCGGGGTAGTAGTTGCGGTGCAATTGTCCCACACTCGAGCGGGCATGCTAGTGGAGAAATGGCATCGAGCACAGTGGAGTGGCGAGTGGCCTAGGATGCCAATGGCGTCGGAACAGCTTTGGCTAGTATTCAAGGCAAGGAGTTCCTTGCGACCATATCGTGTAGGCAGGAGTCTGGTTGGAACAGGGGGACTGGCGAGAGACGATGGTCTGGCGATGACGGGCGCAGACGGGCTTGCCTTAGGCGCGCCTTCGGCACGCAGACGGCGCTCCCGCTGCGCTCGTCCGCTGCGCTTCCTACCAAGACACATGATAAATAGTGAGAGTTCTGGACGTAGGAGGAGGCGTGGCCACTCGAGGGGGCGTGTCCGAGCTGCGCCTCGCCCTCGTGGATCGGCGACCAAAGAATGAGGGGTTTCGTTGCAGCGGGGGTCCGCTGTTTAGGCTGCCAAGAATGCAGTAGGTGAGGTATGCTTTTTTTAAAAATAAAAACACAGTATCACACAGTAAAATACAATCTTAGCTCTCCCGGCTTCCGCCTCAGGAGTATGTTTGTTAACGCAGCGCCAGGGCACTGGGCGCGCTATTTAAACAGCTTGGGGGCGTGGCCACTCGAGGGGGCGTGTCCGAGCTGCGCCTCGCCCTCGTGGATCGGCGACCAAAGAATGAGGGGTTTCGTTGCAGCGGGGGTCCGCTGTTTAGGCTGCCAAGAATGCAGTAGGTGAGGTATGCTTTTTTAAAAAATAAAAACACAGTATCACCCAGTAAAATACAATCTTAGCTCTCCCGGCTTCCGCCTCAGGAGTATGTTTGTTAACGCAGCGCCAGGGCACTGGGCGCGCTATTTAAACAGCTTGGGGGCGTGGCCACTCAAGGGGGCATGTCCGAGCTGCGCCTCGCCCTCGTGGATCGGCGACCAAAGAATGAGGGGTTTCGTTGCAGCGGGGGTCCGCTGTTTAGGCTGCCACTTATTTAAGTTCCAAAAGTGATAATTCACATTCAGTAGTCATTTACAGTCAAAAAATAAAACATTAAAAAATTACCATTTCTGACCATCTGGAGGAAGTTCGACAGGTCACGAGTCATCGTTTTTCATCAGAAAATTGATTTTATGGACTGTAGAAAAATTGATTCAAAATGTTATTTGGATTGTGCCTCGTGTTGAATAAGTACTTTTTAAAGCCTCAATGTGACCAAAACGTGCCATTTTTACTGCCTTTTTCAACTACTCAGAAGCTTCTATTTCGATCAATTTCAGGCATTAAAATGACTCTAAACACACTTATTTTAGTTCCAAAAGTGATAATTCACATGCAGTTGTCATTTACAGTCAAAAAATAAAACATTAAAAAATTACCATTTCTGACCATCTGGAGAAAGTTCGACAGGTCACGGGTCATCGTTTTTCATCATAAAATAGATTTTTTGGACTGTAGAAAAATTGATTCAAAATGTCAATTGGATTGTGCCTCGTGTTGAATAAGTACTTTTTAAAGCCTCAATTTGACCAAAATTGCCATTTTTACAGCCTTTTTCTCCTACTCAGAAGCTTCTATTTCGACCAATTTCAGGCATTAAAATGACTCTAAACACACTTATCTTAGTTCCAAAGGTGATCATTCACATGCAGTTGTCATTTACAGTCAAAAAATAAAACATTAAAAAATTACCATTTCTGACCATCTGGAGAAAGTTCGACAGGTCACGGGTCATCGTTTTTCATCAGAAAATTGATTTTATGGACTGTAGAAAAATTGATTCAAAATGTCATTTGGATTGTGCCTCGTGTTGAATAACTACTTTTTAAAGCCCCAATGTGAACAAAATTGCCATTTTTACAGCCTTTTTCTACTACTCAGAAGCTTCTATTTCGACCAATTTCAGGCATGAAAATGACTCTAAACACACTTATTTTTGTTTCAACAGTGATAATTCACATGCAGTAGTCATTGACAGTCAAAAAATAAAACATTAAAAAATTAGCATTTCTGACCATCTGGAGAAAGTTCAACAGGTCACGGGTCATCGTTTTTCATCAGAAAATTGATTTTTTGGACCATAGAAAAATTGATTCAAAATGTTATTTGGATTGTGCCTCGTGTTGAATAATTATTTTTTAAAGCCCCAATGTGACCAAAATTGCCATTTTTACAGCCTTTTTCTCCTACTCAGAAGCTTCTATTTTGACCAATTTCAGGCATTAAAATGACTCTAAACACACTTATTTTAGTTCCAAAAGTGATAATTCACATGCAGTAGTCATTTACAGTCAAAAAATAAAACATTAAAAAATTACCATTTCTGACCATCTGGAGGAAGTTCGACAGGTCACGAGTCATCGTTTTTCATCAGAAAATTGATTTTTAGGACTGTAGAAAAATTGATTCAAAATGTCAATTGGATTGGGCCTCGTGCTGAATAACTACTTTTTAAAGCCCCAATGTGACCAAAATTGCCATTTTTACAGCCTTTTTCTCCTACTCAGAAGCTTCTATTTCGACCAATTTCAGGCATTAAAATGACTCTAAACACACTTATTTTAGTTCCAAAAGTGATAATTCACATGCAGTAGTCATTTACAGTCAAAAAATAAAACATTAAAAAATTACCATTTCTGACCATCTGGAGAAAGTTCGACAGGTCACGGGTCATCGTTTTTCATCAGAAAATTGATTTTTTGGACTGTAGAAAAATTTATTCAAAATGTCAATTGGATTGGGCCTCGTGTTGAATAACTGCTTTTTAAAGCCCCAATGTGACCAAAATTGTTATTTTTACAGCCTTTTTCTCCTACTCTGGAAGCTTCTATTTCGACCAATTTCAGGCATTAAAATTACTCTAAACACACTTATTTTAGTTCCAAAAGTGATAATTCACATGCAGTAGTCATTTACAGTCAAAAAATAAAACATTAAAAAATTGCCATTTCTGACCATCTGGAGAAAGTTCGACAGGTTACGGGTCATTGTTTTTCATCAGAAAATTGATTTTTTGGACTGTAGAAAAATTGATTCAAAAATCTCAATTGGATTGGGCCTCGTGTTGAATAACTACTTTTTAAAGCCCCAATGTGACCAAAATTGCCATTTTTACAGCCTTTTTCTACTACTCAGAAGCTTCTATTTCGACCAATTTCAGGCATGAAAATGACTCTAAACACACTTATTTTAGTTCCAACAGTGATAATTCACATGCAGTAGTCATTTACAGTCAAAAAATAAAACATTAAAAAATTACCATTTCTGACCATCTGGAGAAAGTTCGACAGGTCACGGGTCATCGTTTTTCATCAGAAAATTGATTTTTTGGACTGTAGAAAAATTTATTCAAAATGTCAATTGGATTGGGCCTCGTGTTGAATAACTACTTTTTAAAGCCCCAATGTGACCAAAATTGCCATTTTTACAGCCTTTTTCTTCTACTCTGGAAGCTTCTATTTCGACCAATTTCAGGCATTAAAATTACTCTAAACACACTTATTTTAGTTCCAAAAGTGATAATTCACATGCAGTAGTCATTTACAGTCAAAAAATAAAACATTAAAAAATTGCCATTTCTGACCATCTGGAGAAAGTTCGACAGGTCACGGGTCATTGTTTTTCATCAGAAAATTGATTTTTTGGACTGTAGAAAAATTGATTCAAAAATGTCAATTGGATTGGGCCTCGTGTTGAATAACTACTTTTTAAAGCCCTAATGTGACCAAAATTGCCATTTTTACAGCCTTTTTCTACTACTCAGAAGCTTCTATTTCGACCAATTTCAGGCATGAAAATGACTCTAAACACACTTATTTTAGTTCCAACAGTGATAATTCACATGCAGTAGTCATTTACAGTCAAAAAATAAAACAATAAAAAATTAACATTTCTAACCATCTGGAGAAAGTTCAACAGGTCACGGGTCACCGTTTATCATCAGAAAATTGATTTTTTGGACCGTCGAAAAATTGATTCAAAATGTTATTTGGATTGTGCCTCGTGTTGAATAGGTACTTTTTAAAGCCTCAATGTGACCAAAATTGCCATTTTTACAGCCTTTTTCAACTACTCAGAAGCTTCTATTTCGACCAATTTCAGGCATTAAAATTACTCTAAACACACTTATTTTAGTTCCAAAAGTGATAATTCACATGCAGTAGTCATTTACAGTCAAAAAATAAAACATTAAAAAATTACCATTTCTGACCATCTGGAGAAAGTTCGACAGGTCACGGGTCATCGTTTTTCATCAGAAAATAGATTTTTTGGACTGTAGAAAAATTGATTCAAAATGTCAATTGGATTGTGCCTCGTGTTGAATAAGTACTTTTTAAAGCCTCAATTTGACCAAAATTGCCATTTTTACAGCCTTTTTCTCCTACTCAGAAGCTTCTATTCGACCAATTTCAGGCATTAAAATGACTCTAAACACACTTATCTTAGTTCCAAAAGTGATAATTCACATGCAGTAGTCATTTACAGTCAAAAAATAAAACATTAAAAAATTACCATTTCTGACCATCTGGAGAAAGTTCGACAGGTCACGGGTCATCATTTTTCATCAGAAAATTGATTTTTTGGACTGTAGAAAAATTGATTCAAAAATGTCAATTGGATCGGGCCTCGTGTTGAATAACTACTTTCTAAAGCCCCAATGTGACCAAAATTGCCATTTTTACAGCCTTTTTCGCCTACTCAGAAGCTTCTATTTTGACCAATTTCAGGCATTAAAATGACTCTAAACACACTTATTTTAGTTCCAAAAGTGATAATTCACATGCAGTAGTCATTTACAGTCCAAAAATAAAACATTAAAAAATTACCATTTCTGACCATCTGTAGAAAGTTTGACAGGTCACGGGTCATCGTTTTTCATCAGAAAATTGATTTTTTTGACTGTAGAAAAATTCATTCAAAATGTCATTTGGATTGTGCCTCATGTTGAATAAGTACTTTTTAAAGCCTCAATGTGACCCAAATTGCCATTTTTACAGCCTTTTTCTCCTACTCAGAAGCTTCTATTTCGACCAATTTCAGGCATTAAAATGACTCTAAACACACTTATTTTAGTTCCAAAAGTGATAATTCACATGCAGTAGTCATTTACAGTCAAAAAATAAAACATTAAAAAATTACCATTTCTGACCATCTGGAGAAAGTTCGACAGGTCACGGGTCATCGTTTTTCATCATAAAATAGATTTTTTGGACTGTAGAAAAATTGATTCAAAATGTCAATTGGATTGTGCCTCGTGTTGAATAAGTACTTTTTAAAGCCTCAATTTGACCAAAATTGCCATTTTTACAGCCTTTTTCTCCTACTCAGAAGCTTCTATTTCGACCAATTTCAGGCATTAAAATGACTCTAAACACACTTATCTTAGTTCCAAAGGTGATAATTCACATGCAGTTGTCATTTACAGTCAAAAAATAAAACATTAAAAAATTACCATTTCTGACCATCTGGAGAAAGTTCGACAGGTCACGGGTCATCGTTTTTCATCAGAAAATTGATTTTATGGACTGTAGAAAAATTGATTCAAAATGTCATTTGGATTGTGCCTCGTGTTGAATAACTACTTTTCAAAGCCCCAATGTGAACAAAATTGCCATTTTTACAGCCTTTTTCTACTACTCAGAAGCTTCTATTTCGACCAATTTCAGGCATGAAAATGACTCTAAACACACTTATTTTAGTTCCAACAGTGATAATTCACATGCAGTAGTCATTTACAGTCAAAAAATAAAACATTAAAAAATTTGCATTTCTGACCATCTGGAGAAAGTTCAACAGGTCACGGGTCATCGTTTTTCATCAGAAAATTGATTTTTTGGACCATAGAAAAATTGATTCAAAATGTTATTTGGATTGTGCCTCGTGTTGAATAACTACTTTTTAAAGCCCCAATGTGACCAAAATTGCCATTTTTACAGCCTTTTTCTCCTACTCAGAAGCTTCTATTTTGACCAATTTCAGGCATTAAAACGACTCTAAACACACTTATTTTAGTTCCAAAAGTGATAATTCACATTCAGTAGTCATTTACAGTCAAAAAATAAAACATTAAAAAATTACCATTTCTGACCATCTGGAGGAAGTTCGACAGGTCACGAGTCATCGTTTTTCATCAGAAAATTGATTTTTAGGACTGTAGAAAAATTGATTCAAAATGTCAATTGGATTGGGCCTCGTGCTGAATAACTACTTTTTAAAGCCCCAATGTGACCAAAATTGCCATTTTTACAGCCTTTTTCTCCTACTCAGAAGCTTCTATTTCGACCAATTTCAGGCATTAAAATGACTCTAAACACACTTATTTTAGTTCCAAAAGTGATAATTCACATGCAGTAGTCATTTACAGTCCAAAAAAAAAACATAAAAACATTAACATTTTTGACCATCTGGAGAAAGTTCGACAGGTCACGGGTCATCGTTTTTCATCAGAAAATTGATTTTATGGACTGTGGAAAAATTGATTCAAAATGTCAATTGGATTGGGCCTCGTGTTGAATAACTACTTTTTAAAGCCCCAATGTGACCAAAATTGCCATTTTTACAGCCTTTTTCTACTACTCAGAAGCTTCTATTTCGACCAATTTCAGGCATGAAAATGACTCTAAACACACTTATTTTAGTTCCAACAGTGATAATTCACATGCAGTAGTCATTTACAGTCAAAAAATAAAACATTAAAAAATTAACATTTCTAACCATCTGGAGAAAGTTCAACAGGTCACGGGTCACCGTTTATCATCAGAAAATTGATTTTTTGGACCGTCGAAAATTGATTCAAAATGTTATTTGGATTGTGCCACGTGTTGAATAAGTACTTTTTAAAGCCTCAATGTGACCAAAATTGCCATTTTTACTGCCTTTTTCAACTACTCAGAAGCTTCTATTTCGATCAATTTCAGGCATTAAAATGACTCTAAACACACTTATTTTAGTTCCAAAAGTGATAATTCACATGCAGTAGTCATTTACAGTCAAAAAATAAAACATTAAAAAATGACCATTTCTGACCATCTGGAGAAAGTTCGACAGGTCACGGGTCATCGTTTTTCATCATAAAATAGATTTTTTGGACTGTAGAAAAATTGATTCAAAATGTCAATTGGATTGTGCCTCGTGTTGAATAAGTACTTTTTAAAGCCTCAATTTGACCAAAATTGCCATTTTTACAGCCTTTTTCTCCTACTCAGAAGCTTCTATTTCGACCAATTTCAGGCATTAAAATGACTCTAAACACACTTATCTTAGTTCCAAAGGTGATAATTCACATGCAGTTGTCATTTACAGTCAAAAAATAAAACATTAAAAAATTACCATTTCTGACCATCTGGAGAAAGTTCGACAGGTCACGGGTCATCGTTTTTCATCAGAAAATTGATTTTATGGACTGTAGAAAAATTGATTCAAAATGTCATTTGGATTGTGCCTCGTGTTGAATAACTACTTTTTAAAGCCCCAATGTGAACAAAATTGCCATTTTTACAGCCTTTTTCTACTACTCAGAAGCTTCTATTTCGACCAATTTCAGGCATGAAAATGACTCTAAACACACTTATTTTAGTTTCAACAGTGATAATTCACATGCAGTAGTCATTGACAGTCAAAAAATAAAACATTAAAAAATTAGCATTTCTGACCATCTGGAGAAAGTTCAACAGGTCACGGGTCATCGTTTTTCATCAGAAAATTGATTTTTTGGACCATAGAAAAATTGATTCAAAATGTTATTTGGATTGTGCCTCATGTTGAATAATTACTTTTTAAAGCCCCAATGTGACCAAAATTGCCATTTTTACAGCCTTTTTCTCCTACTCAGAAGCTTCTATTTTGACCAATTTCAGGCATTAAAATGACTCTAAACACACTTATTTTAGTTCCAAAAGTGATAATTCACATGCAGTAGTCATTTACAGTCAAAAAATAAAACATTAAAAAATTACCATTTCTGACCATCTGGAGGAAGTTCGACAGGTCACGAGTCATCGTTTTTCATCAGAAAATTGATTTTTAGGACTGTAGAAAAATTGATTCAAAATGTCAATTGGATTGGGCCTCGTGCTGAATAACTACTTTTTAAAGCCCCAATGTGACCAAAATTGCCATTTTTACAGCCTTTTTCTCCTACTCAGAAGCTTCTATTTCGACCAATTTCAGGCATTAAAATGACTCTAAACACACTTATTTTAGTTCCAAAAGTGATAATTCACATGCAGTAGTCATTTACAGTCAAAAAATAAAACATTAAAAAATTACCATTTCTGACCATCTGGAGAAAGTTCGACAGGTCACGGGTCATCGTTTTTCATCAGAAAATTGATTTTTTGGACTGTAGAAAAATTTATTCAAAATGTCAATTGGATTGGGCCTCGTGTTGAATAACTGCTTTTTAAAGCCCCAATGTGACCAAAATTGTTATTTTTACAGCCTTTTTCTCCTACTCTGGAAGCTTCTATTTCGACCAATTTCAGGCATTAAAATTACTCTAAACACACTTATTTTAGTTCCAAAAGTGATAATTCACATGCAGTAGTCATTTACAGTCAAAAAATAAAACATTAAAAAATTGCCATTTCTGACCATCTGGAGAAAGTTCGACAGGTTACGGGTCATTGTTTTTCATCAGAAAATTGATTTTTTGGACTGTAGAAAAATTGATTCAAAAATGTCAATTGGATTGGGCCTCGTGTTGAATAACTACTTTTTAAAGCCCCAATGTGACCAAAATTGCCATTTTTACAGCCTTTTTCTACTACTCAGAAGCTTCTATTTCGACCAATTTCAGGCATGAAAATGACTCTAAACACACTTATTTTAGTTCCAACAGTGATAATTCACATGCAGTAGTCATTTACAGTCAAAAAATAAAACATTAAAAAATTACCATTTCTGACCATCTGGAGAAAGTTCGACAGGTCACGGGTCATCGTTTTTCATCAGAAAATTGATTTTTTGGACTGTAGAAAAATTTATTCAAAATGTCAATTGGATTGGGACTCGTGTTGAATAACTACTTTTTAAAGCCCCAATGTGACCAAAATTGCCATTTTTACAGCCTTTTTCTCCTACTCTGGAAGCTTCTATTTCGACCAATTTCAGGCATTAAAATTACTCTAAACACACTTATTTTAGTTCCAAAAGTGATAATTCACATGCAGTAGTCATTTACAGTCAAAAAATAAAACATTAAAAAATTGCCATTTCTGACCATCTGGAGAAAGTTCGACAGGTCACGGGTCATTGTTTTTCATCAGAAAATTGATTTTTTGGACTGTAGAAAAATTGATTCAAAAATGTCAATTGGATTGGGCCTCGTGTTGAATAACTACTTTTTAAAGCCCCAATGTGACCAAAATTGCCATTTTTACAGCCTTTTTCTACTACTCAGAAGCTTCTATTTCGACCAATTTCAGGCATGAAAATGACTCTAAACACACTTATTTTAGTTCCAACAGTGATAATTCACATGCAGTAGTCATTTACAGTCAAAAAATAAAACAATCAAAAATTAACATTTCTAACCATCTGGAGAAAGTTCAACAGGTCACGGGTCACCGTTTATCATCAGAAAATTGATTTTTTGGACCGTCGAAAAATTGATTCAAAATGTTATTTGGATTGTGCCTCGTGTTGAATAGGTACTTTTTAAAGCCTCAATGTGACCAAAATTGCCATTTTTACAGCCTTTTTCAACTACTCAGAAGCTTCTATTTCGACCAATTTCAGGCATTAAAATTACTCTAAACACACTTATTTTAGTTCCAAAAGTGATAATTCACATGCAGTAGTCATTTACAGTCAAAAAATAAAACATTAAAAAATTACCATTTCTGACCATCTGGAGAAAGTTCGACAGGTCACGGGTCATCGTTTTTCATCAGAAAATAGATTTTTTGGACTGTAGAAAAATTGATTCAAAATGTCAATTGGATTGTGCCTCGTGTTGAATAAGTACTTTTTAAAGCCTCAATTTGACCAAAATTGCCATTTTTACAGCCTTTTTCTCCTACTCAGAAGCTTCTATTCGACCAATTTCAGGCATTAAAATGACTCTAAACACACTTATCTTAGTTCCAAAAGTGATAATTCACATGCAGTAGTCATTTACAGTCAAAAAATAAAACATTAAAAAATTACCATTTCTGACCATCTGGAGAAAGTTCGACAGGTCACGGGTCATCATTTTTCATCAGAAAATTGATTTTTTGGACTGTAGAAAAATTGATTCAAAAATGTCAATTGGATCGGGCCTCGTGTTGAATAACTACTTTCTAAAGCCCCAATGTGACCAAAATTGCCATTTTTACAGCCTTTTTCGCCTACTCAGAAGCTTCTATTTTGACCAATTTCAGGCATTAAAATGACTCTAAACACACTTATTTTAGTTCCAAAAGTGATAATTCACATGCAGTAGTCATTTACAGTCCAAAAATAAAACATTAAAAAATTACCATTTCTGACCATCTTTAGAAAGTTTGACAGGTCACGGGTCATCGTTTTTCATCAGAAAATTGATTTTTTTGACTGTAGAAAAATTCATTCAAAATGTCATTTGGATTGTGCCTCATGTTGAATAAGTACTTTTTAAAGCCTCAATGTGACCAAAATTGCCATTTTTACAGCCTTTTTCTCCTACTCAGAAGCTTCTATTTCGACCAATTTCAGGCATTAAAATGACTCTAAACACACTTATTTTAGTTCCAAAAGTGATAATTCACATGCAGTAGTCATTTACAGTCAAAAAATAAAACATTAAAAAATTACCATTTCTGACCATCTGGAGAAAGTTCGACAGGTCACGGGTCATCGTTTTTCATCATAAAATAGATTTTTTGGACTGTAGAAAAATTGATTCAAAATGTCAATTGGATTGTGCCTCGTGTTGAATAAGTACTTTTTAAAGCCTCAATTTGACCAAAATTGCCATTTTTACAGCCTTTTTCTCCTACTCAGAAGCTTCTATTTCGACCAATTTCAGGCATTAAAATGACTCTAAACACACTTATCTTAGTTCCAAAGGTGATAATTCACATGCAGTTGTCATTTACAGTCAAAAAATAAAACATTAAAAAATTACCATTTCTGACCATCTGGAGAAAGTTCGACAGGTCACGGGTCATCGTTTTTCATCAGAAAATTGATTTTATGGACTGTAGAAAAATTGATTCAAAATGTCATTTGGATTGTGCCTCGTGTTGAATAACTACTTTTCAAAGCCCCAATGTGAACAAAATTGCCATTTTTACAGCCTTTTTCTACTACTCAGAAGCTTCTATTTCGACCAATTTCAGGCATGAAAATGACTCTAAACACACTTATTTTAGTTTCAACAGTGATAATTCACATGCAGTAGTCATTTACAGTCAAAAAATAAAACATTAAAAAATTAGCATTTCTGACCATCTGGAGAAAGTTCAACAGGTCACGGGTCATCGTTTTTCATCAGAAAATTGATTTTTTGGACCATAGAAAAATTGATTCAAAATGTTATTTGGATTGTGCCTCGTGTTGAATAACTACTTTTTAAAGCCCCAATGTGACCAAAATTGCCATTTTTACAGCCTTTTTCTCCTACTCAGAAGCTTCTATTTTGACCAATTTCAGGCATTAAAACGACTCTAAACACACTTATTTTAGTTCCAAAAGTGATAATTCACATTCAGTAGTCATTTACAGTCAAAAAATAAAACATTAAAAAATTACCATTTCTGACCATCTGGAGGAAGTTCGACAGGTCACGAGTCATCGTTTTTCATCAGAAAATTGATTTTTAGGACTGTAGAAAAATTGATTCAAAATGTCAATTGGATTGGGCCTCGTGCTGAATAACTACTTTTTAAAGCCCCAATGTGACCAAAATTGCCATTTTTACAGCCTTTTTCTCCTACTCAGAAGCTTCTATTTCGACCAATTTCAGGCATTAAAATGACTCTAAACACACTTATTTTAGTTCCAAAAGTGATAATTCACATGCAGTAGTCATTTACAGTCCAAAAAAAAAACATAAAAACATTAACATTTTTGACCATCTGGAGAAAGTTCGACAGGTCACGGGTCATCGTTTTTCATCAGAAAATTGATTTTATGGACTGTAGAAAAATTGATTCAAAATGTCAATTGGATTGGGCCTCGTGTTGAATAACTACTTTTTAAAGCCCCAATGTGACCAAAATTGCCATTTTTACAGCCTTTTTCTACTACTCAGAAGCTTCTATTTCGACCAATTTCAGGCATGAAAATGACTCTAAACACACTTATTTTAGTTCCAACAGTGATAATTCACATGCAGTAGTCATTTACAGTCAAAAAATAAAACATTAAAAAATTAACATTTCTAACCATCTGGAGAAAGTTCAACAGGTCACGGGTCACCGTTTATCATCAGAAAATTGATTTTTTGGACCGTCGAAAATTGATTCAAAATGTTATTTGGATTGTGCCTCGTGTTGAATAAGTACTTTTTAAAGCCTCAATGTGACCAAAATTGCCATTTTTACTGCCTTTTTCAACTACTCAGAAGCTTCTATTTCGATCAATTTCAGGCATTAAAATGACTCTAAACACACTTATTTTAGTTCCAAAAGTGATAATTCACATGCAGTAGTCATTTACAGTCAAAAAATAAAACATTAAAAAATTACCATTTCTGACCATCTGGAGAAAGTTCGACAGGTCACGGGTCATCGTTTTTCATCATAAAATAGATTTTTTGGACTGTAGAAAAATTGATTCAAAATGTCAATTGGATTGTGCCTCGTGTTGAATAAGTACTTTTTAAAGCCTCAATTTGACCAAAATTGCCATTTTTACAGCCTTTTTCTCCTACTCAGAAGCTTCTATTTCGACCAATTTCAGGCATTAAAATGACTCTAAACACACTTATCTTAGTTCCAAAGGTGATAATTCACATGCAGTTGTCATTTACAGTCAAAAAATAAAACATTAAAAAATTACCATTTCTGACCATCTGGAGAAAGTTCGACAGGTCACGGGTCATCGTTTTTCATCAGAAAATTGATTTTATGGACTGTAGAAAAATTGATTCAAAATGTCATTTGGATTGTGCCTCGTGTTGAATAACTACTTTTTAAAGCCCCAATGTGAACAAAATTGCCATTTTTACAGCCTTTTTCTACTACTCAGAAGCTTCTATTTCGACCAATTTCAGGCATGAAAATGACTCTAAACACACTTATTTTAGTTTCAACAGTGATAATTCACATGCAGTAGTCATTGACAGTCAAAAAATAAAACATTAAAAAATTAGCATTTCTGACCATCTGGAGAAAGTTCAACAGGTCACGGGTCATCGTTTTTCATCAGAAAATTGATTTTTTGGACCATAGAAAAATTGATTCAAAATGTTATTTGGATTGTGCCTCGTGTTGAATAATTACTTTTTAAAGCCCCAATGTGACCAAAATTGCCATTTTTACAGCCTTTTTCTCCTACTCAGAAGCTTCTATTTTGACCAATTTCAGGCATTAAAATGACTCTAAACACACTTATTTTAGTTCCAAAAGTGATAATTCACATGCAGTAGTCATTTACAGTCAAAAAATAAAACATTAAAAAATTACCATTTCTGACCATCTGGAGGAAGTTCGACAGGTCACGAGTCATCGTTTTTCATCAGAAAATTGATTTTTAGGACTGTAGAAAAATTGATTCAAAATGTCAATTGGATTGGGCCTCGTGCTGAATAACTACTTTTTAAAGCCCCAATGTGACCAAAATTGCCATTTTTACAGCCTTTTTCTCCTACTCAGAAGCTTCTATTTCGACCAATTTCAGGCATTAAAATGACTCTAAACACACTTATTTTAGTTCCAACAGTGATAATTCACATGCAGTAGTCATTTACAGTCAAAAAATAAAACATTAAAAAATTACCATTTCTGACCATCTGGAGAAAGTTCGACAGGTCACGGGTCATCGTTTTTCATCAGAAAATTGATTTTTTGGACTGTAGAAAAATTTATTCAAAATGTCAATTGGATTGGGCCTCGTGTTGAATAACTACTTTTTAAAGCCCCAATGTGACCAAAATTGCCATTTTTACAGCCTTTTTCTCCTACTCTGGAAGCTTCTATTTCGACCAATTTCAGGCATTAAAATTACTCTAAACACACTTATTTTAGTTCCAAAAGTGATAATTCACATGCAGTAGTCATTTACAGTAAAAAAATAAAACATTAAAAAATTGCCATTTCTGACCATCTGGAGAAAGTTCGACAGGTCACGGGTCATTGTTTTTCATCAGAAAATTGATTTTTTGGACTGTAGAAAAATTGATTCAAAAATGTCAATTGGATTGGGCCTCGTGTTGAATAACTACTTTTTAAAGCCCCAATGTGACCAAAATTGCCATTTTTACAGCCTTTTTCTACTACTCAGAAGCTTCTATTTCGACCAATTTCAGGCATGAAAATGACTCTAAACACACTTATTTTAGTTCCAACAGTGATAATTCACATGCAGTAGTCATTTACAGTCCAAAAATAAAACATTAAAAAATTACCATTTCTGACCATCTTTAGAAAGTTTGACAGGTCACGGGTCATCGTTTTTCATCAGAAAATTGATTTTTTTGACTGTAGAAAAATTCATTCAAAATGTCATTTGGATTGTGCCTCATGTTGAATAAGTACTTTTTAAAGCCTCAATGTGACCAAAATTGCCATTTTTACAGCCTTTTTCTCCTACTCAGAAGCTTCTATTTCGACCAATTTCAGGCATTAAAATGACTCTAAACACACTTATTTTAGTTCCAAAAGTGATAATTCACATGCAGTAGTCATTTACAGTCAAAAAATAAAACATTAAAAAATTACCATTTCTGACCATCTGGAGAAAGTTCGACAGGTCACGGGTCATCGTTTTTCATCATAAAATAGATTTTTTGGACTGTAGAAAAATTGATTCAAAATGTCAATTGGATTGTGCCTCGTGTTGAATAAGTACTTTTTAAAGCCTCAATTTGACCAAAATTGCCATTTTTACAGCCTTTTTCTCCTACTCAGAAGCTTCTATTTCGACCAATTTCAGGCATTAAAATGACTCTAAACACACTTATCTTAGTTCCAAAGGTGATAATTCACATGCAGTTGTCATTTACAGTCAAAAAATAAAACATTAAAAAATTACCATTTCTGACCATCTGGAGAAAGTTCGACAGGTCACGGGTCATCGTTTTTCATCAGAAAATTGATTTTATGGACTGTAGAAAAATTGATTCAAAATGTCATTTGGATTGTGCCTCGTGTTGAATAACTACTTTTCAAAGCCCCAATGTGAACAAAATTGCCATTTTTACAGCCTTTTTCTACTACTCAGAAGCTTCTATTTCGACCAATTTCAGGCATGAAAATGACTCTAAACACACTTATTTTAGTTCCAACAGTGATAATTCACATGCAGTAGTCATTTACAGTCAAAAAATAAAACATTAAAAAATTAGCATTTCTGACCATCTGGAGAAAGTTCAACAGGTCACGGGTCATCGTTTTTCATCAGAAAATTGATTTTTTGGACCATAGAAAAATTGATTCAAAATGTTATTTGGATTGTGCCTCGTGTTGAATAACTACTTTTTAAAGCCCCAATGTGACCAAAATTGCCATTTTTACAGCCTTTTTCTCCTACTCAGAAGCTTCTATTTTGACCAATTTCAGGCATTAAAACGACTCTAAACACACTTATTTTAGTTCCAAAAGTGATAATTCACATTCAGTAGTCATTTACAGTCAAAAAATAAAACATTAAAAAATTACCATTTCTGACCATCTGGAGGAAGTTCGACAGGTCACGAGTCATCGTTTTTCATCAGAAAATTGATTTTTAGGACTGTAGAAAAATTGATTCAAAATGTCAATTGGATTGGGCCTCGTGCTGAATAACTACTTTTTAAAGCCCCAATGTGACCAAAATTGCCATTTTTACAGCCTTTTTCTCCTACTCAGAAGCTTCTATTTCGACCAATTTCAGGCATTAAAATGACTCTAAACACACTTATTTTAGTTCCAAAAGTGATAATTCACATGCAGTAGTCATTTACAGTCCAAAAAAAAAACATAAAAACATTAACATTTTTGACCATCTGGAGAAAGTTCGACAGGTCACGGGTCATCGTTTTTCATCAGAAAATTGATTTTATGGACTGTAGAAAAATTGATTCAAAATGTCAATTGGATTGGGCCTCGTGTTGAATAACTACTTTTTAAAGCCCCAATGTGACCAAAATTGCCATTTTTACAGCCTTTTTCTACTACTCAGAAGCTTCTATTTCGACCAATTTCAGGCATGAAAATGACTCTAAACACACTTATTTTAGTTCCAACAGTGATAATTCACATGCAGTAGTCATTTACAGTCAAAAAATAAAACATTAAAAAATTAACATTTCTAACCATCTGGAGAAAGTTCAACAGGTCACGGGTCACCGTTTATCATCAGAAAATTGATTTTTTGGACCGTCGAAAATTGATTCAAAATGTTATTTGGATTGTGCCTCGTGTTGAATAAGTACTTTTTAAAGCCTCAATGTGACCAAAATTGCCATTTTTACTGCCTTTTTCAACTACTCAGAAGCTTCTATTTCGATCAATTTCAGGCATTAAAATGACTCTAAACACACTTATTTTAGTTCCAAAAGTGATAATTCACATGCAGTAGTCATTTACAGTCAAAAAATAAAACATTAAAAAATTACCATTTCTGACCATCTGGAGAAAGTTCGACAGGTCACGGGTCATCGTTTTTCATCATAAAATAGATTTTTTGGACTGTAGAAAAATTGATTCAAAATGTCAATTGGATTGTGCCTCGTGTTGAATAAGTACTTTTTAAAGCCTCAATTTGACCAAAATTGCCATTTTTACAGCCTTTTTCTCCTACTCAGAAGCTTCTATTTCGACCAATTTCAGGCATTAAAATGACTCTAAACACACTTATCTTAGTTCCAAAGGTGATAATTCACATGCAGTTGTCATTTACAGTCAAAAAATAAAACATTAAAAAATTACCATTTCTGACCATCTGGAGAAAGTTCGACAGGTCACGGGTCATCGTTTTTCATCAGAAAATTGATTTTATGGACTGTAGAAAAATTGATTCAAAATGTCATTTGGATTGTGCCTCGTGTTGAATAACTACTTTTTAAAGCCCCAATGTGAACAAAATTGCCATTTTTACAGCCTTTTTCTACTACTCAGAAGCTTCTATTTCGACCAATTTCAGGCATGAAAATGACTCTAAACACACTTATTTTAGTTTCAACAGTGATAATTCACATGCAGTAGTCATTGACAGTCAAAAAATAAAACATTAAAAAATTAGCATTTCTGACCATCTGGAGAAAGTTCAACAGGTCACGGGTCATCGTTTTTCATCAGAAAATTGATTTTTTGGACCATAGAAAAATTGATTCAAAATGTTATTTGGATTGTGCCTCGTGTTGAATAATTACTTTTTAAAGCCCCAATGTGACCAAAATTGCCATTTTTACAGCCTTTTTCTCCTACTCAGAAGCTTCTATTTTGACCAATTTCAGGCATTAAAATGACTCTAAACACACTTATTTTAGTTCCAAAAGTGATAATTCACATGCAGTAGTCATTTACAGTCAAAAAATAAAACATTAAAAAATTACCATTTCTGACCATCTGGAGGAAGTTCGACAGGTCACGAGTCATCGTTTTTCATCAGAAAATTGATTTTTAGGACTGTAGAAAAATTGATTCAAAATGTCAATTGGATTGGGCCTCGTGCTGAATAACTACTTTTTAAAGCCCCAATGTGACCAAAATTGCCATTTTTACAGCCTTTTTCTCCTACTCAGAAGCTTCTATTTCGACCAATTTCAGGCATTAAAATGACTCTAAACACACTTATTTTAGTTCCAAAAGTGATAATTCACATGCAGTAGTCATTTACAGTCAAAAAATAAAACATTAAAAAATTACCATTTCTGACCATCTGGAGAAAGTTCGACAGGTCATGGGTCATCGTTTTTCATCAGAAAATTGATTTTTTGGACTGTAGAAAAATTTATTTAAAATGTCAATTGGATTGGGCCTCGTGTTGAATAACTGCTTTTTAAAGCCCCAATGTGACCAAAATTGTTATTTTTACAGCCTTTTTCTCCTACTCTGGAAGCTTCTATTTCGACCAATTTCAGGCATTAAAATTACTCTAAACACACTTATTTTAGTTCCAAAAGTGATAATTCACATGCAGTAGTCATTTACAGTCAAAAAATAAAACATTAAAAAATTGCCATTTCTGACCATCTGGAGAAAGTTCGACAGGTTACGGGTCATTGTTTTTCATCAGAAAATTGATTTTTTGGACTGTAGAAAAATTGATTCAAAAATGTCAATTGGATTGGGCCTCGTGTTGAATAACTACTTTTTAAAGCCCCAATGTGACCAAAATTGCCATTTTTACAGCCTTTTTCTACTACTCAGAAGCTTCTATTTCGACCAATTTCAGGCATGAAAATGACTCTAAACACACTTATTTTAGTTCCAACAGTGATAATTCACATGCAGTAGTCATTTACAGTCAAAAAATAAAACATTAAAAAATTACCATTTCTGACCATCTGGAGAAAGTTCGACAGGTCACGGGTCATCGTTTTTCATCAGAAAATTGATTTTTTGGACTGTAGAAAAATGTATTCAAAATGTCAATTGGATTGGGCCTCGTGTTGAATAACTACTTTTTAAAGCCCCAATGTGACCAAAATTGCCATTTTTACAGCCTTTTTCTCCTACTCTGAAAGCTTCTATTTCGACCAATTTCAGGCATTAAAATTACTCTAAACACACTTATTTTAGTTCCAAAAGTGATAATTCACATGCAGTAGTCATTTACAGTCAAAAAATAAAACATTAAAAAATTGCCATTTCTGACCATCTGGAGAAAGTTCGACAGGTCACGGGTCATTGTTTTTCATCAGAAAATTGATTTTTTGGACTGTAGAAAAATTGATTCAAAAATGTCAATTGGATTGGGCCTCGTGTTGAATAACTACTTTTTAAAGCCCCAATGTGACCAAAATTGCCATTTTTACAGCCTTTTTCTACTACTCAGAAGCTTCTATTTCGACCAATTTCAGGCATGAAAATGACTCTAAACACACTTATTTTAGTTCCAACAGTGATAATTCACATGCAGTAGTCATTTACAGTCAAAAAATAAAACAATAAAAAATTAACATTTCTAACCATCTGGAGAAAGTTCAACAGGTCACGGGTCACCGTTTATCATCAGAAAATTGATTTTTTGGACCGTCGAAAAATTGATTCAAAATGTTATTTGGATTGTGCCTCGTGTTGAATAGGTACTTTTTAAAGCCTCAATGTGACCAAAATTGCCATTTTTACAGCCTTTTTCAACTACTCAGAAGCTTCTATTTCGACCAATTTCAGGCATTAAAATTACTCTAAACACACTTATTTTAGTTCCAAAAGTGATAATTCACATGCAGTAGTCATTTACAGTCAAAAAATAAAACATTAAAAAATTACCATTTCTGACCATCTGGAGAAAGTTCGACAGGTCACGGGTCATCGTTTTTCATCAGAAAATAGATTTTTTGGACTGTAGAAAAATTGATTCAAAATGTCAATTGGATTGTGCCTCGTGTTGAATAAGTACTTTTTAAAGCCTCAATTTGACCAAAATTGCCATTTTTACAGCCTTTTTCTCCTACTCAGAAGCTTCTATTTCGACCAATTTCAGGCATTAAAATGACTCTAAACACACTTATTTTAGTTCCAAAAGTGATAATTCACATGCAGTAGTCATTTACAGTCAAAAAATAAAACATTAAAAAATTACCATTTCTGACCATCTGGAGAAAGTTCGACAGGTCACGGGTCATCGTTTTTCATCATAAAATAGATTTTTTGGACTGTAGAAAAATTGATTCAAAATGTCAATTGGATTGTGCCTCGTGTTGAATAAGTACTTTTTAAAGCCTCAATTTGACCAAAATTGCCATTTTTACAGCCTTTTTCTCCTACTCAGAAGCTTCTATTTCGACCAATTTCAGGCATTAAAATGACTCTAAACACACTTATCTTAGTTCCAAAGGTGATAATTCACATGCAGTTGTCATTTACAGTCAAAAAATAAAACATTAAAAAATTACCATTTCTGACCATCTGGAGAAAGTTCGACAGGTCACGGGTCATCGTTTTTCATCAGAAAATTGATTTTATGGACTGTAGAAAAATTGATTCAAAATGTCATTTGGATTGTGCCTCGTGTTGAATAACTACTTTTCAAAGCCCCATTGTGAACAAAATTGCCATTTTTACAGCCTTTTTCTACTACTCAGAAGCTTCTATTTCGACCAATTTCAGGCATGAAAATGACTCTAAACACACTTATTTTAGTTCCAACAGTGATAATTCACATGCAGTAGTCATTTACAGTCAAAAAATAAAACATTAAAAAATTAGCATTTCTGACCATCTGGAGAAAGTTCAACAGGTCACGGGTCATCGTTTTTCATCAGAAAATTGATTTTTTGGACCATAGAAAAATTGATTCAAAATGTTATTTGGATTGTGCCTCGTGTTGAATAACTCCTTTTTAAAGCCCCAATGTGACCAAAATTGCCATTTTTACAGCCTTTTTCTCCTACTCAGAAGCTTCTATTTTGACCAATTTCAGGCATTAAAACGACTCTAAACACACTTATTTTAGTTCCAAAAGTGATAATTCACATTCAGTAGTCATTTACAGTCAAAAAATAAAACATTAAAAAATTACCATTTCTGACCATCTGGAGGAAGTTCGACAGGTCACGAGTCATCGTTTTTCATCAGAAAATTGATTTTTAGGACTGTAGAAAAATTGATTCAAAATGTCAATTGGATTGGGCCTCGTGCTGAATAACTACTTTTTAAAGCCCCAATGTGACCAAAATTGCCATTTTTACAGCCTTTTTCTCCTACTCAGAAGCTTCTATTTCGACCAATTTCAGGCATTAAAATGACTCTAAACACACTTATTTTAGTTCCAAAAGTGATAATTCACATGCAGTAGTCATTTACAGTCCAAAAAAAAACATAAAAAAATTAACATTTTTGACCATCTGGAGAAAGTTCGACAGGTCACGGGTCATCGTTTTTCATCAGAAAATTGATTTTATGGACTGTAGAAAAATTGATTCAAAATGTCAATTGGATTGGGCCTCGTGTTGAATAACTACTTTTTAAAGCCCCAATGTGACCAAAATTGCCATTTTTACAGCCTTTTTCTACTACTCAGAAGCTTCTATTTCGACCAATTTCAGGCATGAAAATGACTCTAAACACACTTATTTTAGTTCCAACAGTGATAATTCACATGCAGTAGTCATTTACAGTCAAAAAATAAAACATTAAAAAATTAACATTTCTAACCATCTGGAGAAAGTTCAACAGGTCACGGGTCACCGTTTATCATCAGAAAATTGATTTTTTGGACCGTCGAAAATTGATTCAAAATGTTATTTGGATTGTGCCTCGTGTTGAATAAGTACTTTTTAAAGCCTCAATGTGACCAAAATTGCCATTTTTACTGCCTTTTTCAACTACTCAGAAGCTTCTATTTCGATCAATTTCAGGCATTAAAATGACTCTAAACACACTTATTTTAGTTCCAAAAGTGATAATTCACATGCAGTAGTCATTTACAGTCAAAAAATAAAACATTAAAAAATTACCATTTCTGACCATCTGGAGAAAGTTCGACAGGTCACGGGTCATCGTTTTTCATCATAAAATAGATTTTTTGGACTGTAGAAAAATTGATTCAAAATGTCAATTGGATTGTGCCTCGTGTTGAATAAGTACTTTTTAAAGCCTCAATTTGACCAAAATTGCCATTTTTACAGCCTTTTTCTCCTACTCAGAAGCTTCTATTTCGACCAATTTCAGGCATTAAAATGACTCTAAACACACTTATCTTAGTTCCAAAGGTGATAATTCACATGCAGTAGTCATTTACAGTCAAAAAATAAAACATTAAAAAATTACCATTTCTGACCATCTGGAGAAAGTTCGACAGGTCACGGGTCATCGTTTTTCATCATAAAATAGATTTTTTGGACTGTAGAAAAATTGATTCAAAATGTCAATTGGATTGTGCCTCGTGTTGAATAAGTACTTTTTAAAGCCTCAATTTGACCAAAATTGCCATTTTTACAGCCTTTTTCTCCTACTCAGAAGCTTCTATTTCGACCAATTTCAGGCATTAAAATGACTCTAAACACACTTATCTTAGTTCCAAAGGTGATAATTCACATGCAGTTGTCATTTACAGTCAAAAAATAAAACATTAAAAAATTACCATTTCTGACCATCTGGAGAAAGTTCGACAGGTCACGGGTCATCGTTTTTCATCAGAAAATTGATTTTATGGACTGTAGAAAAATTGATTCAAAATGTCATTTGGATTGTGCCTCGTGTTGAATAACTACTTTTTAAAGCCCCAATGTGAACAAAATTGCCATTTTTACAGCCTTTTTCTACTACTCAGAAGCTTCTATTTCGACCAATTTCAGGCATGAAAATGACTCTAAACACACTTATTTTAGTTTCAACAGTGATAATTCACATGCAGTAGTCATTGACAGTCAAAAAATAAAACATTAAAAAATTAGCATTTCTGACCATCTGGAGAAAGTTCAACAGGTCACGGGTCATCGTTTTTCATCAGAAAATTGATTTTTTGGACCATAGAAAAATTGATTCAAAATGTTATTTGGATTGTGCCTCGTGTTGAATAATTACTTTTTAAAGCCCCAATGTGACCAAAATTGCCATTTTTACAGCCTTTTTCTCCTACTCAGAAGCTTCTATTTTGACCAATTTCAGGCATTAAAATGACTCTAAACACACTTATTTTAGTTCCAAAAGTGATAATTCACATGCAGTAGTCATTTACAGTCAAAAAATAAAACATTAAAAAATTACCATTTCTGACCATCTGGAGGAAGTTCGACAGGTCACGAGTCATCGTTTTTCATCAGAAAATTGATTTTTAGGACTGTAGAAAAATTGATTCAAAATGTCAATTGGATTGGGCCTCGTGCTGAATAACTACTTTTTAAAGCCCCAATGTGACCAAAATTGCCATTTTTACAGCCTTTTTCTCCTACTCAGAAGCTTCTATTTCGACCAATTTCAGGCATTAAAATGACTCTAAACACACTTATTTTAGTTCCAAAAGTGATAATTCACATGCAGTAGTCATTTACAGTCAAAAAATAAAACATTAAAAAATTACCATTTCTGACCATCTGGAGAAAGTTCGACAGGTCACGGGTCATCGTTTTTCATCAGAAAATTGATTTTTTGGACTGTAGAAAAATTTATTCAAAATGTCAATTGGATTGGGCCTCGTGTTGAATAACTGCTTTTTAAAGCCCCAATGTGACCAAAATTGTTATTTTTACAGCCTTTTTCTCCTACTCTGGAAGCTTCTATTTCGACCAATTTCAGGCATTAAAATTACTCTAAACACACTTATTTTAGTTCCAAAAGTGATAATTCACATGCAGTAGTCATTTACAGTCAAAAAATAAAACATTAAAAAATTGCCATTTCTGACCATCTGGAGAAAGTTCGACAGGTTACGGGTCATTGTTTTTCATCAGAAAATTGATTTTTTGGACTGTAGAAAAATTGATTCAAAAATGTCAATTGGATTGGGCCTCGTGTTGAATAACTACTTTTTAAAGCCCCAATGTGACCAAAATTGCCATTTTTACAGCCTTTTTCTACTACTCAGAAGCTTCTATTTCGACCAATTTCAGGCATGAAAATGACTCTAAACACACTTATTTTAGTTCCAACAGTGATAATTCACATGCAGTAGTCATTTACAGTCAAAAAATAAAACATTAAAAAATTACCATTTCTGACCATCTGGAGAAAGTTCGACAGGTCACGGGTCATCGTTTTTCATCAGAAAATTGATTTTTTGGACTGTAGAAAAATTTATTCAAAATGTCAATTGGATTGGGCCTCGTGTTGAATAACTACTTTTTAAAGCCCCAATGTGACCAAAATTGCCATTTTTACAGCCTTTTTCTCCTACTCTGGAAGCTTCTATTTCGACCAATTTCAGGCATTAAAATTACTCTAAACACACTTATTTTAGTTCCAAAAGTGATAATTCACATGCAGTAGTCATTTACAGTCAAAAAATAAAACATTAAAAAATTGCCATTTCTGACCATCTGGAGAAAGTTCGACAGGTCACGGGTCATTGTTTTTCATCAGAAAATTGATTTTTTGGACTGTAGAAAAATTGATTCAAAAATGTCAATTGGATTGGGCCTCGTGTTGAATAACTACTTTTTAAAGCCCCAATGTGACCAAAATTGCCATTTTTACAGCCTTTTTCTACTACTCAGAAGCTTCTATTTCGACCAATTTCAGGCATGAAAATGACTCTAAACACACTTATTTTAGTTCCAACAGTGATAATTCACATGCAGTAGTCATTTACAGTCAAAAAATAAAACAATCAAAAATTAACATTTCTAACCATCTGGAGAAAGTTCAACAGGTCACGGGTCACCGTTTATCATCAGAAAATTGATTTTTTGGACCGTCGAAAAATTGATTCAAAATGTTATTTGGATTGTGCCTCGTGTTGAATAGGTACTTTTTAAAGCCTCAATGTGACCAAAATTGCCATTTTTACAGCCTTTTTCAACTACTCAGAAGCTTCTATTTCGACCAATTTCAGGCATTAAAATTACTCTAAACACACTTATTTTAGTTCCAAAAGTGATAATTCACATGCAGTAGTCATTTACAGTCAAAAAATAAAACATTAAAAAATTACCATTTCTGACCATCTGGAGAAAGTTCGACAGGTCACGGGTCATCGTTTTTCATCAGAAAATAGATTTTTTGGACTGTAGAAAAATTGATTCAAAATGTCAATTGGATTGTGCCTCGTGTTGAATAAGTACTTTTTAAAGCCTCAATTTGACCAAAATTGCCATTTTTACAGCCTTTTTCTCCTACTCAGAAGCTTCTATTCGACCAATTTCAGGCATTAAAATGACTCTAAACACACTTATCTTAGTTCCAAAAGTGATAATTCACATGCAGTAGTCATTTACAGTCAAAAAATAAAACATTAAAAAATTACCATTTCTGACCATCTGGAGAAAGTTCGACAGGTCACGGGTCATCATTTTTCATCAGAAAATTGATTTTTTGGACTGTAGAAAAATTGATTCAAAAATGTCAATTGGATCGGGCCTCGTGTTGAATAACTACTTTCTAAAGCCCCAATGTGACCAAAATTGCCATTTTTACAGCCTTTTTCGCCTACTCAGAAGCTTCTATTTTGACCAATTTCAGGCATTAAAATGACTCTAAACACACTTATTTTAGTTCCAAAAGTGATAATTCACATGCAGTAGTCATTTACAGTCCAAAAATAAAACATTAAAAAATTACCATTTCTGACCATCTGTAGAAAGTTTGACAGGTCACGGGTCATCGTTTTTCATCAGAAAATTGATTTTTTTGACTGTAGAAAAATTCATTCAAAATGTCATTTGGATTGTGCCTCATGTTGAATAAGTACTTTTTAAAGCCTCAATGTGACCAAAATTGCCATTTTTACAGCCTTTTTCTCCTACTCAGAAGCTTCTATTTCGACCAATTTCAGGCATTAAAATGACTCTAAACACACTTATTTTAGTTCCAAAAGTGATAATTCACATGCAGTAGTCATTTACAGTCAAAAAATAAAACATTAAAAAATTACCATTTCTGACCATCTGGAGAAAGTTCGACAGGTCACGGGTCATCGTTTTTCATCATAAAATAGATTTTTTGGACTGTAGAAAAATTGATTCAAAATGTCAATTGGATTGTGCCTCGTGTTGAATAAGTACTTTTTAAAGCCTCAATTTGACCAAAATTGCCATTTTTACAGCCTTTTTCTCCTACTCAGAAGCTTCTATTTCGACCAATTTCAGGCATTAAAATGACTCTAAACACACTTATCTTAGTTCCAAAGGTGATAATTCACATGCAGTTGTCATTTACAGTCAAAAAATAAAACATTAAAAAATTACCATTTCTGACCATCTGGAGAAAGTTCGACAGGTCACGGGTCATCGTTTTTCATCAGAAAATTGATTTTATGGACTGTAGAAAAATTGATTCAAAATGTCATTTGGATTGTGCCTCGTGTTGAATAACTACTTTTCAAAGCCCCAATGTGAACAAAATTGCCATTTTTACAGCCTTTTTCTACTACTCAGAAGCTTCTATTTCGACCAATTTCAGGCATGAAAATGACTCTAAACACACTTATTTTAGTTCCAACAGTGATAATTCACATGCAGTAGTCATTTACAGTCAAAAAATAAAACATTAAAAAATTAGCATTTCTGACCATCTGGAGAAAGTTCAACAGGTCACGGGTCATCGTTTTTCATCAGAAAATTGATTTTTTGGACCATAGAAAAATTGATTCAAAATGTTATTTGGATTGTGCCTCGTGTTGAATAACTACTTTTTAAAGCCCCAATGTGACCAAAATTGCCATTTTTACAGCCTTTTTCTCCTACTCAGAAGCTTCTATTTTGACCAATTTCAGGCATTAAAACGACTCTAAACACACTTATTTTAGTTCCAAAAGTGATAATTCACATTCAGTAGTCATTTACAGTCAAAAAATAAAACATTAAAAAATTACCATTTCTGACCATCTGGAGGAAGTTCGACAGGTCACGAGTCATCGTTTTTCATCAGAAAATTGATTTTTAGGACTGTAGAAAAATTGATTCAAAATGTCAATTGGATTGGGCCTCGTGCTGAATAACTACTTTTTAAAGCCCCAATGTGACCAAAATTGCCATTTTTACAGCCTTTTTCTCCTACTCAGAAGCTTCTATTTCGACCAATTTCAGGCATTAAATGACTCTAAACACACTTATTTTAGTTCCAAAAGTGATAATTCACATGCAGTAGTCATTTACAGTCCAAAAAAAAAACATAAAAACATTAACATTTTTGACCATCTGGAGAAAGTTCGACAGGTCACGGGTCATCGTTTTTCATCAGAAAATTGATTTTATGGACTGTAGAAAAATTGATTCAAAATGTCAATTGGATTGGGCCTCGTGTTGAATAACTACTTTTTAAAGCCCCAATGTGACCAAAATTGCCATTTTTACAGCCTTTTTCTCCTACTCAGAAGCTTCTATTTCGACCAATTTCAGGCATTAAAATGACTCTAAACACACTTATTTTAGTTCCAAAAGTGATAATTCACATGCAGTAGTCATTTACAGTCGAAAAATAAAACATTAAAAAATTACCATTTCTGACCATCTGGAGAAAGTTCGACAGGTCATGGGTCATCGTTTTTCATCAGAAAATTGATTTTTTGGACTGTAGAAAAATTTATTTAAAATGTCAATTGGATTGGGCCTCGTGTTGAATAACTGCTTTTTAAAGCCCCAATGTGACCAAAATTGTTATTTTTACAGCCTTTTTCTCCTACTCTGGAAGCTTCTATTTCGACCAATTTCAGGCATTAAAATTACTCTAAACACACTTATTTTAGTTCCAAAAGTGATAATTCACATGCAGTAGTCATTTACAGTCAAAAAATAAAACATTAAAAAATTGCCATTTCTGACCATCTGGAGAAAGTTCGACAGGTTACGGGTCATTGTTTTTCATCAGAAAATTGATTTTTTGGACTGTAGAAAAATTGATTCAAAAATGTCAATTGGATTGGGCCTCGTGTTGAATAACTACTTTTTAAAGCCCCAATGTGACCAAAATTGCCATTTTTACAGCCTTTTTCTACTACTCAGAAGCTTCTATTTCGACCAATTTCAGGCATGAAAATGACTCTAAACACACTTATTTTAGTTCCAACAGTGATAATTCACATGCAGTAGTCATTTACAGTCAAAAAATAAAACATTAAAAAATTACCATTTCTGACCATCTGGAGAAAGTTCGACAGGTCACGGGTCATCGTTTTTCATCAGAAAATTGATTTTTTGGACTGTAGAAAAATGTATTCAAAATGTCAATTGGATTGGGCCTCGTGTTGAATAACTACTTTTTAAAGCCCCAATGTGACCAAAATTGCCATTTTTACAGCCTTTTTCTCCTACTCTGAAAGCTTCTATTTCGACCAATTTCAGGCATTAAAATTACTCTAAACACACTTATTTTAGTTCCAAAAGTGATAATTCACATGCAGTAGTCATTTACAGTCAAAAAATAAAACATTAAAAAATTGCCATTTCTGACCCATCTGGAGAAAGTTCGACAGGTCACGGGTCATCGTTTTTCATCATAAAACAGATTTTTTGGACTGTAGAAAAATTGATTCAAAATGTCAATTGGATTGTGCCTCGTGTTGAATAAGTACTTTTTAAAGCCTCAATTTGACCAAAATTGCCATTTTTACAGCCTTTTTCTCCTACTCAGAAGCTTCTATTTCGACCAATTTCAGGCATTAAAATGACTCTAAACACACTTATCTTAGTTCCAAAGGTGATAATTCACATGCAGTAGTCATTTACAGTCAAAAAATAAAACATTAAAAAATTAACATTTCTAACCATCTGGAGAAAGTTCGACAGGTCACGGGTCATCGTTTTTCATCAGAAAATTGATTTTTAGGACTGTAGAAAAATTGATTCAAAATGTCAATTGGATTGGGCCTCGTGTTGAATAACTACTTTTTAAAGCCCCAATGTGACCAAAATTGCCATTTTTACAGCCTTTTTCTTCTACTCAGAAGCTTCTATTTCGACCAATTTCAGGCATTAAAATGACTCTAAACACACTTATTTTAGTTCCAAAAGTGATAATTCACATGCAGTAGTCATTTACAGTCCAAAAATAAAACATTAAAAAATTAAAATTTTTGACCATCTGGAGAAAGTTCGACAGGTCACGGGTCATCGTTTTTCATCAGAAAATTGATTTTATGGACTGTAGAAAAATTGATTCAAAATGTCAATTGGATTGGGCCTCGTGTTGAATAACTACCTTTTAAAGCCCCAATGTGACCAAAATTGCCATTTTTACAGCCTTTTTCTACTACTCAGAAGCTTCTATTTCGACCAATTTCAGGCATGAAAATGACTCTAAACACACTTATTTTAGTTCCAACAGTGATAATTCACATGCAGTAGTCATTTACAGTCAAAAAATAAAACATTACAAAATTAACATTTCTAACCATCTGGAGAAAGTTCAACAGGTCACAGGTCACCGTTTATCATCAGAAAATTGATTTTTTGGACCGTCGAAAAATTGATTCAAAATGTTATTTGGATTGTGCCTCGTGTTGAATAAGTACTTTTTAAAGCCTCAATGTGACCAAAATTGCCATTTTTACAGCCTTTTTCAACTACTCAGAAGCTTCTATTTCGACCAATTTCAGGCATTAAAATTACTCTAAACACACTTATTTTAGTTCCAAAAGTGATAATTCACATGCAGTAGTCATTTACAGTCAAAAAATAAAACATTAAAAAATTACCATTTCTGACCATCTGGAGAAAGTTCGACAGGTCACGGGTCATCGTTTTTCATCAGAAAATTGATTTTTTGGACTGTAGAAAAATTGATTCAAAATGTCAATTGGATTGGGCCTCGTGTTGAATAACTACTTTTTAAAGCCTCAATTTGACCAAAATTGCCATTTTTACAGCCTTTTTCTCCTACTCAGAAGCTTCTATTTCGATGAATTTCAGGCATTAAAATGACTCTAAACACACTTATCTTAGTTCCAAAGGTGATAATTCACATGCAGTTGTCATTTACAGTCAAAAAATAAAACATTAAAAAATTACCATTTCTGACCATCTGGAGGAAGTTCGACAGGTCACGAGTCATCGTTTTTCATCAGAAAATTGATTTTTAGGACTGTAGAAAAATTGATTCAAAATGTCAATTGGATTGGGCCTCGTACTGAATAACTACTTTTTAAAGCCCCAATGTGACCAAAATTTCCATTTTTACAGCCTTTTTCTCCTACTCAGAAGCTTCTATTTCGACCAATTTCAGGCATTAAAATGACTCTAAACACACTTATTTTAGTTCCAAAAGTGATAATTCACATGCAGTAGTCATTTACAGTCCAAAAAAAAAACATTAAAAAATTAACATTTTTGACCATCTGGAGAAAGTTCGACAGGTCACGGGTCATCGTTTTTCATCAGAAAATTGATTTTATGGACTGTAGAAAAATTGATTCAAAATGTCAATTGGATTGGGCCTCGTGTTGAATAACTACTTTTTAAAGCCCCAATGTGACCAAAATTGCCATTTTTACTGCCTTTTTCAACTACTCAGAAGCTTCTATTTCGAGCAATTTCAGGCATTAAAATGACTCTAAACACACTTATTTTAGTTCCAAAAGTGATAATTCACATGCAGTAGTCATTTACAGTCAAAAAATAAAACATTAAAAAATTACCATTTCTGACCATCTGGAGAAAGTTCGACAGGTCACGGGTCATCGTTTTTCATCAGAAAATCGATTTTTTGGACTGTAGAAAAATTGATTCAAAATGTCAATTGGATTGGGCCTCGTGTTGAATAACTACTTTTTAAAGCCCCAATGTGACCAAAATTGCCATTTTTACAGCCTTTTTCTCCTACTCAGAGGCTTCTATTTCGACCAATTTCAGGCATTAAAATGACTCTAAACACACCTATTTTAGTTCCAAAAGTGATAATTCACATGCAGTAGTCATTTACAGTCAAAAAATAAAACATTAAAAAATTACCATTTCTGACCATCTGGAGAAAGTTTGACAGGTCACGGGTCATCGTTTTTCATCAGAAAATTGATTTTTTGGACTGTAGAAAAATTGATTCAAAAATGTCAATTGGATTGGGCCTCGTGTTGAATAACTACTTTTTAAAGCCCCAATGTGACCAAAATTGCCATTTTTACAGCCTTTTTCTCCTACTCAGAAGCTTCTATTTTGACCAATTTCAGGCATTAAAATGACTCTAAACACACTTATTTTAGTTCCAAAAGTGATAATTCACATGCAGTAGTCATGTACAGTCAAAAAATAAAACATTAAAAAATTACCATTTCTGACCATCTGGAGAAAGTTCGACAGGTCACACGGGTCATCGTTTTTCATCAGAAAATTGATTTTTTGGACTGTAGAAAAATTGATTCAAAATGTCATTTGGATTGTGCCTCGTGTTGCATAAGTACTTTTTAAAGCCTCAATGTGACCAAAATTGCCATTTTTACAGCCTTTTTCTCCTACTCAGAAGCTTCTATTTCGACCAATTTCAGGCATTAAAATGACTCTAAACACACTTATTTTAGTTCCAAAAGTGATAATTCACATGCAGTAGTCATTTACAGTCAAAAAATAAAACATTAAAAAATTACCATTTCTGACCATCTGGAGAAAGTTCGACAGGTGGTCATCGTTTTTCATCAGAAAATTGATTTTTTGGACTGTAGAAAAATTGATTCAAAAATGTCAATTGGATTGGGCCTCGTGTTGAATAACTACTTTTTAAAGCCCCAATGTGACCAAAATTGCAATTTTTACAGCCTTTTTCTACTACTCAGAAGCTTCTATTTCGACCAATTTCAGGCATGAAAATGACTCTAAACACACTTATTTTAGTTCCAACAGTGATAATTCACATGCAGTAGTCATTTACAGTCAAAAAATAAAACAATAAAAAATTAACATTTCTAACCATCTGGAGAAAGTTCAACAGGTCACGGGTCACCGTTTATCATCAGAAAATTGATTTTTTGGACCGTCGAAAAATTGATTCAAAATGTTATTTGGATTGTGCCTCGTGTTGAATAAGTACTTTTTAAAGCCTCAATGTGACCAAAATTGCCATTTTTACAGCCTTTTTCAACTACTCAGAAGCTTCTATTTCGACCAATTTCAGGCATTAAAATTACTCTAAACACACTTATTTTAGTTCCAAAAGTGATAATTCACATGCAGTAGTCATTTACAGTCAAAAAATAAAACATTAAAAAATTACCATTTCTGACCATCTGGAGAAAGTTCGACAGGTCACGGGTCATCGTTTTTCATCAGAAAATAGATTTTTTGGACTGTAGAAAAATTGATTCAGAATGTCAATTGGATTGGGCCTCGTGTTGAATAAGTACTTTTTAAAGCCTCAATTTGACCAAAATTGCCATTTTTACAGCCTTTTTCTCCTACTCAGAAGCTTCTATTTCGACCAATTTCAGGCATTAAAATGACTCTAAACACACTTATCTTAGTTCCAAAAGTGATAATTCACATGCAGTAGTCATTTACAGTCCAAAAATAAAACATTAAAAAATTACCATTTCTGACCATCTGGAGAAAGTTCGACAGGTCACGGGTCATCATTTTTCATCAGAAAATTGATTTTTTGGACTGTAGAAAAATTGATTCAAAAATGTCAATTGGATTGGGCCTTGTGTTGAATAACTACTTTCTAAAGCCCCAATGTGACCAAAATTGCCATTTTTACAGCCTTTTTCGCCTACTCAGAAGCTTCTATTTTGACCAATTTCAGGCATTAAAATGACTCTAAACACACTTATTTTAGTTCCAAAAGTGATAATTCACATGCAGTAGTCATTTACAGTCCAAAAATAAACCATTAAAAAATTACCATTTCTGACCATCTGGAGAAAGTTTGACAGGTCACGGGTCATCGTTTTTCATCAGAAAATTGATTTTTTTGACTGTAGAAAAATTCATTCAAAATGTCATTTGGATTGTGCCTCATGTTGAATAAGTACTTTTTAAAGCCTCAATGTGACCAAAATTGCCATTTTTACAGCCTTTTTCTCCTACTCAGAAGCTTCTATTTCAACCAATTTCAGGCATTAAAATGACTCTAAACACACTTATTTTAGTTCCAAAAGTGATAATTCACATGCAGTAGTCATTTACAGTCAAAAAATAAAACATTAAAAAATTACCATTTCTGACCATCTGGAGAAAGTTCGACAGGTCACGGGTCATCGTTTTTCATCATAAAATAGATTTTTTGGACTGTAGAAAAATTGATTCAAAATGTCAATTGGATTGTGCCTCGTGTTGAATAAGTACTTTTTAAAGCCTCAATTTGACCAAAATTGCCATTTTTACAGCCTTTTTCTCCTACTCAGAAGCTTCTATTTCGACTAATTTCAGGCATTAAAATGACTCTAAACACACTTATCTTAGTTCCAAAGGTGATAATTCACATGCAGTTGTCATTTACAGTCAAAAAATAAAACATTAAAAAATTACCATTTCTGACCATCTGGAGAAAGTTCGACAGGTCACGGGTCATCGTTTTTCATCAGAAAATTGATTTTATGGACTGTAGAAAAATTGATTCAAAATGTCATTTGGATTGTGCCTCGTGTTGAATAACTACTTTTTAAAGCCCCAATGTGAACAAAATTGCCATTTTTACAGCCTTTTTCTACTACTCAGAAGCTTCTATTTCGACCAATTTCAGGCATGAAAATGACTCTAAACACACTTATTTTAGTTCCAACAGTGATAATTCACATGCAGTAGTCATTTACAGTCAAAAAATAAAACATTAAAAAATTAGCATTTCTGACCATCTGGAGAAAGTTCAACAGGTCACGGGTCATCGTTTTTCATCAGAAAATTGATTTTTTGGACCATAGAAAAATTGATTCAAAATGTTATTTGGATTGTGCCTCGTGTTGAATAAGTACTTTTTAAAGCCTCAATGTGATCAAAATTGCCATTTTTACAGCCTTTTTCAACTACTCAGAAGCTTCTATTTCGACCAATTTCAGGCATTAAAATTACTCTAAACACACTTATTTTAGTTCCAAAAGTGATAATTCACATGCAGTAGTCATTTACAGTCAAAAAATAAAACATTAAAAAATTACCATTTCTAACCATCTGGAGAAAGTTCGACAGGTCACGGGTCATCGTTTTTCATCAGAAAATAGATTTTTTGGACTGTAGAAAAATTGATTCAAAATGTCAATTGGATTGGGCCTCGTGTTGAATAACTACTTTTTAAAGCCCCAATGTGACCAAAATTGCCATTTTTACAGCCTTTTTCTCCTACTCAGAAGCTTCTATTTTGACCAATTTCAGGCATTAAAATGACTCTAAACACACTTATTTTAGTTCCAAAAGTGATAATTCACATGCAGTAGTCATTTACAGTCAAAAAATAAAACATTAAAAAATTACCATTTCTGACCATCTGGAGGAAGTTCGACAGGTCACGAGTCATCGTTTTTCATCAGAAAATTGATTTTTAGGACTGTAGAAAAATTGATTCAAAATGTCAATTGGATTGGGCCTCGTGCTGAATAACTACTTTTTAAAGCCCCAATGTGACCAAAATTGCCATTTTTACAGCCTTTTTCTCCTACTCAGAAGCTTCTATTTCGACCAATTTCAGGCATTAAAATGACTCTAAACACACTTATTTTAGTTCCAAAAGTGATAATTCACATGCAGTAGTCATTTACAGTCCAAAAAAAAAACATAAAAAAATTAAAATTTTTGACCATCTGGAGAAAGTTCGACAGGTCACGGGTCATCGTTTTTCATCAGAAAATTGATTTTATGGACTGTAGAAAAATTGATTCAAAATGTCAATTGGATTGGGCCTCGTGTTGAATAACTACTTTTTAAAGCCCCAATGTGACCAAAATTGCCATTTTTACAGCCTTTTTCTACTACTCAGAAGCTTCTATTTCGACCAATTTCAGGCATGAAAATGACTCTAAACACACTTATTTTAGTTCCAACAGTGATAATTCACATGCAGTAGTCATTTACAGTCAAAAAATAAAACATTAAAAAATTAACATTTCTAACCATCTGGAGAAAGTTCAACAGGTCACGGGTCACCGTTTATCATCAGAAAATTGATTTTTTGGACCGTCGAAAAATTGATTCAAAATGTTATTTGGATTGTGCCTCGTGTTGAATAAGTACTTTTTAAAGCCTCAATGTGACCAAAATTGCCATTTTTACTGCCTTTTTCAACTACTCAGAAGCTTCTATTTCGATCAATTTCAGGCATTAAAATGACTCTAAACACACTTATTTTAGTTCCAAAAGTGATAATTCACATGCAGTAGTCATTTACAGTCAAAAAATAAAACATTAAAAAATTACCATTTCTGACCATCTGGAGAAAGTTCGACAGGTCACGGGTCATCGTTTTTCATCAGAAAATCGATTTTTTGGACTGTAGAAAAATTGATTCAAAATGTCAATTGGATTGGGCCTCGTGTTGAATAACTACTTTTTAAAGCCCCAATGTGACCAAAATTGCCATTTTTACAGCCTTTTTCTCCTACTCAGAGGCTTCTATTTCGACCAATTTCAGGCATTAAAATGACTCTAAACACACTTATTTTAGTTCCAAAAGTGATAATTCACATGCAGTAGTCATTTACAGTCAAAAAATAAAACATTAAAAAATTACCATTTCTGACCATCTGGAGAAAGTTTGACAGGTCACGGGTCATCATTTTTCATCAGAAAATTGATTTTTTGGACTGTAGAAAAATTGATTCAAAAATGTCAATTGGATTGGGCCTCATGTTGAATAACTACTTTTTAAAGCCCCAATGTGACCAAAATTGCCATTTTTACAGCCTTTTTCTACTACTCAGAAGCTTCTATTTCGACCAATTTCAGGCATGAAAATGACTCTAAACACACTTATTTTAGTTCCAACAGTGATAATTCACATGCAGTAGTCATTTACAGTCAAAAAATAAAACAATAAAAAATTAACATTTCTAACCATCTGGAGAAAGTTCAACAGGTCACGGGTCACCGTTTATCATCAGAAAATTGATTTTTTGGACCGTCGAAAAATTGATTCAAAATGTTATTTGGATTGTGCCTCGTGTTGAATAAGTACTTTTTAAAGCCTCAATGTGACCAAAATTGCCATTTTTACAGCCTTTTTCAACTACTCAGAAGCTTCTATTTCGACCAATTTCAGGCATTAAAATTACTCTAAACACACTTATTTTAGTTCCAAAAGTGATAATTCACATGCAGTAGTCATTTACAGTCAAAAAATAAAACATTAAAAAATTACAATTTCTGACCATCTGGAGAAAGTTCGACAGGTCACGGGTCATCGTTTTTCATCAGAAAATAGATTTTTTGGACTGTAGAAAAATTGATTCAGAATGTCAATTGGATTGTGCCTCGTGTTGAATAAGTACTTTTTAAAGCCTCAATTTGACCAAAATTGCCATTTTTACAGCCTTTTTCTCCTACTCAGAAGCTTCTATTTCGACCAATTTCAGGCATTAAAATGACTCTAAACACACTTATCTTAGTTCCAAAAGTGATAATTCACATGCAGTAGTCATTTACAGTCCAAAAATAAAACATTAAAAAATTACCATTTCTGACCATCTGGAGAAAGTTCGACAGGTCACGGGTCATCATTTTTCATCAGAAAATTGATTTTTTGGACTGTAGAAAAATTGATTCAAAAATGTCAATTGGATTGGGCCTTGTGTTGAATAACTACTTTCTAAAGCCCCAATGTGACCAAAATTGCCATTTTTACAGCCTTTTTCGCCTACTCAGAAGCTTCTATTTTGACCAATTTCAGGCATTAAAATGACTCTAAACACACTTATTTTAGTTCCAAAAGTGATAATTCACATGCAGTAGTCATTTACAGTCCAAAAATAAACCATTAAAAAATTACCATTTCTGACCATCTGGAGAAAGTTTGACAGGTCACGGGTCATCGTTTTTCATCAGAAAATCGATTTTTTGGACTGTAGAAAAATTGATTCAAAATGTCAATTGGATTGGGCCTCGTGTTGAATAACTACTTTTTAAAGCCCCAATGTGACCAAAATTGCCATTTTTACAGCCTTTTTCTCCTACTCAGAGGCTTCTATTTCGACCAATTTCAGGCATTAAAATGACTCTAAACACACTTATTTTAGTTCCAAAAGTGATAATTCACATGCAGTAGTCATTTACAGTCAAAAAATAAAACATTAAAAAATTACCATTTCTGACCATCTGGAGGAAGTTCGACAGGTCACGAGTCATCGTTTTTCATCAGAAAATTGATTTTTAGGACTGTAGAAAAATTGATTCAAAATGTCAATTGGATTGGGCCTCGTGCTGAATAAGTACTTTTTAAAGCCTCAATGTGACCAAAATTGCCATTTTTACTGCCTTTTTCAACTACTCAGAAGCTTCTATTTCGATCAATTTCAGGCATTAAAATGACTCTAAACACACTTATTTTAGTTCCAAAAGTGATAATTCACATGCAGTAGTCATTTACAGTCAAAAAATAAAACATTAAAAAATTACCATTTCTGACCATCTGGAGAAAGTTCGACAGGTCACGGGTCATCGTTTTTCATCAGAAAATCGATTTTTTGGACTGTAGAAAAATTGATTCAAAATGTCAATTGGATTGGGCCTCGTGTTGAATAACTACTTTTTAAAGCCCCAATGTGACCAAAATTGCCATTTTTACAGCCTTTTTCTCCTACTCAGAGGCTTCTATTTCGACCAATTTCAGGCATTAAAATGACTCTAAACACACTTATTTTAGTTCCAAAAGTGATAATTCACATGCAGTAGTCATTTACAGTCAAAAAATAAAACATTAAAAAATTACCATTTCTGACCATCTGGAGAAAGTTTGACAGGTCACGGGTCATCATTTTTCATCAGAAAATTGATTTTTTGGACTGTAGAAAAATTGATTCAAAAATGTCAATTGGATTGGGCCTTGTGTTGAATAACTACTTTCTAAAGCCCCAATGTGACCAAAATTGCCATTTTTACAGCCTTTTTCGCCTACTCAGAAGCTTCTATTTTGACCAATTTCAGGCATTAAAATGACTCTAAACACACTTATTTTAGTTCCAAAAGTGATAATTCACATGCAGTAGTCATTTACAGTCCAAAAATAAACCATTAAAAAATTACCATTTCTGACCATCTGGAGAAAGTTTGACAGGTCACGGGTCATCGTTTTTCATCAGAAAATCGATTTTTTGGACTGTAGAAAAATTGATTCAAAATGTCAATTGGATTGGGCCTCGTGTTGAATAACTACTTTTTAAAGCCCCAATGTGACCAAAATTGCCATTTTTACAGCCTTTTTCTCCTACTCAGAGGCTTCTATTTCGACCAATTTCAGGCATTAAAATGACTCTAAACACACTTATTTTAGTTCCAAAAGTGATAATTCACATGCAGTAGTCATTTACAGTCAAAAAATAAAACATTAAAAAATTACCATTTCTGACCATCTGGAGGAAGTTCGACAGGTCACGAGTCATCGTTTTTCATCAGAAAATTGATTTTTAGGACTGTAGAAAAATTGATTCAAAATGTCAATTGGATTGGGCCTCGTGCTGAATAAGTACTTTTTAAAGCCTCAATGTGACCAAAATTGCCATTTTTACTGCCTTTTTCAACTACTCAGAAGCTTCTATTTCGATCAATTTCAGGCATTAAAATGACTCTAAACACACTTATTTTAGTTCCAAAAGTGATAATTCACATGCAGTAGTCATTTACAGTCAAAAAATAAAACATTAAAAAATTACCATTTCTGACCATCTGGAGAAAGTTCGACAGGTCACGGGTCATCGTTTTTCATCAGAAAATCGATTTTTTGGACTGTAGAAAAATTGATTCAAAATGTCAATTGGATTGGGCCTCGTGTTGAATAACTACTTTTTAAAGCCCCAATGTGACCAAAATTGCCATTTTTACAGCCTTTTTCTCCTACTCAGAGGCTTCTATTTCGACCAATTTCAGGCATTAAAATGACTCTAAACACACTTATTTTAGTTCCAAAAGTGATAATTCACATGCAGTAGTCATTTACAGTCAAAAAATAAAACATTAAAAAATTACCATTTCTGACCATCTGGAGAAAGTTTGACAGGTCACGGGTCATCATTTTTCATCAGAAAATTGATTTTTTGGACTGTAGAAAAATTGATTCAAAAATGTCAATTGGATTGGGCCTCGTGTTGAATAACTACTTTTTAAAGCCCCAATGTGACCAAAATTGCCATTTTTACAGCCTTTTTCTACTACTCAGAAGCTTCTATTTCGACCAATTTCAGGCATGAAAATGACTCTAAACACACTTATTTTAGTTCCAACAGTGATAATTCACATGCAGTAGTCATTTACAGTCAAAAAATAAAACAATAAAAAATTAACATTTCTAACCATCTGGAGAAAGTTCAACAGGTCACGGGTCACCGTTTATCATCAGAAAATTGATTTTTTGGACCGTCGAAAAATTGATTCAAAATGTTATTTGGATTGTGCCTCGTGTTGAATAAGTACTTTTTAAAGCCTCAATGTGACCAAAATTGCCATTTTTACAGCCTTTTTCAACTACTCAGAAGCTTCTATTTCGACCAATTTCAGGCATTAAAATTACTCTAAACACACTTATTTTAGTTCCAAAAGTGATAATTCACATGCAGTAGTCATTTACAGTCAAAAAATAAAACATTAAAAAATTACCATTTCTGACCATCTGGAGAAAGTTCGACAGGTCACGGGTCATCGTTTTTCATCAGAAAATAGATTTTTTGGACTGTAGAAAAATTGATTCAGAATGTCAATTGGATTGTGCCTCGTGTTGAATAAGTACTTTTTAAAGCCTCAATTTGACCAAAATTGCCATTTTTACAGCCTTTTTCTCCTACTCAGAAGCTTCTATTTCGACCAATTTCAGGCATTAAAATGACTCTAAACACACTTATCTTAGTTCCAAAAGTGATAATTCACATGCAGTAGTCATTTACAGTCCAAAAATAAAACATTAAAAAATTACCATTTCTGACCATCTGGAGAAAGTTCGACAGGTCACGGGTCATCATTTTTCATCAGAAAATTGATTTTTTGGACTGTAGAAAAATTGATTCAAAAATGTCAATTGGATTGGGCCTTGTGTTGAATAACTACTTTCTAAAGCCCCAATGTGACCAAAATTGCCATTTTTACAGCCTTTTTCGCCTACTCAGAAGCTTCTATTTTGACCAATTTCAGGCATTAAAATGACTCTAAACACACTTATTTTAGTTCCAAAAGTGATAATTCACATGCAGTAGTCATTTACAGTCCAAAAAAAAAACATAAAAAAATTAAAATTTTTGACCATCTGGAGAAAGTTCGACAGGTCACGGGTCATCGTTTTTCATCAGAAAATTGATTTTATGGACTGTAGAAAAATTGATTCAAAATGTCAATTGGATTGGGCCTCGTGTTGAATAACTACTTTTTAAAGCCCCAATGTGACCAAAATTGCCATTTTTACAGCCTTTTTCTACTACTCAGAAGCTTCTATTTCGACCAATTTCAGGCATGAAAATGACTCTAAACACACTTATTTTAGTTCCAACAGTGATAATTCACATGCAGTAGTCATTTACAGTCAAAAAATAAAACATTAAAAAATTAACATTTCTAACCATCTGGAGAAAGTTCAACAGGTCACGGGTCACCGTTTATCATCAGAAAATTGATTTTTTGGACCGTCGAAAAATTGATTCAAAATGTTATTTGGATTGTGCCTCGTGTTGAATAAGTACTTTTTAAAGCCTCAATGTGACCAAAATTGCCATTTTTACTGCCTTTTTCAACTACTCAGAAGCTTCTATTTCGATCAATTTCAGGCATTAAAATGACTCTAAACACACTTATTTTAGTTCCAAAAGTGATAATTCACATGCAGTAGTCATTTACAGTCAAAAAATAAAACATTAAAAAATTACCATTTCTGACCATCTGGAGAAAGTTCGACAGGTCACGGGTCATCGTTTTTCATCAGAAAATCGATTTTTTGGACTGTAGAAAAATTGATTCAAAATGTCAATTGGATTGGGCCTCGTGTTGAATAACTACTTTTTTAAAGCCCCAATGTGACCAAAATTGCCATTTTTACAGCCTTTTTCTCCTACTCAGAGGCTTCTATTTCGACCAATTTCAGGCATTAAAATGACTCTAAACACACTTATTTTAGTTCCAAAAGTGATAATTCACATGCAGTAGTCATTTACAGTCAAAAAATAAAACATTAAAAAATTACCATTTCTGACCATCTGGAGAAAGTTTGACAGGTCACGGGTCATCATTTTTCATCAGAAAATTGATTTTTTGGACTGTAGAAAAATTGATTCAAAAATGTCAATTGGATTGGGCCTCGTGTTGAATAACTACTTTTTAAAGCCCCAATGTGACCAAAATTGCCATTTTTACAGCCTTTTTCTACTACTCAGAAGCTTCTATTTCGACCAATTTCAGGCATGAAAATGACTCTAAACACACTTATTTTAGTTCCAACAGTGATAATTCACATGCAGTAGTCATTTACAGTCAAAAAATAAAACAATAAAAAATTAACATTTCTAACCATCTGGAGAAAGTTCAACAGGTCACGGGTCACCGTTTATCATCAGAAAATTGATTTTTTGGACCGTCGAAAAATTGATTCAAAATGTTATTTGGATTGTGCCTCGTGTTGAATAAGTACTTTTTAAAGCCTCAATGTGACCAAAATTGCCATTTTTACAGCCTTTTTCAACTACTCAGAAGCTTCTATTTCGACCAATTTCAGGCATTAAAATTACTCTAAACACACTTATTTTAGTTCCAAAAGTGATAATTCACATGCAGTAGTCATTTACAGTCAAAAAATAAAACATTAAAAAATTACAATTTCTGACCATCTGGAGAAAGTTCGACAGGTCACGGGTCATCGTTTTTCATCAGAAAATAGATTTTTTGGACTGTAGAAAAATTGATTCAGAATGTCAATTGGATTGTGCCTCGTGTTGAATAAGTACTTTTTAAAGCCTCAATTTGACCAAAATTGCCATTTTTACAGCCTTTTTCTCCTACTCAGAAGCTTCTATTTCGACCAATTTCAGGCATTAAAATGACTCTAAACACACTTATCTTAGTTCCAAAAGTGATAATTCACATGCAGTAGTCATTTACAGTCCAAAAATAAAACATTAAAAAATTACCATTTCTGACCATCTGGAGAAAGTTCGACAGGTCACGGGTCATCATTTTTCATCAGAAAATTGATTTTTTGGACTGTAGAAAAATTGATTCAAAAATGTCAATTGGATTGGGCCTTGTGTTGAATAACTACTTTCTAAAGCCCCAATGTGACCAAAATTGCCATTTTTACAGCCTTTTTCGCCTTCTCAGAAGCTTCTATTTTGACCAATTTCAGGCATTAAAATGACTCTAAACACACTTATTTTAGTTCCAAAAGTGATAATTCACATGCAGTAGTCATTTACAGTCCAAAAATAAACCATTAAAAAATTACCATTTCTGACCATCTGGAGAAAGTTTGACAGGTCACGGGTCATCGTTTTTCATCAGAAAATCGATTTTTTGGACTGTAGAAAAATTGATTCAAAATGTCAATTGGATTGGGCCTCGTGTTGAATAACTACTTTTTAAAGCCCCAATGTGACCAAAATTGCCATTTTTACAGCCTTTTTCTCCTACTCAGAGGCTTCTATTTCGACCAATTTCAGGCATTAAAATGACTCTAAACACACTTATTTTAGTTCCAAAAGTGATAATTCACATGCAGTAGTCATTTACAGTCAAAAAATAAAACATTAAAAAATTACCATTTCTGACCATCTGGAGGAAGTTCGACAGGTCACGAGTCATCGTTTTTCATCAGAAAATTGATTTTTAGGACTGTAGAAAAATTGATTCAAAATGTCAATTGGATTGGGCCTCGTGCTGAATAAGTACTTTTTAAAGCCTCAATGTGACCAAAATTGCCATTTTTACTGCCTTTTTCAACTACTCAGAAGCTTCTATTTCGATCAATTTCAGGCATTAAAATGACTCTAAACACACTTATTTTAGTTCCAAAAGTGATAATTCACATGCAGTAGTCATTTACAGTCAAAAAATAAAACATTAAAAAATTACCATTTCTGACCATCTGGAGAAAGTTCGACAGGTCACGGGTCATCGTTTTTCATCAGAAAATCGATTTTTTGGACTGTAGAAAAATTGATTCAAAATGTCAATTGGATTGGGCCTCGTGTTGAATAACTACTTTTTAAAGCCCCAATGTGACCAAAATTGCCATTTTTACAGCCTTTTTCTCCTACTCAGAGGCTTCTATTTCGACCAATTTCAGGCATTAAAATGACTCTAAACACACTTATTTTAGTTCCAAAAGTGATAATTCACATGCAGTAGTCATTTACAGTCAAAAAATAAAACATTAAAAAATTACCATTTCTGACCATCTGGAGAAAGTTTGACAGGTCACGGGTCATCATTTTTCATCAGAAAATTGATTTTTTGGACTGTAGAAAAATTGATTCAAAAATGTCAATTGGATTGGGCCTCGTGTTGAATAACTACTTTTTAAAGCCCCAATGTGACCAAAATTGCCATTTTTACAGCCTTTTTCTACTACTCAGAAGCTTCTATTTCGACCAATTTCAGGCATGAAAATGACTCTAAACACACTTATTTTAGTTCCAACAGTGATAATTCACATGCAGTAGTCATTTACAGTCAAAAAATAAAACAATAAAAAATTAACATTTCTAACCATCTGGAGAAAGTTCAACAGGTCACGGGTCACCGTTTATCATCAGAAAATTGATTTTTTGGACCGTCGAAAAATTGATTCAAAATGTTATTTGGATTGTGCCTCGTGTTGAATAAGTACTTTTTAAAGCCTCAATGTGACCAAAATTGCCATTTTACAGCCTTTTTCAACTACTCAGAAGCTTCTATTTCGACCAATTTCAGGCATTAAAATTACTCTAAACACACTTATTTTAGTTCCAAAAGTGATAATTCACATGCAGTAGTCATTTACAGTCAAAAAATAAAACATTAAAAAATTACCATTTCTGACCATCTGGAGAAAGTTCGACAGGTCACGGGTCATCGTTTTTCATCAGAAAATAGATTTTTTGGACTGTAGAAAAATTGATTCAGAATGTCAATTGGATTGTGCCTCGTGTTGAATAAGTACTTTTTAAAGCCTCAATTTGACCAAAATTGCCATTTTTACAGCCTTTTTCTCCTACTCAGAAGCTTCTATTTCGACCAATTTCAGGCATTAAAATGACTCTAAACACACTTATCTTAGTTCCAAAAGTGATAATTCACATGCAGTAGTCATTTACAGTCCAAAAATAAAACATTAAAAAATTACCATTTCTGACCATCTGGAGAAAGTTCGACAGGTCACGGGTCATCATTTTTCATCAGAAAATTGATTTTTTGGACTGTAGAAAAATTGATTCAAAAATGTCAATTGGATTGGGCCTTGTGTTGAATAACTACTTTCTAAAGCCCCAATGTGACCAAAATTGCCATTTTTACAGCCTTTTTCGCCTACTCAGAAGCTTCTATTTTGACCAATTTCAGGCATTAAAATGACTCTAAACACACTTATTTTAGTTCCAAAAGTGATAATTCACATGCAGTAGTCATTTACAGTCCAAAAATAAACCATTAAAAAATTACCATTTCTGACCATCTGGAGAAAGTTTGACAGGTCACGGGTCATCGTTTTTCATCAGAAAATCGATTTTTTGGACTGTAGAAAAATTGATTCAAAAATGTCAATTGGATTGGGCCTCGTGTTGAATAACTACTTTTTAAAGCCCCAATGTGACCAAAATTGCCATTTTTACAGCCTTTTTCTACTACTCAGAAGCTTCTATTTCGACCAATTTCAGGCATGAAAATGACTCTAAACACACTTATTTTAGTTCCAACAGTGATAATTCACATGCAGTAGTCATTTACAGTCAAAAAATAAAACAATAAAAAATTAACATTTCTAACCATCTGGAGAAAGTTCAACAGGTCACGGGTCACCGTTTATCATCAGAAAATTGATTTTTTGGACCGTCGAAAAATTGATTCAAAATGTTATTTGGATTGTGCCTCGTGTTGAATAAGTACTTTTTAAAGCCTCAATGTGACCAAAATTGCCATTTTTACAGCCTTTTTCAACTACTCAGAAGCTTCTATTTCGACCAATTTCAGGCATTAAAATTACTCTAAACACACTTATTTTAGTTCCAAAAGTGATAATTCACATGCAGTAGTCATTTACAGTCAAAAAATAAAACATTAAAAAATTACCATTTCTGACCATCTGGAGAAAGTTCGACAGGTCACGGGTCATCGTTTTTCATCAGAAAATAGATTTTTTGGACTGTAGAAAAATTGATTCAGAATGTCAATTGGATTGTGCCTCGTGTTGAATAAGTACTTTTTAAAGCCTCAATTTGACCAAAATTGCCATTTTTACAGCCTTTTTCTCCTACTCAGAAGCTTCTATTTCGACCAATTTCAGGCATTAAAATGACTCTAAACACACTTATCTTAGTTCCAAAAGTGATAATTCACATGCAGTAGTCATTTACAGTCCAAAAATAAAACATTAAAAAATTACCATTTCTGACCATCTGGAGAAAGTTCGACAGGTCACGGGTCATCATTTTTCATCAGAAAATTGATTTTTTGGACTGTAGAAAAATTGATTCAAAAATGTCAATTGGATTGGGCCTTGTGTTGAATAACTACTTTCTAAAGCCCCAATGTGACCAAAATTGCCATTTTTACAGCCTTTTTCGCCTACTCAGAAGCTTCTATTTTGACCAATTTCAGGCATTAAAATGACTCTAAACACACTTATTTTAGTTCCAAAAGTGATAATTCACATGCAGTAGTCATTTACAGTCCAAAAATAAACCATTAAAAAATTACCATTTCTGACCATCTGGAGAAAGTTTGACAGGTCACGGGTCATCGTTTTTCATCAGAAAATTGATTTTTTTGACTGTAGAAAAATTCATTCAAAATGTCATTTGGATTGTGCCTCATGTTGAATAAGTACTTTTTAAAGCCTCAATGTGACCAAAATTGCCATTTTTACAGCCTTTTTCTCCTACTCAGAAGCTTCTATTTCAACCAATTTCAGGCATTAAAATGACTCTAAACACACTTATTTTAGTTCCAAAAGTGATAATTCACATGCAGTAGTCATTTACAGTCAAAAAATAAAACATTAAAAAATTACCATTTCTGACCATCTGGAGAAAGTTCGACAGGTCACGGGTCATCGTTTTTCATCATAAAATAGATTTTTTGGACTGTAGAAAAATTGATTCAAAATGTCAATTGGATTGTGCCTCGTGTTGAATAAGTACTTTTTAAAGCCTCAATTTGACCAAAATTGCCATTTTTACAGCCTTTTTCTCCTACTCAGAAGCTTCTATTTCGACCAATTTCAGGCATTAAAATGACTCTAAACACACTTATCTTAGTTCCAAAGGTGATAATTCACATGCAGTTGTCATTTACAGTCAAAAAATAAAACATTAAAAAATTACCATTTCTGACCATCTGGAGAAAGTTCGACAGGTCACGGGTCATCGTTTTTCATCAGAAAATTGATTTTATGGACTGTAGAAAAATTGATTCAAAATGTCATTTGGATTGTGCCTCGTGTTGAATAACTACTTTTTAAAGCCCCAATGTGAACAAAATTGCCATTTTTACAGCCTTTTTCTACTACTCAGAAGCTTCTATTTCGACCAATTTCAGGCATGAAAATGACTCTAAACACACTTATTTTAGTTCCAACAGTGATAATTCACATGCAGTAGTCATTTACAGTCAAAAAATAAAATATTAAAAAATTAGCATTTCTGACCATCTGGAGAAAGTTCAACAGGTCACGGGTCATCGTTTTTCATCAGAAAATTGATTTTTTGGACCATAGAAAAATTGATTCAAAATGTTATTTGGATTGTGCCTCGTGTTGAATAAGTACTTTTTAAAGCCTCAATGTGATCAAAATTGCCATTTTTACAGCCTTTTTCAACTACTCAGAAGCTTCTATTTCGACCAATTTCAGGCATTAAAATTACTCTAAACACACTTATTTTAGTTCCAAAAGTGATAATTCACATGCAGTAGTCATTTACAGTCAAAAAATAAAACATTAAAAAATTACCATTTCTAACCATCTGGAGAAAGTTCGACAGGTCACGGGTCATCGTTTTTCATCAGAAAATAGATTTTTTGGACTGTAGAAAAATTGATTCAAAATGTCAATTGGATTGGGCCTCGTGTTGAATAACTACTTTTTAAAGCCCCAATGTGACCAAAATTGCCATTTTTACAGCCTTTTTCTCCTACTCAGAAGCTTCTATTTTGACCAATTTCAGGCATTAAAATGACTCTAAACACACTTATTTTAGTTCCAAAAGTGATAATTCACATGCAGTAGTCATTTACAGTCAAAAAATAAAACATTAAAAAATTACCATTTCTGACCATCTGGAGGAAGTTCGACAGGTCACGAGTCATCGTTTTTCATCAGAAAATTGATTTTTAGGACTGTAGAAAAATTGATTCAAAATGTCAATTGGATTGGGCCTCGTGCTGAATAACTACTTTTTAAAGCCCCAATGTGACCAAAATTGCCATTTTTACAGCCTTTTTCTCCTACTCAGAAGCTTCTATTTCGACCAATTTCAGGCATTAAAATGACTCTAAACACACTTATTTTAGTTCCAAAAGTGATAATTCACATGCAGTAGTCATTTACAGTCCAAAAAAAAAACATAAAAAAATTAAAATTTTTGACCATCTGGAGAAAGTTCGACAGGTCACGGGTCATCGTTTTTCATCAGAAAATTGATTTTATGGACTGTAGAAAAATTGATTCAAAATGTCAATTGGATTGGGCCTCGTGTTGAATAACTACTTTTTAAAGCCCCAATGTGACCAAAATTGCCATTTTTACTGCCTTTTTCAACTACTCATAAGCTTCTATTTCGATCAATTTCAGGCATTAAAATGACTCTAAACACACTTATTTTAGTTCCAAAAGTGATAATTCACATGCAGTAGTCATTTACAGTCAAAAAATAAAACATTAAAAAATTACCATTTCTGACCATCTGGAGAAAGTTCGACAGGTCACGGGTCATCGTTTTTCATCAGAAAATCGATTTTTTGGACTGTAGAAAAATTGATTCAAAATGTCAATTGGATTGGGCCTCGTGTTGAATAACTACTTTTTAAAGCCCCAATGTGACCAAAATTGCCATTTTTACAGCCTTTTTCTCCTACTCAGAGGCTTCTATTTCGACCAATTTCAGGCATTAAAATGACTCTAAACACACTTATTTTAGTTCCAAAAGTGATAATTCACATGCAGTAGTCATTTACAGTCAAAAAATAAAACATTAAAAAATTACCATTTCTGACCATCTGGAGAAAGTTTGACAGGTCACGGGTCATCATTTTTCATCAGAAAATTGATTTTTTGGACTGTAGAAAAATTGATTAAAAAATGTCAATTGGATTGGGCCTCGTGTTGAATAACTACTTTTTAAAGCCCCAATGTGACCAAAATTGCCATTTTTACAGCCTTTTTCTCCTACTCAGAAGCTTCTATTTCGACCAATTTCAGGCATTAAAATGACTCTAAACACACTTATTTTAGTTCCAAAAGTGATAATTCACATGCAGTAGTCATTTACAGTCAAAAAGTAAAACATTAAAAAATTACCATTTCTGACCATCTGGAGAAAGTTCAACAGGTCACGGGTCATCATTTTTCATCAGACAATTGAGTTTTTTGGACTGTAGAAAAATTGATTCAAAATGTCATTTGGATTGTGCCTCGTGTTGAATAAGTACTTTTTAAAGCCTCAATGTGACCAAAATTGCCATTTTTACAGCCTTTTTCTCCTACTCAGAAGCTTCTATTTCGACCAATTTCAGGCATTAAAATGACTCTAAACACACTTATGTTAGTTCCAAAAGTGATAATTCACATGCAGTAGTCATTTACAGTCAAAAAATAAAACATTAAAAAATTACCATTTCTGACCATCTGGAGAAAGTTCGACAGGTCACGGGTCATCGTTTTTCATCAGAAAATTGATTTTTTGGACTGTAGAAAAATTTATTCAAAATGTCAATTGGATTGGGCCTCGTGTTGAATAACTACTTTTTAAAGCCCCAATGTGACCAAAATTGTTATTTTTACAGCCTTTTTCTCCTACTCTGGAATCTTCTATTTCGACCAATTTCAGGCATTAAAATTACTCTAAACACACTTATTTTAGTTCCAAAAGTGATAATTCACATGCAGTAGTCATTTACAGTCAAAAAATAAAACATTAAAAAATTGCCATTTCTGACCATCTGGAGAAAGTTCGACAGGTCACGGGTCATTGTTTTTCATCAGAAAATTGATTTTTTGGTCTGTAGAAAAATTGATTCAAAAATGTCAATTGGATTGGGCCTCGTGTTGAATAACTACTTTTTAAAGCCCCAATGTGACCAAAATTGCAATTTTTACAGCCTTTTTCTACTACTCAGAAGCTTCTATTTCGACCAATTTCAGGCATGAAAATGACTCTAAACACACTTATTTTAGTTCCAACAGTGATAATTCACATGCAGTAGTCATTTACAGTCAAAAAATAAAACATTAAAAAATTACCATTTCTGACCATCTGGAGGAAGTTCGACAGGTCACGAGTCATCGTTTTTCATCAGAAAATTGATTTTTAGGACTGTAGAAAAATTGATTCAAAATGTCAATTGGATTGGGCCTCGTGCTGAATAACTACTTTTTAAAGCCCCAATGTGACCAAAATTGCCATTTTTACAGCCTTTTTCTCCTACTCAGAAGCTTCTATTTCGACCAATTTCAGGCATTAAAATGACTCTAAACACACTTATGATAGTTCCAAAAGTGATAATTCACATGCAGTAGTCATTTACAGTCCAAAAAAAAAACATAAAAAAATTAAAATTTTTGACCATCTGGAGAAAGTTCGACAGGTCACGGGTCATCGTTTTTCATCAGAAAATTGATTTTATGGACTGTAGAAAAATTGATTCAAAATGTCAATTGGATTGGGCCTCGTGTTGAATAACTACTTTTTAAAGCCCCAATGTGACCAAAATTGCCATTTTTACAGCCTTTTTCTACTACTCAGAAGCTTCTATTTCGACCAATTTCAGGCATGAAAATGACTCTAAACACACTTATTTTAGTTCCAACAGTGATAATTCACATGCAGTAGTCATTTACAGTCAAAAAATAAAACATTAAAAAATTAACATTTCTAACCATCTGGAGAAAGTTCAACAGGTCACGGGTCACCGTTTATCATCAGAAAAATTGATTTTTTGGACCGTCGAAAAATTGATTCAAAATGTTATTTGGATTGTGCCTCGTGTTGAATAAGTACTTTTTAAAGCCTCAATGTGACCAAAATTACCATTTTTACTGCCTTTTTCAACTACTCAGAAGCTTCTATTTCGATCAATTTCAGGCATTAAAATGACTCTAAACACACTTATTTTAGTTCCAAAAGTGATAATTCACATGCAGTAGTCATTTACAGTCAAAAAATAAAACATTAAAAAATTACCATTTCTGACCATCTGGAGAAAGTTCGACAGGTCACGGGTCATCGTTTTTCATCAGAAAATCGATTTTTTGGACTGTAGAAAAATTGATTCAAAATGTCAATTGGATTGGGCCTCGTGTTGAATAACTACTTTTTAAAGCCCCAATGTGACCAAAATTGCCATTTTTACAGCCTTTTTCTCCTACTCAGAGGCTTCTATTTCGACCAATTTCAGGCATTAAAATGACTCTAAACACACTTATTTTAGTTCCAAAAGTGATAATTCACATGCAGTAGTCATTTACAGTCAAAAAATAAAACATTAAAAAATTACCATTTCTGACCATCTGGAGAAAGTTTGACAGGTCACGGGTCATCATTTTTCATCAGAAAATAGATTTTTTGGACTGTAGAAAAATTGATTCAAAAATGTCAATTGGATTGGGCCTCGTGTTGAATAACTACTTTTTAAAGCCCCAATGTGACCAAAATTGCCATTTTTACAGCCTTTTTCTCCTACTCAGAAGCTTCTATTTCGACCAATTTCAGGCATTAAAATGACTCTAAACACACTTATTTTAGTTCCAAAAGTGATAATTCACATGCAGTAGTCATTTACAGTCAAAAAGTAAAACATTAAAAAATTACCATTTCTGACCATCTGGAGAAAGTTCAACAGGTCACGGGTCATCATTTTTCATCAGAAAATTGAGTTTTTTGGACTGTAGAAAAATTGATTCAAAATGTCATTTGGATTGTGCCTCGTGTTGAATAAGTACTTTTTAAAGCCTCAATGTGACCAAAATTGCCATTTTTACAGCCTTTTTCTCCTACTCAGAAGCTTCTATTTCGACCAATTTCAGGCATTAAAATGACTCTAAACACACTTATGTTAGTTCCAAAAGTGATAATTCACATGCAGTAGTCATTTACAGTCAAAAAATAAAACATTAAAAAATTACCATTTCTGACCATCTGGAGGAAGTTCGACAGGTCACGAGTCATCGTTTTTCATCAGAAAATTGATTTTTAGGACTGTAGAAAAATTGATTCAAAATGTCAATTGGATTGGGCCTCGTGCTGAATAACTACTTTTTAAAGCCCCAATGTGACCAAAATTGCCATTTTTACAGCCTTTTTCTCCTACTCAGAAGCTTCTATTTCGACCAATTTCAGGCATTAAAATGACTCTAAACACACTTATGATAGTTCCAAAAGTGATAATTCACATGCAGTAGTCATTTACAGTCCAAAAAAAAAACATAAAAAAATTAAAATTTTTGACCATCTGGAGAAAGTTCGACAGGTCACGGGTCATCGTTTTTCATCAGAAAATTGATTTTATGGACTGTAGAAAAATTGATTCAAAATGTCAATTGGATTGGGCCTCGTGTTGAATAACTACTTTTTAAAGCCCCAATGTGACCAAAATTGCCATTTTTACAGCCTTTTTCTACTACTCAGAAGCTTCTATTTCGACCAATTTCAGGCATGAAAATGACTCTAAACACACTTATTTTAGTTCCAACAGTGATAATTCACATGCAGTAGTCATTTACAGTCAAAAAATAAAACATTAAAAAATTAACATTTCTAACCATCTGGAGAAAGTTCAACAGGTCACGGGTCACCGTTTATCATCAGAAAAATTGATTTTTTGGACCGTCGAAAAATTGATTCAAAATGTTATTTGGATTGTGCCTCGTGTTGAATAAGTACTTTTTAAAGCCTCAATGTGACCAAAATTACCATTTTTACTGCCTTTTTCAACTACTCAGAAGCTTCTATTTCGATCAATTTCAGGCATTAAAATGACTCTAAACACACTTATTTTAGTTCCAAAAGTGATAATTCACATGCAGTAGTCATTTACAGTCAAAAAATAAAACATTAAAAAATTACCATTTCTGACCATCTGGAGAAAGTTCGACAGGTCACGGGTCATCGTTTTTCATCAGAAAATCGATTTTTTGGACTGTAGAAAAATTGATTCAAAATGTCAATTGGATTGGGCCTCGTGTTGAATAACTACTTTTTAAAGCCCCAATGTGACCAAAATTGCCATTTTTACAGCCTTTTTCTCCTACTCAGAGGCTTCTATTTCGACCAATTTCAGGCATTAAAATGACTCTAAACACACTTATTTTAGTTCCAAAAGTGATAATTCACATGCAGTAGTCATTTACAGTCAAAAAATAAAACATTAAAAAATTACCATTTCTGACCATCTGGAGAAAGTTTGACAGGTCACGGGTCATCATTTTTCATCAGAAAATTGATTTTTTGGACTGTAGAAAAATTGATTCAAAAATGTCAATTGGATTGGGCCTCGTGTTGAATAACTACTTTTTAAAGCCCCAATGTGACCAAAATTGCCATTTTTACAGCCTTTTTCTCCTACTCAGAAGCTTCTATTTCGACCAATTTCAGGCATTAAAATGACTCTAAACACACTTATTTTAGTTCCAAAAGTGATAATTCACATGCAGTAGTCATTTACAGTCAAAAAGTAAAACATTAAAAAATTACCATTTCTGACCATCTGGAGAAAGTTCAACAGGTCACGGGTCATCATTTTTCATCAGAAAATTGAGTTATTTGGACTGTAGAAAAATTGATTCAAAATGTCATTTGGATTGTGCCTCGTGTTGAATAAGTACTTTTTAAAGCCTCAATGTGACCAAAATTGCCATTTTTACAGCCTTTTTCTCCTACTCAGAAGCTTCTATTTCGACCAATTTCAGGCATTAAAATGACTCTAAACACACTTATGTTAGTTCCAAAAGTGATAATTCACATGCAGTAGTCATTTACAGTCAAAAAATAAAACATTAAAAAATTACCATTTCTGACCATCTGGAGAAAGTTCGACAGGTCACGGGTCATCGTTTTTCATCAGAAAATTGATTTTTTAGACTGTAGAAAAATTTATTCAAAATGTCAATTGGATTGGGCCTCGTGTTGAATAACTACTTTTTAAAGCCCCAATGTGACCAAAATTGCCATTTTTACAGCCTTTTTCTACTACTCAGAAGCTTCTATTTCGACCAATTTCAGGCATGAAAATGACTCTAAACATACTTATTTTAGTTCCAACAGTGATAATTCACATGCAGTAGTCATTTACAGTCAAAAAATAAAACATTAAAAAATTACCATTTCTGACCATCTGGAGAAAGTTCGACAGGTCACGGGTCATCGTTTTTCATCAGAAAATTGATTTTTTGGACTGTAGAAAAATTTATTCAAAATGTCAATTGGATTGGGCCTCGTGTTGAATAACTACTTTTTAAAGCCCCAATGTGACCAAAATTGTTATTTTTACAGCCTTTTTCTCCTACTCTGGAAGCTTCTATTTCGACCAATTTCAGGCATTAAAATGACTCTAAACACACTTATTTTAGTTCCAAAAGTGATAATTCACATGCAGTAGTCATTTACAGTCAAAAAATAAAACATTAAAAAATTGCCATTTCTGACCATCTGGAGAAAGTTCGACAGGTCACGGGTCATTGTTTTTCATCAGAAAATTGATTTTTTGGTCTGTAGAAAAATTGATTCAAAAATGTCAATTGGATTGGGCCTCGTGTTGAATAACTACTTTTTAAAGCCCCAATGTGACCAAAATTGCAATTTTTACAGCCTTTTTCTACTACTCAGAAGCTTCTATTTCGACCAATTTCAGGCATTAAAATTACTCTAAACACACTTATTTTAGTTCCAAAAGTGATAATTCACATGCAGTAGTCATTTACAGTCAAAAAATAAAACATTAAAAAATTAACATTTCTAACCATCTGGAGAAAGTTCAACAGGTCACGGGTCACCGTTTATCATCAGAAAATTGATTTTTTGGACCGTCGAAAAATTGATTCAAAATGTCATTTGGATTGTGCCTCGTGTTGAATAAGTACTTTTTAAAGCCTCAATGTGACCAAAATTGCCATTTTTACAGCCTTTTTCTCCTACTCAGAAGCTTCTATTTCGACCAATTTCAGGCATTAAAATGACTCTAAACACACTTATGTTAGTTCCAAAAGTGATAATTCACATGCAGTAGTCATTTACAGTCAAAAAATAAAACATTAAAAAATTACCATTTCTGACCATCTGGAGAAAGTTCGACAGGTCACGGGTCATCGTTTTTCATCAGAAAATTGATTTTTTAGACTGTAGAAAAATTTATTCAAAATGTCAATTGGATTGGGCCTCGTGTTGAATAACTACTTTTTAAAGCCCCAATGTGACCAAAATTGCCATTTTTACAGCCTTTTTCTACTACTCAGAAGCTTCTATTTCGACCAATTTCAGGCATGAAAATGACTCTAAACATACTTATTTTAGTTCCAACAGTGATAATTCACATGCAGTAGTCATTTACAGTCAAAAAATAAAACATTAAAAAATTACCATTTCTGACCATCTGGAGAAAGTTCGACAGGTCACGGGTCATCGTTTTTCATCAGAAAATTGATTTTTTGGACTGTAGAAAAATTTATTCAAAATGTCAATTGGATTGGGCCTCGTGTTGAATAACTACTTTTTAAAGCCCCAATGTGACCAAAATTGTTATTTTTACAGCCTTTTTCTCCTACTCTGGAAGCTTCTATTTCGACCAATTTCAGGCATTAAAATGACTCTAAACACACTTATTTTAGTTCCAAAAGTGATAATTCACATGCAGTAGTCATTTACAGTCAAAAAATAAAACATTAAAAAATTGCCATTTCTGACCATCTGGAGAAAGTTCGACAGGTCACGGGTCATTGTTTTTCATCAGAAAATTGATTTTTTGGTCTGTAGAAAAATTGATTCAAAAATGTCAATTGGATTGGGCCTCGTGTTGAATAACTACTTTTTAAAGCCCCAATGTGACCAAAATTGCAATTTTTACAGCCTTTTTCTACTACTCAGAAGCTTCTATTTCGACCAATTTCAGGCATTAAAATTACTCTAAACACACTTATTTTAGTTCCAAAAGTGATAATTCACATGCAGTAGTCATTTACAGTCAAAAAATAAAACATTAAAAAATTAACATTTCTAACCATCTGGAGAAAGTTCAACAGGTCACGGGTCACCGTTTATCATCAGAAAATTGATTTTTTGGACCGTCGAAAAATTGATTCAAAATGTTATTTGGATTGTGCCTCGTGTTGAATAAGTACTTTTTAAAGCCTCAATGTGACCAAAATTGCCATTTTTACAGCCTTTTTCAATTACTCAGAAGCTTCTATTTCGACCAACTTCAGGCATTAAAATTACTCTAAACACACTTATTTTAGTTCCAAAAGTGATAATTCACATGCAGTAGTCATTTACAGTCAAAAAATAAAACATTAAAAAATTACCATTTCTGACCATCTGGAGAAAGTTCGACAGGTCACGGGTCATCATTTTTCATCAGAAAATAGATTTTTTGGACTGTAGAAAAATTGATTCAAAATGTCAATTGGATTGTGCCTCGTGTTGAATAAGTACTTTTTAAAGCCTCAATTTGACCAAAATTGCCATTTTTACAGCCTTTTTCTCCTACTCAGAAGCTTCTATTTTGACCAATTTCAGGCATTAAAATGACTCTAAACACACTTATCTTAGTTCCAAAAGTGATAATTCACATGCAGTAGTCATTTACAGTCAAAAAATAAAACATTAAAAAATTACCATTTCTGACCATCTGGATAAAGTTCGACAGGTCACGGGTCATCATTTTTCGTCAGAAAATTGATTTTTTGGACTGTAGAAAAATTGATTCAAAAATGTCAATTGGATTGTGCCTCGTGTTGAATAACTACTTTCTAAAGCCCCAATGTGACCAAAATTGCCATTTTTACAGCCTTTTTCGCCTACTCAGAAGCTACTATTTTGACCAATTTCAGGCATTAAAATGACTCTAAACACACTTATTTTAGTTCCAAAAGTGATCATTCACATGCAGTAGTCATTTACAGTCCAAAAATAAAACATTAAAAAATTACCATTTCTGACCATCTGGAGAAAGTTTGACAGGTCACGGGTCATCGTTTTTCATCAGAAAATTTATTTTTTTGACTGTAGAAAAATTCATTCAAAATGTCATTTGGATTGTGCCTCATGTTGAATAAGTACTTTTTAAAGCCTCAATGTGACCAAAATTGCCATTTTTACAGCCTTTTTCTCCTACTCAGAAGCTTCTATTTCGACCAATTTCAGGCATTAAAATGACTCTAAACACACTTATTTTAGTTCCAAAAGTGATAATTCACATGCAGTAGTCATTTACAGTCAAAAAGTAAAACATTAAAAAATTACCATTTCTGACCATCTGGAGAAAGTTCAACAGGTCATGGGTCATCGTTTTTCATCAGAAAATTGATTTTTTGGACTGTAGAAAAATTGATTCAAAATGTCATTTGGATTGTGCCTCGTGTTGAATAAGTACTTTTTAAAGCCTCAATGTGACCAAAATTGCAATTTTTACAGCCTTTTTCTCCTACTCAGAAGCTTCTATTTCGACCAATTTCAGGCATTAAAATGACTCTAAACACACTTATTTTAGTTCCAAAAGTGATAATTCACATGCAGTAGTCATTTACAGTCAAAAAATAAAACATTAAAAAATTACCATTTCTGACCATCTGGAGAAAGTTCGACAGGTCACGGGTCATCGTTTTTCATCAGAAAATTGATTTTTAGGACTGTAGAAAAATTGATTCAAAATGTCAATTGGATTGGGCCTCGTGTTGAATAACTACTTTTTAAAGCCCCAATGTGACCAAAATTGCCATTTTTACAGCCTTTTTCTCCTACTCAGAAGCTTCTATTTCGACCAATTTCAGGCATTAAAATGACTCTAAACACACTTATTTTAGTTCCAAAAGTGTTAATTCACATGCAGTAGTCATGTACAGTCCAAAAATAAAACATTAAAAAATTAAAATTTTTGCCCATCTGGAGAAAGTTCGACAGGTCACGGGTCATCGTTTTTCATCAGAAAATTGATTTTATGGTCTGTAGAAAAATTGATTCAAAATGTCAATTGGATTGGGCCTCGTGTTGAATATCTACCTTTTAAAGCCCCAATGTGACCAAAATTGCCATTTTTACAGCCTTTTTCTCCTACTCAGAAGCTTCTATTTCGACCAATTTCAGGCATTAAAATGACTCTAAACACACTTATTTTAGTTCCAAAAGGGATAATTCACATGCAGTAGTCATTTACAGTCAAAAAATAAAACATTAAAAAATTACCATTTCTGACCATCTGGAGAAAGTTCGACAGGTCACGGGTCATCGTTTTTCATCAGAAAATTGATTTTTTGGACTGTAGAAACATTGATTCAAAATGTCAATTGGATTGGGCCTCGTGTTGAATAACTACTTTTTAAAGCCCCAATGTGACCAAAATTGCCATTTTTACAGCCTTTTTCTCCTACTCAGAAGCTTCTATTTCGACCAATTTCAGGCATTAAAATGACTCTAAACACACTTATTTTAGTTCCAAAAGGGATAATTCACATGCAGTAGTCATTTACAGTCAAAAAAATAAAACATTAAAAAATTACCATTTCTGACCATCTGGAGAAAGTTCGACAGGTCACGGGTCATCGTTTTTCATCAGAAAATTGATTTTTTGGACTGTAGAAAAATTGATTCAAAATGTCAATTGGATTGGGCCTCGTGTTGAATAACTACTTTTTAAAGCCCCAATGTGACCAAAATTGCCATTTTTACAGCCTTTTTCTCCTACTCAGAAGCTTCTATTTCAACCAATTTCAGGCATTAAAATGACTCTAAACACACTTATTTTAGTTCCAAAAGTGATAATTCACATGCAGTAGTCATTTACAGTCCAAAAATAAAACATTAAAAAATTACAATTTTTGACCATTTGGAGAAAGTTCGACAGGTCACAGGTCATCGTTTTTCATCAGAAAATTGATTTTTTGGACTGTAGAAAAATTCATTCAAAATGTCATTTGGATTGTGCCTCATGTTGAATAACTACGTTTTAAAGCCTCAATGTGACCAAAATTGCCATTTTTACAGCCTTTTTCTCCTACTCAGAAGCTTCTATTTCGACCAATTTCAGGCATTAAAATGACTCTAAACACACTTATTTTAGTTCCAAAAGTGATAATTCACATGCAGTAGTCATTTACAGTCAAAAAATAAAACATTAAAAAATTACCATTTCTGACCATCTGGAGAAAGTTCGACAGGTCAAGGGTCATCGTTTTTCATCAGAAAATTGATTTTATGGACTGTAGAAAAATTGATTCAAAATGTCAATTGGATTGGGCCTCGTGTTGAATAACTACTTTTTAAAGCCACAATGTGACCAAAATTGCCATTTTTACAGCCTTTTTCTACTACTCAGAAGCTTCTATTTCGACCAATTTCAGGTATGAAAATGACTCTAAACACACTTATTTTAGTTCCAACAGTGATAATTCACATGCAGTAGTCATTTACAGTCAAAAAATAAAACATTAAAAAATTAACATTTCTGACCATCTGGAGAAAGTTCAACAGGTCAAGGGTCATCGTTTTTCATCAGAAAATTGATTTTATGGACTGTAGAAAAATTGATTCAAAATGTCAATTGGATTGGGCCTCGTGTTGAATAACTACTTTTTAAAGCCACAATGTGACCAAAATTGCCATTTTTACAGCCTTTTTCAACTACTCAGAAGCTTCTATTTCGACCAATTTCAGGCATTAAAATTACTCTAAACACACTTATTTTAGTTCCAAAAGTGATAATTCACATGCAGTAGTCATTTACAGTCAAAAAATAAAACATTAAAAAATTGCCATGTCTGACCATCTGGAGAAAGTTCGACAGGTCACGGGTCACCGTTTTTCATCAGAAAATGGATTTTTTGGACCGTCGAAAAATTGATTCAAAATGTTATTTGGATTGTGCCTCGTGTTGAATAAGTACTTTTTAAAGCCTCAATGTGACCAAAATTGCCATTTTTACTGCCTTTTTCAACTACTCAAAAGCTTCTATTTCGATCAATTTCAGGCATTAAAATGACTCTAAACACACTTATTTTAGTTCCAAAAGTGATAATTCACATGCAGTAGTCATTTACAGTCAAAAAATAAAACATTAAAAAATTACCATTTCTGACCATCTGGAGAAAGTTCAACAGGTCACGGGTCATCGTTTTTCATCAGAAAATCGATTTTTTGGACTGTAGAAAAATTTATTCAAAATGTCAATTGGATTGGGCCTCGTGTTGAATAACTACTTTTTAAAGCCCCAATGTGACCAAAATTGCCATTTTTACAGCCTTTTTCTCCTACTCAGAAGCTTCTATTTTGACCAATTTCAGGCATTAAAATGACTCTAAACACTTATTTTAGTTCCAAAAGCGATAATTCACATGCAGTAGTCATTTACAGTCAAAAAATAAAACATTAAAAAATTACCATTTCTGACCATCTGGAGAAAGTTCGACAGGTCACGGGTCATTGTTTTTCATCAGAAAATTGATTTTTTGGACTGTAGAAAAATTGATTCAAAATGTCATTTGGATTGGGCCTCGTGTTGAATAACTACCTTTTAAAGCCCCAATGTGACCAAAATTGCCATTTTTACAGCCTTTTTCTCCTACTCAGAAGCTTCTATTTCGACCAATTTCAGGCATTAAAATGACTCTAAACACACTTATTTTAGTTCCAAAAGGGATTATTCACATGCAGTAGTCATTTACAGTCAAAAATAAAACATTAAAAAATTACCATTTCTGACCATCTGGAGAAAGTTCGACAGGTCACGGGTCATTGTTTTTCATCAGAAAATTGATTTTTTGGACTGTAGAAACATTGATTCAAAATGTCAATTGGATTGGGCCTCGTGTTGAATAACTACTTTTTAAAGCCCCAATGTGACCAAAATTGCCATTTTTACAGCCTTTTTCTCCTACTCAGAAGCTTCTATTTCGACCAATTTCAGGCATTAAAATGACTCTAAACACACTTATTTTAGTTCCAAAAGGGATAATTCACATGCAGTAGTCATTTACAGTCAAAAAAATAAAACATTAAAAAATTACCATTTCTGACCATCTGGAGAAAGTTCGACAGGTCACGGGTCATCGTTTTTCATCAGAAAATTGATTTTTTGGACTGTAGAAAAATTGATTCAAAATGTCAATTGGATTGGGCCTCGTGTTGAATAACTACTTTTTAAAGCCCCAATGTGACCAAAATTGCCATTTTTACAGCCTTTTTCTCCTACTCAGAAGCTTCTATTTCAACCAATTTCAGGCATTAAAATGACTCTAAACACACTTATTTTAGTTCCAAAAGTGATAATTCACATGCAGTAGTCATTTACAGTCCAAAAATAAAACATTAAAAAATTACAATTTTTGACCATTTGGAGAAAGTTCGACAGGTCACGGGTCATCGTTTTTCATCAGAAAATTGATTTTTTGGACTGTAGAAAAATTCATTCAAAATGTCATTTGGATTGTGCCTCATGTTGAATAACTACGTTTTAAAGCCTCAATGTGACCAAAATTGCCATTTTTACAGCCTTTTTCTCCTACTCAGAAGCTTCTATTTCGACCAATTTCAGGCATGAAAATGACTCTAAACACACTTATTTTAGTTCCAACAGTGATAATTCACATGCAGTAGTCATTTACAGTCAAAAAATAAAACATTAAAAAATTACCATTTCTGACCATCTGGAGAAAGTTCAACAGGTCACGGGTCATCGTTTTTCATCAGAAAATTGATTTTTTGGACCGTAGAAAAATTGATTCAAAATGTTATTTGGATTGTGCCTCGTGTTGAATAAGTACTTTTTAAAGCCTCAATGTGACCAAAATTGCCATTTTTACAGCCTTTTTCAACTACTCAGAAGCTTCTATTTCGACCAATTTCAGGCATTAAAATTACTCTAAACACACTTATTTTAGTTCCAAAAGTGATAATTCACATGCAGTAGTCATTTACAGTCAAAAAATAAAACATTAAAAAATTGCCATTTCTGACCATCTGGAGAAAGTTCGACAGGTCACGGGTCATTGTTTTTCATCAGAAAATTGATTTTTTGGACTGTAGAAAAATTGATTCAAAAATGTCAATTGGATTGGGCCTCGTGTTGAATAACTACTTTTTAAAGCCCCAATGTGACCAAAATTGCCATTTTTACAGCCTTTTTCTACTACTCAGAAGCTTCTATTTCGACCAATTTCAGGCATGAAAATGACTCTAAACACACTTATTTTAGTTCCAACAGTGATAATTCACATGCAGTAGTCATTTACAGTCAAAAAATAAAACATTAAAAAATTAACATTTCTAACCATCTGGAGAAAGTTCAACAGGTCACGGGTCACCGTTTATCATCAGAAAATTGATTTTTTGGACCGTCGAAAAATTGATTCAAAATGTTATTTGGATTGTGCCTCGTGTTGAATAAGTACTTTTTAAAGCCTCAATGTGACCAAAATTGCCATTTTTACAGCCTTTTTCTCCTACTCAGAAGCTTCTATTTCGACCAATTTCAGGCATTAAAATTACTCTAAACACACTTATTTTAGTTCCAAAAGTGATAATTCACATGCAGTAGTCATTTACAGTCAAAAAATAAAACATTAAAAAATTACCATTTCTGACCATCTGGAGAAAGTTCGACAGGTCACGGGTCATCATTTTTCATCAGAAAATTGATTTTTTGGACTGTAGAAAAATTGATTCAAAATGTCAATTGGATTGGGCCTCGTGTTGAATAACTACTTTCTAAAGCCCCAATGTGACCAAAATTGCCATTTTTACAGCCTTTTTCGCCTACTCAGAAGCTTCTATTTTGACCAATTTCAGGCATTAAAATGACTCTAAACACACTTATTTTAGTTCCAAAAGTGATAATTCACATGCAGTAGTCATTTACAGTCCAAAAATAATACATTAAAAAATTACCATTTCTGACCATCTGGAGAAAGTTTGACAGGTCACGGGTCATCGTTTTTCATCAGAAAATTGATTTTTTTGACTGTAGAAAAATTCATTCAAAATGTCATTTGGATTGTGCCTCATGTTGAATAAGTACTTTTTAAAGCCTCAATGTGACCAAAATTGCCATTTTTACAGCCTTTTTCTCCTACTCAGAAGCTTCTATTTCAACCAATTTCAGGCATTAAAATGACTCTAAACACACTTATTTTAGTTCCAAAAGTGATAATTCACATGCAGTAGTCATTTACAGTCAAAAAATAAAACATTAAAAAATTACCATTTCTGACCATCTGGAGAAAGTTCGACAGGTCACGGGTCATCGTTTTTCATCATAAAATAGATTTTTTGGACTGTAGAAAAATTGATTCAAAATGTCAATTGGATTGTGCCTCGTGTTGAATAACTACTTTTTAAAGCCCCAATGTGAACAAAATTGCCATTTTTACAGCCTTTTTCTACTACTCAGAAGCTTCTATTTCGACCAATTTCAGGCATGAAAATGACTCTAAACACACTTATTTTAGTTCCAACAGTGATAATTCACATGCAGTAGTCATTTACAGTCAAAAAATAAAACATTAAAAAATTAGCATTTCTGACCATCTGGAGAAAGTTCAACAGGTCACGGGTCATCGTTTTTCATCAGAAAATTGATTTTTTGGACCATAGAAAAATTGATTCAAAATGTTATTTGGATTGTGCCTCGTGTTGAATAAGTACTTTTTAAAGCCTCAATGTGATCAAAATTGCCATTTTTACAGCCTTTTTCAACTACTCAGAAGCTTCTATTTCGACCAATTTCAGGCATTAAAATTACTCTAAACACACTTATTTTAGTTCCAAAAGTGATAATTCACATGCAGTAGTCATTTACAGTCAAAAAATAAAACATTAAAAAATTACCATTTCTAACCATCTGGAGAAAGTTCGACAGGTCACGGGTCATCGTTTTTCATCAGAAAATAGATTTTTTGGACTGTAGAAAAATTGATTCAAAATGTCAATTGGATTGGGCCTCGTGTTGAATAACTACTTTTTAAAGCCCCAATGTGACCAAAATTGCCATTTTTACAGCCTTTTTCTCCTACTCAGAAGCTTCTATTTTGACCAATTTCAGGCATTAAAATGACTCTAAACACACTTATTTTAGTTCCAAAAGTGATAATTCACATGCAGTAGTCATTTACAGTCAAAAAATAAAACATTAAAAAATTACCATTTCTGACCATCTGGAGGAAGTTCGACAGGTCACGAGTCATCGTTTTTCATCAGAAAATTGATTTTTAGGACTGTAGAAAAATTGATTCAAAATGTCAATTGGATTGGGCCTCGTGCTGAATAACTACTTTTTAAAGCCCCAATGTGACCAAAATTGCCATTTTTACAGCCTTTTTCTCCTACTCAGAAGCTTCTATTTCGACCAATTTCAGGCATTAAAATGACTCTAAACACACTTATTTTAGTTCCAAAAGTGATAATTCACATGCAGTAGTCATTTACAGTCCAAAAAAAAAACATAAAAAAATTAAAATTTTTGACCATCTGGAGAAAGTTCGACAGGTCACGGGTCATCGTTTTTCATCAGAAAATTGATTTTATGGACTGTAGAAAAATTGATTCAAAATGTCAATTGGATTGGGCCTCGTGTTGAATAACTACTTTTTAAAGCCCCAATGTGACCAAAATTGCCATTTTTACTGCCTTTTTCAACTACTCATAAGCTTCTATTTCGATCAATTTCAGGCATTAAAATGACTCTAAACACACTTATTTTAGTTCCAAAAGTGATAATTCACATGCAGTAGTCATTTACAGTCAAAAAATAAAACATTAAAAAATTACCATTTCTGACCATCTGGAGAAAGTTCGACAGGTCACGGGTCATCGTTTTTCATCAGAAAATCGATTTTTTGGACTGTAGAAAAATTGATTCAAAATGTCAATTGGATTGGGCCTCGTGTTGAATAACTACTTTTTAAAGCCCCAATGTGACCAAAATTGCCATTTTTACAGCCTTTTTCTCCTACTCAGAGGCTTCTATTTCGACCAATTTCAGGCATTAAAATGACTCTAAACACACTTATTTTAGTTCCAAAAGTGATAATTCACATGCAGTAGTCATTTACAGTCAAAAAATAAAACATTAAAAAATTACCATTTCTGACCATCTGGAGAAAGTTTGACAGGTCACGGGTCATCATTTTTCATCAGAAAATTGATTTTTTGGTCTGTAGAAAAATTGATTAAAAAATGTCAATTGGATTGGGCCTCGTGTTGAATAACTACTTTTTAAAGCCCCAATGTGACCAAAATTGCAATTTTTACAGCCTTTTTCTCCTACTCAGAAGCTTCTATTTCGACCAATTTCAGGCATTAAAATGACTCTAAACACACTTATTTTAGTTCCAAAAGTGATAATTCACATGCAGTAGTCATTTACAGTCAAAAAGTAAAACATTAAAAAATTACCATTTCTGACCATCTGGAGAAAGTTCAACAGGTCACGGGTCATCATTTTTCATCAGACAATTGAGTTTTTTGGACTGTAGAAAAATTGATTCAAAATGTCATTTGGATTGTGCCTCGTGTTGAATAAGTACTTTTTAAAGCCTCAATGTGACCAAAATTGCCATTTTTACAGCCTTTTTCTCCTACTCAGAAGCTTCTATTTCGACCAATTTCAGGCATTAAAATGACTCTAAACACACTTATGTTAGTTCCAAAAGTGATAATTCACATGCAGTAGTCATTTACAGTCAAAAAATAAAACATTAAAAAATTACCATTTCTGACCATCTGGAGAAAGTTCGACAGGTCACGGGTCATCGTTTTTCATCAGAAAATTGATTTTTTGGACTGTAGAAAAATTTATTCAAAATGTCAATTGGATTGGGCCTCGTGTTGAATAACTACTTTTTAAAGCCCCAATGTGACCAAAATTGTTATTTTTACAGCCTTTTTCTCCTACTCTGGAAGCTTCTATTTCGACCAATTTCAGGCATTAAAATTACTCTAAACACACTTATTTTAGTTCCAAAAGTGATAATTCACATGCAGTAGTCATTTACAGTCAAAAAATAAAACATTAAAAAATTGCCATTTCTGACCATCTTCGGAAAGTTCGACAGGTCACGGGTCATTGTTTTTCATCAGAAAATTGATTTTTTGGTCTGTAGAAAAATTGATTCAAAAATGTCAATTGGATTGGGCCTCGTGTTGAATAACTACTTTTTAAAGCCCCAATGTGACCAAAATTGCAATTTTTACAGCCTTTTTCTACTACTCAGAAGCTTCTATTTCGACCAATTTCAGGCATGAAAATGACTCTAAACACACTTATTTTAGTTCCAACAGTGATAATTCACATGCAGTAGTCATTTACAGTCAAAAAATAAAACATTAAAAAATTACCATTTCTGACCATCTGGAGGAAGTTCGACAGGTCACGAGTCATCGTTTTTCATCAGAAAATTGATTTTTAGGACTGTAGAAAAATTGATTCAAAATGTCAATTGGATTGGGCCTCGTGCTGAATAACTACTTTTTAAAGCCCCAATGTGACCAAAATTGCCATTTTTACAGCCTTTTTCTCCTACTCAGAAGCTTCTATTTCGACCAATTTCAGGCATTAAAATGACTCTAAACACACTTATGATAGTTCCAAAAGTGATAATTCACATGCAGTAGTCATTTACAGTCCAAAAAAAAAACATAAAAAAATTAAAATTTTTGACCATCTGGAGAAAGTTCGACAGGTCACGGGTCATCGTTTTTCATCAGAAAATTGATTTTATGGACTGTAGAAAAATTGATTCAAAATGTCAATTGGATTGGGCCTCGTGTTGAATAACTACTTTTTAAAGCCCCAATGTGACCAAAATTGCCATTTTTACAGCCTTTTTCTACTACTCAGAAGCTTCTATTTCGACCAATTTCAGGCATGAAAATGACTCTAAACACACTTATTTTAGTTCCAACAGTGATAATTCACATGCAGTAGTCATTTACAGTCAAAAAATAAAACATTAAAAAATTAACATTTCTAACCATCTGGAGAAAGTTCAACAGGTCACGGGTCACCGTTTATCATCAGAAAAATTGATTTTTTGGACCGTCGAAAAATTGATTCAAAATGTTATTTGGATTGTGCCTCGTGTTGAATAAGTACTTTTTAAAGCCTCAATGTGACCAAAATTACCATTTTTACTGCCTTTTTCAACTACTCAGAAGCTTCTATTTCGATCAATTTCAGGCATTAAAATGACTCTAAACACACTTATTTTAGTTCCAAAAGTGATAATTCACATGCAGTAGTCATTTACAGTCAAAAAATAAAACATTAAAAAATTACCATTTCTGACCATCTGGAGAAAGTTCGACAGGTCACGGGTCATCGTTTTTCATCAGAAAATCGATTTTTTGGACTGTAGAAAAATTGATTCAAAATGTCAATTGGATTGGGCCTCGTGTTGAATAACTACTTTTTAAAGCCCCAATGTGACCAAAATTGCCATTTTTACAGCCTTTTTCTCCTACTCAGAGGCTTCTATTTCGACCAATTTCAGGCATTAAAATGACTCTAAACACACTTATTTTAGTTCCAAAAGTGATAATTCACATGCAGTAGTCATTTACAGTCAAAAAATAAAACATTAAAAAATTACCATTTCTGACCATCTGGAGAAAGTTTGACAGGTCACGGGTCATCATTTTTCATCAGAAAATTGATTTTTTGGACTGTAGAAAAATTGATTCAAAAATGTCAATTGGATTGGGCCTCGTGTTGAATAACTACTTTTTAAAGCCCCAATGTGACCAAAATTGCCATTTTTACAGCCTTTTTCTCCTACTCAGAAGCTTCTATTTCGACCAATTTCAGGCATTAAAATGACTCTAAACACACTTATTTTAGTTCCAAAAGTGATAATTCACATGCAGTAGTCATTTACAGTCAAAAAGTAAAACATTAAAAAATTACCATTTCTGACCATCTGGAGAAAGTTCAACAGGTCACGGGTCATCATTTTTCATCAGAAAATTGAGTTTTTTGGACTGTAGAAAAATTGATTCAAAATGTCATTTGGATTGTGCCTCGTGTTGAATAAGTACTTTTTAAAGCCTCAATGTGACCAAAATTGCCATTTTTACAGCCTTTTTCTCCTACTCAGAAGCTTCTATTTCGACCAATTTCAGGCATTAAAATGACTCTAAACACACTTATGTTAGTTCCAAAAGTGATAATTCACATGCAGTAGTCATTTACAGTCAAAAAATAAAACATTAAAAAATTACCATTTCTGACCATCTGGAGAAAGTTCGACAGGTCACGGGTCATCGTTTTTCATCAGAAAATTGATTTTTTGGACTGTAGAAAAATTTATTCAAAATGTCAATTGGATTGGGCCTCGTGTTGAATAACTACTTTTTAAAGCCCCAATGTGACCAAAATTGCCATTTTTACAGCCTTTTTCTACTACTCAGAAGCTTCTATTTCGACCAATTTCAGGCATTAAAATGACTCTAAACACACTTATTTTAGTTCCAAAAGTGATAATTCACATGCAGTAGTCATTTACAGTCAAAAAGTAAAACATTAAAAAATTACCATTTCTGACCATCTGGAGAAAGTTCAACAGGTCACGGGTCATCATTTTTCATCAGAAAATTGAGTTTTTTGGACTGTAGAAAAATTGATTCAAAATGTCATTTGGATTGTGCCTCGTGTTGAATAAGTACTTTTTAAAGCCTCAATGTGACCAAAATTGCCATTTTTACAGCCTTTTTCTCCTACTCAGAAGCTTCTATTTCGACCAATTTCAGGCATTAAAATGACTCTAAACACACTTATGTTAGTTCCAAAAGTGATAATTCACATGCAGTAGTCATTTACAGTCAAAAAATAAAACATTAAAAAATTACCATTTCTGACCATCTGGAGGAAGTTCGACAGGTCACGAGTCATCGTTTTTCATCAGAAAATTGATTTTTAGGACTGTAGAAAAATTGATTCAAAATGTCAATTGGATTGGGCCTCGTGCTGAATAACTACTTTTTAAAGCCCCAATGTGACCAAAATTGCCATTTTTACAGCCTTTTTCTCCTACTCAGAAGCTTCTATTTCGACCAATTTCAGGCATTAAAATGACTCTAAACACACTTATGATAGTTCCAAAAGTGATAATTCACATGCAGTAGTCATTTACAGTCCAAAAAAAAAACATAAAAACATTAAAATTTTTGACCATCTGGAGAAAGTTCGACAGGTCACGGGTCATCGTTTTTCATCAGAAAATTGATTTTATGGACTGTAGAAAAATTGATTCAAAATGTCAATTGGATTGGGCCTCGTGTTGAATAACTACTTTTTAAAGCCCCAATGTGACCAAAATTGCCATTTTTACAGCCTTTTTCTACTACTCAGAAGCTTCTATTTCGACCAATTTCAGGCATGAAAATGACTCTAAACACACTTATTTTAGTTCCAACAGTGATAATTCACATGCAGTAGTCATTTACAGTCAAAAAATAAAACATTAAAAAATTAACATTTCTAACCATCTGGAGAAAGTTCAACAGGTCACGGGTCACCGTTTATCATCAGAAAAATTGATTTTTTGGACCGTCGAAAAATTGATTCAAAATGTTATTTGGATTGTGCCTCGTGTTGAATAAGTACTTTTTAAAGCCTCAATGTGACCAAAATTACCATTTTTACTGCCTTTTTCAACTACTCAGAAGCTTCTATTTCGATCAATTTCAGGCATTAAAATGACTCTAAACACACTTATTTTAGTTCCAAAAGTGATAATTCACATGCAGTAGTCATTTACAGTCAAAAAATAAAACATTAAAAAATTACCATTTCTGACCATCTGGAGAAAGTTCGACAGGTCACGGGTCATCGTTTTTCATCAGAAAATCGATTTTTTGGACTGTAGAAAAATTGATTCAAAATGTCAATTGGATTGGGCCTCGTGTTGAATAACTACTTTTTAAAGCCCCAATGTGACCAAAATTGCCATTTTTACAGCCTTTTTCTCCTACTCAGAGGCTTCTATTTCGACCAATTTCAGGCATTAAAATGACTCTAAACACACTTATTTTAGTTCCAAAAGTGATAATTCACATGCAGTAGTCATTTACAGTCAAAAAATAAAACATTAAAAAATTACCATTTCTGACCATCTGGAGAAAGTTTGACAGGTCACGGGTCATCATTTTTCATCAGAAAATTGATTTTTTGGACTGTAGAAAAATTGATTCAAAAATGTCAATTGGATTGGGCCTCGTGTTGAATAACTACTTTTTAAAGCCCCAATGTGACCAAAATTGCCATTTTTACAGCCTTTTTCTCCTACTCAGAAGCTTCTATTTCGACCAATTTCAGGCATTAAAATGACTCTAAACACACTTATTTTAGTTCCAAAAGTGATAATTCACATGCAGTAGTCATTTACAGTCAAAAAGTAAAACATTAAAAAATTACCATTTCTGACCATCTGGAGAAAGTTCAACAGGTCACGGGTCATCATTTTTCATCAGAAAATTGAGTTTTTTGGACTGTAGAAAAATTGATTCAAAATGTCATTTGGATTGTGCCTCGTGTTGAATAAGTACTTTTTAAAGCCTCAATGTGACCAAAATTGCCATTTTTACAGCCTTTTTCTCCTACTCAGAAGCTTCTATTTCGACCAATTTCAGGCATTAAAATGACTCTAAACACACTTATGTTAGTTCCAAAAGTGATAATTCACATGCAGTAGTCATTTACAGTCAAAAAATAAAACATTAAAAAATTACCATTTCTGACCATCTGGAGAAAGTTCGACAGGTCACGGGTCATCGTTTTTCATCAGAAAATTGATTTTTTGGACTGTAGAAAAATTTATTCAAAATGTCAATTGGATTGGGCCTCGTGTTGAATAACTACTTTTTAAAGCCCCAATGTGACCAAAATTGCCATTTTTACAGCCTTTTTCTACTACTCAGAAGCTTCTATTTCGACCAATTTCAGGCATGAAAATGACTCTAAACATACTTATTTTAGTTCCAACAGTGATAATTCACATGCAGTAGTCATTTACAGTCAAAAAATAAAACATTAAAAAATTACCATTTCTGACCATCTGGAGAAAGTTCGACAGGTCACGGGTCATTGTTTTTCATCAGAAAATTGATTTTTTGGTCTGTAGAAAAATTGATTCAAAAATGTCAATTGGATTGGGCCTCGTGTTGAATAACTACTTTTTAAAGCCCCAATGTGACCAAAATTGCAATTTTTACAGCCTTTTTCTACTACTCAGAAGCTTCTATTTCGACCAATTTCAGGCATTAAAATTACTCTAAACACACTTATTTTAGTTCCAAAAGTGATAATTCACATGCAGTAGTCATTTACAGTCAAAAAATAAAACATTAAAAAATTAACATTTCTAACCATCTGGAGAAAGTTCAACAGGTCACGGGTCACCGTTTATCATCAGAAAATTGATTTTTTGGACCGTCGAAAAATTGATTCAAAATGTTATTTGGATTGTGCCTCGTGTTGAATAAGTACTTTTTAAAGCCTCAATGTGACCAAAATTGCCATTTTTACAGCCTTTTTCAATTACTCAGAAGCTTCTATTTCGACCAACTTCAGGCATTAAAATTACTCTAAACACACTTATTTTAGTTCCAAAAGTGATAATTCACATGCAGTAGTCATTTACAGTCAAAAAATAAAACATTAAAAAATTACCATTTCTGACCATCTGGAGAAAGTTCGACAGGTCACGGGTCATCATTTTTCATCAGAAAATAGATTTTTTGGACTGTAGAAAAATTGATTCAAAATGTCAATTGGATTGTGCCTCGTGTTGAATAAGTACTTTTTAAAGCCTCAATTTGACCAAAATTGCCATTTTTACAGCCTTTTTCTCCTACTCAGAAGCTTCTATTTTGACCAATTTCAGGCATTAAAATGACTCTAAACACACTTATCTTAGTTCCAAAAGTGATAATTCACATGCAGTAGTCATTTACAGTCAAAAAGTAAAACATTAAAAAATTACCATTTCTGACCATCTGGAGAAAGTTCAACAGGTCATGGGTCATCGTTTTTCATCAGAAAATTGATTTTTTGGACTGTAGAAAAATTGATTCAAAATGTCATTTGGATTGTGCCTCGTGTTGAATAAGTACTTTTTAAAGCCTCAATGTGACCAAAATTGCAATTTTTACAGCCTTTTTCTCCTACTCAGAAGCTTCTATTTCGACCAATTTCAGGCATTAAAATGACTCTAAACACACTTATTTTAGTTCCAAAAGTGATAATTCACATGCAGTAGTCATTTACAGTCAAAAAATAAAACATTAAAAAATTACCATTTCTGACCATCTGGAGAAAGTTCGACAGGTCACGGGTCATCGTTTTTCATCAGAAAATTGATTTTTAGGACTGTAGAAAAATTGATTCAAAATGTCAATTGGATTGGGCCTCGTGTTGAATAACTACTTTTTAAAGCCCCAATGTGACCAAAATTGCCATTTTTACAGCCTTTTTCTCCTACTCAGAAGCTTCTATTTCGACCAATTTCAGGCATTAAAATGACTCTAAACACACTTATTTTAGTTCCAAAAGTGTTAATTCACATGCAGTAGTCATGTACAGTCCAAAAATAAAACATTAAAAAATTTAAATTTTTGCCCATCTGGAGAAAGTTCGACAGGTCACGGGTCATCGTTTTTCATCAGAAAATTGATTTTATGGTCTGTAGAAAAATTGATTCAAAATGTCAATTGGATTGGGCCTCGTGTTGAATATCTACCTTTTAAAGCCCCAATGTGACCAAAATTGCCATTTTTACAGCCTTTTTCTCCTACTCAGAAGCTTCTATTTCGACCAATTTCAGGCATTAAAGAGACTCTAAACACACTTATTTTAGTTCCAAAAGGGATAATTCACATGCAGTAGTCATTTACAGTCAAAAAATAAAACATTAAAAAATTACCATTTCTGACCATCTGGAGAAAGTTCGACAGGTCACGGGTCATCGTTTTTCATCAGAAAATTGATTTTTTGGACTGTAGAAACATTGATTCAAAATGTCAATTGGATTGGGCCTCGTGTTGAATAACTACTTTTTAAAGCCCCAATGTGACCAAAATTGCCATTTTTACAGCCTTTTTCTCCTACTCAGAAGCTTCTATTTCGACCAATTTCAGGCATTAAAATGACTCTAAACACACTTATTTTAGTTCCAAAAGGGATAATTCACATGCAGTAGTCATTTACAGTCAAAAAAATAAAACATTAAAAAATTACCATTTCTGACCATCTGGAGAAAGTTCGACAGGTCACGGGTCATCGTTTTTCATCAGAAAATTGATTTTTTGGACTGTAGAAAAATTGATTCAAAATGTCAATTGGATTGGGCCTCGTGTTGAATAACTACTTTTTAAAGCCCCAATGTGACCAAAATTGCCATTTTTACAGCCTTTTTCTCCTACTCAGAAGCTTCTATTTCAACCAATTTCAGGCATTAAAATGACTCTAAACACACTTATTTTAGTTCCAAAAGTGATAATTCACATGCAGTAGTCATTTACAGTCCAAAAATAAAACATTAAAAAATTACAATTTTTGACCATTTGGAGAAAGTTCGACAGGTCACAGGTCATCGTTTTTCATCAGAAAATTGATTTTTTGGACTGTGAAAAATTGATTCAAAATGTCATTTGGATTGTGCCTTGTGTTGAATAAGTACTTTTTAAAGCCTCAATGTGACCAAAATTGCCATTTTTACAGCCTTTTTCTCCTACTCAGAAGCTTCTATTTCGACCAATTTCAGGCATTAAAATGACTCTAAACACACTTATTTTAGTTCCAAAAGTGATAATTCACATGCAGTAGTCATTTACAGTCAAAAAATATAACATTAAAAAATTACCATTTCTGACCATCTGGAGAAAGTTCGACAGGTCACGGGTCATCGTTTTTCATCAGAAAATAGATTTTTTGGACTGTAGAAAAATTGATTCGAAATGTCAATTGGATTGTGCCTTGTGTTGAATAAGTACTTTTTAAAGCCTCAATGTGACCAAAATTGCCATTTTTACAGCCTTTTCTCCTACTCAGAAGCTTCTATTTCGACCAATTTCAGGCATTACAATGACTCTAAACACACTTATTTTAGTTCCAAAAGTGATAATTCACATGCAGTAGTCATTTACAGTCCAAAAATAAAACATTAAAAAATTACAACTTTTGACCATCTTGAGAAAGTTCGACAGGTCACGGGTCATCGTTTTTCATCAGAAAATTGATTTTTTGGACTGTAGAAAAATTCATTCAAAATGTCATTTGGATTGTGCCTCGTGTTGAATAAGTACTTTTTAAAGCCTCAATGTGACCAAAATTGCCATTTTTACAGCCTTTTTCAACTACTCAGAAGCTTCTATTTCGACGAATTTCAGGCATTAAAATGACTCTAAACACACTTATTTTAGTTCCAAAAGTGATAATTCACATGCAGTAGTCATTTACAGTCAAAAAATAAAACATTAAAAAATTACCATTTCTGACCATCTGGAGAAAGTTCGACAGGTCACGGGTCATCGTTTTTCATCAGAAAATCGATTTTTTGGACTGTAGAAAAATTGATTCAAAATGTCAATTGGATTGGGCCTCGTGTTGAATAACTACTTTTTAAAGCCCCAATGTGACCAAAATTGCCATTTTTACAGCCTTTTTCTCCTACTCAGAGGCTTCTATTTCGACCAATTTCAGGCATTAAAATGACTCTAAACACACTTATTTTAGTTCCAAAAGTGATAATTCACATGCAGTAGTCATTTACAGTCAAAAAATAAAACATTAAAAAATTATCATTTCTGACCATCTGGAGAAAGTTTGACAGGTCACGGGTCATCGTTTTTCATCAGAAAATTGATTTTTTGGACTGTAGAAAAATTGATTCAAAAATGTCAATTGGATTGGGCCTCGTGTTGAATAACTACTTTTTAAAGCCCCAATGTGACCAAAATTGCCATTTTTACAGCCTTTTTCTCCTACTCAGAAGCTTCTATTTCGACCAATTTCAGGCATTAAAATGACTCTAAACACACTTATTTTAGTTCCAAAAGTGATAATTCACATGCAGTAGTCATTTACAGTCAAAAAATAAAACATTAAACAATTACCATTTCTGACCATCTGGAGAAAGTTTGACAGGTCAAGGGTCATCGTTTTTCATCAGAAAATTGATTTTATGGACTGTAGAAAAATTGATTCAAAATGTCAATTGGATTGGGCCTCGTGTTGAATAACTACTTTTTAAAGCCACAATGTGACCAAAATTGCCATTTTTACAGCCTTTTTCTACTACTCAGAAGCTTCTATTTCGACCAATTTCAGGCATGAAAATGACTCTAAACACACTTATTTTAGTTCCAACAGTGATAATTCACATGCAGTAGTCATTTACAGTCAAAAAATAAAACATTAAAAAATTAACATTTCTGACCATCTGGAGAAAGTTCAACAGGTCACGGGTCATCGTTTTTCATCAGAAAATTTATTTTTTGGACCGTAGAAAAATTGATTCAAAATGTTATTTGGATTGTGCCTTGTGTTGAATAAGTACTTTTTAAAGCCTCAATGTGACCAAAATTGCCATTTTACAGCCTTTTTCAACTACTCAGAAGCTTCTATTTCGACCAATTTCAGGCATTAAAATTACTCTAAACACACTTATTTTAGTTCCAAAAGTGATAATTCACATGCAGTAGTCATTTACAGTCAAAAAATAAAACATTAAAAAATTACCATTTCTGACCATCTGGAGAAAGTTCGACAGGTCACGGGTCATCGTTTTTCATCAGAAAATTGATTTTTTGGACTGTAGAAAAATTGATTCAAAATGTCAATTGGATTGTGCCTCGTGTTGAATAAGTACTTTTTAAAGCCTCAATGTGACCAAAATTGCCATTTTTACAGCCTTTTTCTCCTACTCAGAAGCTTCTATTTCGACCAATTTCAGGCATTAAAATGACTCTAAACACACTTATTTTAGTTCCAAAAGTGATAATTCACATGCAGTAGTCATTTACAGTCAAAAAGTAAAACATTAAAAAATTACCATTTCTCACCATCTGGAGAAAGTTCAACAGGTCACGGGTCATCGTTTTTCATCAGAAAATTGATTTTATGGACTGTAGAAAAATTGATTCAAAATGTCATTTGGATTGTGCCTCGTGTTGAATAACTACTTTTTAAAGCCTCAATGTGACCAAAATTGCCATTTTTACAGCCTTTTTCTCCTACTCAGAAGCTTCTATTTCAACCAATTTCAGGCATTAAAATTACTCTAAACACACTTATTTTAGTTCCAAAAGTGATAATTCACATGCAGTAGTCATTTACAGTCAAAAAATAAAACATTAAAAATTTACCATTTCTGACCATCTGGAGAAAGTTCAACAGGTCACGGGTCATCGTTTTTCATCAGAAAATTGATTTTTTGGACTGTAGAAAAATTGATTCAAAATGTCATTTGGATTGTGCCTTGTGTTGAATAAGTACTTTTTAAAGCCTCAATGTGACCAAAATTGCCATTTTTACAGCCTTTTTCTCCTACTCAGAAGCTTCTATTTCGACCAATTTCAGGCATTAAAATGACTCTAAACACACTTATTTTAGTTCCAAAAGTGATAATTCACATGCAGTAGTCATTTACAGTCCAAAAATAAAACATTAAAAAATTACAACTTTTGACCATCTTGAGAAAGTTCGACAGGTCACGGGTCATCGTTTTTCATCAGAAAATTGATTTTTTGGACTGTAGAAAAATTCATTCAAAATGTCATTTGGATTGTGCCTCGTGTTGAATAAGTACTTTTTAAAGCCTCAATGTGACCAAAATTGCCATTTTTACAGCCTTTTTCAACTACTCAGAAGCTTCTATTTCGACGAATTTCAGGCATTAAAATGACTCTAAACACACTTATTTTAGTTCCAAAAGTGATAATTCACATGCAGTAGTCATTTACAGTCAAAAAATAAAACATTAAAAAATTACCATTTCTGACCATCTGGAGAAAGTTCGACAGGTCACGGGTCATCGTTTTTCATCAGAAAATCGATTTTTTGGACTGTAGAAAAATTGATTCAAAATGTCAATTGGATTGGGCCTCGTGTTGAATAACTACTTTTTAAAGCCCCAATGTGACCAAAATTGCCATTTTTACAGCCTTTTTCTCCTACTCAGAGGCTTCTATTTCGACCAATTTCAGGCATTAAAATGACTCTAAACACACTTATTTTAGTTCCAAAAGTGATAATTCACATGCAGTAGTCATTTACAGTCAAAAAATAAAACATTAAAAAATTATCATTTCTGACCATCTGGAGAAAGTTTGACAGGTCACGGGTCATCGTTTTTCATCAGAAAATTGATTTTTTGGACTGTAGAAAAATTGATTCAAAAATGTCAATTGGATTGGGCCTCGTGTTGAATAACTACTTTTTAAAGCCCCAATGTGACCAAAATTGCCATTTTTACAGCCTTTTTCTCCTACTCAGAAGCTTCTATTTCGACCAATTTCAGGCATTAAAATGACTCTAAACACACTTATTTTAGTTCCAAAAGTGATAATTCACATGCAGTAGTCATTTACAGTCCAAAAATAAAACATTAAAAAATTACAACTTTTGACCATCTTGAGAAAGTTCGACAGGTCACGGGTCATCGTTTTTCATCAGAAAATTGATTTTTTGGACTGTAGAAAAATTCATTCAAAATGTCATTTGGATTGTGCCTCGTGTTGAATAAGTACTTTTTAAAGCCTCAATGTGACCAAAATTGCCATTTTTACAGCCTTTTTCAACTACTCAGAAGCTTCTATTTCGACGAATTTCAGGCATTAAAATGACTCTAAACACACTTATTTTATTTCCAAAAGTGATAATTCACATGCAGTAGTCATTTACAGTCAAAAAATAAAACATTAAAAAATTACCATTTCTGACCATCTGGAGAAAGTTCGACAGGTCACGGGTCATCGTTTTTCATCAGAAAATAGATTTTTTGGACTGTAGAAAAATTGATTCAAAATGTCAATTGGATTGTGCCTCGTGTTGAATAAGTACTTTTTAAAGCCTCAATGTGACCAAAATTGCCATTTTTACAGCCTTTTTCTCCTACTCAGAAGCTTCTATTTCGACCAATTTCAGGCATTAAAATGACTCTAAACACACTTATTTTAGTTCCAAAAGTGATAATTCACATGCAGTAGTCATTTACAGTCAAAAAGTAAAACATTAAAAAATTACCATTTCTCACCATCTGGAGAAAGTTCAACAGGTCACGGGTCATCGTTTTTCATCAGAAAATTGATTTTTTGGACTGTAGAAAAATTGATTCAAAATGTCATTTGGATTGTGCCTCGTGTTGAATAAGTACTTTTTAAAGCCTCAATGTGACCAAAATTGCCATTTTTACAGCCTTTTTCTCCTACTCAGAAGCTTCTATTTCGACCAATTTCAGGCATTAAAATGACTCTAAACACACTTATTTTAGTTCCAAAAGTGATTATTCACATGCAGTAGTCATTTACAGTCAAAAAATAAAACATTAAAAAATTACCATTTCTGACCATCTGGAGAAAGTTTGACAGGTCACGGGTCATCGTTTTTCATCAGAAAATTGATTTTTTGGACTGTAGAAAAATTGATTCAAAATGTCAATTGGATTCGGCCTCGTGTTGAATAACTACTTTTTAAAGCCCCAATGTGACCAAAATTGCCATTTTTACAGCCTTTTTCTCCTACTCAGAAGCTTCTATTTCGACCAATTTCAGGGATTAAAATGACTCTAAACACACTTATTTTAGTTCCAAAAGTGATAATTCACATGCAGTAGTCATTTACAGTCCAAAAATAAAACATTAAAAAATTACAATTTTTGACCATCTTGAGAAAGTTCGACAGGTCACGGGTCATCGTTTTTCATCAGAAAATTGATTTTTTGGACTGTAGAAAAATTCATTCAAAATGTCATTTGGATTGTGCCTCGTGTTGAATAAGTACTTTTTAAAGCCTCAATGTGACCAAAATTGCCATTTTTACAGCCTTTTTCAACTACTCAGAAGCTTCTATTTCGACGAATTTCAGGCATTAAAATGACTCTAAACACACTTATTTTAGTTCCAAAAGTGATAATTCACATGCAGTAGTCATTTACAGTCAAAAAATAAAACATTAAAAAATTACCATTTCTGACCATCTGGAGAAAGTTCGACAGGTCACGGGTCATCGTTTTTCATCAGAAAATCGATTTTTTGGACTGTAGAAAAATTGATTCAAAATGTCAATTGGATTGGGCCTCGTGTTGAATAACTACTTTTTAAAGCCCCAATGTGACCAAAATTGCCATTTTTACAGCCTTTTTCTCCTACTCAGAGGCTTCTATTTCGACCAATTTCAGGCATTAAAATGACTCTAAACACACTTATTTTAGTTCCAAAAGTGATAATTCACATGCAGTAGTCATTTACAGTCAAAAAATAAAACATTAAAAAATTATCATTTCTGACCATCTGGAGAAAGTTTGACAGGTCACGGGTCATCGTTTTTCATCAGAAAATTGATTTTTTGGACTGTAGAAAAATTGATTCAAAAATGTCAATTGGATTGGGCCTCGTGTTGAATAACTACTTTTTAAAGCCTCAATGTGACCAAAATTGCCATTTTTACAGCCTTTTTCTCCTACTCAGAAGCTTCTATTTCGACCAATTTCAGGGATTAAAATGACTCTAAACACACTTATTTTAGTTCCAAAAGTGATAATTCACATGCAGTAGTCATTTACAGTCCAAAAATAAAACATTAAAAAATTACAATTTTTGACCATCTTGAGAAAGTTCGACAGGTCACGGGTCATCGTTTTTCATCAGAAAATTGATTTTTTGGACTGTAGAAAAATTCATTCAAAATGTCATTTGGATTGTGCCTCGTGTTGAATAAGTACTTTTTAAAGCCTCAATGTGACCAAAATTGCCATTTTTACAGCCTTTTTCTCCTACTCAGAGGCTTCTATTTCGACCAATTTCAGGCATTAAAATGACTCTAAACACACTTATTTTAGTTCCAAAAGTGATAATTCACATGCAGTAGTCATTTACAGTCAAAAAATAAAACATTAAAAAATTACCATTTCTGACCATCTGGAGAAAGTTCGACAGGTCACGGGTCATCGTTTTTCATCAGAAAATAGATTTTTTGGACTGTAGAAAAATTGATTCAAAATGTCAATTGGATTGTGCCTCGTGTTGAATAAGTACTTTTTAAAGCCTCAATGTGACCAAAATTGCCATTTTTACAGCCTTTTTCTCCTACTCAGAAGCTTCTATTTCGACCAATTTCAGGCATTAAAATGACTCTAAACACACTTATTTTAGTTCCAAAAGTGATAATTCACATGCAGTAGTCATTTACAGTCAAAAAGTAAAACATTAAAAAATTACCATTTCTCACCATCTGGAGAAAGTTCAACAGGTCACGGGTCATCGTTTTTCATCAGAAAATTGATTTTATGGACTGTAGAAAAATTGATTCAAAATGTCATTTGGATTGTGCCTCGTGTTGAATAACTACTTTTTAAAGCCTCAATGTGACCAAAATTGCCATTTTTACAGCCTTTTTCTCCTACTCAGAAGCTTCTATTTCAACCAATTTCAGGCATTAAAATTACTCTAAACACACTTATTTTAGTTCCAAAAGTGATAATTCACATGCAGTAGTCATTTACAGTCAAAAAATAAAACATTAAAAATTTACCATTTCTGACCATCTGGAGAAAGTTCAACAGGTCACGGGTCATCGTTTTTCATCAGAAAATTGATTTTTTGGACTGTAGAAAAATTGATTCAAAATGTCATTTGGATTGTGCCTTGTGTTGAATAAGTACTTTTTAAAGCCTCAATGTGACCAAAATTGCCATTTTTACAGCCTTTTTCTCCTACTCAGAAGCTTCTATTTCGACCAATTTCAGGCATTAAAATGACTCTAAACACACTTATTTTAGTTCCAAAAGTGATAATTCACATGCAGTAGTCATTTACAGTCAAAAAATATAACATTAAAAAATTACCATTTCTGACCATCTGGAGAAAGTTCGACAGGTCACGGGTCATCGTTTTTCATCAGAAAATAGATTTTTTGGACTGTAGAAAAATTGATTCGAAATGTCAATTGGATTGTGCCTTGTGTTGAATAAGTACTTTTTAAAGCCTCAATGTGACCAAAATTGCCATTTTTACAGCCTTTTCTCCTACTCAGAAGCTTCTATTTCGACCAATTTCAGGCATTACAATGACTCTAAACACACTTATTTTAGTTCCAAAAGTGATAATTCACATGCAGTAGTCATTTACAGTCCAAAAATAAAACATTAAAAAATTACAACTTTTGACCATCTTGAGAAAGTTCGACAGGTCACGGGTCATCGTTTTTCATCAGAAAATTGATTTTTTGGACTGTAGAAAAATTCATTCAAAATGTCATTTGGATTGTGCCTCGTGTTGAATAAGTACTTTTTAAAGCCTCAATGTGACCAAAATTGCCATTTTTACAGCCTTTTTCAACTACTCAGAAGCTTCTATTTCGACGAATTTCAGGCATTAAAATGACTCTAAACACACTTATTTTAGTTCCAAAAGTGATAATTCACATGCAGTAGTCATTTACAGTCAAAAAATAAAACATTAAAAAATTACCATTTCTGACCATCTGGAGAAAGTTCGACAGGTCACGGGTCATCGTTTTTCATCAGAAAATCGATTTTTTGGACTGTAGAAAAATTGATTCAAAATGTCAATTGGATTGGGCCTCGTGTTGAATAACTACTTTTTAAAGCCCCAATGTGACCAAAATTGCCATTTTTACAGCCTTTTTCTCCTACTCAGAGGCTTCTATTTCGACCAATTTCAGGCATTAAAATGACTCTAAACACACTTATTTTAGTTCCAAAAGTGATAATTCACATGCAGTAGTCATTTACAGTCAAAAAATAAAACATTAAAAAATTATCATTTCTGACCATCTGGAGAAAGTTTGACAGGTCACGGGTCATCGTTTTTCATCAGAAAATTGATTTTTTGGACTGTAGAAAAATTGATTCAAAAATGTCAATTGGATTGGGCCTCGTGTTGAATAACTACTTTTTAAAGCCCCAATGTGACCAAAATTGCCATTTTTACAGCCTTTTTCTCCTACTCAGAAGCTTCTATTTCGACCAATTTCAGGCATTAAAATGACTCTAAACACACTTATTTTAGTTCCAAAAGTGATAATTCACATGCAGTAGTCATTTACAGTCAAAAAATAAAACATTAAACAATTACCATTTCTGACCATCTGGAGAAAGTTTGACAGGTCAAGGGTCATCGTTTTTCATCAGAAAATTGATTTTATGGACTGTAGAAAAATTGATTCAAAATGTCAATTGGATTGGGCCTCGTGTTGAATAACTACTTTTTAAAGCCACAATGTGACCAAAATTGCCATTTTTACAGCCTTTTTCTACTACTCAGAAGCTTCTATTTCGACCAATTTCAGGCATGAAAATGACTCTAAACACACTTATTTTAGTTCCAACAGTGATAATTCACATGCAGTAGTCATTTACAGTCAAAAAATAAAACATTAAAAAATTAACATTTCTGACCATCTGGAGAAAGTTCAACAGGTCACGGGTCATCGTTTTTCATCAGAAAATTTATTTTTTGGACCGTAGAAAAATTGATTCAAAATGTTATTTGGATTGTGCCTTGTGTTGAATAAGTACTTTTTAAAGCCTCAATGTGACCAAAATTGCCATTTTACAGCCTTTTTCAACTACTCAGAAGCTTCTATTTCGACCAATTTCAGGCATTAAAATTACTCTAAACACACTTATTTTAGTTCCAAAAGTGATAATTCACATGCAGTAGTCATTTACAGTCAAAAAATAAAACATTAAAAAATTGCCATTTCTGACCATCTGGAGAAAGTTCGACATGTCACGGGTCATTGTTTTTCATCAGAAAATTGATTTTTTGGACTGTAGAAAAATTGATTCAAAAATGTCAATTGGATTGGGCCTCGTGTTGAATAACTACTTTTTAAAGCCCCAATGTGACCAAAATTGCCATTTTTACAGCCTTTTTCTCCTACTCAGAAGCTTCTATTTCGACCAATTTCAGGCATTAAAATGACTCTAAACACACCTATTTTATTTCCAAAAGTGATAATTCACATGCAGTAGTCATTTACAGTCAAAAAGTAAAACATTAAAAAATTACCATTTCTGACCATCTGGAGAAAGTTCAACAGGTGCCGGGTCATCGTTTTTCATCAGAAAATTGAGTTTTTTGGACTGTAGAAAAATTGATTCAAAATGTCATTTGGATTGTGCCTCGTGTTGAATAAGTACTTTTTAAAGCCTCAATGTGACCAAAATTGCCATTTTTACAGCCTTTTTCTCCTACTCAGAAGCTTCTATTTCGACCAATTTCAGGCATTAAAATGACTCTAAACACACTTATTTTAGTTCCAAAAGTGATAATTCACATGCAGTAGTCATTTACAGTCAAAAAATAAAACATTAAAAAATTACCATTTCTGACCATCTGGAGAAAGTTCGACAGGTCACGGGTCATCGTTTTTCATCAGAAAATAGATTTTTTGGACTGTAGAAAAATTGATTCAAAATGTCAATTGGATTGTGCCTCGTGTTGAATAAGTACTTTTTAAAGCCTCAATGTGACCAAAATTGCCATTTTTACAGCCTTTTTCTCCTACTCAGAAGCTTCTATTTCAACCAATTTCAGGCATTACAATGACTCTAAACACACTTATCTTAGTTCCAAAAGTGATAATTCACATGCAGTTGTCATTTACAGTCAAAAAATAAAACATTAAAAAATTACCATTTCTGACCATCTGGAGAAAGTTCGACAGGTCACGGGTCATCGTTTTTCATCAGAAAATTGATTTTATGGACTGTAGAAAAATTGATTCAAAATGTCATTTGCATTGTGCCTCGTGTTGAATAACTACTTTTTAAAGCCTCAATGTGACCAAAATTGCCATTTTTACAGCCTTTTTCTCCTACTCAGAAGCTTCTATTTCGACCAATTTCAGGCATTAAAATTACTCTAAACACACTTATTTTAGTTCCAAAAGTGATAATTCACATGCAGTTGTCATTTACAGTCAAAAAATACAACATTAAAAAATTACCATTTCTGACCATCTGGAGAAAGTTCGACAGGTCACGGGTCATCGTTTTTCATCAGAAAATAGATTTTTTGGACTGTAGAAAAATTGATTCAAAATGTCATTTGGATTGTGCCTCGTGTTGAATAAGTACTTTTTAAAGCCTCAATGTGACCAAAATTGCCATTTTTACAGCCTTTTTCTCCTACTCAGAAGCTTCTATTTCGACCAATTTCAGGCATTAAAATTACTGTAAACACACTTATTTTAGTTCCAAAAGTGATAATTCACATGCAGTAGTCATTTACAGTCAAAAAATAAAACATTAGAAATTTACCATTTCTGACCATCTGGAGAAAGTTCAACAGGTCACGGGTCATCGTTTTTCATCAGAAAATTGATTTTTTGGACCGTAGAAAAATTGATTCAAAATGTTATTTGGATTGTGCCTCGTGTTGAATAAGTACTTTTTAAAGCCTCAATGTGACCAAAATTGCCATTTTTACAGCCTTTTTCAACTACTCAGAAGCTTCTATTTCGACCAATTTCAGGCATTAAAATTACTCTAAACACACTTATTTTAGTTCCAAAAGTGATAATTCACATGCAGTAGTCATTTACAGTCAAAAAATAAAACATTAAAAAATTACCATTTCTGACCATCTGGAGAAAGTTCGACAGGTCACGGGTCATCGTTTTTCATCAGAAAATAGATTTTTTGGACTGTAGAAAAATTGATTCAAAATGTCAATTGGATTGTGCCTCGTGTTGAATAAGTACTTTTTAAAGCCTCAATGTGACCAAAATTGCCATTTTTACAGCCTTTTTCTCCTACTCAGAAGCTTCTATTTCGACCAATTTCAGGCATTAAAATGACTCTAAACACACTTATTTTAGTTCCAAAAGTGATAATTCACATGCAGTAGTCATTTACAGTCAAAAAGTAAAACATTAAAAAATTACCATTTCTCACCATCTGGAGAAAGTTCAACAGGTCACGGGTCATCGTTTTTCATCAGAAAATTGATTTTTTGGACTGTAGAAAAATTGATTCAAAATGTCATTTGGATTGTGCCTCGTGTTGAATAAGTACTTTTTAAAGCCTCAATGTGACCAAAATTGCCATTTTTACAGCCTTTTTCTCCTACTCAGAAGCTTCTATTTCGACCAATTTCAGGCATTACAATGACTCTAAACACGCTTATCTTAGTTCCAAAAGTGATAATTCACATGCAGTTGTCATTTACAGTCAAAAAATAAAACATTAAAAAATTACCATTTCTGACCATCTGGAGAAAGTTCGACAGGTCACGGGTCATCGTTTTTCATCAGAAAATTGATTTTATGGACTGTAGAATAATTGATTCAAAATGTCAATTGGATTGGGCCTCGTGTTGAATAACTACTTTTTAAAGCCCCAATGTGACCAAAATTGCCATTTTTACAGCCTTTTTCTCCTACTCAGAAGCTTCTATTTCGACCAATTTCAGGGATTAAAATGACTCTAAACACACTTATTTTAGTTCCAAAAGTGATAATTCACATGCAGTAGTCATTTACAGTCCAAAAATAAAACATTAAAAAATTACAACTTTTGACCATCTTGAGAAAGTTCGACAGGTCACGGGTCATCGTTTTTCATCAGAAAATTGATTTTTTGGACTGTAGAAAAATTCATTCAAAATGTCATTTGGATTGTGCCTCGTGTTGAATAAGTACTTTTTAAAGCCTCAATGTGACCAAAATTGCCATTTTTACAGCCTTTTTCAACTACTCAGAAGCTTCTATTTCGACGAATTTCAGGCATTAAAATGACTCTAAACACACTTATTTTAGTTCCAAAAGTGATAATTCACATGCAGTAGTCATTTACAGTCAAAAAATAAAACATTAAAAAATTACCATTTCTGACCATCTGGAGAAAGTTCGACAGGTCACGGGTCATCGTTTTTCATCAGAAAATAGATTTTTTGGACTGTAGAAAAATTGATTCAAAATGTCAATTGGATTGTGCCTCGTGTTGAATAAGTACTTTTTAAAGCCTCAATGTGACCAAAATTGCCATTTTTACAGCCTTTTTCTCCTACTCAGAAGCTTCTATTTCGACCAATTTCAGGCATTAAAATGACTCTAAACACACTTATTTTAGTTCCAAAAGTGATAATTCACATGCAGTAGTCATTTACAGTCAAAAAGTAAAACATTAAAAAATTACCATTTCTCACCATCTGGAGAAAGTTCAACAGGTCACGGGTCATCGTTTTTCATCAGAAAATTGATTTTTTGGACTGTAGAAAATTGATTCAAAATGTCATTTGGATTGTGCCTCGTGTTGAATAAGTACTTTTTAAAGCCTCAATGTGACCAAAATTGCCATTTTTACAGCCTTTTTCTCCTACTCAGAAGCTTCTATTTCGACCAATTTCAGGCATTAAAATGACTCTAAACACACTTATTTTAGTTCCAAAAGTGATAATTCACATGCAGTAGTCATTTACAGTCAAAAAATAAAACATTAAAAAATTACCATTTCTGACCATCTGGAGAAAGTTTGACAGGTCACGGGTCATCGTTTTTCATCAGAAAATTGATTTTTTGGACTGTAGAAAAATTGATTCAAAATGTCAATTGGATTCGGCCTCGTGTTGAATAACTACTTTTTAAAGCCCCAATGTGACCAAAATTGCCATTTTTAAAGCCTTTTTCTCCTACTCAGAAGCTTCTATTTCGACCAATTTCAGGGATTAAAATGACTCTAAACACACTTATTTTAGTTCCAAAAGTGATAATTCACATGCAGTAGTCATTTACAGTCCAAAAATAAAACATTAAAAAATTACAATTTTTGACCATCTTGAGAAAGTTCGACAGGTCACGGGTCATCGTTTTTCATCAGAAAATTGATTTTTTGGACTGTAGAAAAATTCATTCAAAATGTCATTTGGATTGTGCCTCGTGTTGAATAAGTACTTTTTAAAGCCTCAATGTGACCAAAATTGCCATTTTTACAGCCTTTTTCTCCTACTCAGAGGCTTCTATTTCGACCAATTTCAGGCATTAAAATGACTCTAAACACACTTATTTTAGTTCCAAAAGTGATAATTCACATGCAGTAGTCATTTACAGTCCAAAAATAAAACATTAAAAAATTAACATTTCTGACCATCTGGAGAAAGTTCGACAGGTCACGGGTCATCGTTTTTCATCAGAAAATTGATTTTTTGGACTGTAGAAAAATTGATTCAAAATGTCAATTGGATTGGGCCTCGTGTTGAATAACTACTTTTTAAAGCCCCAATGTGACCAAAATTGCCATTTTTACAGCCTTTTTCTCCTACTCAGAAGCTTCTATTTTGACCAATTTCAGGCATTAAAACGACTCTAAACACACTTATTTTAGTTCCAAAAGTGATAATTCACATGCAGTAGTCATTTACAGTCCAAAAATAAAACATTAAAAAATTAAAATTTTTGACCATCTGGAGAAAGTTCGACAGGTCACGGGTCATCGTTTTTCATCAGAAAATTGATTTTTTGGACTGTAGAAAAATTCATTCAAAATGTCATTTGGATTGTGCCTCATGTTGAATAACTACTTTTTAAAGCCTCAATGTGACCAAAATTGCCATTTTTACAGCCTTTTTCTCCTACTCAGAAGCTTCTATTTCGACCAATTTCAGGCATTAAAATGACTCTAAACACACTTATTTTAGTTCCAAAAGTGATAATTCACATGCAGTAGTCATTTACAGTCAAAAAATAAAACATTAAAAAATTACCATTTCTGACCATCTGGGGAAAGTTCAACAGGTCACGGGTCATCGTTTTTCATCAGAAAATTGATTTTTTGGACCGTAGAAAAATTGATTCAAAATGTTATTTGGATTGTGCCTCGTGTTGAATAAGTACTTTTTAAAGCCTCAATGTGACCAAAATTGCCATTTTTACAGCCTTTTTCAACTACTCAGAAGCTTCTATTTCGACCAATTTCAGGCATTAAAATTACTCTAAACACACTTATTTTAGTTCCAAAAGTGATAATTCACATGCAGTAGTCATTTACAGTCAAAAAATAAAACATTAAAAAATTGCCATTTCTGACCATCTGGAGAAAGTTCGACAGGTCACGGGTCATTGTTTTTCATCAGAAAATTGATTTTTTGGACTGTAGAAAAATTGATTCAAAAATGTCAATTGGATTGGGCCTCGTGTTGAATAACTACTTTTTAAAGCCCCAATGTGACCAAAATTGCCATTTTTACAGCCTTTTTCTCCTACTCAGAAGCTTCTATTTCGACCAATTTCAGGGATTAAAATGACTCTAAACACACTTATTTTAGTTCCAAATGTGATAATTCACATGCAGTAGTCATTTACAGTCCAAAAATAAAACATTAAAAAATTACAACTTTTGACCATCTTGAGAAAGTTCGACAGGTCACGGGTCATCGTTTTTCATCAGAAAATTGATTTTTTGGACTGTAGAAAAATTCATTCAAAATGTCATTTGGATTGTGCCTCGTGTTGAATAAGTACTTTTTAAAGCCTCAATGTGACCAAAATTGCCATTTTTACAGCCTTTTTCAACTACTCAGAAGCTTCTATTTCGACGAATTTCAGGCATTAAAATGACTCTAAACACACTTATTTTAGTTCCAAAAGTGATAATTCACATGCAGTAGTCATTTACAGTCAAAAAATAAAACATTAAAAAATTACCATTTCTGACCATCTGGAGAAAGTTCGACAGGTCACGGGTCATCGTTTTTCATCAGAAAATAGATTTTTTGGACTGTAGAAAAATTGATTCAAAATGTCAATTGGATTGTGCCTCGTGTTGAATAAGTACTTTTTAAAGCCTCAATGTGACCAAAATTGCCATTTTTACAGCCTTTTTCTCCTACTCAGAAGCTTCTATTTCGACCAATTTCAGGCATTAAAATGACTCTAAACACACTTATTTTAGTTCCAAAAGTGATAATTCACATGCAGTAGTCATTTACAGTCAAAAAGTAAAACATTAAAAAATTACCATTTCTCACCATCTGGAGAAAGTTCAACAGGTCACGGGTCATCGTTTTTCATCAGAAAATTGATTTTTTGGACTGTAGAAAAATTGATTCAAAATGTCATTTGGATTGTGCCTCGTGTTGAATAAGTACTTTTTAAAGCCTCAATGTGACCAAAATTGCCATTTTTACAGCCTTTTTCTCCTACTCAGAAGCTTCTATTTCGACCAATTTCAGGCATTAAAATGACTCTAAACACACTTATTTTAGTTCCAAAAGTGATAATTCACATGCAGTAGTCATTTACAGTCAAAAAATAAAACATTAAAAAATTACCATTTCTGACCATCTGGAGAAAGTTTGACAGGTCACGGGTCATCGTTTTTCATCAGAAAATTGATTTTTTGGACTGTAGAAAAATTGATTCAAAATGTCAATTGGATTCGGCCTCGTGTTGAATAACTACTTTTTAAAGCCCCAATGTGACCAAAATTGCCATTTTTACAGCCTTTTTCTCCTACTCAGAAGCTTCTATTTCGACCAATTTCAGGGATTAAAATGACTCTAAACACACTTATTTTAGTTCCAAAAGTGATAATTCACATGCAGTAGTCATATATCAGTATTATTATTATTATTATTATTTACAGTCCAAAAATAAAACATTAAAAAATTACAATTTTTGACCATCTTGAGAAAGTTCGACAGGTCACGGGTCATCGTTTTTCATCAGAAAATTGATTTTTTGGACTGTAGAAAAATTCATTCAAAATGTCATTTGGATTGTGCCTCGTGTTGAATAAGTACTTTTTAAAGCCTCAATGTGACCAAAATTGCCATTTTTACAGCCTTTTTCTCCTACTCAGAGGCTTCTATTTCGACCAATTTCAGGCATTAAAATGACTCTAAACACACTTATTTTAGTTCCAAAAGTGATAATTCACATGCAGTAGTCATTTACAGTCAAAAAATAAAACATTAAAAAATTAACATTTCTGACCATCTGGAGAAAGTTCGACAGGTCACGGGTCATCGTTTTTCATCAGAAAATTGATTTTTTGGACCGTAGAAAAATTGATTCAAAATGTTATTTGGATTGTGCCTCGTGTTGAATAAGTACTTTTTAAAGCCTCAATGTGACCAAAATTGCCATTTTTACAGCCTTTTTCAACTACTCAGAAGCTTCTATTTCAACCAATTTCAGGCATTAAAATTACTCTAAACACACTTATTTTAGTTCCAAAAGTGATAATTCACATGCAGTAGTCATTTACAGTCAAAAAATAAAACATTAAAAAATTGCCATTTCTGACCATCTGGAGAAAGTTCGACAGGTCACGGGTCATTGTTTTTCATCAGAAAATTGATTTTTTGGACTGTAGAAAAATTGATTCAAAAATGTCAATTGGATTGTGCCTCGTGTTGAATAAGTACTTTTTAAAGCCTCAATGTGACCAAAATTGCCATTTTTACAGCCTTTTTCTCCTACTCAGAAGCTTCTATTTCGACCAATTTCAGGCATTAAAATGACTCTAAACACACTTATTTTAGTTCCAAAAGTGATAATTCACATGCAGTAGTCATTTACAGTCAAAAAGTAAAACATTAAAAAATTACCATTTCTGACCATCTGGAGAAAGTTCAACAGGTCACGGGTCATCGTTTTTCATCAGAAAATTGATTTTTTGGACTGTAGAAAATTTGATTCAAAATGTCATTTGGATTGTGCCTCGTGTTGAATAAGTACTTTTTAAAGCCTCAATGTGACCAAAATTGCCATTTTTACAGCCTTTTTCTCCTACTCAGAAGCTTCTATTTCGACCAATTTCAGGCATTAAAATGACTCTAAACACACTTATTTTAGTTCCAAAAGTGATAATTCACATGCAGTAGTCATTTACAGTCAAAAAATAAAACATTAAAAAATTACCATTTCTGACCATCTGGAGAAAGTTCGACAGGTCACGGGTCATCGTTTTTCATCAGAAAATTGATTTTATGGACTGTAGAAAAATTGATTCAAAATGTCAATTGGATTGGGCCTCGTGTTGAATAACTACTTTTTAAAGCCACAATGTGACCAAAATTGCCATTTTTACAGCCTTTTTCTACTACTCAGAAGCTTCTATTTTGACCAATTTCAGGCATTAAAATGACTCTAAACACACTTATTTTAGTTCCAAAAGTGATAATTCACATGCAGTAGTCATTTACAGTCAAAAAATAAAACATTAAAAAATTACCATTTCTGACCATCTGCAGAAAGTTCGACAGGTCACGGGTCATCGTTTTTCATCAGAAAATTGATTTTTTGGACTGTAGAAAAATTGATTCAAAATGTCAATTGGATTGTGCCTCGTGTTGAATAAGTACTTTTTAAAGCCTCAATGTGACCAAAATTGCCATTTTTACAGCCTTTTTCTCCTACTCAGAAGCTTCTATTTCGACCAATTTCAGGCATTAAAATGACTCTAAACACACTTATTTTAGTTCCAAAAGTGATAATTCACATGCAGTAGTCATTTACAGTCAAAAAGTAAAACATTAAAAAATTACCATTTCTCACCATCTGGAGAAAGTTCAACAGGTCACGGGTCATCGTTTTTCATCAGAAAATAGATTTTTTGGACTGTAGAAAAATTGCTTCAAAATGTCAATTGGATTGTGCCTCGTGTTGAATAAGTACTTTTTAAAGCCTCAATGTGACCAAAATTGCCATTTTTACAGCCTTTTTCTCCTACTCAGAAGCTTCTATTTCAACCAATTTCAGGCATTACAATGACTCTAAACACACTTATCTTAGTTCCAAAAGTGATAATTCACATGCAGTTGTCATTTACAGTCAAAAAATAAAACATTAAAAAATTACCATTTCTGACCATCTGGAGAAAGTTCGACAGGTCACGGGTCATCGTTTTTCATCAGAAAATTGATTTTATGGACTGTAGAAAAATTTATTCAAAATGTCATTTGGATTGTGCCTCGTGTTGAATAACTACTTTTTAAAGCCTCAATGTGACCAAAATTGCCATTTTTACAGCCTTTTTCTCCTACTCAGAAGCTTCTATTTCGACCAATTTCAGGCATTAAAATTACTCTAAACACACTTATTTTAGTTCCAAAAGTGATAATTCACATGCAGTAGTCATTTACAGTCAAAAAATAAAACATTAAAAAATTACCATTTCTGACCATCTGGAGAAAGTTCAACAGGTCACGGGTCAACCTTTTTCATCAGAAAATTGATTTTTTGGACTGTAGAAAAATTGATTCAAAATGTCATTTGGATTGTGCCTCGTGTTGAATAAGTACTTTTTAAAGCCTCAATGTGACCAAAATTGCCATTTTTACAGCCTTTTTCTCCTACTCAGAAGCTTCTATTTCGACCAATTTCAGGCATTAAAATGACTCTAAACACACTTATTTTAGTTCCAAAAGTGATAATTCACATGCAGTAGTCATTTACAGTCAAAAAATAAAACATTAAAAAATTACCATTTCTGACCATCTGGAGAAAGTTCGACAGGTCACGGGTCATCGTTTTTCATCAGAAAATAGATTTTTTGGACTGTAGAAAAATTGATTCGAAATGTCAATTTGATTGTGCCTTGTGTTGAATAAGTACTTTTTAAAGCCTCAATGTGACCAAAATTGCCATTTTTACAGCCTTTTTCTCCTACTCAGAAGCTTCTATTTCGACCAATTTCAGGCATTACAAGGACTCTAAACACACTTATCTTAGTTCCAAAAGTGATAATTCACATGCAGTTGTCATTTACAGTCAAAAAATAAAACATTAAAAAATTACCATTTCTGACCATCTGGAGAAAGTTCGACAGGTCACGGGTCATCGTTTTTCATCAGAAAATTGATTTTATGGACTGTAGAAAAATTGATTCAAAATGTCAATTGGATTGGGCCTCGTGTTGAATAACTACTTTTTAAAGCCCCAATGTGACCAAAATTGCCATTTTTACAGCCTTTTTCTCCTACTCAGAAGCTTCTATTTCGACCAATTTCAGGGATTAAAATGACTCTAAACACACTTATTTTAGTTCCAAAAGTGATAATTCACATGCAGTAGTCATTTACAGTCCAAAAATAAAACATTAAAAAATTACAATTTTTGACCATCTTGAGAAAGTTCGACAGGTTACGGGTCATCGTTTTTGATCAGAAAATTGATTTTTTGGACTGTAGAAAAATTCATTCAAAATGTCATTTGGATTGTGCCTCGTGTTGAATAAGTACTTTTTAAAGCCTCAATGTGACCAAAATTGCCATTTTTACAGCCTTTTTCAACTACTCAGAAGCTTCTATTTCCACGAATTTCAGGCATTAAAATGACTCTAAACACACTTATTTTAGTTCCAAAAGTGATAATTCACATGCAGTAGTCATTTACAGTCAAAAAATAAAACATTAAAAAATTACCATTTCTGACCATCTGGAGAAAGTTCGACAGGTTACGGGTCATCGTTTTTCATCAGAAAATCGATTTTTTGGACTGTAGAAAAATTGATTCAAAATGTCAATTGGATTGGGCCTCGTGTTGAATAACTACTTTTTAAAGCCCCAATGTGACCAAAATTGCCATTTTTACAGCCTTTTTCTCCTACTCAGAGGCTTCTATTTCGACCAATTTCAGGCATTAAAATGACTCTAAACACACTTATTTTAGTTCCAAAAGTGATAATTCACATGCAGTAGTCATTTACAGTCAAAAAATAAAACATTAAAAAATTACCATTTCTGACCATCTGGAGAAAGTTTGACAGGTCACGGGTCATCGTTTTTCATCAGAAAATCGATTTTTTGGACTGTAGAAAAATTGATTCAAAATGTCATTTGCATTGTGCCTCGTGTTGAATAACTACTTTTTAAAGCCTCAATGTGACCAAAATTGCCATTTTTACAGCCTTTTTCTCCTACTCAGAAGCTTCTATTTCGACCAATTTCAGGCATTAAAATTACTCTAAACACACTTATTTTAGTTCCAAAAGTGATAATTCACATGCAGTTGTCATTTACAGTCAAAAAATACAACATTAAAAAATTACCATTTCTGACCATCTGGAGAAAGTTCGACAGGTCACGGGTCATCGTTTTTCATCAGAAAATAGATTTTTTGGACTGTAGAAAAATTGATTCAAAATGTCATTTGGATTGTGCCTCGTGTTGAATAAGTACTTTTTAAAGCCTCAATGTGACCAAAATTGCCATTTTTACAGCCTTTTTCTCCTACTCAGAAGCTTCTATTTCGACCAATTTCAGGCATTAAAATTACTGTAAACACACTTATTTTAGTTCCAAAAGTGATAATTCACATGCAGTAGTCATTTACAGTCAAAAAATAAAACATTAAAAATTTACCATTTCTGACCATCTGGAGAAAGTTCAACAGGTCACGGGTCATCGTTTTTCATCAGAAAATTGATTTTTTGGACCGTAGAAAAATTGATTCAAAATGTTATTTGGATTGTGCCTCGTGTTGAATAAGTACTTTTTAAAGCCTCAATGTGACCAAAATTGCCATTTTTACAGCCTTTTTCAACTACTCAGAAGCTTCTATTTCGACCAATTTCAGGCATTAAAATTACTCTAAACACACTTATTTTAGTTCCAAAAGTGATAATTCACATGCAGTAGTCATTTACAGTCAAAAAATAAAACATTAAAAAATTACCATTTCTGACCATCTGGAGAAAGTTCGACAGGTCACGGGTCATCGTTTTTCATCAGAAAATAGATTTTTTGGACTGTAGAAAAATTGATTCAAAATGTCAATTGGATTGTGCCTCGTGTTGAATAAGTACTTTTTAAAGCCTCAATGTGACCAAAATTGCCATTTTTACAGCCTTTTTCTCCTACTCAGAAGCTTCTATTTCGACCAATTTCAGGCATTAAAATGACTCTAAACACACTTATTTTAGTTCCAAAAGTGATAATTCACATGCAGTAGTCATTTACAGTCAAAAAGTAAAACATTAAAAAATTACCATTTCTCACCATCTGGAGAAAGTTCAACAGGTCACGGGTCATCGTTTTTCATCAGAAAATTGATTTTTTGGACTGTAGAAAAATTGATTCAAAATGTCATTTGGATTGTGCCTCGTGTTGAATAAGTACTTTTTAAAGCCTCAATGTGACCAAAATTGCCATTTTTACAGCCTTTTTCTCCTACTCAGAAGCTTCTATTTCGACCAATTTCAGGCATTACAATGACTCTAAACACGCTTATCTTAGTTCCAAAAGTGATAATTCACATGCAGTTGTCATTTACAGTCAAAAAATAAAACATTAAAAAATTACCATTTCTGACCATCTGGAGAAAGTTCGACAGGTCACGGGTCATCGTTTTTCATCAGAAAATTGATTTTATGGACTGTAGAATAATTGATTCAAAATGTCAATTGGATTGGGCCTCGTGTTGAATAACTACTTTTTAAAGCCCCAATGTGACCAAAATTGCCATTTTTATAGCCTTTTTCTCCTACTCAGAAGCTTCTATTTCGACCAATTTCAGGGATTAAAATGACTCTAAACACACTTATTTTAGTTCCAAAAGTGATAATTCACATGCAGTAGTCATTTACAGTCCAAAAATAAAACATTAAAAAATTACAACTTTTGACCATCTTGAGAAAGTTCGACAGGTCACGGGTCATCGTTTTTCATCAGAAAATTGATTTTTTGGACTGTAGAAAAATTCATTCAAAATGTCATTTGGATTGTGCCTCGTGTTGAATAAGTACTTTTTAAAGCCTCAATGTGACCAAAATTGCCATTTTTACAGCCTTTTTCAACTACTCAGAAGCTTCTATTTCGACGAATTTCAGGCATTAAAATGACTCTAAACACACTTATTTTAGTTCCAAAAGTGATAATTCACATGCAGTAGTCATTTACAGTCAAAAAGTAAAACATTAAAAAATTACCATTTCTCACCATCTGGAGAAAGTTCAACAGGTCACGGGTCATCGTTTTTCATCAGAAAATTGATTTTTTGGACTGTAGAAAATTGATTCAAAATGTCATTTGGATTGTGCCTCGTGTTGAATAAGTACTTTTTAAAGCCTCAATGTGACCAAAATTGCCATTTTTACAGCCTTTTTCTCCTACTCAGAAGCTTCTATTTCGACCAATTTCAGGCATTAAAATGACTCTAAACACACTTATTTTAGTTCCAAAAGTGATAATTCACATGCAGTAGTCATTTACAGTCAAAAAATAAAACATTAAAAAATTACCATTTCTGAACATCTGGAGAAAGTTTGACAGGTCACGGGTCATCGTTTTTCATCAGAAAATTGATTTTTTGGACTGTAGAAAAATTGATTCAAAATGTCAATTGGATTCGGCCTCGTGTTGAATAACTACTTTTTAAAGCCCCAATGTGACCAAAATTGCCATTTTTAAAGCCTTTTTCTCCTACTCAGAAGCTTCTATTTCGACCAATTTCAGGGATTAAAATGACTCTAAACACACTTATTTTAGTTCCAAAAGTGATAATTCACATGCAGTAGTCATTTACAGTCCAAAAATAAAACATTAAAAAATTACAATTTTTGACCATCTTGAGAAAGTTCGACAGGTCACGGGTCATCGTTTTTCATCAGAAAATTGATTTTTTGGACTGTAGAAAAATTCATTCAAAATGTCATTTGGATTGTGCCTCGTGTTGAATAAGTACTTTTTAAAGCCTCAATGTGACCAAAATTGCCATTTTTACAGCCTTTTTCTCCTACTCAGAGGCTTCTATTTCGACCAATTTCAGGGATTAAAATGACTCTAAACACACTTATTTTAGTTCCAAAAGTGATAATTCACATGCAGTAGTCATTTACAGTCCAAAAATAAAACATTAAAAAATTACAACTTTTGACCATCTTGAGAAAGTTCGACAGGTCACGGGTCATCGTTTTTCATCAGAAAATTGATTTTTTGGACTGTAGAAAAATTCATTCAAAATGTCATTTGGATTGTGCCTCGTGTTGAATAAGTACTTTTTAAAGCCTCAATGTGACCAAAATTGCCATTTTTACAGCCTTTTTCAACTACTCAGAAGCTTCTATTTCGACGAATTTCAGGCATTAAAATGACTCTAAACACACTTATTTTAGTTCCAAAAGTGATAATTCACATGCAGTAGTCATTTACAGTCAAAAAGTAAAACATTAAAAAATTACCATTTCTCACCATCTGGAGAAAGTTCAACAGGTCACGGGTCATCGTTTTTCATCAGAAAATTGATTTTTTGGACTGTAGAAAATTGATTCAAAATGTCATTTGGATTGTGCCTCGTGTTGAATAAGTACTTTTTAAAGCCTCAATGTGACCAAAATTGCCATTTTTACAGCCTTTTTCTCCTACTCAGAAGCTTCTATTTCGACCAATTTCAGGCATTAAAATGACTCTAAACACACTTATTTTAGTTCCAAAAGTGATAATTCACATGCAGTAGTCATTTACAGTCAAAAAATAAAACATTAAAAAATTACCATTTCTGACCATCTGGAGAAAGTTTGACAGGTCACGGGTCATCGTTTTTCATCAGAAAATTGATTTTTTGGACTGTAGAAAAATTGATTCAAAATGTCAATTGGATTCGGCCTCGTGTTGAATAACTACTTTTTAAAGCCCCAATGTGACCAAAATTGCCATTTTTAAAGCCTTTTTCTCCTACTCAGAAGCTTCTATTTCGACCAATTTCAGGGATTAAAATGACTCTAAACACACTTATTTTAGTTCCAAAAGTGATAATTCACATGCAGTAGTCATTTACAGTCCAAAAATAAAACATTAAAAAATTACAATTTTTGACCATCTTGAGAAAGTTCGACAGGTCACGGGTCATCGTTTTTCATCAGAAAATTGATTTTTTGGACTGTAGAAAAATTCATTCAAAATGTCATTTGGATTGTGCCTCGTGTTGAATAAGTACTTTTTAAAGCCTCAATGTGACCAAAATTGCCATTTTTACAGCCTTTTTCTCCTACTCAGAGGCTTCTATTTCGACCAATTTCAGGCATTAAAATGACTCTAAACACACTTATTTTAGTTCCAAAAGTGATAATTCACATGCAGTAGTCATTTACAGTCAAAAAATAAAACATTAAAAAATTAACATTTCTGACCATCTGGAGAAAGTTCGACAGGTCACGGGTCATCGTTTTTCATCAGAAAATTGATTTTTTGGACCGTAGAAAAATTGATTCAAAATGTTATTTGGATTGTGCCTCGTGTTGAATAAGTACTTTTTAAAGCCTCAATGTGACCAAAATTGCCATTTTTACAGCCTTTTTCAACTACTCAGAAGCTTCTATTTCAACCAATTTCAGGCATTAAAATTACTCTAAACACACTTATTTTAGTTCCAAAAGTGATAATTCACATGCAGTAGTCATTTACAGTCAAAAAATAAAACATTAAAAAATTGCCATTTCTGACCATCTGGAGAAAGTTCGACAGGTCACGGGTCATTGTTTTTCATCAGAAAATTGATTTTTTGGACTGTAGAAAAATTGATTCAAAAATGTCAATTGGATTGTGCCTCGTGTTGAATAAGTACTTTTTAAAGCCTCAATGTGACCAAAATTGCCATTTTTACAGCCTTTTTCTCCTACTCAGAAGCTTCTATTTCGACCAATTTCAGGCATTAAAATGACTCTAAACACACTTATTTTAGTTCCAAAAGTGATAATTCACATGCAGTAGTCATTTACAGTCAAAAAGTAAAACATTAAAAAATTACCATTTCTGACCATCTGGAGAAAGTTCAACAGGTCACGGGTCATCGTTTTTCATCAGAAAATTGATTTTTTGGACTGTAGAAAAATTGATTCAAAATGTCATTTGGATTGTGCCTCGTGTTGAATAAGTACTTTTTAAAGCCTCAATGTGACCAAAATTGCCATTTTTACAGCCTTTTTCTCCTACTCAGAAGCTTCTATTTCGACCAATTTCAGGCATTAAAATGACTCTAAACACACTTATTTTAGTTCCAAAAGTGATAATTCACATGCAGTAGTCATTTACAGTCAAAAAATAAAACATTAAAAAATTACCATTTCTGACCATCTGGAGAAAGTTCGACAGGTCACGGGTCATCGTTTTTCATCAGAAAATTGATTTTATGGACTGTAGAAAAATTGATTCAAAATGTCAATTGGATTGGGCCTCGTGTTGAATAACTACTTTTTAAAGCCACAATGTGACCAAAATTGCCATTTTTACAGCCTTTTTCTACTACTCAGAAGCTTCTATTTTGACCAATTTCAGGCATTAAAATGACTCTAAACACACTTATTTTAGTTCCAAAAGTGATAATTCACATGCAGTAGTCATTTACAGTCAAAAAATAAAACATTAAAAAATTACCATTTCTGACCATCTGCAGAAAGTTCGACAGGTCACGGGTCATCGTTTTTCATCAGAAAATTGATTTTTTGGACTGTAGAAAAATTGATTCAAAATGTCAATTGGATTGTGCCTCGTGTTGAATAAGTACTTTTTAAAGCCTCAATGTGACCAAAATTGCCATTTTTACAGCCTTTTTCTCCTACTCAGAAGCTTCTATTTCGACCAATTTCAGGCATTAAAATGACTCTAAACACACTTATTTTAGTTCCAAAAGTGATAATTCACATGCAGTAGTCATTTACAGTCAAAAAATAAAACATTAAAAAATTACCATTTCTGACCATCTGGAGAAAGTTCGACAGGTTACGGGTCATCGTTTTTCATCAGAAAATCGATTTTTTGGACTGTAGAAAAATTGATTCAAAATGTCAATTGGATTGGGCCTCGTGTTGAATAACTACTTTTTAAAGCCCCAATGTGACCAAAATTGCCATTTTTACAGCCTTTTTCTCCTACTCAGAGGCTTCTATTTCGACCAATTTCAGGCATTAAAATGACTCTAAACACACTTATTTTAGTTCCAAAAGTGATAATTCACATGCAGTAGTCATTTACAGTCAAAAAATAAAACATTAAAAAATTACCATTTCTGACCATCTGGAGAAAGTTTGACAGGTCACGGGTCATCGTTTTTCATCAGAAAATCGATTTTTTGGACTGTAGAAAAATTGATTCAAAATGTCATTTGCATTGTGCCTCGTGTTGAATAACTACTTTTTAAAGCCTCAATGTGACCAAAATTGCCATTTTTACAGCCTTTTTCTCCTACTCAGAAGCTTCTATTTCGACCAATTTCAGGCATTAAAATTACTCTAAACACACTTATTTTAGTTCCAAAAGTGATAATTCACATGCAGTTGTCATTTACAGTCAAAAAATACAACATTAAAAAATTACCATTTCTGACCATCTGGAGAAAGTTCGACAGGTCACGGGTCATCGTTTTTCATCAGAAAATAGATTTTTTGGACTGTAGAAAAATTGATTCAAAATGTCATTTGGATTGTGCCTCGTGTTGAATAAGTACTTTTTAAAGCCTCAATGTGACCAAAATTGCCATTTTTACAGCCTTTTTCTCCTACTCAGAAGCTTCTATTTCGACCAATTTCAGGCATTAAAATTACTGTAAACACACTTATTTTAGTTCCAAAAGTGATAATTCACATGCAGTAGTCATTTACAGTCAAAAAATAAAACATTAAAAATTTACCATTTCTGACCATCTGGAGAAAGTTCAACAGGTCACGGGTCATCGTTTTTCATCAGAAAATTGATTTTTTGGACCGTAGAAAAATTGATTCAAAATGTTATTTGGATTGTGCCTCGTGTTGAATAAGTACTTTTTAAAGCCTCAATGTGACCAAAATTGCCATTTTTACAGCCTTTTTCAACTACTCAGAAGCTTCTATTTCGACCAATTTCAGGCATTAAAATTACTCTAAACACACTTATTTTAGTTCCAAAAGTGATAATTCACATGCAGTAGTCATTTACAGTCAAAAAATAAAACATTAAAAAATTACCATTTCTGACCATCTGGAGAAAGTTCGACAGGTCACGGGTCATCGTTTTTCATCAGAAAATAGATTTTTTGGACTGTAGAAAAATTGATTCAAAATGTCAATTGGATTGTGCCTCGTGTTGAATAAGTACTTTTTAAAGCCTCAATGTGACCAAAATTGCCATTTTTACAGCCTTTTTCTCCTACTCAGAAGCTTCTATTTCGACCAATTTCAGGCATTAAAATGACTCTAAACACACTTATTTTAGTTCCAAAAGTGATAATTCACATGCAGTAGTCATTTACAGTCAAAAAGTAAAACATTAAAAAATTACCATTTCTCACCATCTGGAGAAAGTTCAACAGGTCACGGGTCATCGTTTTTCATCAGAAAATTGATTTTTTGGACTGTAGAAAAATTGATTCAAAATGTCATTTGGATTGTGCCTCGTGTTGAATAAGTACTTTTTAAAGCCTCAATGTGACCAAAATTGCCATTTTTACAGCCTTTTTCTCCTACTCAGAAGCTTCTATTTCGACCAATTTCAGGCATTACAATGACTCTAAACACGCTTATCTTAGTTCCAAAAGTGATAATTCACATGCAGTTGTCATTTACAGTCAAAAAATAAAACATTAAAAAATTACCATTTCTGACCATCTGGAGAAAGTTCGACAGGTCACGGGTCATCGTTTTTCATCAGAAAATTGATTTTATGGACTGTAGAATAATTGATTCAAAATGTCAATTGGATTGGGCCTCGTGTTGAATAACTACTTTTTAAAGCCCCAATGTGACCAAAATTGCCATTTTTACAGCCTTTTTCTCCTACTCAGAAGCTTCTATTTCGACCAATTTCAGGGATTAAAATGACTCTAAACACACTTATTTTAGTTCCAAAAGTGATAATTCACATGCAGTAGTCATTTACAGTCCAAAAATAAAACATTAAAAAATTACAACTTTTGACCATCTTGAGAAAGTTCGACAGGTCACGGGTCATCGTTTTTCATCAGAAAATTGATTTTTTGGACTGTAGAAAAATTCATTCAAAATGTCATTTGGATTGTGCCTCGTGTTGAATAAGTACTTTTTAAAGCCTCAATGTGACCAAAATTGCCATTTTTACAGCCTTTTTCAACTACTCAGAAGCTTCTATTTCGACGAATTTCAGGCATTAAAATGACTCTAAACACACTTATTTTAGTTCCAAAAGTGATAATTCACATGCAGTAGTCATTTACAGTCAAAAAGTAAAACATTAAAAAATTACCATTTCTCACCATCTGGAGAAAGTTCAACAGGTCACGGGTCATCGTTTTTCATCAGAAAATTGATTTTTTGGACTGTAGAAAATTGATTCAAAATGTCATTTGGATTGTGCCTCGTGTTGAATAAGTACTTTTTAAAGCCTCAATGTGACCAAAATTGCCATTTTTACAGCCTTTTTCTCCTACTCAGAAGCTTCTATTTCGACCAATTTCAGGCATTAAAATGACTCTAAACACACTTATTTTAGTTCCAAAAGTGATAATTCACATGCAGTAGTCATTTACAGTCAAAAAATAAAACATTAAAAAATTACCATTTCTGAACATCTGGAGAAAGTTTGACAGGTCACGGGTCATCGTTTTTCATCAGAAAATTGATTTTTTGGACTGTAGAAAAATTGATTCAAAATGTCAATTGGATTCGGCCTCGTGTTGAATAACTACTTTTTAAAGCCCCAATGTGACCAAAATTGCCATTTTTAAAGCCTTTTTCTCCTACTCAGAAGCTTCTATTTCGACCAATTTCAGGGATTAAAATGACTCTAAACACACTTATTTTAGTTCCAAAAGTGATAATTCACATGCAGTAGTCATTTACAGTCCAAAAATAAAACATTAAAAAATTACAATTTTTGACCATCTTGAGAAAGTTCGACAGGTCACGGGTCATCGTTTTTCATCAGAAAATTGATTTTTTGGACTGTAGAAAAATTCATTCAAAATGTCATTTGGATTGTGCCTCGTGTTGAATAAGTACTTTTTAAAGCCTCAATGTGACCAAAATTGCCATTTTTACAGCCTTTTTCTCCTACTCAGAGGCTTCTATTTCGACCAATTTCAGGGATTAAAATGACTCTAAACACACTTATTTTAGTTCCAAAAGTGATAATTCACATGCAGTAGTCATTTACAGTCCAAAAATAAAACATTAAAAAATTACAACTTTTGACCATCTTGAGAAAGTTCGACAGGTCACGGGTCATCGTTTTTCATCAGAAAATTGATTTTTTGGACTGTAGAAAAATTCATTCAAAATGTCATTTGGATTGTGCCTCGTGTTGAATAAGTACTTTTTAAAGCCTCAATGTGACCAAAATTGCCATTTTTACAGCCTTTTTCAACTACTCAGAAGCTTCTATTTCGACGAATTTCAGGCATTAAAATGACTCTAAACACACTTATTTTAGTTCCAAAAGTGATAATTCACATGCAGTAGTCATTTACAGTCAAAAAGTAAAACATTAAAAAATTACCATTTCTCACCATCTGGAGAAAGTTCAACAGGTCACGGGTCATCGTTTTTCATCAGAAAATTGATTTTTTGGACTGTAGAAAATTGATTCAAAATGTCATTTGGATTGTGCCTCGTGTTGAATAAGTACTTTTTAAAGCCTCAATGTGACCAAAATTGCCATTTTTACAGCCTTTTTCTCCTACTCAGAAGCTTCTATTTCGACCAATTTCAGGCATTAAAATGACTCTAAACACACTTATTTTAGTTCCAAAAGTGATAATTCACATGCAGTAGTCATTTACAGTCAAAAAATAAAACATTAAAAAATTACCATTTCTGACCATCTGGAGAAAGTTTGACAGGTCACGGGTCATCGTTTTTCATCAGAAAATTGATTTTTTGGACTGTAGAAAAATTGATTCAAAATGTCAATTGGATTCGGCCTCGTGTTGAATAACTACTTTTTAAAGCCCCAATGTGACCAAAATTGCCATTTTTAAAGCCTTTTTCTCCTACTCAGAAGCTTCTATTTCGACCAATTTCAGGGATTAAAATGACTCTAAACACACTTATTTTAGTTCCAAAAGTGATAATTCACATGCAGTAGTCATTTACAGTCCAAAAATAAAACATTAAAAAATTACAATTTTTGACCATCTTGAGAAAGTTCGACAGGTCACGGGTCATCGTTTTTCATCAGAAAATTGATTTTTTGGACTGTAGAAAAATTCATTCAAAATGTCATTTGGATTGTGCCTCGTGTTGAATAAGTACTTTTTAAAGCCTCAATGTGACCAAAATTGCCATTTTTACAGCCTTTTTCTCCTACTCAGAGGCTTCTATTTCGACCAATTTCAGGCATTAAAATGACTCTAAACACACTTATTTTAGTTCCAAAAGTGATAATTCACATGCAGTAGTCATTTACAGTCAAAAAATAAAACATTAAAAAATTAACATTTCTGACCATCTGGAGAAAGTTCGACAGGTCACGGGTCATCGTTTTTCATCAGAAAATTGATTTTTTGGACCGTAGAAAAATTGATTCAAAATGTTATTTGGATTGTGCCTCGTGTTGAATAAGTACTTTTTAAAGCCTCAATGTGACCAAAATTGCCATTTTTACAGCCTTTTTCAACTACTCAGAAGCTTCTATTTCAACCAATTTCAGGCATTAAAATTACTCTAAACACACTTATTTTAGTTCCAAAAGTGATAATTCACATGCAGTAGTCATTTACAGTCAAAAAATAAAACATTAAAAAATTGCCATTTCTGACCATCTGGAGAAAGTTCGACAGGTCACGGGTCATTGTTTTTCATCAGAAAATTGATTTTTTGGACTGTAGAAAAATTGATTCAAAAATGTCAATTGGATTGTGCCTCGTGTTGAATAAGTACTTTTTAAAGCCTCAATGTGACCAAAATTGCCATTTTTACAGCCTTTTTCTCCTACTCAGAAGCTTCTATTTCGACCAATTTCAGGCATTAAAATGACTCTAAACACACTTATTTTAGTTCCAAAAGTGATAATTCACATGCAGTAGTCATTTACAGTCAAAAAGTAAAACATTAAAAAATTACCATTTCTGACCATCTGGAGAAAGTTCAACAGGTCACGGGTCATCGTTTTTCATCAGAAAATTGATTTTTTGGACTGTAGAAAAATTGATTCAAAATGTCATTTGGATTGTGCCTCGTGTTGAATAAGTACTTTTTAAAGCCTCAATGTGACCAAAATTGCCATTTTTACAGCCTTTTTCTCCTACTCAGAAGCTTCTATTTCGACCAATTTCAGGCATTAAAATGACTCTAAACACACTTATTTTAGTTCCAAAAGTGATAATTCACATGCAGTAGTCATTTACAGTCAAAAAATAAAACATTAAAAAATTACCATTTCTGACCATCTGGAGAAAGTTCGACAGGTCACGGGTCATCGTTTTTCATCAGAAAATTGATTTTATGGACTGTAGAAAAATTGATTCAAAATGTCAATTGGATTGGGCCTCGTGTTGAATAACTACTTTTTAAAGCCACAATGTGACCAAAATTGCCATTTTTACAGCCTTTTTCTACTACTCAGAAGCTTCTATTTTGACCAATTTCAGGCATTAAAATGACTCTAAACACACTTATTTTAGTTCCAAAAGTGATAATTCACATGCAGTAGTCATTTACAGTCAAAAAATAAAACATTAAAAAATTACCATTTCTGACCATCTGCAGAAAGTTCGACAGGTCACGGGTCATCGTTTTTCATCAGAAAATTGATTTTTTGGACTGTAGAAAAATTGATTCAAAATGTCAATTGGATTGTGCCTCGTGTTGAATAAGTACTTTTTAAAGCCTCAATGTGACCAAAATTGCCATTTTTACAGCCTTTTTCTCCTACTCAGAAGCTTCTATTTCGACCAATTTCAGGCATTAAAATGACTCTAAACACACTTATTTTAGTTCCAAAAGTGATAATTCACATGCAGTAGTCATTTACAGTCAAAAAGTAAAACATTAAAAAATTACCATTTCTCACCATCTGGAGAAAGTTCAACAGGTCACGGGTCATCGTTTTTCATCAGAAAATAGATTTTTTGGACTGTAGAAAAATTGCTTCAAAATGTCAATTGGATTGTGCCTCGTGTTGAATAAGTACTTTTTAAAGCCTCAATGTGACCAAAATTGCCATTTTTACAGCCTTTTTCTCCTACTCAGAAGCTTCTATTTCAACCAATTTCAGGCATTACAATGACTCTAAACACACTTATCTTAGTTCCAAAAGTGATAATTCACATGCAGTTGTCATTTACAGTCAAAAAATAAAACATTAAAAAATTACCATTTCTGACCATCTGGAGAAAGTTCGACAGGTCACGGGTCATCGTTTTTCATCAGAAAATTGATTTTATGGACTGTAGAAAAATTGATTCAAAATGTCATTTGGATTGTGCCTCGTGTTGAATAACTACTTTTTAAAGCCTCAATGTGACCAAAATTGCCATTTTTACAGCCTTTTTCTCCTACTCAGAAGCTTCTATTTCGACCAATTTCAGGCATTAAAATTACTCTAAACACACTTATTTTAGTTCCAAAAGTGATAATTCACATGCAGTAGTCATTTACAGTCAAAAAATAAAACATTAAAAAATTACCATTTCTGACCATCTGGAGAAAGTTCAACAGGTCACGGGTCAACCTTTTTCATCAGAAAATTGATTTTTTGGACTGTAGAAAAATTGATTCAAAATGTCATTTGGATTGTGCCTCGTGTTGAATAAGTACTTTTTAAAGCCTCAATGTGACCAAAATTGCCATTTTTACAGCCTTTTTCTCCTACTCAGAAGCTTCTATTTCGACCAATTTCAGGCATTAAAATGACTCTAAACACACTTATTTTAGTTCCAAAAGTGATAATTCACATGCAGTAGTCATTTACAGTCAAAAAATAAAACATTAAAAAATGACCATTTCTGACCATCTGGAGAAAGTTCGACAGGTCACGGGTCATCGTTTTTCATCAGAAAATAGATTTTTTGGACTGTAGAAAAATTGATTCGAAATGTCAATTTGATTGTGCCTTGTGTTGAATAAGTACTTTTTAAAGCCTCAATGTGACCAAAATTGCCATTTTTACAGCCTTTTTCTCCTACTCAGAAGCTTCTATTTCGACCAATTTCAGGCATTACAAGGACTCTAAACACACTTATCTTAGTTCCAAAAGTGATAATTCACATGCAGTTGTCATTTACAGTCAAAAAATAAAACATTAAAAAATTACCATTTCTGACCATCTGGAGAAAGTTCGACAGGTCACGGGTCATCGTTTTTCATCAGAAAATTGATTTTATGGACTGTAGAAAAATTGATTCAAAATGTCAATTGGATTGGGCCTCGTGTTGAATAACTACTTTTTAAAGCCCCAATGTGACCAAAATTGCCATTTTTACAGCCTTTTTCTCCTACTCAGAAGCTTCTATTTCGACCAATTTCAGGGATTAAAATGACTCTAAACACACTTATTTTAGTTCCAAAAGTGATAATTCACATGCAGTAGTCATTTACAGTCCAAAAATAAAACATTAAAAAATTACAATTTTTGACCATCTTGAGAAAGTTCGACAGGTTACGGGTCATCGTTTTTGATCAGAAAATTGATTTTTTGGACTGTAGAAAAATTCATTCAAAATGTCATTTGGATTGTGCCTCGTGTTGAATAAGTACTTTTTAAAGCCTCAATGTGACCAAAATTGCCATTTTTACAGCCTTTTTCAACTACTCAGAAGCTTCTATTTCCACGAATTTCAGGCATTAAAATGACTCTAAACACACTTATTTTAGTTCCAAAAGTGATAATTCACATGCAGTAGTCATTTACAGTCAAAAAATAAAACATTAAAAAATTACCATTTCTGACCATCTGGAGAAAGTTCGACAGGTTACGGGTCATCGTTTTTCATCAGAAAATCGATTTTTTGGACTGTAGAAAAATTGATTCAAAATGTCAATTGGATTGGGCCTCGTGTTGAATAACTACTTTTTAAAGCCCCAATGTGACCAAAATTGCCATTTTTACAGCCTTTTTCTCCTACTCAGAGGCTTCTATTTCGACCAATTTCAGGCATTAAAATGACTCTAAACACACTTATTTTAGTTCCAAAAGTGATAATTCACATGCAGTAGTCATTTACAGTCAAAAAATAAAACATTAAAAAATTACCATTTCTGACCATCTGGAGAAAGTTTGACAGGTCACGGGTCATCGTTTTTCATCAGAAAATCGATTTTTTGGACTGTAGAAAAATTGATTCAAAATGTCATTTGCATTGTGCCTCGTGTTGAATAACTACTTTTTAAAGCCTCAATGTGACCAAAATTGCCATTTTTACAGCCTTTTTCTCCTACTCAGAAGCTTCTATTTCGACCAATTTCAGGCATTAAAATTACTCTAAACACACTTATTTTAGTTCCAAAAGTGATAATTCACATGCAGTTGTCATTTACAGTCAAAAAATACAACATTAAAAAATTACCATTTCTGACCATCTGGAGAAAGTTCGACAGGTCACGGGTCATCGTTTTTCATCAGAAAATAGATTTTTTGGACTGTAGAAAAATTGATTCAAAATGTCATTTGGATTGTGCCTCGTGTTGAATAAGTACTTTTTAAAGCCTCAATGTGACCAAAATTGCCATTTTTACAGCCTTTTTCTCCTACTCAGAAGCTTCTATTTCGACCAATTTCAGGCATTAAAATTACTGTAAACACACTTATTTTAGTTCCAAAAGTGATAATTCACATGCAGTAGTCATTTACAGTCAAAAAATAAAACATTAAAAATTTACCATTTCTGACCATCTGGAGAAAGTTCAACAGGTCACGGGTCATCGTTTTTCATCAGAAAATTGATTTTTTGGACCGTAGAAAAATTGATTCAAAATGTTATTTGGATTGTGCCTCGTGTTGAATAAGTACTTTTTAAAGCCTCAATGTGACCAAAATTGCCATTTTTACAGCCTTTTTCAACTACTCAGAAGCTTCTATTTCGACCAATTTCAGGCATTAAAATTACTCTAAACACACTTATTTTAGTTCCAAAAGTGATAATTCACATGCAGTAGTCATTTACAGTCAAAAAATAAAACATTAAAAAATTACCATTTCTGACCATCTGGAGAAAGTTCGACAGGTCACGGGTCATCGTTTTTCATCAGAAAATAGATTTTTTGGACTGTAGAAAAATTGATTCAAAATGTCAATTGGATTGTGCCTCGTGTTGAATAAGTACTTTTTAAAGCCTCAATGTGACCAAAATTGCCATTTTTACAGCCTTTTTCTCCTACTCAGAAGCTTCTATTTCGACCAATTTCAGGCATTAAAATGACTCTAAACACACTTATTTTAGTTCCAAAAGTGATAATTCACATGCAGTAGTCATTTACAGTCAAAAAGTAAAACATTAAAAAATTACCATTTCTCACCATCTGGAGAAAGTTCAACAGGTCACGGGTCATCGTTTTTCATCAGAAAATTGATTTTTTGGACTGTAGAAAAATTGATTCAAAATGTCATTTGGATTGTGCCTCGTGTTGAATAAGTACTTTTTAAAGCCTCAATGTGACCAAAATTGCCATTTTTACAGCCTTTTTCTCCTACTCAGAAGCTTCTATTTCGACCAATTTCAGGCATTACAATGACTCTAAACACGCTTATCTTAGTTCCAAAAGTGATAATTCACATGCAGTTGTCATTTACAGTCAAAAAATAAAACATTAAAAAATTACCATTTCTGACCATCTGGAGAAAGTTCGACAGGTCACGGGTCATCGTTTTTCATCAGAAAATTGATTTTATGGACTGTAGAATAATTGATTCAAAATGTCAATTGGATTGGGCCTCGTGTTGAATAACTACTTTTTAAAGCCCCAATGTGACCAAAATTGCCATTTTTACAGCCTTTTTCTCCTACTCAGAAGCTTCTATTTCGACCAATTTCAGGGATTAAAATGACTCTAAACACACTTATTTTAGTTCCAAAAGTGATAATTCACATGCAGTAGTCATTTACAGTCCAAAAATAAAACATTAAAAAATTACAACTTTTGACCATCTTGAGAAAGTTCGACAGGTCACGGGTCATCGTTTTTCATCAGAAAATTGATTTTTTGGACTGTAGAAAAATTCATTCAAAATGTCATTTGGATTGTGCCTCGTGTTGAATAAGTACTTTTTAAAGCCTCAATGTGACCAAAATTGCCATTTTTACAGCCTTTTTCAACTACTCAGAAGCTTCTATTTCGACGAATTTCAGGCATTAAAATGACTCTAAACACACTTATTTTAGTTCCAAAAGTGATAATTCACATGCAGTAGTCATTTACAGTCAAAAAGTAAAACATTAAAAAATTACCATTTCTCACCATCTGGAGAAAGTTCAACAGGTCACGGGTCATCGTTTTTCATCAGAAAATTGATTTTTTGGACTGTAGAAAATTGATTCAAAATGTCATTTGGATTGTGCCTCGTGTTGAATAAGTACTTTTTAAAGCCTCAATGTGACCAAAATTGCCATTTTTACAGCCTTTTTCTCCTACTCAGAAGCTTCTATTTCGACCAATTTCAGGCATTAAAATGACTCTAAACACACTTATTTTAGTTCCAAAAGTGATAATTCACATGCAGTAGTCATTTACAGTCAAAAAATAAAACATTAAAAAATTACCATTTCTGAACATCTGGAGAAAGTTTGACAGGTCACGGGTCATCGTTTTTCATCAGAAAATTGATTTTTTGGACTGTAGAAAAATTGATTCAAAATGTCAATTGGATTCGGCCTCGTGTTGAATAACTACTTTTTAAAGCCCCAATGTGACCAAAATTGCCATTTTTAAAGCCTTTTTCTCCTACTCAGAAGCTTCTATTTCGACCAATTTCAGGGATTAAAATGACTCTAAACACACTTATTTTAGTTCCAAAAGTGATAATTCACATGCAGTAGTCATTTACAGTCCAAAAATAAAACATTAAAAAATTACAATTTTTGACCATCTTGAGAAAGTTCGACAGGTCACGGGTCATCGTTTTTCATCAGAAAATTGATTTTTTGGACTGTAGAAAAATTCATTCAAAATGTCATTTGGATTGTGCCTCGTGTTGAATAAGTACTTTTTAAAGCCTCAATGTGACCAAAATTGCCATTTTTACAGCCTTTTTCTCCTACTCAGAGGCTTCTATTTCGACCAATTTCAGGGATTAAAATGACTCTAAACACACTTATTTTAGTTCCAAAAGTGATAATTCACATGCAGTAGTCATTTACAGTCCAAAAATAAAACATTAAAAAATTACAACTTTTGACCATCTTGAGAAAGTTCGACAGGTCACGGGTCATCGTTTTTCATCAGAAAATTGATTTTTTGGACTGTAGAAAAATTCATTCAAAATGTCATTTGGATTGTGCCTCGTGTTGAATAAGTACTTTTTAAAGCCTCAATGTGACCAAAATTGCCATTTTTACAGCCTTTTTCAACTACTCAGAAGCTTCTATTTCGACGAATTTCAGGCATTAAAATGACTCTAAACACACTTATTTTAGTTCCAAAAGTGATAATTCACATGCAGTAGTCATTTACAGTCAAAAAGTAAAACATTAAAAAATTACCATTTCTCACCATCTGGAGAAAGTTCAACAGGTCACGGGTCATCGTTTTTCATCAGAAAATTGATTTTTTGGACTGTAGAAAATTGATTCAAAATGTCATTTGGATTGTGCCTCGTGTTGAATAAGTACTTTTTAAAGCCTCAATGTGACCAAAATTGCCATTTTTACAGCCTTTTTCTCCTACTCAGAAGCTTCTATTTCGACCAATTTCAGGCATTAAAATGACTCTAAACACACTTATTTTAGTTCCAAAAGTGATAATTCACATGCAGTAGTCATTTACAGTCAAAAAATAAAACATTAAAAAATTACCATTTCTGACCATCTGGAGAAAGTTTGACAGGTCACGGGTCATCGTTTTTCATCAGAAAATTGATTTTTTGGACTGTAGAAAAATTGATTCAAAATGTCAATTGGATTCGGCCTCGTGTTGAATAACTACTTTTTAAAGCCCCAATGTGACCAAAATTGCCATTTTTAAAGCCTTTTTCTCCTACTCAGAAGCTTCTATTTCGACCAATTTCAGGGATTAAAATGACTCTAAACACACTTATTTTAGTTCCAAAAGTGATAATTCACATGCAGTAGTCATTTACAGTCCAAAAATAAAACATTAAAAAATTACAATTTTTGACCATCTTGAGAAAGTTCGACAGGTCACGGGTCATCGTTTTTCATCAGAAAATTGATTTTTTGGACTGTAGAAAAATTCATTCAAAATGTCATTTGGATTGTGCCTCGTGTTGAATAAGTACTTTTTAAAGCCTCAATGTGACCAAAATTGCCATTTTTACAGCCTTTTTCTCCTACTCAGAGGCTTCTATTTCGACCAATTTCAGGCATTAAAATGACTCTAAACACACTTATTTTAGTTCCAAAAGTGATAATTCACATGCAGTAGTCATTTACAGTCCAAAAATAAAACATTAAAAAATTAACATTTCTGACCATCTGGAGAAAGTTCGACAGGTCACGGGTCATCGTTTTTCATCAGAAAATTGATTTTTTGGACTGTAGAAAAATTGATTCAAAATGTCAATTGGATTGGGCCTCGTGTTGAATAACTACTTTTTAAAGCCCCAATGTGACCAAAATTGCCATTTTTACAGCCTTTTTCTCCTACTCAGAAGCTTCTATTTTGACCAATTTCAGGCATTAAAACGACTCTAAACACACTTATTTTAGTTCCAAAAGTGATAATTCACATGCAGTAGTCATTTACAGTCCAAAAATAAAACATTAAAAAATTAAAATTTTTGACCATCTGGAGAAAGTTCGACAGGTCACGGGTCATCGTTTTTCATCAGAAAATTGATTTTTTGGACTGTAGAAAAATTCATTCAAAATGTCATTTGGATTGTGCCTCATGTTGAATAACTACTTTTTAAAGCCTCAATGTGACCAAAATTGCCATTTTTACAGCCTTTTTCTCCTACTCAGAAGCTTCTATTTCGACCAATTTCAGGCATTAAAATGACTCTAAACACACTTATTTTAGTTCCAAAAGTGATAATTCACATGCAGTAGTCATTTACAGTCAAAAAGTAAAACATTAAAAAATTACCATTTCTCACCATCTGGAGAAAGTTCAACAGGTCACGGGTCATCGTTTTTCATCAGAAAATTGATTTTTTGGACTGTAGAAAAATTGATTCAAAATGTCATTTGGATTGTGCCTCGTGTTGAATAAGTACTTTTTAAAGCCTCAATGTGACCAAAATTGCCATTTTTACAGCCTTTTTCTCCTACTCAGAAGCTTCTATTTCGACCAATTTCAGGCATTAAAATGACTCTAAACACACTTATTTTAGTTCCAAAAGTGATAATTCACATGCAGTAGTCATTTACAGTCAAAAAATAAAACATTAAAAAATTACCATTTCTGACCATCTGGAGAAAGTTCGACAGGTCACGGGTCATCGTTTTTCATCAGAAAATTGATTTTATGGACTGTAGAAAAATTGATTCAAAATGTCAATTGGATTGGGCCTCGTGTTGAATAACTACTTTTTAAAGCCACAATGTGACCAAAATTGCCATTTTTACAGCCTTTTTCTACTACTCAGAAGCTTCTATTTTGACCAATTTCAGGCATTAAAATGACTCTAAACACACTTATTTTAGTTCCAAAAGTGATAATTCACATGCAGTAGTCATTTACAGTCAAAAAATAAAACATTAAAAAATTACCATTTCTGACCATCTGCAGAAAGTTCGACAGGTCACGGGTCATCGTTTTTCATCAGAAAATTGATTTTTTGGACTGTAGAAAAATTGATTCAAAATGTCAATTGGATTGTGCCTCGTGTTGAATAAGTACTTTTTAAAGACTCAATGTGACCAAAATTGCCATTTTTACAGCCTTTTTCTCCTACTCAGAAGCTTCTATTTCGACCAATTTCAGGCATTAAAATGACTCTAAACACACTTATTTTAGTTCCAAAAGTGATAATTCACATGCAGTAGTCATTTACAGTCAAAAAGTAAAACATTAAAAAATTACCATTTCTCACCATCTGGAGAAAGTTCAACAGGTCACGGGTCATCGTTTTTCATCAGAAAATTGATTTTTTGGACTGTAGAAAAATTGATTCAAAATGTCATTTGGATTGTGCCTCTTGTTGAATAAGTACTTTTTAAAGCCTCGATGTGACCAAAATTGCCATTTTTACAGCCTTTTTCTCCTACTCAGAAGCTTCTATTTCGACCAATTTCAGGCATTAAAATGACTCTAAACACACTTATTTTAGTTCCAAAAGTGATAATTCACATGCAGTAGTCATTTACAGTCAAAAAGTAAAACATTAAAAAATTACCATTTCTCACCATCTGGAGAAAGTTCAACAGGTCACGGGTCATCGTTTTTCATCAGAAAATTGATTTTTTGGACTGTAGAAAAATTGATTCAAAATGTCATTTGGATTGTGCCTCGTGTTGAATAAGTACTTTTTAAAGCCTCAATGTGACCAAAATTGCCATTTTTACAGCCTTTTTCTCCTACTCAGAAGCTTCTATTTCGACCAATTTCAGGCATTACAATGACTCTAAACACGCTTATCTTAGTTCCAAAAGTGATAATTCACATGCAGTTGTCATTTACAGTCAAAAAATAAAACATTAAAAAATTACCATTTCTGACCATCTGGAGAAAGTTCGACAGGTCACGGGTCATCGTTTTTCATCAGAAAATTGATTTTATGGACTGTAGAATAATTGATTCAAAATGTCAATTGGATTGGGCCTCGTGTTGAATAACTACTTTTTAAAGCCCCAATGTGACCAAAATTGCCATTTTTACAGCCTTTTTCTCCTACTCAGAAGCTTCTATTTCGACCAATTTCAGGGATTAAAATGACTCTAAACACACTTATTTTAGTTCCAAAAGTGATAATTCACATGCAGTAGTCATTTACAGTCCAAAAATAAAACATTAAAAAATTACAACTTTTGACCATCTTGAGAAAGTTCGACAGGTCACGGGTCATCGTTTTTCATCAGAAAATTGATTTTTTGGACTGTAGAAAAATTCATTCAAAATGTCATTTGGATTGTGCCTCGTGTTGAATAAGTACTTTTTAAAGCCTCAATGTGACCAAAATTGCCATTTTTACAGCCTTTTTCAACTACTCAGAAGCTTCTATTTCGACGAATTTCAGGCATTAAAATGACTCTAAACACACTTATTTTAGTTCCAAAAGTGATAATTCACATGCAGTAGTCATTTACAGTCAAAAAGTAAAACATTAAAAAATTACCATTTCTCACCATCTGGAGAAAGTTCAACAGGTCACGGGTCATCGTTTTTCATCAGAAAATTGATTTTTTGGACTGTAGAAAATTGATTCAAAATGTCATTTGGATTGTGCCTCGTGTTGAATAAGTACTTTTTAAAGCCTCAATGTGACCAAAATTGCCATTTTTACAGCCTTTTTCTCCTACTCAGAAGCTTCTATTTCGACCAATTTCAGGCATTAAAATGACTCTAAACACACTTATTTTAGTTCCAAAAGTGATAATTCACATGCAGTAGTCATTTACAGTCAAAAAATAAAACATTAAAAAATTACCATTTCTGAACATCTGGAGAAAGTTTGACAGGTCACGGGTCATCGTTTTTCATCAGAAAATTGATTTTTTGGACTGTAGAAAAATTGATTCAAAATGTCAATTGGATTCGGCCTCGTGTTGAATAACTACTTTTTAAAGCCCCAATTTGACCAAAATTGCCATTTTTAAAGCCTTTTTCTCCTACTCAGAAGCTTCTATTTCGACCAATTTCAGGGATTAAAATGACTCTAAACACACTTATTTTAGTTCCAAAAGTGATAATTCACATGCAGTAGTCATTTACAGTCCAAAAATAAAACATTAAAAAATTACAATTTTTGACCATCTTGAGAAAGTTCGACAGGTCACGGGTCATCGTTTTTCATCAGAAAATTGATTTTTTGGACTGTAGAAAAATTCATTCAAAATGTCATTTGGATTGTGCCTCGTGTTGAATAAGTACTTTTTAAAGCCTCAATGTGACCAAAATTGCCATTTTTACAGCCTTTTTCTCCTACTCAGAGGCTTCTATTTCGACCAATTTCAGGCATTAAAATGACTCTAAACACACTTATTTTAGTTCCAAAAGTGATAATTCACATGCAGTAGTCATTTACAGTCCAAAAATAAAACATTAAAAAATTAACATTTCTGACCATCTGGAGAAAGTTCGACAGGTCACGGGTCATCGTTTTTCATCAGAAAATTGATTTTTTGGACTGTAGAAAAATTGATTCAAAATGTCAATTGGATTGGGCCTCGTGTTGAATAACTACTTTTTAAAGCCCCAATGTGACCAAAATTGCCATTTTTACAGCCTTTTTCTCCTACTCAGAAGCTTCTATTTTGACCAATTTCAGGCATTAAAACGACTCTAAACACACTTATTTTAGTTCCAAAAGTGATAATTCACATGCAGTAGTCATTTACAGTCCAAAAATAAAACATTAAAAAATTAAAATTTTTGACCATCTGGAGAAAGTTCGACAGGTCACGGGTCATCGTTTTTCATCAGAAAATTGATTTTTTGGACTGTAGAAAAATTCATTCAAAATGTCATTTGGATTGTGCCTCATGTTGAATAACTACTTTTTAAAGCCCCAATGTGACCAAAATTGCCATTTTTACAGCCTTTTTCTCCTACTCAGAAGCTTCTATTTCGACCAATTTCAGGGATTAAAATGACTCTAAACACACTTATTTTAGTTCCAAAAGTGATAATTCACATGCAGTAGTCATTTACAGTCCAAAAATAAAACATTAAAAAATTACAACTTTTGACCATCTTGAGAAAGTTCGACAGGTCACGGGTCATCGTTTTTCATCAGAAAATTGATTTTTTGGACTGTAGAAAAATTCATTCAAAATGTCATTTGGATTGTGCCTCGTGTTGAATAAGTACTTTTTAAAGCCTCAATGTGACCAAAATTGCCATTTTTACAGCCTTTTTCAACTACTCAGAAGCTTCTATTTCGACGAATTTCAGGCATTAAAATGACTCTAAACACACTTATTTTAGTTCCAAAAGTGATAATTCACATGCAGTAGTCATTTACAGTCAAAAAGTAAAACATTAAAAAATTACCATTTCTCACCATCTGGAGAAAGTTCAACAGGTCACGGGTCATCGTTTTTCATCAGAAAATTGATTTTTTGGACTGTAGAAAATTGATTCAAAATGTCATTTGGATTGTGCCTCGTGTTGAATAAGTACTTTTTAAAGCCTCAATGTGACCAAAATTGCCATTTTTACAGCCTTTTTCTCCTACTCAGAAGCTTCTATTTCGACCAATTTCAGGCATTAAAATGACTCTAAACACACTTATTTTAGTTCCAAAAGTGATAATTCACATGCAGTAGTCATTTACAGTCAAAAAATAAAACATTAAAAAATTACCATTTCTGACCATCTGGAGAAAGTTTGACAGGTCACGGGTCATCGTTTTTCATCAGAAAATTGATTTTTTGGACTGTAGAAAAATTGATTCAAAATGTCAATTGGATTCGGCCTCGTGTTGAATAACTACTTTTTAAAGCCCCAATGTGACCAAAATTGCCATTTTTAAAGCCTTTTTCTCCTACTCAGAAGCTTCTATTTCGACCAATTTCAGGGATTAAAATGACTCTAAACACACTTATTTTAGTTCCAAAAGTGATAATTCACATGCAGTAGTCATTTACAGTCCAAAAATAAAACATTAAAAAATTACAATTTTTGACCATCTTGAGAAAGTTCGACAGGTCACGGGTCATCGTTTTTCATCAGAAAATTGATTTTTTGGACTGTAGAAAAATTCATTCAAAATGTCATTTGGATTGTGCCTCGTGTTGAATAAGTACTTTTTAAAGCCTCAATGTGACCAAAATTGCCATTTTTACAGCCTTTTTCTCCTACTCAGAGGCTTCTATTTCGACCAATTTCAGGCATTAAAATGACTCTAAACACACTTATTTTAGTTCCAAAAGTGATAATTCACATGCAGTAGTCATTTACAGTCCAAAAATAAAACATTAAAAAATTAACATTTCTGACCATCTGGAGAAAGTTCGACAGGTCACGGGTCATCGTTTTTCATCAGAAAATTGATTTTTTGGACTGTAGAAAAATTGATTCAAAATGTCAATTGGATTGGGCCTCGTGTTGAATAACTACTTTTTAAAGCCCCAATGTGACCAAAATTGCCATTTTTACAGCCTTTTTCTCCTACTCAGAAGCTTCTATTTTGACCAATTTCAGGCATTAAAACGACTCTAAACACACTTATTTTAGTTCCAAAAGTGATAATTCACATGCAGTAGTCATTTACAGTCCAAAAATAAAACATTAAAAAATTAAAATTTTTGACCATCTGGAGAAAGTTCGACAGGTCACGGGTCATTGTTTTTCATCAGAAAATTGATTTTTTGGACTGTAGAAAAATTGATTCAAAAATGTCAATTGGATTGTGCCTCGTGTTGAATAAGTACTTTTTAAAGCCTCAATGTGACCAAAATTGCCATTTTTACAGCCTTTTTCTCCTACTCAGAAGCTTCTATTTCGACCAATTTCAGGCATTAAAATGACTCTAAACACACTTATTTTAGTTCCAAAAGTGATAATTCACATGCAGTAGTCATTTACAGTCAAAAAGTAAAACATTAAAAAATTACCATTTCTCACCATCTGGAGAAAGTTCAACAGGTCACGGGTCATCGTTTTTCATCAGAAAATTGATTTTTTGGACTGTAGAAAAATTGATTCAAAATGTCATTTGGATTGTGCCTCGTGTTGAATAAGTACTTTTTAAAGCCTCAATGTGACCAAAATTGCCATTTTTACAGCCTTTTTCTCCTACTCAGAAGCTTCTATTTCGACCAATTTCAGGCATTAAAATGACTCTAAACACACTTATTTTAGTTCCAAAAGTGATAATTCACATGCAGTAGTCATTTACAGTCAAAAAATAAAACATTAAAAAATTACCATTTCTGACCATCTGGAGAAAGTTCGACAGGTCACGGGTCATCGTTTTTCATCAGAAAATTGATTTTATGGACTGTAGAAAAATTGATTCAAAATGTCAATTGGATTGGGCCTCGTGTTGAATAACTACTTTTTAAAGCCACAATGTGACCAAAATTGCCATTTTTACAGCCTTTTTCTACTACTCAGAAGCTTCTATTTTGACCAATTTCAGGCATTAAAATGACTCTAAACACACTTATTTTAGTTCCAAAAGTGATAATTCACATGCAGTAGTCATTTACAGTCAAAAAATAAAACATTAAAAAATTACCATTTCTGACCATCTGCAGAAAGTTCGACAGGTCACGGGTCATCGTTTTTCATCAGAAAATTGATTTTTTGGACTGTAGAAAAATTGATTCAAAATGTCAATTGGATTGTGCCTCGTGTTGAATAAGTACTTTTTAAAGCCTCAATGTGACCAAAATTGCCATTTTTACAGCCTTTTTCTCCTACTCAGAAGCTTCTATTTCGACCAATTTCAGGCATTAAAATGACTCTAAACACACTTATTTTAGTTCCAAAAGTGATAATTCACATGCAGTAGTCATTTACAGTCAAAAAGTAAAACATTAAAAAATTACCATTTCTCACCATCTGGAGAAAGTTCAACAGGTCACGGGTCATCGTTTTTCATCAGAAAATTGATTTTTTGGACTGTAGAAAAATTGATTCAAAATGTCATTTGGATTGTGCCTCTTGTTGAATAAGTACTTTTTAAAGCCTCGATGTGACCAAAATTGCCATTTTTACAGCCTTTTTCTCCTACTCAGAAGCTTCTATTTCGACCAATTTCAGGCATTAAAATGACTCTAAACACACTTATTTTAGTTCCAAAAGTGATAATTCACATGCAGTAGTCATTTACAGTCAAAAAATAAAACATTAAAAAATTACCATTTCTGACCATCTGGAGAAAGTTCGACAGGTCACGGGTCATCGTTTTTCATCAGAAAATAGATTTTTTGGACTGTAGAAAAATTGCTTCAAAATGTCAATTGGATTGTGCCTCGTGTTGAATAAGTACTTTTTAAAGCCTCAATGTGACCAAAATTGCCATTTTTACAGCCTTTTTCTCCTACTCAGAAGCTTCTATTTCAACCAATTTCAGGCATTACAATGACTCTAAACACACTTATCTTAGTTCCAAAAGTGATAATTCACATGCAGTTGTCATTTACAGTCAAAAAATAAAACATTAAAAAATTACCATTTCTGACCATCTGGAGAAAGTTCGACAGGTCACGGGTCATCGTTTTTCATCAGAAAATTGATTTTATGGACTGTAGAAAAATTGATTCAAAATGTCATTTGGATTGTGCCTCGTGTTGAATAACTACTTTTTAAAGCCTCAATGTGACCAAAATTGCCATTTTTACAGCCTTTTTCTCCTACTCAGAAGCTTCTATTTCGACCAATTTCAGGCATTAAAATTACTCTAAACACACTTATTTTAGTTCCAAAAGTGATAATTCACATGCAGTAGTCATTTACAGTCAAAAAATAAAACATTAAAAAATTACCATTTCTGACCATCTGGAGAAAGTTCAACAGGTCACGGGTCAACCTTTTTCATCAGAAAATTGATTTTTTGGACTGTAGAAAAATTGATTCAAAATGTCAATTTGATTGTGCCTTGTGTTGAATAAGTACTTTTTAAAGCCTCAATGTGACCAAAATTGCCATTTTTACAGCCTTTTTCTCCTACTCAGAAGCTTCTATTTCGACCAATTTCAGGCATTACAAGGACTCTAAACACACTTATCTTAGTTCCAAAAGTGATAATTCACATGCAGTTGTCATTTACAGTCAAAAAATAAAACATTAAAAAATTACCATTTCTGACCATCTGGAGAAAGTTCGACAGGTCACGGGTCATCGTTTTTCATCAGAAAATTGATTTTATGGACTGTAGAAAAATTGATTCAAAATGTCAATTGGATTGGGCCTCGTGTTGAATAACTACTTTTTAAAGCCCCAATGTGACCAAAATTGCCATTTTTACAGCCTTTTTCTCCTACTCAGAAGCTTCTATTTCGACCAATTTCAGGGATTAAAATGACTCTAAACACACTTATTTTAGTTCCAAAAGTGATAATTCACATGCAGTAGTCATTTACAGTCCAAAAATAAAACATTAAAAAATTACAATTTTTGACCATCTTGAGAAAGTTCGACAGGTTACGGGTCATCGTTTTTCATCAGAAAATTGATTTTTTGGACTGTAGAAAAATTCATTCAAAATGTCATTTGGATTGTGCCTCGTGTTGAATAAGTACTTTTTAAAGCCTCAATGTGACCAAAATTGCCATTTTTACAGCCTTTTTCAACTACTCAGAAGCTTCTATTTCCACGAATTTCAGGCATTAAAATGACTCTAAACACACTTATTTTAGTTCCAAAAGTGATAATTCACATGCAGTAGTCATTTACAGTCAAAAAATAAAACATTAAAAAATTACCATTTCTGACCATCTGGAGAAAGTTCGACAGGTTACGGGTCATCGTTTTTCATCAGAAAATCGATTTTTTGGACTGTAGAAAAATTGATTCAAAATGTCAATTGGGTTGGGCCTCGTGTTGAATAACTACTTTTTAAAGCCCCAATGTGACCAAAATTGCCATTTTTACAGCCTTTTTCTCCTACTCAGAGGCTTCTATTTCGACCAATTTCAGGCATTAAAATGACTCTAAACACACTTATTTTAGTTCCAAAAGTGATAATTCACATGCAGTAGTCATTTACAGTCAAAAAATAAAACATTAAAAAATTGCCATTTCTGACCATCTGGAGAAAGTTTGACAGGTCACGGGTCATCGTTTTTCATCAGAAAATCGATTTTTTGGACTGTAGAAAAATTGATTCAAAATGTCAATTGGATTGGGCTTCGTGTTGAATAACTACTTTTTAAAGCCCCAATGTGACCAAAATTGCCATTTTTACAGCCTTTTTCTCCTACTCAGAGGCTTCTATTTCGACCAATTTCAGGCATTAAAATGACTCTAAACACACTTATTTTAGTTCCAAAAGTGATAATTCACATGCAGTAGTCATTTACAGTCAAAAAATAAAACATTAAAAAATTACCATTTCTGACCATCTGGAGAAAGTTTGACAGGTCACGGGTCATCGTTTTTCATCAGAAAATTGATTTTTTGGACTGTAGAAAAATTGATTCAAAAATGTCGATTGGATTGGGCCTCGTGTTGAATAACGACTTTTTAAAGCCCCAATGTGACCAAAATTGCCATTTTTACAGCCTTTTTCTCCTACTCAGAAGCTTCTATTTTGACCAATTTCAGGCATTAAAATGACTCTAAACACACTTATTTTAGTTTCAAAAGTGATAATTCACATGCAGTAGTCATTTACAGTCAAAAAATAAAACATTAAAAAATTGCCATTTCTGACCATCTGGAGAAAGTTCGACAGGTCACGGGTCATTGTTTTTCATCAGAAAATTGATTTTTTGGACTGTAGAAAAATTGATTAAAAAATGTCAATTGGATTGAGCCTCGTGTTGAATAACTACTTTTTAAAGCCCCAATGTGACCAAAATTGCCATTTTTACAGCCTTTTTCTACTACTCAGAAGCTTCTATTTCGACCAATTTCAGGCATGAAAATGACTCTAAACACACTTATTTTAGTTCCAACAGTGATAATTCACATGCAGTAGTCATTTACAGTCAAAAAATAAAACATTAAAAAATTAACATTTCTAACCATCTGGAGAAAGTTCAACAGGTCACTGGTCACCGTTTATCATCAGAAAATTGATTTTTTGGACCGTCGAAAAATTGATTCAAAATGTTATTTGGATTGTGCCTCGTGTTGAATAAGTACTTTTTAAAGCCTCAATGTGACCAAAATTGCCATTTTTACAGCCTTTTTCAACTACTCAGAAGCTTCTATTTCGACCAATTTCAGGCATTAAAATGGCTCTAAACACACTTATTTTAGTTCCAAAAGTGATAATTCACATGCAGTAGTCATTTACAGTCAAAAAATAAAACATTAAAAAATTACCATTTCTGACCATCTGGAGAAAGTTCGACAGGTCACGGGTCATCGTTTTTCATCAGAAAATAGATTTTTTGGACTGTAGAAAAATTGATTCAAAATGTCAATTGGATTGTGCCTCGTGTTGAATAAGTACTTTTTAAAGCCTCAATTTGACCAAAATTGCCATTTTTACAGCCTTTTTCTCCTACTCAGAAGCTTCTATTTCGACCAATTTCAGGCATTAAAATGACTCTAAACACACTTATCTTAGTTCCAAAAGTGATAATTCACATGCAGTAGTCATTTACAGTCAAAAAATAAAACATTAAAAAATTACCATTTCTGACCATCTGGAGAAAGTTCGACAGGTCACGGGTCATCATTTTTCATCAGAAAATTGATTTTTTGGACTGTAGAAAAATTGATTCAAAAATGTCAATTGGATTGGGCCTCGTGTTGAATAACTACTTTTTAAAGCCCCAATGTGACCAAAATTGCCATTTTTACAGCCTTTTTCGCCTACTCAGAAGCTTCTATTTTGACCAATTTCAGGCATTAAAATGACTCTAAACACACTTATTTTAGTTCCAAAAGTGATAATTCACATGCAGTAGTCATTTACAGTCCAAAAATAAAACATTAAAAAATTACCATTTCTGACCATCTGGAGAAAGTTTGACAGGTCACGGGTCATCGTTTCTCATCAGAAAATTGATTTTTTGGACTGTAGAAAAATTCATTCAAAATGTCATTTGGATTGTGCCTCATGTTGAATAAGTACTTTTTAAAGCCTCAATGTGACCAAAATTGCCATTTTTACAGCCTTTTTCTCCTACTCAGAAGCTTCTATTTCGACCAATTTCAGGCATTAAAATGACTCTAAACACACTTATTTTAGTTCCAAAAGTGATAATTCACATGCAGTAGTCATTTACAGTCAAAAAATAAAACATTAAAAAATTACCATTTCTGACCATCCGGAGAAAGTTCGACAGGTCACAGGTCATCGTTTTTCATCAGAAAATTGATTTTTAGGACTGTAGAAAAATTGATTCAAAATGTCAATTGGATTGGGCCTCGTGTTGAATAACTACTTTTTAAAGCCCCAATGTGACCAAAATTGCTATTTTTACAGCCTTTTTCTCCTACTCAGAAGCTTCTATTTCGACCAATTTCAGGCATTAAAATGACTCTAAACACACTTATTTTAGTTCCAAAAGTGATAATTCACATGCAGTAGTCATTTACAGTCAAAAAATAAAACATTAAAAAATTACCATTTCTGACCATCTGGAGAAAGTTCGACAGGTCACGGGTCATCGTTTTTCATCAGAAAATAGATTTTTTGGACTGTAGAAAAATTGATTCAAAATGTCAATTGGATTGTGCCTCGTGTTGAATAAGTACTTTTTAAAGCCTCAATGTGACCAAAATTGCCATTTTTACAGCCTTTTTCTCCTACTCAGAAGCTTCTATTTCGACCAATTTCAGGCATTAAAATGACTCTAAACACACTTATTTTAGTTCCAAAAGTGACAATTCACATGCAGTAGTCATTTACAGTCAAAAAGTAAAACATTAAAAAATTACCATTTCTGACCATCTGGAGAAAGTTCGACAGGTCACGGGTCATCGTTTTTCATCAGAAAATAGATTTTTTGGACTGTAGAAAAATTGATTCAAAATGTCAATTGGATTGTGCCTTGTGTTGAATAAGTACTTTTTAAAGCCTCAATGTGACCAAAATTGCCATTTTTACAGCCTTTTTCTCCTACTCAGAAGCTTCTATTTTGACCAATTTCAGGCATTACAATGACTCTAAACACACTTATCTTAGTTCCAAAAGTGATAATTCACATGCAGTTGTCATTTACAGTCAAAAAATAAAACATTAAAAAATTACCATTTCTGACCATCTGGAGAAAGTTCGACAGGTCACGGGTCATCGTTTTTCATCAGAAAATTGATTTTTTGGACTGTAGAAAAATTGATTCAAAATGTCAATTGGATTCGGCCTCGTGTTGAATAACTACTTTTTAAAGCCCCAATGTGACCAAAATTGTCATTTTTACAGCCTTTTTCTCCTACTCAGAAGCTTCTATTTCGACCAATTTCAGGCATTAAAACGACTCTAAACACACTTATTTTAGTTCCAAAAGTGATAATTCACATGCAGTAGTCATTTACAGTCCAAAAATAAAACATTAAAAAATTAAAATTTTTGACCATCTTGAGAAAGTTCGACAGGTCACGGGTCATCGTTTTTCATCAGAAAATTGATTTTTTGGACTGTAGAAAAATTGATTCAAAATGTCAATTGGATTGGGCCTCGTGTTGAATAACTACTTTTTAAAGCCCCAATGTGACCAAAATTGCCATTTTTACAGCCTTTTTCTCCTACTCAGAAGCTTCTATTTCGACCAATTTCAGGCATTAAAACGACTCTAAACACACTTATTTTAGTTCCAAAAGTGATAATTCACATGCAGTAGTCATTTACAGTCCAAAAATAAAACATTAAAAAATTAAAATTTTTGACCATCTGGAGAAAGTTCGACAGGTCACGGGTCATCGCTTTTCATCAGAAAATTGATTTTTTGGACCGTAGAAAAATTGATTCAAAATGTTATTTGGATTGTGCCTCGTGTTGAATAAGTACTTTTTAAAGCCTCAATGTGACCAAAATTGCCATTTTTACAGCCTTTTTCAACTACTCAGAAGCTTCTATTTCGACCAATTTCAGGCATTAAAATTACTCTAAACACACTTATTTTAGTTCCAAAAGTGATAATTCACATGCAGTAGTCATTTACAGTCAAAAAATAAAACATTAAAAAATTGCCATTTCTGACCATCTGGAGAAAGTTCGACAGGTCACGGGTCATTGTTTTTCATCAGAAAATTGATTTTTTGGACTGTAGAAAAATTGATTCAAAAATGTCAATTGGATTGGGCCTCGTGTTGAATAACTACTTTTTAAAGCCCCAATGTGACCAAAATTGCCATTTTTACAGCCTTTTTCTCCTACTCAGAAGCTTCTATTTTGACCAATTTCAGGCATTAAAATGACTCTAAACACACTTATTTTAGTTCCAAAAGTGATAATTCACATGCAGTAGTCATTTACAGTCAAAAAATAAAACATTAAAAAATTACCATTTCTGACCATCTGGAGAAAGTTCGACAGGTCACGGGTCATCGTTTTTCATCAGAAAATAGATTTTTTGGACTGTAGAAAAATTGATTCAAAATGTCAATTGGATTGTGCCTCGTGTTGAATAAGTACTTTCTAAAGCCTCAATGTGACCAAAATTGCCATTTTTACAGCCTTTTTCTCCTACTCAGAAGCTTCTATTTCGACCAATTTCAGGCATTAAAATGACTCTAAACACACTTATTTTAGTTCCAAAAGTGATAATTCACATGCAGTAGTCATTTACAGTCAAAAAGTAAAACATTAAAAAATTACCATTTCTCACCATCTGGAGAAAGTTCAACAGGTCACGGGTCATCGTTTTTCATCAGAAAATTGATTTTTTCGACTGTAGAAAAATTGATTCAAAATGTCATTTGGATTGTGCCTCGTGTTGAATAAGTACTTTTTAAAGCCTCAATGTGACCAAAATTGCCATTTTTACAGCCTTTTTCTCCTACTCAGAAGCTTCTATTTCGACCAATTTCAGGCATTAAAATGACTCTAAACACACTTATTTTAGTTCCAAAAGTGATAATTCACATGCAGTAGTCATTTACAGTCAAAAAATAAAACATTAAAAAATTACCATTTCTGACCATCTGGAGAAAGTTTGACAGGTCACGGGTCATCGTTTTTCATCAGAAAATCGATTTTTTGGACTGTAGAAAAATTGATTCAAAATGTCAATTGGATTGGGCTTCGTGTTGAATAACTACTTTTTAAAGCCCCAATGTGACCAAAATTGCCATTTTTACAGCCTTTTTCTCCTACTCAGAGGCTTCTATTTCGACCAATTTCAGGCATTAAAATGACTCTAAACACACTTATTTTAGTTCCAAAAGTGATAATTCACATGCAGTAGTCATTTACAGTCAAAAAATAAAACATTAAAAAATTACCATTTCTGACCATCTGGAGAAAGTTTGACAGGTCACGGGTCATCGTTTTTCATCAGAAAATTGATTTTTTGGACTGTAGAAAAATTGATTCAAAAATGTCAATTGGATTGGGCCTCGTGTTGAATAACGACTTTTTAAAGCCCCAATGTGACCAAAATTGCCATTTTTACAGCCTTTTTCTCCTACTCAGAAGCTTCTATTTCGACCAATTTCAGGCATTAAAATGACTCTAAACACACTTATTTTAGTTCCAAAAGTGATAATTCACATGCAGTAGTCATTTACAGTCAAAAAATAAAACATTAAAAAATTACCATTTCTGACCATCCGGAGAAAGTTCGACAGGTCACAGGTCATCGTTTTTCATCAGAAAATTGATTTTTAGGACTGTAGAAAAATTGATTCAAAATGTCAATTGGATTGGGCCTCGTGTTGAATAACTACTTTTTAAAGCCCCAATGTGACCAAAATTGCTATTTTTACAGCCTTTTTCTCCTACTCAGAAGCTTCTATTTCGACCAATTTCAGGCATTAAAATGACTCTAAACACACTTATTTTAGTTCCAAAAGTGATAATTCACATGCAGTAGTCATTTACAGTCAAAAAATAAAACATTAAAAAATTACCATTTCTGACCATCTGGAGAAAGTTCGACAGGTCACGGGTCATCGTTTTTCATCAGAAAATAGATTTTTTGGACTGTAGAAAAATTGATTCAAAATGTCAATTGGATTGTGCCTCGTGTTGAATAAGTACTTTTTAAAGCCTCAATGTGACCAAAATTGCCATTTTTACAGCCTTTTTCTCCTACTCAGAAGCTTCTATTTCGACCAATTTCAGGCATTAAAATGACTCTAAACACACTTATTTTAGTTCCAAAAGTGACAATTCACATGCAGTAGTCATTTACAGTCAAAAAGTAAAACATTAAAAAATTACCATTTCTGACCATCTGGAGAAAGTTCGACAGGTCACGGGTCATCGTTTTTCATCAGAAAATAGATTTTTTGGACTGTAGAAAAATTGATTCAAAATGTCAATTGGATTGTGCCTTGTGTTGAATAAGTACTTTTTAAAGCCTCAATGTGACCAAAATTGCCATTTTTACAGCCTTTTTCTCCTACTCAGAAGCTTCTATTTTGACCAATTTCAGGCATTACAATGACTCTAAACACACTTATCTTAGTTCCAAAAGTGATAATTCACATGCAGTTGTCATTTACAGTCAAAAAATAAAACATTAAAAAATTACCATTTCTGACCATCTGGAGAAAGTTCGACAGGTCACGGGTCATCGTTTTTCATCAGAAAATTGATTTTTTGGACTGTAGAAAAATTGATTCAAAATGTCAATTGGATTCGGCCTCGTGTTGAATAACTACTTTTTAAAGCCCCAATGTGACCAAAATTGTCATTTTTACAGCCTTTTTCTCCTACTCAGAAGCTTCTATTTCGACCAATTTCAGGCATTAAAACGACTCTAAACACACTTATTTTAGTTCCAAAAGTGATAATTCACATGCAGTAGTCATTTACAGTCCAAAAATAAAACATTAAAAAATTAAAATTTTTGACCATCTTGAGAAAGTTCGACAGGTCACGGGTCATCGTTTTTCATCAGAAAATTGATTTTTTGGACTGTAGAAAAATTGATTCAAAATGTCAATTGGATTGGGCCTCGTGTTGAATAACTACTTTTTAAAGCCCCAATGTGACCAAAATTGCCATTTTTACAGCCTTTTTCTCCTACTCAGAAGCTTCTATTTCGACCAATTTCAGGCATTAAAACGACTCTAAACACACTTATTTTAGTTCCAAAAGTGATAATTCACATGCAGTAGTCATTTACAGTCCAAAAATAAAACATTAAAAAATTAAAATTTTTGACCATCTGGAGAAAGTTCGACAGGTCACGGGTCATCGCTTTTCATCAGAAAATTGATTTTTTGGACCGTAGAAAAATTGATTCAAAATGTTATTTGGATTGTGCCTCGTGTTGAATAAGTACTTTTTAAAGCCTCAATGTGACCAAAATTGCCATTTTTACAGCCTTTTTCAACTACTCAGAAGCTTCTATTTCGACCAATTTCAGGCATTAAAATTACTCTAAACACACTTATTTTAGTTCCAAAAGTGATAATTCACATGCAGTAGTCATTTACAGTCAAAAAATAAAACATTAAAAAATTGCCATTTCTGACCATCTGGAGAAAGTTCGACAGGTCACGGGTCATTGTTTTTCATCAGAAAATTGATTTTTTGGACTGTAGAAAAATTGATTCAAAAATGTCAATTGGATTGGGCCTCGTGTTGAATAACTACTTTTTAAAGCCCCAATGTGACCAAAATTGCCATTTTTACAGCCTTTTTCTCCTACTCAGAAGCTTCTATTTTGACCAATTTCAGGCATTAAAATGACTCTAAACACACTTATTTTAGTTCCAAAAGTGATAATTCACATGCAGTAGTCATTTACAGTCAAAAAATAAAACATTAAAAAATTACCATTTCTGACCATCTGGAGAAAGTTCGACAGGTCACGGGTCATCGTTTTTCATCAGAAAATAGATTTTTTGGACTGTAGAAAAATTGATTCAAAATGTCAATTGGATTGTGCCTCGTGTTGAATAAGTACTTTCTAAAGCCTCAATGTGACCAAAATTGCCATTTTTACAGCCTTTTTCTCCTACTCAGAAGCTTCTATTTCGACCAATTTCAGGCATTAAAATGACTCTAAACACACTTATTTTAGTTCCAAAAGTGATAATTCACATGCAGTAGTCATTTACAGTCAAAAAGTAAAACATTAAAAAATTACCATTTCTCACCATCTGGAGAAAGTTCAACAGGTCACGGGTCATCGTTTTTCATCAGAAAATTGATTTTTTCGACTGTAGAAAAATTGATTCAAAATGTCATTTGGATTGTGCCTCGTGTTGAATAAGTACTTTTTAAAGCCTCAATGTGACCAAAATTGCCATTTTTACAGCCTTTTTCTCCTACTCAGAAGCTTCTATTTCGACCAATTTCAGGCATTAAAATGACTCTAAACACACTTATTTTAGTTCCAAAAGTGATAATTCACATGCAGTAGTCATTTACAGTCAAAAAATAAAACATTAAAAAATTACCATTTCTGACCATCTGGAGAAAGTTTGACAGGTCACGGGTCATCGTTTTTCATCAGAAAATCGATTTTTTGGACTGTAGAAAAATTGATTCAAAATGTCAATTGGATTGGGCTTCGTGTTGAATAACTACTTTTTAAAGCCCCAATGTGACCAAAATTGCCATTTTTACAGCCTTTTTCTCCTACTCAGAGGCTTCTATTTCGACCAATTTCAGGCATTAAAATGACTCTAAACACACTTATTTTAGTTCCAAAAGTGATAATTCACATGCAGTAGTCATTTACAGTCAAAAAATAAAACATTAAAAAATTACCATTTCTGACCATCTGGAGAAAGTTTGACAGGTCACGGGTCATCGTTTTTCATCAGAAAATTGATTTTTTGGACTGTAGAAAAATTGATTCAAAAATGTCAATTGGATTGGGCCTCGTGTTGAATAACGACTTTTTAAAGCCCCAATGTGACCAAAATTGCCATTTTTACAGCCTTTTTCTCCTACTCAGAAGCTTCTATTTTGACCAATTTCAGGCATTAAAATGACTCTAAACACACTTATTTTAGTTCCAAAAGTGATAATTCACATGCAGTAGTCATTTACAGTCAAAAAATAAAACATTAAAAAATTACCATTTCTGACCATCTGGAGAAAGTTCGACAGGTCACGGGTCATCGTTTTTCATCAGAAAATAGATTTTTTGGACTGTAGAAAAATTGATTAAAAAATGTCAATTGGATTGGGCCTCGTGTTGAATAACTACTTTTTAAAGCCCCAATGTGACCAAAATTGCCATTTTTACAGCCTTTTTCTCCTACTCAGAAGCTTCTATTTCGACCAATTTAAGGCATTAAAATGACTCTAAACACACTTATTTTAGTTTCAAAAGTGATAATTCACATGCAGTAGTCATTTACAGTCAAAAAATAAAACATTAAAAAATTGCCATTTCTGACCATCTGGAGAAAGTTCGACAGGTCACGGGTCATTGTTTTTCATCAGAAAATTGATTTTTTGGACTGTAGAAAAATTGATTCAAAAATGTCAATTGGATTGGGCCTCGTGTTGAATAACTACTTTTTAAAGCCCCAATGTGACCAAAATTGCCATTTTTACAGCCTTTTTCTACTACTCAGAAGCTTCTATTTCGACCAATTTCAGGCATGAAAATGACTCTAAACACACTTATTTTAGTTCCAACAGTGATAATTCACATGCAGTAGTCATTTACAGTCAAAAAATAAAACATTAAAAAATTAACATTTCTAACCATCTGGAGAAAGTTCAACAGGTCACGGGTCACCGTTTATCATCAGAAAATTGATTTTTTGGACCGTCGAAAAATTGATTCAAAATGTTATTTGGATTGTGCCTCGTGTTGAATAAGTACTTTTTAAAGCCTCAATGTGACCAAAATTGCAATTTTTACAGCCTTTTTCAACTACTCAGAAGCTTCTATTTCGACCAATTTCAGGCATTAAAATGACTCTAAACACACTTATTTTAGTTCCAAAAGTGATAATTCACATGCAGTAGTCATTTACAGTCAAAAAATAAAACATTAAAAAATTACCATTTCTGACCATCTGGAGAAAGTTCGACAGGTCACGGGTCATCGTTTTTCATCAGAAAATAGATTTTTTGGACTGTAGCAAAAATTGATTCAAAATGTCAATTGGATTGTGCCTCGTGTTGAATAAGTACTTTTTAAAGCCTCAATTTGACCAAAATTGCCATTTTTACAGCCTTTTTCTCCTACTCAGAAGCTTCTATTTCGACCAATTTCAGGCATTAAAATGACTCTAAACACACTTATCTTAGTTCCAAAAGTGATAATTCACATGCAGTAGTCATTTACAGTCAAAAAAAAAAACATTAAAAAATTACCATTTCTGACCATCTGGAGAAAGTTCGACAGGTCACGGGTCATCATTTTTCATCAGAAAATTGATTTTTTGGACTGTAGAAAAATTGATTCAAAAATGTCAATTGGATTGGGCCTCGTGTTGAATAACTACTTTTTAAAGCCCCAATGTGACCAAAATTGCCATTTTTACAGCCTTTTTCGCCTACTCAGAAGCTTCTATTTTGACCAATTTCAGGCATTAAAATGACTCTAAACACACTTATTTTAGTTCCAAAAGTGATAATTCACATGCAGTAGTCATTTACAGTCCAAAAATAAAACATTAAAAAATTACCATTTCTGACCATCTGGAGAAAGTTTGACAGGTCACGGGTCATCGTTTTTCATCAGAAAATTGATTTTTTGGACTGTAGAAAAATTCATTCAAAATGTCATTTGGATTGTGCCTCATGTTGAATAAGTACTTTTTAAAGCCTCAATGTGACCAAAATTGCCATTTTTACAGCCTTTTTCTCCTACTCAGAAGCTTCTATTTCGACCAATTTCAGGCATTAAAATGACTCTAAACACACGTATTTTAGTTCCAAAAGTGATAATTCACATGCAGTAGTCATTTACAGTCAAAAAGTAAAACATTAAAAAATTACCATTTCTGACCATCTGGAGAAAGTTCAACAGGTCACGGGTCATCGTTTTTCATCAGAAAATTGATTTTTTGGACTGTAGAAAAATTGATTCAAAATGTCATTTGGATTGTGCCTCGTGTTGAATAAGTACTTTTTAAAGCCTCAATGTGACCAAAATTGCAATTTTTACAGCCTTTTTCTCCTACTCAGAAGCTTCTATTTCGACCAATTTCAGGCATTAAAATGACTCTAAACACACTTATTTTAGTTCCAAAAGTGATAATTCACATGCAGTAGTCATTTACAGTCAAAAAATAAAACATTAAAAAATTACCATTTCTGACCATCCGGAGAAAGTTCGACAGGTCACAGGTCATCGTTTTTCATCAGAAAATTGATTTTTAGGACTGTAGAAAAATTGATTCAAAATGTCAATTGGATTGGGCCTCGTGTTGAATAACTACTTTTTAAAGCCCCAATGTGACCAAAATTGCCATTTTTACAGCCTTTTTCTCCTACTCAGAAGCTTCTATTTCGACCAATTTCAGGCATTAAAATGACTCTAAACACACTTATTTTAGTTCCAAAAGTGATAATTCACATGCAGTAGTCATTTACAGTCAAAAAATAAAACATTAAAAAATTACCATTTCTGACCATCTGGAGAAAGTTCGACAGGTCACGGGTCATCGTTTTTCATCAGAAAATAGATTTTTTAGACTGTAGAAAAATTGATTCAAAATGTCAATTGGATTGTGCCTCGTGTTGAATAAGTACTTTTTAAAGCCTCAATGTGACCAAAATTGCCATTTTTACAGCCTTTTTCTCCTACTCAGAAGCTTCTATTTCGACCAATTTCAGGCATTAAAATGACTCTAAACACACTTATTTTAGTTCCAAAAGTGACAATTCACATGCAGTAGTCATTTACAGTCAAAAAGTAAAACATTAAAAAATTACCATTTCTGACCATCTGGAGAAAGTTCAACAGGTCACGGGTCATCGTTTTTCATCAGAAAATTGAGTTTTTTGGACTGTAGAAAAATCGATTCAAAATGTCATTTGGATTGTGCCTCGTGTTGAATAAGTACTTTTTAAAGCCTCAATGTGACCAAAATTGCCATTTTTACAGCCTTTTTCTCCTACTCAGAAGCTTCTATTTCGACCAATTCCAGGCATTAAAATGACTCTAAACACACCTATTTTAGTTCCAAAAGTGATAATTCACATGCAGTAGTCATTTACAGTCAAAAAATAAAACATTAAAAAATTACCATTTCTGACCATCTGGAGAAAGTTCGACAGGTCACGGGTCATCGTTTTTCATCAGAAAATTGAAGTTATGGACTGTAGAAAAATTGATTCAAAATGTTATTTGGATTGTGCCTCGTGTTGAATAACTACTTTTTAAAGCCTCAATGTGACCAAAATTGCCATTTTTACAGCCTTTTTCTCCTACTCAGAAGCTTCTATTTCGACCAATTTCAGGCATTAAAATTACTCTAAACACACTTATTTTAGTTCCAAAAGTGATAATTCACATGCAGTAGTCATTTACAGTCAAAAAATAAAACATTAAAAAATTACCATTTCTGACCATCTGGAGAAAGTTCAACAGGTCACGGGTCATCGTTTTTCATCAGAAAATTGATTTTTTGGACTGTAGAAAAATTGATTCAAAATGTCATTTGGATTGTGCCTCATGTTGAATAAGTACTTTTTAAATCCTCAATGTGACCAAAATTGCCATTTTTACAGCCTTTTTCTCCTACTCAGAAGCTTCTATTTCGACCAATTTCAGGCATTAAAATGACTCTAAACACACTTATTTTAGTTCCAAAAGTGACAATTCACATGCAGTAGTCATTTACAGTCAAAAAATAAAACATAAAAAAATTACCATTTCTGACCATCTGGAGAAAGTTCGACAGGTCACGGGTCATTGTTTTTCATCAGAAAATAGATTTTTTGGACTGTAGAAAAATTGATTCAAAATGTCAATTGGATTGTGCCTTGTGTTGAATAAGTACTTTTTAAAGCCTCAATGTGACCAAAATTGCCATTTTTACAGCCTTTTTCTCCTACTCAGAAGCTTCTATTTTGACCAATTTCAGGCATTACAATGACTCTAAACACACTTATTTTAGTTCCAAAAGTGATAATTCACATGCAGTAGTCATTTACAGTCAAAAAATAAAACATTAAAAAATTACCATTTCTGACCATCTGGAGAAAGTTCGACAGGTTACGGGTCATCGTTTTTCATCAGAAAATCGATTTTTTGGACTGTAGAAAAATTGATTCAAAATGTCAATTGGATTGGGCCTCGTGTTGAATAACTACTTTTTAAAAGCCCCAATGTGACCAAAATTGCCATTTTTACAGCCTTTTTCTCCTACTCAGAGGCTTCTATTTCGACCAATTTCAGGCATTAAAATGACTCTAAACACACTTATTTTAGTTCCAAAAGTGATAATTCACATGCAGTAGTCATTTACAGTCAAAAAATAAAACATTAAAAAATTACCATTTCTGACCATCTGGAGAAAGTTTGACAGGTCACGGGTCATCGTTTTTCATCAGAAAATTGATTTTTTGGACTGTAGAAAAATTGATTCAAAAATGTCAATTGGATTGGGCCTCGTGTTGAATAACTACTTTTTAAAGCCCCAATGTGACCAAAATTGCCATTTTTACAGCCTTTTTCTCCTACTCAGAAGCTTCTATTTTGACCAATTTCAGGCATTAAAATGACTCTAAACACACTTATTTTAGTTCCAAAAGTGATAATTCACATGCAGTAGTCATTTACAGTCAAAAAATAAAACATTAAAAAATTACCATTTCTGACCATCTGGAGAAAGTTCGACAGGTCACGGGTCATCGTTTTTCATCAGAAAATAGATTTTTTGGACTGTAGAAAAATTGATTAAAAAATGTCAATTGGATTGGGCCTCGTGTTGAATAACTACTTTTTAAAGCCCCAATGTGACCAAAATTGCCATTTTTACAGCCTTTTTCTCCTACTCAGAAGCTTCTATTTCGACCAATTTCAGGCATTAAAATGACTCTAAACACACTTATTTTAGTTTCAAAAGTGATAATTCACATGCAGTAGTCATTTACAGTCAAAAAATAAAACATTAAAAAATTGCCATTTCTGACCATCTGGAGAAAGTTCGACAGGTCACGGGTCATTGTTTTTCATCAGAAAATTGATTTTTTGGACTGTAGAAAAATTGATTAAAAAATGTCAATTGGATTGAGCCTCGTGTTGAATAACTACTTTTTAAAGCCCCAATGTGACCAAAATTGCCATTTTTACAGCCTTTTTCTACTACTCAGAAGCTTCTATTTCGACCAATTTCAGGCATGAAAATGACTCTAAACACACTTATTTTAGTTCCAACAGTGATAATTCACATGCAGTAGTCATTTACAGTCAAAAAATAAAACATTAAAAAATTAACATTTCTAACCATCTGGAGAAAGTTCAACAGGTCACGGGTCACCGTTTATCATCAGAAAATTGATTTTTTGGACCGTCGAAAAATTGATTCAAAATGTTATTTGGATTGTGCCTCGTGTTGAATAAGTACTTTTTAAAGCCTCAATGTGACCAAAATTGCCATTTTTACAGTCTTTTTCTCCTACTCAGAAGCTTCTATTTCAACCAATTTCAGGCATTACAATGGCTCTAAACACACTTATCTTAGTTCCAAAAGTGATAATTCACATGCAGTTGTCATTTACAGTCAAAAAATAAAACATTAAAAAATTACCATTTCTGACCATCTGGAGAAAGTTCGACAGGTCACGGGTCATCGTTTTTCATCAGGAAATTGATTTTATGGACTGTAGAAAAATTGATTCAAAATGTCATTTGCATTGTGCCTCGTGTTGAATAACTACTTTTTAAAGCCTCAATGTGACCAAAATTGCCATTTTTACAGCCTTTTTCTCCTACTCAGAAGCTTCTATTTCGACCAATTTCAGGCATTAAAATTACTCTAAAACACACTTATTTTAGTTCCAAAAGTGATAATTCAAAAGCAGTTGTCATTTACAGTCAAAAAATACAACATTAAAAAATTACCATTTCTGACCATCTGGAGAAAGTTCGACAGGTCACGGGTCATCGTTTTTCATCAGAAAATTGATTTTATGGACTGTAGAAAAATTGATTCAAAATGTCATTTGGATTGTGCCTCGTGTTGAATAACTACTTTTTAAAGCCTCAATGTGACCAAAATTGCCATTTTTACAGCCTTTTTCTCCTACTCAGAAGCTTCTATTTCGACCAATTTCAGGCATTAAAATTACTCTAAACACACTTATTTTAGTTCCAAAAGTGATAATTCACATGCAGTAGTCATTTACAGTCAAAAAATAAAACATTAAAAATTTACCATTTCTGACCATCTGGAGAAAGTTCAACAGGTCACGGGTCATCGTTTTTCATCAGAAAATTGATTTTTTGGACTGTAGAAAAATTGATTCAAAATATCATTTGGATTGTGCCTTGTGTTGAATAAGTACTTTTTAAAGCCTCAATGTGACCAAAATTGCCATTTTTACAGCCTTTTTCTCCTACTCAGAAGCTTCTATTTCGACCAATTTCAGGCATTAAAATGACTCTAAACACACTTATTTTAGTTCCAAAAGTGATAATTCACATGCAGTAGTCATTTACAGTCAAAAAATAAAACATTAAAAAATTACCATTTCTGACCATCTGGAGAAAGTTCGACAGGTCACGGATCATCGTTTTTCATCAGAAAATAGATTTTTTGGACTGTAGAAAAATTGATTCAAAAATGTCAATTGGATTGGGCCTCGTGTTGAATAACTACTTTTTAAAGCCCCAATGTGACCAAAATTGCCATTTTTACAGCCTTTTTCTCCTACTCAGAAGCTTCTATTTTGACCAATTTCAGGCATTAAAATGACTCTAAACACACTTATTTTAGTTCCAAAAGTGATAATTCACATGCAGTAGTCATTTACAGTCAAAAAATAAAACATTAAACAATTACCATTTCTGACCATCTGGAGAAAGTTTGACAGGTCAAGGGTCATCGTTTTTCATCAGAAAATTGATTTTATGGACTGTAGAAAAATTGATTCAAAATGTCAATTGGGTTGGGCCTCGTGTTGAATAACTACTTTTTAAAGCCACAATGTGACCAAAATTGCCATTTTTACAGCCTTTTTCTACTACTCAGAAGCTTCTATTTCGACCAATTTCAGGCATGAAAATGACTCTAAACACACTTATTTTAGTTCCAACAGTGATAATTCACATGCAGTAGTCATTTACAGTCAAAAAATAAAACATTAAAAAATTAACATTTCTGACCATCTGGAGAAAGTTCAACAGGTCACGGGTCATCGTTTTTCATCAGAAAATTGATTTTTAGGACTGTAGAAAAATTGATTCAAAATGTCAATTGGATTGGGCCTCGTGTTGAATAACTACTTTTTAAAGCCCCAATGTGACCAAAATTGCTATTTTTACAGCCTTTTTCTCCTACTCAGAAGCTTCTATTTCGACCAATTTCAGGCATTAAAATGACTCTAAACACACTTATCTTAGTTCCAAAAGTGATAATTCACATGCAGTAGTCATTTACAGTCAAAAAAAAAAACATTAAAAAATTACCATTTCTGACCATCTGGAAAAAGTTCGACAGGTCACGGGTCATCATTTTTCATCAGAAAATTGATTTTTTGGACTGTAGAAAAATTGATTCAAAAATGTCAATTGGATTGGGCCTCGTGTTGAATAACTACTTTTTAAAGCCCCAATGTGACCAAAATTGCCATTTTTACAGCCTTTTTCGCCTACTCAGAAGCTTCTATTTTGACCAATTTCAGGCATTAAAATGACTCTAAACACACTTATTTTAGTTCCAAAAGTGATAATTCACATGCAGTAGTCATTTACAGTCCAAAAATAAAACATTAAAAAATTACCATTTCTGACCATCTGGAGAAAGTTTGACAGGTCACGGGTCATCGTTTTTCATCAGAAAATTGATTTTTTGGACTGTAGAAAAATTCATTCAAAATGTCATTTGGATTGTGCCTCATGTTGAATAAGTACTTTTTAAAGCCTCAATGTGACCAAAATTGCCATTTTTACAGCCTTTTTCTCCTACTCAGAAGCTTCTATTTCGACCAATTTCAGGCATTAAAATGACTCTAAACACACTTATTTTAGTTCCAAAAGTGATAATTCACATGCAGTAGTCATTTACAGTCAAAAAGTAAAACATTAAAAAATTACCATTTCTGACCATCTGGAGAAAGTTCAACAGGTCACGGGTCATCGTTTTTCATCAGAAAATTGATTTTTTGGACTGTAGAAAAATTGATTCAAAATATCATTTGGATTGTGCCTTGTGTTGAATAAGTACTTTTTAAAGCCTCAATGTGACCAAAATTGCCATTTTTACAGCCTTTTTCTCCTACTCAGAAGCTTCTATTTCGGCCAATTTCAGGCATTAAAATGACTCTAAACACACTTATTTTAGTTCCAAAAGTGATAATTCACATGCAGTAGTCATTTACAGTCAAAAAATAAAACATTAAAAAATTACCATTTCTGACCATCTGGAGAAAGTTCAACAGGTCACGGGTCATCGTTTTTCATCAGAAAATTGATTTTTTGGACTGTAGAAAAATTGATTCAAAATGTCATTTGGATTGTGCCTCATGTTGAATAAGTACTTTTTAAAGCCTCAATGTGACCAAAATTGCCATTTTTACAGCCTTTTTCTCCTACTCAGAAGCTTCTATTTCGACCAATTTCAGGCATTAAAATGACTCTAAACACACTTATTTTAGTTCCAAAAGTGACAATTCACATGCAGTAGTCATTTACAGTCAAAAAATAAAACATAAAAAAATTACCATTTCTGACCATCTGGAGAAAGTTCGACAGGTCACGGGTCATTGTTTTTCATCAGAAAATAGATTTTTTGGACTGTAGAAAAATTGATTCAAAATGTCAATTGGATTGCGCCTTGTGTTGAATAAGTACTTTTTAAAGCCTCAATGTGACCAAAATTGCCATTTTTACAGCCTTTTTCTCCTACTCAGAAGCTTCTATTTTGACCAATTTCAGGCATTACAATGACTCTAAACACACTTATTTTAGTTCCAAAAGTGATAATTCACATGCAGTAGTCATTTACAGTCAAAAAATAAAACATTAAAAAATTACCATTTCTGACCATCTGGAGAAAGTTCGACAGGTTACGGGTCATCGTTTTTCATCAGAAAATCGATTTTTTGGACTGTAGAAAAATTGATTCAAAATGTCAATTGGATTGGGCCTCGTGTTGAATAACTACTTTTTAAAAGCCCCAATGTGACCAAAATTGCCATTTTTACAGCCTTTTTCTCCTACTCAGAGGCTTCTATTTCGACCAATTTCAGGCATTAAAATGACTCTAAACACACTTATTTTAGTTCCAAAAGTGATAATTCACATGCAGTAGTCATTTACAGTCAAAAAATAAAACATTAAAAAATTACCATTTCTGACCATCTGGAGAAAGTTTGACAGGTCACGGGTCATCGTTTTTCATCAGAAAATTGATTTTTTGGACTGTAGAAAAATTGATTCAAAAATGTCAATTGGATTGGGCCTCGTGTTGAATAACTACTTTTTAAAGCCCCAATGTGACCAAAATTGCCATTTTTACAGCCTTTTTCTCCTACTCAGAAGCTTCTATTTTGACCAATTTCAGGCATTAAAATGACTCTAAACACACTTATTTTAGTTCCAAAAGTGATAATTCACATGCAGTAGTCATTTACAGTCAAAAAATAAAACATTAAAAAATTACCATTTCTGACCATCTGGAGAAAGTTCGACAGGTCACGGGTCATCGTTTTTCATCAGAAAATAGATTTTTTGGACTGTAGAAAAATTGATTAAAAAATGTCAATTGGATTGGGCCTCGTGTTGAATAACTACTTTTTAAAGCCCCAATGTGACCAAAATTGCCATTTTTACAGCCTTTTTCTCCTACTCAGAAGCTTCTATTTCGACCAATTTCAGGCATTAAAATGACTCTAAACACACTTATTTTAGTTTCAAAAGTGATAATTCACATGCAGTAGTCATTTACAGTCAAAAAATAAAACATTAAAAAATTGCCATTTCTGACCATCTGGAGAAAGTTCGACAGGTCACGGGTCATTGTTTTTCATCAGAAAATTGATTTTTTGGACTGTAGAAAAATTGATTAAAAAATGTCAATTGGATTGAGCCTCGTGTTGAATAACTACTTTTTAAAGCCCCAATGTGACCAAAATTGCCATTTTTACAGCCTTTTTCTACTACTCAGAAGCTTCTATTTCGACCAATTTCAGGCATGAAAATGACTCTAAACACACTTATTTTAGTTCCAACAGTGATAATTCACATGCAGTAGTCATTTACAGTCAAAAAATAAAACATTAAAAAATTAACATTTCTAACCATCTGGAGAAAGTTCAACAGGTCACGGGTCACCGTTTATCATCAGAAAATTGATTTTTTGGACCGTCGAAAAATTGATTCAAAATGTTATTTGGATTGTGCCTCGTGTTGAATAAGTACTTTTTAAAGCCTCAATGTGACCAAAATTGCCATTTTTACAGCCTTTTTCAACTACTCAGAAGCTTCTATTTCGACCAATTTCAGGCATTAAAATGACTCTAAACACACTTATTTTAGTTCCAAAAGTGATAATTCACATGCAGTAGTCATTTACAGTCAAAAAATAAAACATTAAAAAATTACCATTTCTGACCATCTGGAGAAAGTTCGACAGGTCACGGGTCATCGTTTTTCATCAGAAAATAGATTTTTTGGACTGTAGAAAAATTGATTCAAAATGTCAATTGGATTGTGCCTCGTGTTGAATAAGTACTTTTTAAAGCCTCAATGTGACCAAAATTGCCATTTTTACAGTCTTTTTCTCCTACTCAGAAGCTTCTATTTCAACCAATTTCAGGCATTACAATGGCTCTAAACACACTTATCTTAGTTCCAAAAGTGATAATTCACATGCAGTTGTCATTTACAGTCAAAAAATAAAACATTAAAAAATTACCATTTCTGACCATCTGGAGAAAGTTCGACAGGTCACGGGTCATCGTTTTTCATCAGGAAATTGATTTTATGGACTGTAGAAAAATTGATTCAAAATGTCATTTGCATTGTGCCTCGTGTTGAATAACTACTTTTTAAAGCCTCAATGTGACCAAAATTGCCATTTTTACAGCCTTTTTCTCCTACTCAGAAGCTTCTATTTCGACCAATTTCAGGCATTAAAATTACTCTAAAACACACTTATTTTAGTTCCAAAAGTGATAATTCAAAAGCAGTTGTCATTTACAGTCAAAAAATACAACATTAAAAAATTACCATTTCTGACCATCTGGAGAAAGTTCGACAGGTCACGGGTCATCGTTTTTCATCAGAAAATTGATTTTATGGACTGTAGAAAAATTGATTCAAAATGTCATTTGGATTGTGCCTCGTGTTGAATAACTACTTTTTAAAGCCTCAATGTGACCAAAATTGCCATTTTTACAGCCTTTTTCTCCTACTCAGAAGCTTCTATTTCGACCAATTTCAGGCATTAAAATTACTCTAAACACACTTATTTTAGTTCCAAAAGTGATAATTCACATGCAGTAGTCATTTACAGTCAAAAAATAAAACATTAAAAAATTACCATTTCTGACCATCTGGAGAAAGTTCGACAGGTCACGGGTCATCGTTTTTCATCAGAAAATAGATTTTTTGGACTGTAGAAAAATTGATTCAAAAATGTCAATTGGATTGGGCCTCGTGTTGAATAACTACTTTTTAAAGCCCCAATGTGACCAAAATTGCCATTTTTACAGCCTTTTTCTCCTACTCAGAAGCTTCTATTTTGACCAATTTCAGGCATTAAAATGACTCTAAACACACTTATTTTAGTTCCAAAAGTGATAATTCACATGCAGTAGTCATTTACAGTCAAAAAATAAAACATTAAACAATTACCATTTCTGACCATCTGGAGAAAGTTTGACAGGTCAAGGGTCATCGTTTTTCATCAGAAAATTGATTTTATGGACTGTAGAAAAATTGATTCAAAATGTCAATTGGGTTGGGCCTCGTGTTGAATAACTACTTTTTAAAGCCACAATGTGACCAAAATTGCCATTTTTACAGCCTTTTTCTACTACTCAGAAGCTTCTATTTCGACCAATTTCAGGCATGAAAATGACTCTAAACACACTTTTTTTAGTTCCAACAGTGATAATTCACATGCAGTAGTCATTTACAGTCAAAAAATAAAACATTAAAAAATTAACATTTCTGACCATCTGGAGAAAGTTCAACAGGTCACGGGTCATCGTTTTTCATCAGAAAATTGATTTTTAGGACTGTAGAAAAATTGATTCAAAATGTCAATTGGATTGGGCCTCGTGTTGAATAACTACTTTTTAAAGCCCCAATGTGACCAAAATTGCTATTTTTACAGCCTTTTTCTCCTACTCAGAAGCTTCTATTTCGACCAATTTCAGGCATTAAAATGACTCTAAACACACTTATTTTAGTTCCAAAAGTGATAATTCACATGCAGTAGTCATTTACAGTCAAAAAATAAAACATTAAAAAATTACCATTTCTGACCATCTGGAGAAAGTTCGACAGGTCACGGGTCATCGTTTTTCATCAGAAAATAGATTTTTTGGACTGTAGAAAAATTGATTCAAAATGTCAATTGGATTGTGCCTCGTGTTGAATAAGTACTTTTTAAAGCCTCAATGTGACCAAAATTGCCATTTTTACAGCCTTTTTCTCCTACTCAGAAGCTTCTATTTCGACCAATTTCAGGCATTAAAATGACTCTAAACACACTTATTTTAGTTCCAAAAGTGACAATTCACATGCAGTAGTCATTTACAGTCAAAAAGTAAAACATTAAAAAATTACCATTTCTGACCATCTGGAGAAAGTTCGACAGGTCACGGGTCATCGTTTTTCATCAGAAAATAGATTTTTTGGACTGTAGAAAAATTGATTCAAAATGTCAATTGGATTGTGCCTTGTGTTGAATAAGTACTTTTTAAAGCCTCAATGTGACCAAAATTGCCATTTTTACAGCCTTTTTCTCCTACTCAGAAGCTTCTATTTTGACCAATTTCAGGCATTACAATGACTCTAAACACACTTATTTTAGTTCCAACAGTGATAATTCACATGCAGTAGTCATTTACAGTCAAAAAATAAAACATTAAAAAATTACCATTTCTGACCATCTGGAGAAAGTTCGACAGGTCACGGGTCATCGTTTTTCATCAGAAAATAGATTTTTTGGACTGTAGCAAAAATTGATTCAAAATGTCAATTGGATTGTGCCTCGTGTTGAATAAGTACTTTTTAAAGCCTCAATTTGACCAAAATTGCCATTTTTACAACCTTTTTCTCCTACTCAGAAGCTTCTATTTCGACCAATTTCAGGCATTAAAATGACTCTAAACACACTTATCTTAGTTCCAAAAGTGATAATTCACATGCAGTAGTCATTTACAGTCAAAAAAAAAAACATTAAAAAATTACCATTTCTGACCATCTGGAGAAAGTTCGACAGGTCACGGGTCATCATTTTTCATCAGAAAATTGATTTTTTGGACTGTAGAAAAATTGATTCAAAAATGTCAATTGGATTGGGCCTCGTGTTGAATAACTACTTTTTAAAGCCCCAATGTGACCAAAATTGCCATTTTTACAGCCTTTTTCGCCTACTCAGAAGCTTCTATTTTGACCAATTTCAGGCATTAAAATGACTCTAAACACACTTATTTTAGTTCCAAAAGTGATAATTCACATGCAGTAGTCATTTACAGTCCAAAAATAAAACATTAAAAAATTACCATTTCTGACCATCTGGAGAAAGTTTGACAGGTCACGGGTCATCGTTTTTCATCAGAAAATTGATTTTTTGGACTGTAGAAAAATTCATTCAAAATGTCATTTGGATTGTGCCTCATGTTGAATAAGTACTTTTTAAAGCCTCAATGTGACCAAAATTGCCATTTTTACAGCCTTTTTCTCCTACTCAGAAGCTTCTATTTCGACCAATTTCAGGCATTAAAATGACTCTAAACACACTTATTTTAGTTCCAAAAGTGATAATTCACATGCAGTAGTCATTTACAGTCAAAAAGTAAAACATTAAAAAATTACCATTTCTGACCATCTGGAGAAAGTTCAACAGGTCACGGGTCATCGTTTTTCATCAGAAAATTGATTTTTTGGACTGTAGAAAAATTGATTCAAAATGTCAATTGGATTGTGCCTCGTGTTGAATAAGTACTTTTTAAAGCCTCAATGTGACCAAAATTGCCATTTTTACAGCCTTTTTCTCCTACTCAGAAGCTTCTATTTCGACGAATTTCAGGCATTAAAATGACTCTAAACACACTTATTTTAGTTCCAAAAGTGACAATTCACATGCAGTAGTCATTTACAGTCAAAAAGTAAAACATTAAAAAATTACCATTTCTGACCATCTGGAGAAAGTTCGACAGGTCACGGGTCATCGTTTTTCATCAGAAAATAGATTTTTTGGACTGTAGAAAAATTGATTCAAAATGTCAATTGGATTGTGCCTTGTGTTGAATAGGTACTTTTTAAAGCCTCAATGTGACCAAAATTGCCATTTTTACAGCCTTTTTCTCCTACTCAGAAGCTTCTATTTTGACCAATTTCAGGCATTACAATGACTCTAAACACACTTATTTTAGTTCCAACAGTGATAATTCACATGCAGTAGTCATTTACAGTCAAAAAATAAAACATTAAAAAATTACCATTTCTGACCATCTGGAGAAATTTCGACAGGTCACGGGTCATCGTTTTTCATCAGAAAATAGATTTTTTGGACTGTAGCAAAAATTGATTCAAAATGTCAATTGGATTGTGCCTCGTGTTGAATAAGTACTTTTTAAAGCCTCAATTTGACCAAAATTGCCATTTTTACAGCCTTTTTCTCCTACTCAGAAGCTTCTATTTCGACCAATTTCAGGCATTAAAATGACTCTAAACACACTTATCTTAGTTCCAAAAGTGATAATTCACATGCAGTAGTCATTTACAGTCAAAAAAAAAAACATTAAAAAATTACCATTTCTGACCATCTGGAGAAAGTTCGACAGGTCACGGGTCATCATTTTTCATCAGAAAATTGATTTTTTGGACTGTAGAAAAATTGATTCAAAAATGTCAATTGGATTGGGCCTCGTGTTGAATAACTACTTTTTAAAGCCCCAATGTGACCAAAATTGCCATTTTTACAGCCTTTTTCGCCTACTCAGAAGCTTCTATTTTGACCAATTTCAGGCATTAAAATGACTCTAAACACACTTATTTTAGTTCCAAAAGTGATAATTCACATGCAGTAGTCATTTACAGTCCAAAAATAAAACATTAAAAAATTACCATTTCTGACCATCTGGAGAAAGTTTGACAGGTCACGGGTCATCGTTTTTCATCAGAAAATTGATTTTTTGGACTGTAGAAAAATTAATTCAAAATGTCATTTGGATTGTGCCTCATGTTGAATAAGTACTTTTTAAAGCCTCAATGTGACCAAAATTGCCATTTTTACAGCCTTTTTCTCCTACTCAGAAGCTTCTATTTCGACCAATTTCAGGCATTAAAATGACTCTAAACACACTTATTTTAGTTCCAAAAGTGATAATTCACATGCAGTAGTCATTTACAGTCAAAAAGTAAAACATTAAAAAATTACCATTTCTGACCATCTGGAGAAAGTTCAACAGGTCACGGGTCATCGTTTTTCATCAGAAAATTGATTTTTTGGACTGTAGAAAAATTGATTCAAAATGTCATTTGGATTGTGCCTCGTGTTGAATAAGTACTTTTTAAAGCCTCAATGTGACCAAAATTGCAATTTTTACAGCCTTTTTCTCCTACTCAGAAGCTTCTATTTCGACCAATTTCAGGCATTAAAATGACTCTAAACACACTTATTTTAGTTCCAAAAGTGATAATTCACATGCAGTAGTCATTTACAGTCAAAAAATAAAACATTAAAAAATTACCATTTCTGACCATCCGGAGAAAGTTCAACAGGTCACAGGTCATCGTTTTTCATCAGAAAATTGATTTTTAGGACTGTAGAAAAATTGATTCAAAATGTCAATTGGATTGGGCCTCGTGTTGAATAACTACTTTTTAAAGCCCCAATGTGACCAAAATTGCCATTTTTACAGCCTTTTTCTCCTACTCAGAAGCTTCTATTTCGACCAATTTCAGGCATTAAAATGACTCTAAACACACTTATTTTAGTTCCAAAAGTGATAATTCACATGCAGTAGTCATTTACAGTCAAAAAATAAAACATTAAAAAATTACCATTTCTGACCATCTGGAGAAAGTTTGACAGGTCAAGGGTCATCGTTTTTCATCAGAAAATTGATTTTATGGACTGTAGAAAAATTGATTCAAAATGTCAATTGGGTTGGGCCTCGTGTTGAATAACTACTTTTTAAAGCCACAATGTGACCAAAATTGCCATTTTTACAGCCTTTTTCTACTACTCAGAAGCTTCTATTTCGACCAATTTCAGGCATGAAAATGACTCTAAACACACTTATTTTAGTTCCAACAGTGATAATTCACATGCAGTAGTCATTTACAGTCAAAAAATAAAACATTAAAAAATTAACATTTCTGACCATCTGGAGAAAGTTCAACAGGTCACGGGTCATCGTTTTTCATCAGAAAATAGATTTTTTGGACTGTAGAAAAATTGATTCAAAATGTCAATTGGATTGTGCCTCGTGTTGAATAAGTACTTTTTAAAGCCTCAATGTGACCAAAATTGCCATTTTTACAGCCTTTTTCTCCTACTCAGAAGCTTCTATTTCGACGAATTTCAGGCATTAAAATGACTCTAAACACACTTATTTTAGTTCCAAAAGTGACAATTCACATGCAGTAGTCATTTACAGTCAAAAAGTAAAACATTAAAAAATTACCATTTCTGACCATCTGGAGAAAGTTCGACAGGTCACGGGTCATCGTTTTTCATCAGAAAATAGATTTTTTGGACTGTAGAAAAATTGATTCAAAATGTCAATTGGATTGTGCCTTGTGTTGAATAGGTACTTTTTAAAGCCTCAATGTGACCAAAATTGCCATTTTTACAGCCTTTTTCTCCTACTCAGAAGCTTCTATTTTGACCAATTTCAGGCATTACAATGACTCTAAACACACTTATTTTAGTTCCAACAGTGATAATTCACATGCAGTAGTCATTTACAGTCAAAAAATAAAACATTAAAAAATTACCATTTCTGACCATCTGGAGAAAGTTCGACAGGTCACGGGTCATCGTTTTTCATCAGAAAATAGATTTTTTGGACTGTAGCAAAAATTGATTCAAAATGTCAATTGGATTGTGCCTCGTGTTGAATAAGTACTTTTTAAAGCCTCAATTTGACCAAAATTGCCATTTTTACAGCCTTTTTCTCCTACTCAGAAGCTTCTATTTCGACCAATTTCAGGCATTAAAATGACTCTAAACACACTTATCTTAGTTCCAAAAGTGATAATTCACATGCAGTAGTCATTTACAGTCAAAAAAAAAAACATTAAAAAATTACCATTTCTGACCATCTGGAGAAAGTTCGACAGGTCACGGGTCATCATTTTTCATCAGAAAATTGATTTTTTGGACTGTAGAAAAATTGATTCAAAAATGTCAATTGGATTGGGCCTCGTGTTGAATAACTACTTTTTAAAGCCCCAATGTGACCAAAATTGCCATTTTTACAGCCTTTTTCGCCTACTCAGAAGCTTCTATTTTGACCAATTTCAGGCATTAAAATGACTCTAAACACACTTATTTTAGTTCCAAAAGTGATAATTCACATGCAGTAGTCATTTACAGTCCAAAAATAAAACATTAAAAAATTACCATTTCTGACCATCTGGAGAAAGTTTGACAGGTCACGGGTCATCGTTTTTCATCAGAAAATTGATTTTTTGGACTGTAGAAAAATTCATTCAAAATGTCATTTGGATTGTGCCTCATGTTGAATAAGTACTTTTTAAAGCCTCAATGTGACCAAAATTGCCATTTTTACAGCCTTTTTCTCCTACTCAGAAGCTTCTATTTCGACCAATTTCAGGCATTAAAATGACTCTAAACACACTTATTTTAGTTCCAAAAGTGATAATTCACATGCAGTAGTCATTTACAGTCAAAAAGTAAAACATTAAAAAATTACCATTTCTGACCATCTGGAGAAAGTTCAACAGGTCACGGGTCATCGTTTTTCATCAGAAAATTGATTTTTTGGACTGTAGAAAAATTGATTCAAAATGTCATTTGGATTGTGCCTCGTGTTGAATAAGTACTTTTTAAAGCCTCAATGTGACCAAAATTGCAATTTTTACAGCCTTTTTCTCCTACTCAGAAGCTTCTATTTCGACCAATTTCAGGCATTAAAATGACTCTAAACACACTTATTTTAGTTCCAAAAGTGATAATTCACATGCAGTAGTCATTTACAGTCAAAAAATAAAACATTAAAAAATTACCATTTCTGACCATCCGGAGAAAGTTCGACAGGTCACAGGTCATCGTTTTTCATCAGAAAATTGATTTTTAGGACTGTAGAAAAATTGATTCAAAATGTCAATTGGATTGGGCCTCGTGTTGAATAACTACTTTTTAAAGCCCCAATGTGACCAAAATTGCCATTTTTACAGCCTTTTTCTCCTACTCAGAAGCTTCTATTTCGACCAATTTCAGGCATTAAAATGACTCTAAACACACTTATTTTAGTTCCAAAAGTGATAATTCACATGCAGTAGTCATTTACAGTCAAAAAATAAAACATTAAAAAATTACCATTTCTGACCATCTGGAGAAAGTTCGACAGGTCACGGGTCATCGTTTTTCATCAGAAAATAGATTTTTTGGACTGTAGAAAAATTGATTCAAAATGTCAATTGGATTGTGCCTCGTGTTGAATAAGTACTTTTTAAAGCCTCAATGTGACCAAAATTGCCATTTTTACAGCCTTTTTCTCCTACTCAGAAGCTTCTATTTCGACCAATTTCAGGCATTAAAATGACTCTAAACACACTTATTTTAGTTCCAACAGTGATAATTCACATGCAGTAGTCATTTACAGTCAAAAAATAAAACATTAAAAAATTACCATTTCTGACCATCTGGAGAAAGTTCGACAGGTCACGGGTCATCGTTTTTCATCAGAAAATAGATTTTTTGGACTGTAGCAAAAATTGATTCAAAATGTCAATTGGATTGTGCCTCGTGTTGAATAAGTACTTTTTAAAGCCTCAATTTGACCAAAATTGCCATTTTTACAGCCTTTTTCTCCTACTCAGAAGCTTCTATTTCGACCAATTTCAGGCATTAAAATGACTCTAAACACACTTATCTTAGTTCCAAAAGTGATAATTCACATGCAGTAGTCATTTACAGTCAAAAAAAAAAACATTAAAAAATTACCATTTCTGACCATCTGGAGAAAGTTCGACAGGTCACGGGTCATCATTTTTCATCAGAAAATTGATTTTTTGGACTGTAGAAAAATTGATTCAAAAATGTCAATTGGATTGGGCCTCGTGTTGAATAACTACTTTTTAAAGCCCCAATGTGACCAAAATTGCCATTTTTACAGCCTTTTTCGCCTACTCAGAAGCTTCTATTTTGACCAATTTCAGGCATTAAAATGACTCTAAACACACTTATTTTAGTTCCAAAAGTGATAATTCACATGCAGTAGTCATTTACAGTCCAAAAATAAAACATTAAAAAATTACCATTTCTGACCATCTGGAGAAAGTTTGACAGGTCACGGGTCATCGTTTTTCATCAGAAAATTGATTTTTTGGACTGTAGAAAAATTCATTCAAAATGTCATTTGGATTGTGCCTCATGTTGAATAAGTACTTTTTAAAGCCTCAATGTGACCAAAATTGCCATTTTTACAGCCTTTTTCTCCTACTCAGAAGCTTCTATTTCGACCAATTTCAGGCATTAAAATGACTCTAAACACACTTATTTTAGTTCCAAAAGTGATAATTCACATGCAGTAGTCATTTACAGTCAAAAAGTAAAACATTAAAAAATTACCATTTCTGACCATCTGGAGAAAGTTCAACAGGTCACGGGTCATCGTTTTTCATCAGAAAATTGATTTTTTGGACTGTAGAAAAATTGATTCAAAATGTCATTTGGATTGTGCCTCGTGTTGAATAAGTACTTTTTAAAGCCTCAATGTGACCAAAATTGCAATTTTTACAGCCTTTTTCTCCTACTCAGAAGCTTCTATTTCGACCAATTTCAGGCATTAAAATGACTCTAAACACACTTATTTTAGTTCCAAAAGTGATAATTCACATGCAGTAGTCATTTACAGTCAAAAAATAAAACATTAAAAAATTACCATTTCTGACCATCCGGAGAAAGTTCGACAGGTCACAGGTCATCGTTTTTCATCAGAAAATTGATTTTTAGGACTGTAGAAAAATTGATTCAAAATGTCAATTGGATTGGGCCTCGTGTTGAATAACTACTTTTTAAAGCCCCAATGTGACCAAAATTGCCATTTTTACAGCCTTTTTCTCCTACTCAGAAGCTTCTATTTCGACCAATTTCAGGCATTAAAATGACTCTAAACACACTTATTTTAGTTCCAAAAGTGATAATTCACATGCAGTAGTCATTTACAGTCAAAAAATAAAACATTAAAAAATTACCATTTCTGACCATCTGGAGAAAGTTCGACAGGTCACGGGTCATCGTTTTTCATCAGAAAATAGATTTTTTGGACTGTAGAAAAATTGATTCAAAATGTCAATTGGATTGTGCCTCGTGTTGAATAAGTACTTTTTAAAGCCTCAATGTGACCAAAATTGCCATTTTTACAGCCTTTTTCTCCTACTCAGAAGCTTCTATTTCGACCAATTTCAGGCATTAAAATGACTCTAAACACACTTATTTTAGTTCCAAAAGTGACAATTCACATGCAGTAGTCATTTACAGTCAAAAAGTAAAACATTAAAAAATTACCATTTCTGACCATCTGGAGAAAGTTCAACAGGTCACGGGTCATCGTTTTTCATCAGAAAATTGTGTTTTTTGGACTGTAGAAAAATCGATTCAAAATGTCATTTGGATTGTGCCTCGTGTTGAATAAGTACTTTTTAAAGCCTCAATGTGACCAAAATTGCCATTTTTACAGCCTTTTTCTCCTACTCAGAAGCTTCTATTTCGACCAATTCCAGGCATTAAAATGACTCTAAACACACCTATTTTAGTTCCAAAAGTGATAATTCACATGCAGTAGTCATTTACAGTCAAAAAATAAAACATTAAAAAATTACCATTTCTGACCATCTGGAGAAAGTTCGACAGGTCACGGGTCATCGTTTTTCATCAGAAAATTGAAGTTATGGACTGTAGAAAAATTGATTCAAAATGTTATTTGGATTGTGCCTCGTGTTGAATAACTACTTTTTAAAGCCTCAATGTGACCAAAATTGCCATTTTTACAGCCTTTTTCTCCTACTCAGAAGCTTCTATTTCGACCAATTTCAGGCATTAAAATTACTCTAAACACACTTATTTTAGTTCCAAAAGTGATAATTCACATGCAGTAGTCATTTACAGTCAAAAAATAAAACATTAAAAAATTACCATTTCTGACCATCTGGAGAAAGTTCAACAGGTCACGGGTCATCGTCTTTCATCAGAAAATTGATTTTTTGGACTGTAGAAAAATTGATTCAAAATGTCATTTGGATTGTGCCTCATGTTGAATAAGTACTTTTTAAAGCCTCAATGTGACCAAAATTGCCATTTTTACAGCCTTTTTCTCCTACTCAGAAGCTTCTATTTCGACCAATTTCAGGCATTAAAATGACTCTAAACACACTTATTTTAGTTCCAAAAGTGATAATTCACATGCAGTAGTCATTTACAGTCAAAAAATAAAACATAAAAAAATTACCATTTCTGACCATCTGGAGAAAGTTCGACAGGTCACGGGTCATTGTTTTTCATCAGAAAATAGATTTTTTGGACTGTAGAAAAATTGATTCAAAATGTCAATTGGATTGTGCCTTGTGTTGAATAAGTACTTTTTAAAGCCTCAATGTGACCAAAATTGCCATTTTTACAGCCTTTTTCTCCTACTCAGAAGCTTCTATTTTGACCAATTTCAGGCATTACAATGACTCTAAACACACTTATTTTAGTTCCAAAAGTGATAATTCACATGCAGTAGTCATTTACAGTCAAAAAATAAAACATTAAAAAATTACCATTTCTGACCATCTGGAGAAAGTTCGACAGGTTACGGGTCATCGTTTTTCATCAGAAAATCGATTTTTTGGACTGTAGAAAAATTGATTCAAAATGTCAATTGGATTGGGCCTCGTGTTGAATAACTACTTTTTAAAAGCCCCAATGTGACCAAAATTGCCATTTTTACAGCCTTTTTCTCCTACTCAGAGGCTTCTATTTCGACCAATTTCAGGCATTAAAATGACTCTAAACACACTTATTTTAGTTCCAAAAGTGATAATTCACATGCAGTAGTCATTTACAGTCAAAAAATAAAACATTAAAAAATTACCATTTCTGACCATCTGGAGAAAGTTTGACAGGTCACGGGTCATCGTTTTTCATCAGAAAATCGATTTTTTGGACTGTAGAAAAATTGATTCAAAATGTCAATTGGATTGGGCTTCGTGTTGAATAACTACTTTTTAAAGCCCCAATGTGACCAAAATTGCCATTTTTACAGCCTTTTTCTCCTACTCAGAGGCTTCTATTTCGACCAATTTCAGGCATTAAAATGACTCTAAACACACTTATTTTAGTTCCAAAAGTGATAATTCACATGCAGTAGTCATTTACAGTCAAAAAATAAAACATTAAAAAATTACCATTTCTGACCATCTGGAGAAAGTTTGACAGGTCACGGGTCATCGTTTTTCATCAGAAAATTGATTTTTTGGACTGTAGAAAAATTGATTCAAAAATGTCAATTGGATTGGGCCTCGTGTTGAATAACGACTTTTTAAAGCCCCAATGTGACCAAAATTGCCATTTTTACAGCCTTTTTCTCCTACTCAGAAGCTTCTATTTTGACCAATTTCAGGCATTAAAATGACTCTAAACACACTTATTTTAGTTCCAAAAGTGATAATTCACATGCAGTAGTCATTTACAGTCAAAAAATAAAACATTAAAAAATTACCATTTCTGACCATCTGGAGAAAGTTCGACAGGTCACGGGTCATCGTTTTTCATCAGAAAATAGATTTTTTGGACTGTAGAAAAATTGATTAAAAAATGTCAATTGGATTGGGCCTCGTGTTGAATAACTACTTTTTAAAGCCCCAATGTGACCAAAATTGCCATTTTTACAGCCTTTTTCTCCTACTCAGAAGCTTCTATTTCGACCAATTTCAGGCATTAAAATGACTCTAAACACACTTATTTTAGTTTCAAAAGTGATAATTCACATGCAGTAGTCATTTACAGTCAAAAAATAAAACATTAAAAAATTGCCATTTCTGACCATCTGGAGAAAGTTCGACAGGTCACGGGTCATTGTTTTTCATCAGAAAATTGATTTTTTAGACTGTAGAAAAATTGATTAAAAAATGTCAATTGGATTGAGCCTCGTGTTGAATAACTACTTTTTAAAGCCCCAATGTGACCAAAATTGCCATTTTTACAGCCTTTTTCTACTACTCAGAAGCTTCTATTTCGACCAATTTCAGGCATGAAAATGAGTCTAAACACACTTATTTTAGTTCCAACAGTGATAATTCACATGCAGTAGTCATTTACAGTCAAAAAATAAAACATTAAAAAATTAACATTTCTAACCATCTGGAGAAAGTTCAACAGGTCACGGGTCACCGTTTATCATCAGAAAATTGATTTTTTGGACCGTCGAAAAATTGATTCAAAATGTTATTTGGATTGTGCCTCGTGTTGAATAAGTACTTTTTAAAGCCTCAATGTGACCAAAATTGCCATTTTTACAGCCTTTTTCAACTACTCAGAAGCTTCTATTTCGACCAATTTCAGGCATTAAAATGACTCTAAACACACTTATTTTAGTTCCAAAAGTGATAATTCACATGCAGTAGTCATTTACAGTCAAAAAATAAAACATTAAAAAATTACCATTTCTGACCATCTGGAGAAAGTTCGACAGGTCACGGGTCATCGTTTTTCATCAGAAAATAGATTTTTTGGACTGTAGAAAAATTGATTCAAAATGTCAATTGGATTGTGCCTCGTGTTGAATAAGTACTTTTTAAAGCCTCAATGTGACCAAAATTGCCATTTTTACAGTCTTTTTCTCCTACTCAGAAGCTTCTATTTCAACCAATTTCAGGCATTACAATGGCTCTAAACACACTTATCTTAGTTCCAAAAGTGATAATTCACATGCAGTTGTCATTTACAGTCAAAAAATAAAACATTAAAAAATTACCATTTCTGACCATCTGGAGAAAGTTCGACAGGTCACGGGTCATCGTTTTTCATCAGGAAATTGATTTTATGGACTGTAGAAAAATTGATTCAAAATGTCATTTGCATTGTGCCTCGTGTTGAATAACTACTTTTTAAAGCCTCAATGTGACCAAAATTGCCATTTTTACAGCCTTTTTCTCCTACTCAGAAGCTTCTATTTCGACCAATTTCAGGCATTAAAATTACTCTAAAACACACTTATTTTAGTTCCAAAAGTGATAATTCACATGCAATAGTCATTTACAGTCAAAAAATACAACATTAAAAAATTACCATTTCTGACCATCTGGAGAAAGTTCGACAGGTCACGGGTCATCGTTTTTCATCAGAAAATTGATTTTATGGACTGTAGAAAAATTGATTCAAAATGTCATTTGGATTGTGCCTCGTGTTGAATAACTACTTTTTAAAGCCTCAATGTGACCAAAATTGCCATTTTACAGCCTTTTTCTCCTACTCAGAAGCTTCTATTTCGACCAATTTCAGGCATTAAAATTACTCTAAACACACTTATTTTAGTTCCAAAAGTGATAATTCACATGCAGTAGTCATTTACAGTCAAAAAATAAAACATTAAAAAATTACCATTTCTGACCATCTGGAGAAAGTTCGACAGGTCACGGGTCATCGTTTTTCATCAGAAAATAGATTTTTTGGACTGTAGAAAAATTGATTCAAAATGTCAATTGGATTGGGCCTCGTGTTGAATAACTACTTTTTAAAGCCCCAATGTGACCAAAATTGCCATTTTTACAGCCTTTTTCTCCTACTCAGAAGCTTCTATTTTGACCAATTTCAGGCATTAAAATGACTCTAAACACACTTATTTTAGTTCCAAAAGTGATAATTCACATGCAGTAGTCATTTACAGTCAAAAAATAAAACATTAAACAATTACCATTTCTGACCATCTGGAGAAAGTTTGACAGGTCAAGGGTCATCGTTTTTCATCAGAAAATTGATTTTATGGACTGTAGAAAAATTGATTCAAAATGTCAATTGGGTTGGGCCTCGTGTTGAATAACTACTTTTTAAAGCCACAATGTGACCAAAATTGCCATTTTTACAGCCTTTTTCTACTACTCAGAAGCTTCTATTTCGACCAATTTCAGGCATGAAAATGACTCTAAACACACTTATTTTAGTTCCAACAGTGATAATTCACATGCAGTAGTCATTTACAGTCAAAAAATAAAACATTAAAAAATTAACATTTCTGACCATCTGGAGAAAGTTCAACAGGTCACGGGTCATCGTTTTTCATCAGAAAATTGATTTTTAGGACTGTAGAAAAATTGATTCAAAATGTCAATTGGATTGGGCCTCGTGTTGAATAACTACTTTTTAAAGCCCCAATGTGACCAAAATTGCTATTTTTACAGCCTTTTTCTCCTACTCAGAAGCTTCTATTTCGACCAATTTCAGGCATTAAAATGACTCTAAACACACTTATTTTAGTTCCAAAAGTGATAATTCACATGCAGTAGTCATTTACAGTCAAAAAATAAAACATTAAAAAATTACCATTTCTGACCATCTGGAGAAAGTTCGACAGGTCACGGGTCATCGTTTTTCATCAGAAAATAGATTTTTTGGACTGTAGAAAAATTGATTCAAAATGTCAATTGGATTGTGCCTCGTGTTGAATAAGTACTTTTTAAAGCCTCAATGTGACCAAAATTGCCATTTTTACAGCCTTTTTCTCCTACTCAGAAGCTTCTATTTCGACCAATTTCAGGCATTAAAATGACTCTAAACACACTTATTTTAGTTCCAAAAGTGACAATTCACATGCAGTAGTCATTTACAGTCAAAAAGTAAAACATTAAAAAATTACCATTTCTGACCATCTGGAGAAAGTTCGACAGGTCACGGGTCATCGTTTTTCATCAGAAAATAGATTTTTTGGACTGTAGAAAAATTGATTCAAAATGTCAATTGGATTGTGCCTTGTGTTGAATAAGTACTTTTTAAAGCCTCAATGTGACCAAAATTGCCATTTTTACAGCCTTTTTCTCCTACTCAGAAGCTTCTATTTTGACCAATTTCAGGCATTACAATGACTCTAAACACACTTATCTTAGTTCCAAAAGTGATAATTCACATGCAGTTGTCATTTACAGTCAAAAAATAAAACATTAAAAAATTACCATTTCTGACCATCTGGAGAAAGTTCGACAGGTCACGGGTCATCGTTTTTCATCAGAAAATTGATTTTTTGGACTGTAGAAAAATTGATTCAAAATGTCAATTGGATTCGGCCTCGTGTTGAATAAGTACTTTTTAAAGCCCCAATGTGACCAAAATTGCCATTTTTACAGCCTTTTTCTCCTACTCAGAAGCTTCTATTTCGACCAATTTCAGGGATTAAAATGATTCTAAACACACTTATTTTAGTTCCAAAAGTGATAATTCACATGCAGTAGTCATTTACAGTCCAAAAATAAAACATTAAAAAATTACAATTTTTGACCATCTTGAGAAAGTTCGACAGGTCACGGGTCATCGTTTTTCATCAGAAAATTGATTTTTTGGACTGTAGAAAAATTCATTCAAAATGTCATTTGGATTGTGCCTCGTGTTGAATAAGTACTTTTTAAAGCCTCAATGTGACCAAAATTGCCATTTTTACAGCCTTTTTCTCCTACTCAGAGGCTTCTATTTCGACCAATTTCAGGCATTAAAATGACTCTAAACACACTTATTTTAGTTCCAAAAGTGATAATTCACATGCAGTAGTCATTTACAGTCAAAAAATAAAACATTAAAAAATTAACATTTCTGACCATCTGGAGAAAGTTCGACAGGTCACGGGTCATCGTTTTTCATCAGAAAATTGATTTTATGGACTGTAGAAAAATTGATTCAAAATGTCAATTGGATTGGGCCTCGTGTTGAATAACTACTTTTTAAAGCCACAATGTGACCAAAATTGCCATTTTTACAGCCTTTTTCTACTACTCAGAAGCTTCTATTTCGACCAATTTCAGGCATGAAAATGACTCTAAACACACTTATTTTAGTTCCAACAGTGATAATTCACATGCAGTAGTCATTTACAGTCAAAAAATAAAACTTTAAAAAATTAACATTTCTGACCATCTGGGGAAAGTTCAACAGGTCACGGGTCATCGTTTTTCATCAGAAAATTGATTTTTTGGACCGTAGAAAAATTGATTCAAAATGTTATTTGGATTGTGCCTCGTGTTGAATAAGTACTTTTTAAAGCCTCAATGTGACCAAAATTGCCATTTTTACAGCCTTTTTCAACTACTCAGAAGCTTCTATTTCGACCAATTTCAGGCATTAAAATTACTCTAAACACACTTATTTTAGTTCCAAAAGTGATAATTCACATGCAGTAGTCATTTACAGTCAAAAAATAAAACATTAAAAAATTGCCATTTCTGACCATCTGGAGAAAGTTCGACAGGTCACGGGTCATTGTTTTTCATCAGAAAATTGATTTTTTGGACTGTAGAAAAATTGATTCAAAAATGTCAATTGGATTGGGCCTCGTGTTGAATAACTACTTTTTAAAGCCCCAATGTGACCAAAATTGCCATTTTTACAGCCTTTTTCTCCTACTCAGAAGCTTCTATTTTGACCAATTTCAGGCATTAAAATGACTCTAAACACACTTATTTTAGTTCCAAAAGTGATAATTCACATGCAGTAGTCATTTACAGTCAAAAAATAAAACATTAAAAAATTACCATTTCTGACCATCTGGAGAAAGTTCGACAGGTCACGGGTCATCGTTTTTCATCAGAAAATAGATTTTTTGGACTGTAGAAAAATTGATTCAAAATGTCAATTGGATTGTGCCTCGTGTTGAATAAGTACTTTTTAAAGCCTCAATGTGACCAAAATTGCCATTTTTACAGCCTTTTTCTCCTACTCAGAAGCTTCTATTTCGACCAATTTCAGGCATTAAAATGACTCTAAACACACTTATTTTAGTTCCAAAAGTGATAATTCACATGCAGTAGTCATTTACAGTCAAAAAGTAAAACATTAAAAAATTACCATTTCTCACCATCTGGAGAAAGTTCAACAGGTCACGGGTCATCGTTTTTCATCAGAAAATTGATTTTTTGGACTGTAGAAAAATTGATTCAAAATGTCATTTGGATTGTGCCTCGTGTTGAATAAGTACTTTTTAAAGCCTCAATGTGACCAAAATTGCCATTTTTACAGCCTTTTTCTCCTACTCAGAAGCTTCTATTTCGACCAATTTCAGGCATTAAAATGACTCTAAACACACTTATTTTAGTTCCAAAAGTGATAATTCACATGCAGTAGTCATTTACAGTCAAAAAATAAAACATTAAAAAATTACCATTTCTGACCATCTGGAGAAAGTTTGACAGGTCACGGGTCATCGTTTTTCATCAGAAAATCGATTTTTTGGACTGTAGAAAAATTGATTCAAAATGTCAATTGGATTGGGCTTCGTGTTGAATAACTACTTTTTAAAGCCCCAATGTGACCAAAATTGCCATTTTTACAGCCTTTTTCTCCTACTCAGAGGGTTCTATTTCGACCAATTTCAGGCATTAAAATGACTCTAAACACACTTATTTTAGTTCCAAAAGTGATAATTCACATGCAGTAGTCATTTACAGTCAAAAAATAAAACATTAAAAAATTACCATTTCTGACCATCTGGAGAAAGTTTGACAGGTCACGGGTCATCGTTTTTCATCAGAAAATTGATTTTTTGGACTTGAAAAATTGATTCAAAATGTCATTTGGATTGTGCCTCATGTTAAAGAACTACTTTTTAAAGCCTCAATGTAACCAAAATTTCCATTTTTACAGCCTTTTTCTCCTACTCAGAAGCTTCTATTTTGACCAATTTCAGGCATAAAATGACTCTAAACACTTATTTTAGTTCCAAAAGTGATAATTCACATGCAGTAGTCATTTACAGTCAAAAAATAAAACATTAAAAAATTACCATTTCTGACCATCTGGAGAAAGTTCGACAGGTCACGGGTCATCGTTTTTCATCAGAAAATTGACTTTTTGGACTGTAGAAAAATTGATTCAAAATGTCATTTGGATTGTGCCTCATGTTGTATAACTACTTTTTTAAGCCTCAATGTGACCAAAATTTCCATTTTTACAGCCTTTTTCTCCTACTCATAAGCTTCTATTTTGACCAATTTCAGGCATCAAAATGCCTCTAAAAACACTTATTTTAGTTCCAAAAGTGATAATTCAAATGCAATAGTCATTTACAGCAAAAAAATTAAACATTAAAAAATTACGATTTCTGACCATCTGGAGAAAGTTCGAAAGGGTTGTTTTTCATCAGAAAATTGATTTTTTGGACTGTAGAAAAATTGATTAAAAAATGTCAATTGGATTGGGCCTCGTGTTGAATAACTACTTTTTAAAGCCCCAATGTGACCAAAACTGCCATTTTTACAGCCTTTTTCTCCTACTTAGAAGCTTCTATTTCGACCAATTTCAGGCATTAAAATGACTCTAAACACACTTATTTTAGTTTCAAAAGTGATAATTCACATGCAGTAGTCATTTACAGTCAAAAAATAAAACATTAAAAAATTGCCATTTCTGACCATCTGGAGAAAGTTCGACAGGTCACGGGTCATTGTTTTTCATCAGAAAATTGATTTTTTGGACTGTAGAAAAATTGATTCAAAAATGTCAATTGGATTGGGCCTCGTGTTGAATAACTACTTTTTAAAGCCCCAATGTGACCAAAATTGCCATTTTTACAGCCTTTTTCTACTACTCAGAAGCTTCTATTTCGACCAATTTCAGGCATGAAAATGACTCTAAACACACTTATTTTAGTTCCAACAGTGATAATTCACATGCAGTAGTCATTTACAGTCAAAAAATAAAACATTAAAAAATTAACATTTCTAACCATCTGGAGAAAGTTCAACAGGTCACGGGTCACCGTTTATCATCAGAAAATTGATTTTTTGGACCGTCGAAAAATTGATTCAAAATGTTATTTGGATTGTGCCTCGTGTTGAATAAGTACTTTTTAAAGCCTCAATGTGACCAAAATTGCCATTTTTACAGCCTTTTTCTCCTACTCAGAAGCTTCTATTTCGACCAATTTCAGGCATTAAAATGACTCTAAACACACTTATCTTAGTTCCAAAAGTGATAATTCACATGCAGTAGTCATTTACAGTCAAAAAATAAAACATTAAAAAATTACCATTTCTGACCATCTGGAGAAAGTTCGACAGGTCACGGGTCATCGTTTTTCATCAGAAAATAGATTTTTTGGACTGTAGAAAAATTGATTCAAAATGTCAATTGGATTGTGCCTCGTGTTGAATAAGTACTTTTTAAAGCCTCAATTTGACCAAAATTGCCATTTTTACAGCCTTTTTCTCCTACTCAGAAGCTTCTATTTCGACCAATTTCAGGCATTAAAATGACTCTAAACACACTTATCTTAGTTCCAAAAGTGATAATTCACATGCAGTAGTCATTTACAGTCAAAAAATAAAACATTAAAAAATTACCATTTCTGCCCATCTGGAGAAAGTTCGACAGGTCACGGGTCATCATTTTTCATCAGAAAATTTATTTTTTGGACTGTAGAAAAATTGATTCAAAAATGTCAATTGGATTGGGCCTCGTGTTGAATAACTACTTTTTAAAGCCCCAATGTGACCAAAATTGCCATTTTTACAGCCTTTTTCGCCTACTCAGAAGCTTCTATTTTGACCAATTTCAGGCATTAAAATGACTCTAAACACACTTATTTTAGTTCCAAAAGTGATAATTCACATGCAGTAGTAATTTACAGTCCAAAAATAAAACATTAAAAAATTACCATTTCTGACCATCTGGAGAAAGTTTGACAGGTCACGGGTCATCGTTTTTCATCAGAAAATTGATTTTTTGGACTGTAGAAAAATTCATTCAAAATGTCATTTGGATTGTGCCTCATGTTGAATAAGTACTTTTTAAAGCCTCAATGTGACCAAAATTGCCATTTTTACAGCCTTTTTCTCCTACTCAGAAGCTTCTATTTCGACCAATTTCAGGCATTAAAATGACTCTAAACACACTTATTTTAGTTCCAAAAGTGATAATTCACATGCAGTAGTCATTTACAGTCAAAAAATAAAACATTAAAAAATTACCATTTCTGACCATCTGGAGAAAGTTCGACAGGTCACGGGTCATTGTTTTTCATCAGAAAATAGAGTTTGTTGGACTGTAGAAAAATTGATTCAAAATGTCAATTGGATTGTGCCTTGTGTTGAATAAGTACTTTTTAAAGCCTCAATGTGACCAAAATTGCCATTTTTACAGCCTTTTTCTCCTACTCAGAGGCTTCTATTTCGACCAATTTCAGGCATTAAAATGACTCTAAACACACTTATTTTAGTTCCAAAAGTGATAATTCACATGCAGTAGTCATTTACAGTCAAAAAATAAAACATTAAAAAATTACCATTTCTGACCATCTGGAGAAAGTTTGACAGGTCACGGGTCATCGTTTTTCATCAGAAAATCGATTTTTTGGACTGTAGAAAAATTGATTCAAAATGTCAATTGGATTGGGCTTCGTGTTGAATAACTACTTTTTAAAGCCCCAATGTGACCAAAATTGCCATTTTTACAGCCTTTTTCTCCTACTCAGAGGCTTCTATTTCGACCAATTTCAGGCATTAAAATGACTCTAAACACACTTATTTTAGTTCCAAAAGTGATAATTCACATGCAGTAGTCATTCACAGTCAAAAAATAAAACATTAAAAAATTACCATTTCTGACCATCTGGAGAAAGTTTGACAGGTCACGGGTCATCGTTTTTCATCAGAAAATTGATTTTTTGGACTGTAGAAAAATTGATTCAAAAATGTCAATTGGATTGGGCCTCGTGTTGAATAACGACTTTTTAAAGCCCCAATGTGACCAAAATTGCCATTTTTACAGCCTTTTTCTCCTACTCAGAAGCTTCTATTGTGACCAATTTCAGGCATTAAAATGACTCTAAACACACTTATTTTAGTTCCAAAAGTGATAATTCACATGCAGTAGTCATTTACAGTCAAAAAATAAAACATTAAAAAATTACCATTTCTGACCATCTGGAGAAAGTTCGACAGGTCACGGGTCATCGTTTTTCATCAGAAAATAGATTTTTTGGACTGTAGAAAAATTGATTAAAAAATGTCAATTGGATTGGGCCTCGTGTTGAATAACTACTTTTTAAAGCCCCAATGTGACCAAAATTGCCATTTTTACAGCCTTTTTCTCCTACTCAGAAGCTTCTATTTCGACCAATTTCAGGCATTAAAATGACTCTAAACACACTTATTTTAGTTTCAAAAGTGATAATTCACATGCAGTAGTCATTTACAGTCAAAAAATAAAACATTAAAAAATTGCCATTTCTGACCATCTGGAGAAAGTTCGACAGGTCACGGGTCATTGTTTTTCATCAGAAAATTGATTTTTTGGACTGTAGAAAAATTGATTAAAAAATGTCAATTGGATTGAGCCTCGTGTTGAATAACTACTTTTTAAAGCCCCAATGTGACCAAAATTGCCATTTTTACAGCCTTTTTCTACTACTCAGAAGCTTCTATTTCGACCAATTTCAGGCATGAAAATGACTCTAAACACACTTATTTTAGTTCCAACAGTGATAATTCACATGCAGTTGTCATTTACAGTCAAAAAATAAAACATTAAAAAATTACCATTTCTGACCATCTGGAGAAAGTTCGACAGGTCACGGGTCATCGTTTTTCATCAGAAAATTGATTTTATGGACTGTAGAAAAATTGATTCAAAATGTCATTTGCATTGTGCCTCGTGTTGAATAACTACTTTTTAAAGCCTCAATGTGACCAAAATTGCCATTTTTACAGCCTTTTTCTCCTACTCAGAAGCTTCTATTTCGACCAATTTCAGGCATTAAAATTACTCTAAACACACTTATTTTAGTTCCAAAAGTGATAATTCACATGCAGTTGTCATTTACAGTCAAAAAATACAACATTAAAAAATTACCATTTCTGACCATCTGGAGAAAGTTCGACAGGTCACGGGTCATCGTTTTTCATCAGAAAATTGATTTTATGGACTGTAGAAAAATTGATTCAAAATGTCATTTGGATTGTGCCTCGTGTTGAATAACTACTTTTTAAAGCCTCAATGTGACCAAAATTGCCATTTTTACAGCCTTTTTCTCCTACTCAGAAGTTTCTATTTCGACCAATTTCAGGCATTAAAATTACTCTAAACACACTTATTTTAGTTCCAAAAGTGATAATTCACATGCAGTTGTCATTTACAGTCAAAAAATACAACATTAAAAAATTACCATTTCTGACCATCTGGAGAAAGTTCGACAGGTCACGGGTCATCGTTTTTCATCAGAAAATTGATTTTATGGACTGTAGAAAAATTGATTCAAAATGTCATTTGGATTGTGCCTCGTGTTGAATAACTACTTTTTAAAGCCTCAATGTGACCAAAATTGCCATTTTTACAGCCTTTTTCTCCTACTCAGAAGCTTCTATTTCGACCAATTTCAGGCATTAAAATGACTCTAAACACACTTATTTTAGTTCCAAAAGTGATAATTCACATGCAGTAGTCATTTACAGTCAAAAAATAAAACATTAAAAAATTACCATTTCTGACCATCTGGAGAAAGTTTGACAGGTCACGGGTCATCGTTTTTCATCAGAAAATTGATTTTTTGGACTGTAGAAAAATTGATTCAAAAATGTCAATTGGATTGGGCCTCGTGTTGAATAACGACTTTTTAAAGCCCCAATGTGACCAAAATTGCCATTTTTACAGCCTTTTTCTCCTACTCAGAAGCTTCTATTTTGACCAATTTCAGGCATTAAAATGACTCTAAACACACTTATTTTAGTTCCAAAAGTGATAATTCACATGCAGTAGTCATTTACAGTCAAAAAATAAAACATTAAAAAATTACCATTTCTGACCATCTGGAGAAAGTTCGACAGGTCACGGGTCATCGTTTTTCATCAGAAAATAGATTTTTTGGACTGTAGAAAAATTGATTAAAAAATGTCAATTGGATTGGGCCTCGTGTTGAATAACTACTTTTTAAAGCCCCAATGTGACCAAAATTGCCATTTTTACAGCCTTTTTCTCCTACTCAGAAGCTTCTATTTCGACCAATTTCAGGCATTAAAATGACTCTAAACACACTTATTTTAGTTTCAAAAGTGATAATTCACATGCAGTAGTCATTTACAGTCAAAAAATAAAACATTAAAAAATTGCCATTTCTGACCATCTGGAGAAAGTTCGACAGGTCACGGGTCATTGTTTTTCATCAGAAAATTGATTTTTTGCACTGTAGAAAAATTGATTAAAAAATGTCAATTGGATTGAGCCTCGTGTTGAATAACTACTTTTTAAAGCCCCAATGTGACCAAAATTGCCATTTTTACAGCCTTTTTCTACTACTCAGAAGCTTCTATTTCGACCAATTTCAGGCATGAAAATGACTCTAAACACACTTATTTTAGTTCCAACAGTGATAATTCACATGCAGTAGTCATTTACAGTCAAAAAATAAAACATTTAAAAATTAACATTTCTAACCATCTGGAGAAAGTTCAACAGGTCACGGGTCACCGTTTATCATCAGAAAATTGATTTTTTGGACCGTCGAAAAATTGATTCAAAATGTCATTTGGATTGTACCTCGTGTTGAATAAGTACTTTTTAAAGCCTCAATGTGACCAAAATTGCCATTTTTACAGCCTTTTTCAACTACTCAGAAGCTTCTATTTCGACCAATTTCAGGCATTAAAATGACTCTAAACACACTTATTTTAGTTCCAAAAGTGATAATTCACATGCAGTAGTCATTTACAGTCAAAAAATAAAACATTAAAAAATTACCATTTCTGACCATCTGGAGAAAGTTCGACAGGTCACGGGTCATCGTTTTTCATCAGAAAATAGATTTTTTGGACTGTAGAAAAATTGATTCAAAATGTCAATTGGATTGTGCCTCGTGTTGAATAAGTACTTTTTAAAGCCTCAATGTGACCAAAATTGCCATTTTTACAGCCTTTTTCTCCTACTCAGAAGCTTCTATTTCAACCAATTTCAGGCATTACAATGGCTCTAAACACACTTATCTTAGTTCCAAAAGTGATAATTCACATGCAGTTGTCATTTACAGTCAAAAAATAAAACATTAAAAAATTACCATTTCTGACCATCTGGAGAAAGTTCGACAGGTCACGGGTCATCGTTTTTCATCAGAAAATTGATTTTATGGACTGTAGAAAAATTGATTCAAAATGTCATTTGCATTGTGCCTCGTGTTGAATAACTACTTTTTAAAGCCTCAATGTGACCAAAATTGCCATTTTTACAGCCTTTTTCTCCTACTCAGAAGCTTCTATTTCGACCAATTTCAGGCATTAAAATTACTCTAAACACACTTATTTTAGTTCCAAAAGTGATAATTCACATGCAGTTGTCATTTACAGTCAAAAAATACAACATTAAAAAATTACCATTTCTGACCATCTGGAGAAAGTTCGACAGGTCACGGGTCATCGTTTTTCATCAGAAAATTGATTTTATGGACTGTAGAAAAATTGATTCAAAATGTCATTTGGATTGTGCCTCGTGTTGAATAACTACTTTTTAAAGCCTCAATGTGACCAAAATTGCCATTTTTACAGCCTTTTTCTCCTACTCAGAAGTTTCTATTTCGACCAATTTCAGGCATTAAAATTACTCTAAACACACTTATTTTAGTTCCAAAAGTGATAATTCACATGCAGTAGTCATTTACAGTCAAAAAATAAAACATTAAAAATTTACCATTTCTGACCATCTGGAGAAAGTTCAACAGGTCACGGGTCATCGTTTTTCATCAGAAAATTGATTTTTTGGACTGTAGAAAAATTGATTCAAAATGTCATTTGGATTGTGCCTTGTGTTGAATAAGTACTTTTTAAAGCCTCAATGTGACCAAAATTGCCATTTTTACAGCCTTTTTCTCCTACTCAGAAGCTTCTATTTCGACCAATTTCAGGCATTAAAATGACTCTAAACACACTTATTTTAGTTCCAAAAGTGATAATTCACATGCAGTAGTCATTTACAGTCAAAAAATAAAACATTAAAAAATTACCATTTCTGACCATCTGGAGAAAGTTTGACAGGTCACGGGTCATCGTTTTTCATCAGAAAATTGATTTTTTGGACTGTAGAAAAATTGATTCAAAAATGTCAATTGGATTGGGCCTCGTGTTGAATAACGACTTTTTAAAGCCCCAATGTGACCAAAATTGCCATTTTTACAGCCTTTTTCTCCTACTCAGAAGCTTCTATTTTGACCAATTTCAGGCATTAAAATGACTCTAAACACACTTATTTTAGTTCCAAAAGTGATAATTCACATGCAGTAGTCATTTACAGTCAAAAAATAAAACATTAAAAAATTACCATTTCTGACCATCTGGAGAAAGTTCGACAGGTCACGGGTCATCGTTTTTCATCAGAAAATAGATTTTTTGGACTGTAGAAAAATTGATTAAAAAATGTCAATTGGATTGGGCCTCGTGTTGAATAACTACTTTTTAAAGCCCCAATGTGACCAAAATTGCCATTTTTACAGCCTTTTTCTCCTACTCAGAAGCTTCTATTTCGACCAATTTCAGGCATTAAAATGACTCTAAACACACTTATTTTAGTTTCAAAAGTGATAATTCACATGCAGTAGTCATTTACAGTCAAAAAATAAAACATTAAAAAATTGCCATTTCTGACCATCTGGAGAAAGTTCGACAGGTCACGGGTCATTGTTTTTCATCAGAAAATTGATTTTTTGGACTGTAGAAAAATTGATTAAAAAATGTCAATTGGATTGAGCCTCGTGTTGAATAACTACTTTTTAAAGCCCCAATGTGACCAAAATTGCCATTTTTACAGCCTTTTTCTACTACTCAGAAGCTTCTATTTCGACCAATTTCAGGCATGAAAATGACTCTAAACACACTTATTTTAGTTCCAACAGTGATAATTCACATGCAGTAGTCATTTACAGTCAAAAAATAAAACATTAAAAAATTAACATTTCTAACCATCTGGAGAAAGTTCAACAGGTCACGGGTCACCGTTTATCATCAGAAAATTGATTTTTTGGACCGTCGAAAAATTGATTCAAAATGTCATTTGGATTGTACCTCGTGTTGAATAAGTACTTTTTAAAGCCTCAATGTGACCAAAATTGCCATTTTTACAGCCTTTTTCAACTACTCAGAAGCTTCTATTTCGACCAATTTCAGGCATTAAAATGACTCTAAACACACTTATTTTAGTTCCAAAAGTGATAATTCACATGCAGTAGTCATTTACAGTCAAAAAATAAAACATTAAAAAATTACCATTTCTGACCATCTGGAGAAAGTTCGACAGGTCACGGGTCATCGTTTTTCATCAGAAAATAGATTTTTTGGACTGTAGAAAAATTGATTCAAAATGTCAATTGGATTGTGCCTCGTGTTGAATAAGTACTTTTTAAAGCCTCAATGTGACCAAAATTGCCATTTTTACAGCCTTTTTCTCCTACTCAGAAGCTTCTATTTCAACCAATTTCAGGCATTACAATGGCTCTAAACACACTTATCTTAGTTCCAAAAGTGATAATTCACATGCAGTTGTCATTTACAGTCAAAAAATAAAACATTAAAAAATTACCATTTCTGACCATCTGGAGAAAGTTCGACAGGTCACGGGTCATCGTTTTTCATCAGAAAATTGATTTTATGGACTGTAGAAAAATTGATTCAAAATGTCATTTGCATTGTGCCTCGTGTTGAATAACTACTTTTTAAAGCCTCAATGTGACCAAAATTGCCATTTTTACAGCCTTTTTCTCCTACTCAGAAGCTTCTATTTCGACCAATTTCAGGCATTAAAATTACTCTAAACACACTTATTTTAGTTCCAAAAGTGATAATTCACATGCAGTTGTCATTTACAGTCAAAAAATACAACATTAAAAAATTACCATTTCTGACCATCTGGAGAAAGTTCGACAGGTCACGGGTCATCGTTTTTCATCAGAAAATTGATTTTATGGACTGTAGAAAAATTGATTCAAAATGTCATTTGGATTGTGCCTCGTGTTGAATAACTACTTTTTAAAGCCTCAATGTGACCAAAATTGCCATTTTTACAGCCTTTTTCTCCTACTCAGAAGTTTCTATTTCGACCAATTTCAGGCATTAAAATTACTCTAAACACACTTATTTTAGTTCCAAAAGTGATAATTCACATGCAGTAGTCATTTACAGTCAAAAAATAAAACATTAAAAATTTACCATTTCTGACCATCTGGAGAAAGTTCAACAGGTCACGGGTCATCGTTTTTCATCAGAAAATTGATTTTTTGGACTGTAGAAAAATTGATTCAAAATGTCATTTGGATTGTGCCTTGTGTTGAATAAGTACTTTTTAAAGCCTCAATGTGACCAAAATTGCCATTTTTACAGCCTTTTTCTCCTACTCAGAAGCTTCTATTTCGACCAATTTCAGGCATTAAAATGACTCTAAACACACTTATTTTAGTTCCAAAAGTGATAATTCACATGCAGTAGTCATTTACAGTCAAAAAATAAAACATTAAAAAATTACCATTTCTGACCATCTGGAGAAAGTTCGACAGGTCACGGGTCATCGTTTTTCATCAGAAAATAGATTTTTTGGACTGTAGAAAAATTGATTCAAAAATGTCAATTGGATTGGGCCTCGTGTTGAATAACTACTTTTTAAAGCCCCAATGTGACCAAAATTGCCATTTTTACAGCCTTTTTCTCCTACTCAGAAGCTTCTATTTTGACCAATTTCAGGCATTAAAATGACTCTAAACACACTTATTTTAGTTCCAAAAGTGATAATTCACATGCAGTAGTCATTTACAGTCAAAAAATAAAACATTAAACAATTACCATTTCTGACCATCTGGAGAAAGTTTGACAGGTCAAGGGTCATCGTTTTTCATCAGAAAATTGATTTTATGGACTGTAGAAAAATTGATTCAAAATGTCAATTGGGTTGGGCCTCGTGTTGAATAACTACTTTTTAAAGCCACAATGTGACCAAAATTGCCATTTTTACAGCCTTTTTCTACTACTCAGAAGCTTCTATTTCGACCAATTTCAGGCATGAAAATGACTCTAAACACACTTATTTTAGTTCCAACAGTGATAATTCACATGCAGTAGTCATTTACAGTAAAAAAATAAAACATTAAAAAATTAACATTTCTGACCATCTGGAGAAAGTTCAACAGGTCACGGGTCATCGTTTTTCATCAGAAAATTGATTTTTTGGACCGTAGAAAAATTGATTCAAAATGTTATTTGGATTGTGCCTCGTGTTGAATAAGTACTTTTTAAAGCCTCAATGTGACCAAAATTGCCATTTTTACAGCCTTTTTCTCCTACTCAGAAGCTTCTATTTCAACCAATTTCAGGCATTACAATGACTCTAAACACACTTATCTTAGTTCCAAAAGTGATAATTCACATGCAGTTGTCATTTACAGTCAAAAAATAAAACATTAAAAAATTACCATTTCTGACCATCTGGAGAAAGTTCGACAGGTCACGGGTCATCGTTTTTCATCAGAAAATTGATTTTATGGACTGTAGAAAAATTGATTCAAAATGTCATTTGCATTGTGCCTCGTGTTGAATAACTACTTTTTAAAGCCTCAATGTGACCAAAATTGCCATTTTTACAGCCTTTTTCTCCTACTCAGAAGCTTCTATTTCAACCAATTTCAGGCATTACAATGGCTCTAAACACACTTATCTTAGTTCCAAAAGTGATAATTCACATGCAGTTGTCATTTACAGTCAAAAAATAAAACATTAAAAAATTACCATTTCTGACCATCTGGAGAAAGTTCGACAGGTCACGGGTCATCGTTTTTCATCAGAAAATTGATTTTATGGACTGTAGAAAAATTGATTCAAAATGTCATTTGCATTGTGCCTCGTGTTGAATAACTACTTTTTAAAGCCTCAATGTGACCAAAATTGCCATTTTTACAGCCTTTTTCTCCTACTCAGAAGCTTCTATTTCGACCAATTTCAGGCATTAAAATTACTCTAAACACACTTATTTTAGTTCCAAAAGTGATAATTCACATGCAGTTGTCATTTACAGTCAAAAAATACAACATTAAAAAATTACCATTTCTGACCATCTGGAGAAAGTTCGACAGGTCACGGGTCATCGTTTTTCATCAGAAAATTGATTTTATGGACTGTAGAAAAATTGATTCAAAATGTCATTTGGATTGTGCCTCGTGTTGAATAACTACTTTTTAAAGCCTCAATGTGACCAAAATTGCCATTTTTACAGACTTTTTCTCCTACTCAGAAGTTTCTATTTCGACCAATTTCAGGCATTAAAATTACTCTAAACACACTTATTTTAGTTCCAAAAGTGATAATTCACATGCAGTAGTCATTTACAGTCAAAAAATAAAACATTAAAAATTTACCATTTCTGACCATCTGGAGAAAGTTCAACAGGTCACGGGTCATCGTTTTTCATCAGAAAATTGATTTTTTGGACTGTAGAAAAATTGATTCAAAATGTCATTTGGATTGTGCCTTGTGTTGAATAAGTACTTTTTAAAGCCTCAATGTGACCAAAATTGCCATTTTTACAGCCTTTTTCTCCTACTCAGAAGCTTCTATTTCGACCAATTTCAGGCATTAAAATGACTCTAAACACACTTATTTTAGTTCCAAAAGTGATAATTCACATGCAGTAGTCATTTACAGTCAAAAAATAAAACATTAAAAAATTACCATTTCTGACCATCTGGAGAAAGTTCGACAGGTCACGGGTCATCGTTTTTCATCAGAAAATAGATTTTTTGGACTGTAGAAAAATTGATTCAAAAATGTCAATTGGATTGGGCCTCGTGTTGAATAACTACTTTTTAAAGCCCCAATGTGACCAAAATTGCCATTTTTACAGCCTTTTTCTCCTACTCAGAAGCTTCTATTTTGACCAATTTCAGGCATTAAAATTACTCTAAACACACTTATTTTAGTTCCAAAAGTGATAATTCACATGCAGTAGTCATTTACAGTCAAAAAATAAAACATTAAACAATTACCATTTCTGACCATCTGGAGAAAGTTTGACAGGTCAAGGGTCATCGTTTTTCATCAGAAAATTGATTTTATGGACTGTAGAAAAATTGATTCAAAATGTCAATTGGGTTGGGCCTCGTGTTGAATAACTACTTTTTAAAGCCACAATGTGACCAAAATTGCCATTTTTACAGCCTTTTTCTACTACTCAGAAGCTTCTATTTCGACCAATTTCAGGCATGAAAATGACTCTAAACACACTTATTTTAGTTCCAACAGTGATAATTCACATGCAGTAGTCATTTACAGTAAAAAAATAAAACATTAAAAAATTAACATTTCTGACCATCTGGAGAAAGTTCAACAGGTCACGGGTCATCGTTTTTCATCAGAAAATTGATTTTTTGGACCGTAGAAAAATTGATTCAAAATGTTATTTGGATTGTGCCTCGTGTTGCATAAGTACTTTTTAAAGCCTCAATGTGACCAAAATTGCCATTTTTACAGCCTTTTTCTCCTACTCAGAAGCTTCTATTTCAACCAATTTCAGGCATTACAATGACTCTAAACACACTTATCTTAGTTCCAAAAGTGATAATTCACATGCAGTTGTCATTTACAGTCAAAAAATAAAACATTAAAAAATTACCATTTCTGACCATCTGGAGAAAGTTCGACAGGTCACGGGTCATCGTTTTTCATCAGAAAATTGATTTTATGGACTGTAGAAAAATTGATTCAAAATGTCATTTGCATTGTGCCTCGTGTTGAATAACTACTTTTTAAAGCCTCAATGTGACCAAAATTGCCATTTTTACAGCCTTTTTCTCCTACTCAGAAGCTTCTATTTCGACCAATTTCAGGCATTAAAATGACTCTAAACACACTTATTTTAGTTCCAAAAGTGATAATTCACATGCAGTAGTCATTTACAGTCAAAAAATAAAACATTAAAAAATTACCATTTCTGACCATCTGGAGAAAGTTCGACAGGTCACGGGTCATCGTTTTTCATCAGAAAATAGATTTTTTGGACTGTAGAAAAATTGATTCAAAATGTCAATTGGATTGTGCCTCGTGTTGAATAAGTACTTTTTAAAGCCTCAATGTGACCAAAATTGCCATTTTTACAGCCTTTTTCTCCTACTCAGAAGCTTCTATTTCAACCAATTTCAGGCATTACAATGGCTCTAAACACACTTATCTTAGTTCCAAAAGTGATAATTCACATGCAGTTGTCATTTACAGTCAAAAAATAAAACATTAAAAAATTATCATTTCTGACCATCTGGAGAAAGTTCGACAGGTCACGGGTCATCGTTATTCATCAGAAAATTGATTTTATGGACTGTAGAAAAATTGATTCAAAATGTCAATTGGATTGTGCCTCGTGTTGAATAAGTACTTTTTAAAGCCTCAATGTGACCAAAATTGCCATTTTTACAGCCTTTTTCTCCTACTCAGAAGCTTCTATTTCGACCAATTTCAGGCATTAAAATTACTCTAAACACACTTATTTTAGTTCCAAAAGTGATAATTCACATGCAGTTGTCATTTACAGTCAAAAAATACAACATTAAAAAATTACCATTTCTGACCATCTGGAGAAAGTTCGACAGGTCACGGGTCATCGTTTTTCATCAGAAAATTGATTTTATGGACTGTAGAAAAATTGATTCAAAATGTCATTTGGATTGTGCCTCGTGTTGAATAACTACTTTTTAAAGCCTCAATGTGACCAAAATTGCCATTTTTACAGCCTTTTTCTCCTACTCAGAAGTTTCTATTTCGACCAATTTCAGGCATTAAAATTACTCTAAACACACTTATTTTAGTTCCAAAAGTGATAATTCACATGCAGTAGTCATTTACAGTCAAAAAATAAAACATTAAAAATTTACCATTTCTGACCATCTGGAGAAAGTTCAACAGGTCACGGGTCATCGTTTTTCATCAGAAAATTGATTTTTTGGACTGTAGAAAAATTGATTCAAAATGTCATTTGGATTGTGCCTTGTGTTGAATAAGTACTTTTTAAAGCCTCAATGTGACCAAAATTGCCATTTTTACAGCCTTTTTCTCCTACTCAGAAGCTTCTATTTCGACCAATTTCAGGCATTAAAATGACTCTAAACACACTTATTTTAGTTCCAAAAGTGATAATTCACATGCAGTAGTCATTTACAGTCAAAAAATAAAACATTAAAAAATTACCATTTCTGACCATCTGGAGAAAGTTTGACAGGTCACGGGTCATCGTTTTTCATCAGAAAATTGATTTTTTGGACTGTAGAAAAATTGATTCAAAAATGTCAATTGGATTGGGCCTCGTGTTGAATAACGACTTTTTAAAGCCCCAATGTGACCAAAATTGCCATTTTTACAGCCTTTTTCTCCTACTCAGAAGCTTCTATTTTGACCAATTTCAGGCATTAAAATGACTCTAAACACACTTATTTTAGTTCCAAAAGTGATAATTCACATGCAGTAGTCATTTACAGTCAAAAAATAAAACATTAAAAAATTACCATTTCTGACCATCTGGAGAAAGTTCGACAGGTCACGGGTCATCGTTTTTCATCAGAAAATAGATTTTTTGGACTGTAGAAAAATTGATTAAAAAATGTCAATTGGATTGGGCCTCGTGTTGAATAACTACTTTTTAAAGCCCCAATGTGACCAAAATTGCCATTTTTACAGCCTTTTTCTCCTACTCAGAAGCTTCTATTTCGACCAATTTCAGGCATTAAAATGACTCTAAACACACTTATTTTAGTTTCAAAAGTGATAATTCACATGCAGTAGTCATTTACAGTCAAAAAATAAAACATTAAAAAATTGCCATTTCTGACCATCTGGAGAAAGTTCGACAGGTCACGGGTCATTGTTTTTCATCAGAAAATTGATTTTTTGGACTGTAGAAAAATTGATTAAAAAATGTCAATTGGATTGAGCCTCGTGTTGAATAACTACTTTTTAAAGCCCCAATGTGACCAAAATTGCCATTTTTACAGCCTTTTTCTACTACTCAGAAGCTTCTATTTCGACCAATTTCAGGCATGAAAATGACTCTAAACACACTTATTTTAGTTCCAACAGTGATAATTCACATGCAGTAGTCATTTACAGTCAAAAAATAAAACATTAAAAAATTAACATTTCTAACCATCTGGAGAAAGTTCAACAGGTCACGGGTCACCGTTTATCATCAGAAAATTGATTTTTTGGACCGTCGAAAAATTGATTCAAAATGTCATTTGGATTGTACCTCGTGTTGAATAAGTACTTTTTAAAGCCTCAATGTGACCAAAATTGCCATTTTTACAGCCTTTTTCAACTACTCAGAAGCTTCTATTTCGACCAATTTCAGGCATTAAAATGACTCTAAACACACTTATTTTAGTTCCAAAAGTGATAATTCACATGCAGTAGTCATTTACAGTCAAAAAATAAAACATTAAAAAATTACCATTTCTGACCATCTGGAGAAAGTTCGACAGGTCACGGGTCATCGTTTTTCATCAGAAAATAGATTTTTTGGACTGTAGAAAAATTGATTCAAAATGTCAATTGGATTGTGCCTCGTGTTGAATAAGTACTTTTTAAAGCCTCAATGTGACCAAAATTGCCATTTTTACAGCCTTTTTCTCCTACTCAGAAGCTTCTATTTCAACCAATTTCAGGCATTACAATGGCTCTAAACACACTTATCTTAGTTCCAAAAGTGATAATTCACATGCAGTTGTCATTTACAGTCAAAAAATAAAACATTAAAAAAAATTACCATTTCTGACCATCTGGAGAAAGTTCGACAGGTCACGGGTCATCGTTTTTCATCAGAAAATTGATTTTATGGACTGTAGAAAAATTGATTCAAAATGTCATTTGCATTGTGCCTCGTGTTGAATAACTACTTTTTAAAGCCTCAATGTGACCAAAATTGCCATTTTTACAGCCTTTTTCTCCTACTCAGAAGCTTCTATTTCGACCAATTTCAGGCATTAAAATTACTCTAAACACACTTATTTTAGTTCCAAAAGTGATAATTCACATGCAGTTGTCATTTACAGTCAAAAAATACAACATTAAAAAATTACCATTTCTGACCATCTGGAGAAAGTTCGACAGGTCACGGGTCATCGTTTTTCATCAGAAAATTGATTTTATGGACTGTAGAAAAATTGATTCAAAATGTCATTTGGATTGTGCCTCGTGTTGAATAACTACTTTTTAAAGCCTCAATGTGACCAAAATTGCCATTTTTACAGCCTTTTTCTCCTACTCAGAAGTTTCTATTTCGACCAATTTCAGGCATTAAAATTACTCTAAACACACTTATTTTAGTTCCAAAAGTGATAATTCACATGCAGTAGTCATTTACAGTCAAAAAATAAAACATTAAAAATTTACCATTTCTGACCATCTGGAGAAAGTTCAACAGGTCACGGGTCATCGTTTTTCATCAGAAAATTGATTTTTTGGACTGTAGAAAAATTGATTCAAAATGTCATTTGGATTGTGCCTTGTGTTGAATAAGTACTTTTTAAAGCCTCAATGTGACCAAAATTGCCATTTTTACAGCCTTTTTCTCCTACTCAGAAGCTTCTATTTCGACCAATTTCAGGCATTAAAATGACTCTAAACACACTTATTTTAGTTCCAAAAGTGATAATTCACATGCAGTAGTCATTTACAGTCAAAAAATAAAACATTAAAAAATTACCATTTCTGACCATCTGGAGAAAGTTCGACAGGTCACGGGTCATCGTTTTTCATCAGAAAATAGATTTTTTGGACTGTAGAAAAATTGATTCAAAAATGTCAATTGGATTGGGCCTCGTGTTGAATAACTACTTTTTAAAGCCCCAATGTGACCAAAATTGCCATTTTTACAGCCTTTTTCTCCTACTCAGAAGCTTCTATTTTGACCAATTTCAGGCATTAAAATGACTCTAAACACACTTATTTTAGTTCCAAAAGTGATAATTCACATGCAGTAGTCATTTACAGTCAAAAAATAAAACATTAAACAATTACCATTTCTGACCATCTGGAGAAAGTTTGACAGGTCAAGGGTCATCGTTTTTCATCAGAAAATTGATTTTATGGACTGTAGAAAAATTGATTCAAAATGTCAATTGGGTTGGGCCTCGTGTTGAATAACTACTTTTTAAAGCCACAATGTGACCAAAATTGCCATTTTTACAGCCTTTTTCTACTACTCAGAAGCTTCTATTTCGACCAATTTCAGGCATGAAAATGACTCTAAACACACTTATTTTAGTTCCAACAGTGATAATTCACATGCAGTAGTCATTTACAGTAAAAAAATAAAACATTAAAAAATTAACATTTCTGACCATCTGGAGAAAGTTCAACAGGTCACGGGTCATCGTTTTTCATCAGAAAATTGATTTTTTGGACCGTAGAAAAATTGATTCAAAATGTTATTTGGATTGTGCCTCGTGTTGAATAAGTACTTTTTAAAGCCTCAATGTGACCAAAATTGCCATTTTTACAGCCTTTTTCTCCTACTCAGAAGCTTCTATTTCAACCAATTTCAGGCATTACAATGACTCTAAACACACTTATCTTAGTTCCAAAAGTGATAATTCACATGCAGTTGTCATTTACAGTCAAAAAATAAAACATTAAAAAATTACCATTTCTGACCATCTGGAGAAAGTTCGACAGGTCACGGGTCATCGTTTTTCATCAGAAAATTGATTTTATGGACTGTAGAAAAATTGATTCAAAATGTCATTTGCATTGTGCCTCGTGTTGAATAACTACTTTTTAAAGCCTCAATGTGACCAAAATTGCCATTTTTACAGCCTTTTTCTCCTACTCAGAAGCTTCTATTTCAACCAATTTCAGGCATTACAATGGCTCTAAACACACTTATCTTAGTTCCAAAAGTGATAATTCACATGCAGTTGTCATTTACAGTCAAAAAATAAAACATTAAAAAATTACCATTTCTGACCATCTGGAGAAAGTTCGACAGGTCACGGGTCATCGTTTTTCATCAGAAAATTGATTTTATGGACTGTAGAAAAATTGATTCAAAATGTCATTTGCATTGTGCCTCGTGTTGAATAACTACTTTTTAAAGCCTCAATGTGACCAAAATTGCCATTTTTACAGCCTTTTTCTCCTACTCAGAAGCTTCTATTTCGACCAATTTCAGGCATTAAAATTACTCTAAACACACTTATTTTAGTTCCAAAAGTGATAATTCACATGCAGTTGTCATTTACAGTCAAAAAATACAACATTAAAAAATTACCATTTCTGACCATCTGGAGAAAGTTCGACAGGTCACGGGTCATCGTTTTTCATCAGAAAATTGATTTTATGGACTGTAGAAAAATTGATTCAAAATGTCATTTGGATTGTGCCTCGTGTTGAATAACTACTTTTTAAAGCCTCAATGTGACCAAAATTGCCATTTTTACAGACTTTTTCTCCTACTCAGAAGTTTCTATTTCGACCAATTTCAGGCATTAAAATTACTCTAAACACACTTATTTTAGTTCCAAAAGTGATAATTCACATGCAGTAGTCATTTACAGTCAAAAAATAAAACATTAAAAATTTACCATTTCTGACCATCTGGAGAAAGTTCAACAGGTCACGGGTCATCGTTTTTCATCAGAAAATTGATTTTTTGGACTGTAGAAAAATTGATTCAAAATGTCATTTGGATTGTGCCTTGTGTTGAATAAGTACTTTTTAAAGCCTCAATGTGACCAAAATTGCCATTTTTACAGCCTTTTTCTCCTACTCAGAAGCTTCTATTTCGACCAATTTCAGGCATTAAAATGACTCTAAACACACTTATTTTAGTTCCAAAAGTGATAATTCACATGCAGTAGTCATTTACAGTCAAAAAATAAAACATTAAAAAATTACCATTTCTGACCATCTGGAGAAAGTTCGACAGGTCACGGGTCATCGTTTTTCATCAGAAAATAGATTTTTTGGACTGTAGAAAAATTGATTCAAAAATGTCAATTGGATTGGGCCTCGTGTTGAATAACTACTTTTTAAAGCCCCAATGTGACCAAAATTGCCATTTTTACAGCCTTTTTCTCCTACTCAGAAGCTTCTATTTTGACCAATTTCAGGCATTAAAATTACTCTAAACACACTTATTTTAGTTCCAAAAGTGATAATTCACATGCAGTAGTCATTTACAGTCAAAAAATAAAACATTAAACAATTACCATTTCTGACCATCTGGAGAAAGTTTGACAGGTCAAGGGTCATCGTTTTTCATCAGAAAATTGATTTTATGGACTGTAGAAAAATTGATTCAAAATGTCAATTGGGTTGGGCCTCGTGTTGAATAACTACTTTTTAAAGCCACAATGTGACCAAAATTGCCATTTTTACAGCCTTTTTCTACTACTCAGAAGCTTCTATTTCGACCAATTTCAGGCATGAAAATGACTCTAAACACACTTATTTTAGTTCCAACAGTGATAATTCACATGCAGTAGTCATTTACAGTAAAAAAATAAAACATTAAAAAATTAACATTTCTGACCATCTGGAGAAAGTTCAACAGGTCACGGGTCATCGTTTTTCATCAGAAAATTGATTTTTTGGACCGTAGAAAAATTGATTCAAAATGTTATTTGGATTGTGCCTCGTGTTGAATAAGTACTTTTTAAAGCCTCAATGTGACCAAAATTGCCATTTTTACAGCCTTTTTCTCCTACTCAGAAGCTTCTATTTCAACCAATTTCAGGCATTACAATGACTCTAAACACACTTATCTTAGTTCCAAAAGTGATAATTCACATGCAGTTGTCATTTACAGTCAAAAAATAAAACATTAAAAAATTACCATTTCTGACCATCTGGAGAAAGTTCGACAGGTCACGGGTCATCGTTTTTCATCAGAAAATTGATTTTATGGACTGTAGAAAAATTGATTCAAAATGTCATTTGCATTGTGCCTCGTGTTGAATAACTACTTTTTAAAGCCTCAATGTGACCAAAATTGCCATTTTTACAGCCTTTTTCTCCTACTCAGAAGCTTCTATTTCGACCAATTTCAGGCATTAAAATGACTCTAAACACACTTATTTTAGTTCCAAAAGTGATAATTCACATGCAGTAGTCATTTACAGTCAAAAAATAAAACATTAAAAAATTACCATTTCTGACCATCTGGAGAAAGTTCGACAGGTCACGGGTCATCGTTTTTCATCAGAAAATAGATTTTTTGGACTGTAGAAAAATTGATTCAAAATGTCAATTGGATTGTGCCTCGTGTTGAATAAGTACTTTTTAAAGCCTCAATGTGACCAAAATTGCCATTTTTACAGCCTTTTTCTCCTACTCAGAAGCTTCTATTTCAACCAATTTCAGGCATTACAATGGCTCTAAACACACTTATCTTAGTTCCAAAAGTGATAATTCACATGCAGTTGTCATTTACAGTCAAAAAATAAAACATTAAAAAATTATCATTTCTGACCATCTGGAGAAAGTTCGACAGGTCACGGGTCATCGTTATTCATCAGAAAATTGATTTTATGGACTGTAGAAAAATTGATTCAAAATGTCAATTGGATTGTGCCTCGTGTTGAATAAGTACTTTTTAAAGCCTCAATGTGACCAAAATTGCCATTTTTACAGCCTTTTTCTCCTACTCAGAAGCTTCTATTTCGACCAATTTCAGGCATTAAAATTACTCTAAACACACTTATTTTAGTTCCAAAAGTGATAATTCACATGCAGTTGTCATTTACAGTCAAAAAATACAACATTAAAAAATTACCATTTCTGACCATCTGGAGAAAGTTCGACAGGTCACGGGTCATCGTTTTTCATCAGAAAATTGATTTTATGGACTGTAGAAAAATTGATTCAAAATGTCATTTGGATTGTGCCTCGTGTTGAATAACTACTTTTTAAAGCCTCAATGTGACCAAAATTGCCATTTTTACAGCCTTTTTCTCCTACTCAGAAGCTTCTATTTCGACCAATTTCAGGCATTAAAATTACTCTAAACACACTTATTTTAGTTCCAAAAGTGATAATTCACATGCAGTAGTCATTTACAGTCAAAAAATAAAACATTAAAAATTTACCATTTCTGACCATCTGGAGAAAGTTCAACAGGTCACGGGTCATCGTTTTTCATCAGAAAATTGATTTTTTGGACTGTAGAAAAATTGATTCAAAATGTCATTTGGATTGTGCCTTGTGTTGAATAAGTACTTTTTAAAGCCTCAATGTGACCAAAATTGCCATTTTTACAGCCTTTTTCTCCTACTCAGAAGCTTCTATTTCGACCAATTTCAGGCATTAAAATGACTCTAAACACACTTATTTTAGTTCCAAAAGTGATAATTCACATGCAGTAGTCATTTACAGTCAAAAAATAAAACATTAAAAAATTACCATTTCTGACCATCTGGAGAAAGTTCGACAGGTCACGGGTCATCGTTTTTCATCAGAAAATAGATTTTTTGGACTGTAGAAAAATTGATTCGAAATGTCAATTGGATTGTGCCTTGTGTTGAATAAGTACTTTTTAAAGCCTCAATGTGACCAAAATTGCCATTTTTACAGCCTTTTTCTCCTACTCAGAAGCTTCTATTTCGACCAATTTCAGGCATTACAATGACTCTAAACACACTTATCTTAGTTCCAAAAGTGATAATTCACATGCAGTTGTCATTTACAGTCAAAAAATAAAACATTAAAAAATTACCATTTCTGACCATCTGGAGAAAGTTCGACAGGTCACGGGTCATCGTTTTTCATCAGAAAATTGATTTTATGGACTGTAGAAAAATTGATTCAAAATGTCAATTGGATTGGGCCTCGTGTTGAATAACTACTTTTTAAAGCCCCAATGTGACCAAAATTGCCATTTTTACAGCCTTTTTCTCCTACTCAGAAGCTTCTATTTCGACCAATTTCAGGGATTAAATCGACTCTAAACACACTTATTTTAGTTCCAAAAGTGATAATTCACATGCAGTAGTCATTTACAGTCCAAAAATAAAACATTAAAAAATTAAAATTTTTGACCATCTGGAGAAAGTTCGACAGGTCACGGGTCATCGTTTTTCATCAGAAAATAGATTTTTTGGACTGTAGAAAAATTCATTCAAAATGTCATTTGGATTGTGCCTCATGTTGAATAACTACTTTTTAAAGCCTCAATGTGACCAAAATTGCCATTTTTACAGCCTTTTTCTCCTACTCAGAAGCTTCTATTTCGACCAATTTCAGGCATTAAAATGACTCTAAACACACTTATTTTAGTTCCAAAAGTGATAATTCACATGCAGTAGTCATTTACAGTCAAAAAATAAAACATTAAAAAATTACCATTTCTGACCATCTGGAGAAAGTTCGACAGGTCACGGGTCATCGTTTTTCATCAGAAAATGGATTTTATGGACTGTAGAAAAATTGATTCAAAATGTCAATTGGATTGGGCCTCGTGTTGAATAACTACTTTTTAAAGCCACAATGTGACCAAAATTGCCATTTTTACAGCCTTTTTCTACTACTCAGAAGCTTCTATTTCGACCAATTTCAGGCATGAAAATGACTCTAAACACACTTATTTTAGTTCCAACAGTGATAATTCACATGCAGTAGTTATTTACAGTCAAAAAATAAAACATTAAAAAATTAACATTTCTGACCATCTGGGGAAAGTTCAACAGGTCACGGGTCATCGTTTTTCATCAGAAAATTGATTTTTTGGACCGTAGAAAAATTGATTCAAAATGTTATTTGGATTGTGCCTTGTGTTGAATAAGTACTTTTTAAAGCCTCAATGTGACCAAAATTGCCATTTTTACAGCCTTTTTCAACTACTCAGAAGCTTCTATTTCGACCAATTTCAGGCATTAAAATTACTCTAAACACACTTATTTTAGTTCCAAAAGTGATAATTCACATGCAGTAGTCATTTACAGTAAAAAAATAAAACATTAAAAAATTGCCATTTCTGACCATCTGGAGAAAGTTCGACAGGTCACGGGTCATTGTTTTTCATCAGAAAATTGATTTTTTGGACTGTAGAAAAATTGATTCAAAAATGTCAATTGGATTGGGCCTCGTGTTGAATAACTACTTTTTAAAGCCCCAATGTGACCAAAATTGCCATTTTTACAGCCTTTTTCTCCTACTCAGAAGCTTCTATTTTGACCAATTTCAGGCATTAAAATGACTCTAAACACACTTATTTTAGTTCCAAAAGTGATAATTCACATGCAATAGTCATTTACAGTCAAAAAATAAAACATTAAAAAATTACCATTTCTGACCATCTGGAGAAAGTTCGACAGGTCACGGGTCATCGTTTTTCATCAGAAAATAGATTTTTTGGACTGTAGAAAAATTGATTCAAAATGTCAATTGGATTGTGCCTCGTGTTGAATAAGTACTTTTTAAAGCCTCAATGTGACCAAAATTGCCATTTTTACAGCCTTTTTCTCCTACTCAGAAGCTTCTATTTCAACCAATTTCAGGCATTAAAATTACTCTAAACACACTTATTTTAGTTCCAAAAGTGATAATTCACATGCAGTAGTCATTTACAGTCAAAAAATAAAACATTAAAAATTTACCATTTCTGACCATCTGGAGAAAGTTCAATAGGTCACGGGTCATCGTTTTTCATCAGAAAATTGATTTTTTGGACTGTAGAAAAATTGATTCAAAATGTCATTTGGATTGTGCCTTGTGTTGAATAAGTACTTTTTAAAGCCTCAATGTGACCAAAATTGCCATTTTTACAGCCTTTTTCTCCTACTCAGAAGCTTCTATTTCGACCAATTTCAGGCATTAAAATGACTCTAAACACACTTATTTTAGTTCCAAAAGTGATAATTCACATGCAGTAGTCATTTACAGTCAAAAAATAAAACATTAAAAAATTACCATTTCTGACCATCTGGAGAAAGTTCGACAGGTCACGGGTCATCGTTTTTCATCAGAAAATAGATTTTTTGGACTGTAGAAAAATTGATTCGAAATGTCAATTGGATTGTGCCTTGTGTTGAATAAGTACTTTTTAAAGCCTCAATGTGACCAAAATTGCCATTTTTACAGCCTTTTTCTCCTACTCAGAAGCTTCTATTTCGACCAATTTCAGGCATTACAATGACTCTAAACACGCTTATCTTAGTTCCAAAAGTGATAATTTACATGCAGTTGTCATTTACAGTCAAAAAATAAAACATTAAAAAATTACCATTTCTGACCATCTGGAGAAAGTTCGACAGGTCACGGGTCATCGTTTTTCATCAGAAAATTGATTTTATGGACTGTAGAAAAATTGATTGAAAATGTCAATTGGATTGGGCCTCGTGTTGAATAACTACTTTTTAAAGCCCCAATGTGACCAAAATTGCCATTTTTACAGCCTTTTTCTCCTACTCAGAAGCTTCTATTTCGACCAATTTCAGGGATTAACCCCTTCAGCGCTGGGCGAATTCCGCCGCGGTGCTGAAGGGTTCGAGCGCGGGCGGGACCTTGACGGAACGGTTCCGTCATGAGCACAGCTCAACCGTGGCTCATGACGGAACCGTTCCGTCATGAGCATGGAAGGGGTTAAAATGACTCTAAACACACTTATTTTAGTTCCAAAAGTGATAATTCACATGCAGTAGTCATTTACAGTCCAAAAATAAAACATTAAAAAATTACAACTTTTGACCATCTTGAGAAAGTTCGACAGGTCACGGGTCATCGTTTTTCATCAGAAAATTGATTTTTTGGACTGTAGAAAAATTGATTCAAAATGTCAATTGGATTGGGCCTCGTGTTGAATAACTACTTTTTAAAGCCACAATGTGACCAAAATTGCCATTTTTACAGCCTTTTTCTACTACTCAGAAGCTTCTATTTCGACCAATTTCAGGCATGAAAATGACTCTAAACACACTTATTTTAGTTCCAACAGTGATAATTCACATGCAGTAGTCATTTACAGTCAAAAAATAAAACATTAAAAAATTAACATTTCTGACCATCTGGAGAAAGTTCAACAGGTCACGGGTCATCGTTTTTCATCAGAAAATTGATTTTTTGGACCGTAGAAAAATTGATTCAAAATGTTATTTGGATTGTGCCTCGTGTTGAATAAGTACTTTTTAAAGCCTCAATGTGACCAAAATTGCCATTTTTACAGCCTTTTTCTCCTACTCAGAAGCTTCTATTTCAACCAATTTCAGGCATTACAATGACTCTAAACACACTTATCTTAGTTCCAAAAGTGATAATTCACATGCAGTTGTCATTTACAGTCAAAAAATAAAACATTAAAAAATTACCATTTCTGACCATCTGGAGAAAGTTCGACAGGTCACGGGTCATCGTTTTTCATCAGAAAATTGATTTTATGGACTGTAGAAAAATTGATTCAAAATGTCATTTGCATTGTGCCTCGTGTTGAATAACTACTTTTTAAAGCCTCAATGTGACCAAAATTGCCATTTTTACAGCCTTTTTCTCCTACTCAGAAGCTTCTATTTCGACCAATTTCAGGCATTAAAATTACTCTAAACACACTTATTTTAGTTCCAAAAGTGATAATTCACATGCAGTAGTCATTTACAGTCAAAAAATAAAACATTAAAAAATTGCCATTTCTGACCATCTGGAGAAAGTTCGACAGGTCACGGGTCATTGTTTTTCATCAGAAAATTGATTTTTTGGACTGTAGAAAAATTGATTCAAAAATGTCAATTGGATTGGGCCTCGTGTTGAATAACTACTTTTTAAAGCCCCAATGTGACCAAAATTGCCATTTTTACAGCCTTTTTCTCCTACTCAGAAGCTTCTATTTCGACCAATTTCAGGCATTAAAATGACTCTAAAAACACCTATTTTATTTCCAAAAGTGATAATTCACATGCAGTAGTCATTTACAGTCAAAAAGTAAAACATTAAAAAATTACCATTTCTGACCATCTGGAGAAAGTTCAACAGGTGCCGGGTCATCGTTTTTCATCAGAAAATTGAGTTTTTTGGACTGTAGAAAAATTGATTCAAAATGTCATTTGGATTGTGCCTCGTGTTGAATAAGTACTTTTTAAAGCCTCAATGTGACCAAAATTGCCATTTTTACAGCCTTTTTCTCCTACTCAGAAGCTTCTATTTCGACCAATTTCAGGCATTAAAATGACTCTAAACACACTTATTTTAGTTCCAAAAGTGATAATTCACATGCAGTAGTCATTTACAGTCAAAAAATAAAACATTAAAAAATTACCATTTCTGACCATCTGGAGAAAGTTCGACAGGTCACGGGTCATCGTTTTTCATCAGAAAATAGATTTTTTGGACTGTAGAAAAATTGATTCAAAATGTCAATTGGATTGTGCCTCGTGTTGAATAAGTACTTTTTAAAGCCTCAATGTGACCAAAATTGCCATTTTTACAGCCTTTTTCTCCTACTCAGAAGCTTCTATTTCAACCAATTTCAGGCATTACAATGACTCTAAACACACTTATCTTAGTTCCAAAAGTGATAATTCACATGCAGTTGTCATTTACAGTCAAAAAATAAAACATTAAAAAATTACCATTTCTGACCATCTGGAGAAAGTTCGACAGGTCACGGGTCATCGTTTTTCATCAGAAAATTGATTTTATGGACTGTAGAAAAATTGATTCAAAATGTCATTTGCATTGTGCCTCGTGTTGAATAACTACTTTTTAAAGCCTCAATGTGACCAAAATTGCCATTTTTACAGCCTTTTTCTCCTACTCAGAAGCTTCTATTTCGACCAATTTCAGGCATTAAAATTACTCTAAACACACTTATTTTAGTTCCAAAAGTGATAATTCACATGCAGTAGTCATTTACAGTCAAAAAATAAAACATTAAAAATTTACCATTTCTGACCATCTGGAGAAAGTTCAACAGGTCACGGGTCATCGTTTTTCATCAGAAAATTGATTTTTTGGACTGTAGAAAAATTGATTCAAAATGTCATTTGGATTGTGCCTTGTGTTGAATAAGTACTTTTTAAAGCCTCAATGTGACCAAAATTGCCATTTTTACAGCCTTTTTCTCCTACTCAGAAGCTTCTATTTCGACCAATTTCAGGCATTAAAATGACTCTAAACACACTTATTTTAGTTCCAAAAGTGATAATTCACATGCAGTAGTCATTTACAGTCAAAAAATAAAACATTAAAAAATTACCATTTCTGACCATCTGGAGAAAGTTCGACAGGTCACGGGTCATCGTTTTTCATCAGAAAATAGATTTTTTGGACTGTAGAAAAATTGATTCGAAATGTCAATTGGATTGTGCCTTGTGTTGAATAAGTACTTTTTAAAGCCTCAATGTGACCAAAATTGCCATTTTTACAGCCTTTTTCTCCTACTCAGAAGCTTCTATTTCGACCAATTTCAGGCATTACAATGACTCTAAACACACTTATCTTAGTTCCAAAAGTGATAATTCACATGCAGTTGTCATTTACAGTCAAAAAATAAAACATTAAAAAATTACCATTTCTGACCATCTGGAGAAAGTTCGACAGGTCACGGGTCATCGTTTTTCATCAGAAAATTGATTTTATGGACTGTAGAAAAATTGATTCAAAATGTCAATTGGATTGGGCCTCGTGTTGAATAACTACTTTTTAAAGCCCCAATGTGACCAAAATTGCCATTTTTACAGCCTTTTTCTCCTACTCAGAAGCTTCTATTTCGACCAATTTCAGGGATTAAATCGACTCTAAACACACTTATTTTAGTTCCAAAAGTGATAATTCACATGCAGTAGTCATTTACAGTCAAAAAATAAAACATTAAAAAATTACCATTTCTGACCATCTGGAGAAAGTTCGACAGGTCACGGGTCATCGTTTTTCATCAGAAAATTGATTTTATGGACTGTAGAAAAATTGATTCAAAATGTCAATTGGATTGGGCCTCGTGTTGAATAACTACTTTTTAAAGCCACAATGTGACCAAAATTGCCATTTTTACAGCCTTTTTCTACTACTCAGAAGCTTCTATTTCGACCAATTTCAGGCATGAAAATGACTCTAAACACACTTATTTTAGTTCCAACAGTGATAATTCACATGCAGTAGTTATTTACAGTCAAAAAATAAAACATTAAAAAATTACCATTTCTGACCATCTGGAGAAAGTTCGACAGGTCACGGGTCATCGTTTTTCATCAGAAAATTGATTTTATGGACTGTAGAAAAATTGATTGAAAATGTCAATTGGATTGGGCCTCGTGTTGAATAACTACTTTTTAAAGCCCCAATGTGACCAAAATTGCCATTTTTACAGCCTTTTTCTCCTACTCAGAAGCTTCTATTTCGACCAATTTCAGGGATTAACCCCTTCAGCGCTGGGCGAATTCCGCCGCGGTGCTGAAGGGTTCGAGCGCGGGCGGGACCATGACGGAACGGTTCCGTCATGAGCACAGCTCAACCGTGGCTCATGACGGAACCGTTCCGTCATGAGCATGGAAGGGGTTAAAATGACTCTAAACACACTTATTTTAGTTCCAAAAGTGATAATTCACATGCAGTAGTCATTTACAGTCCAAAAATAAAACATTAAAAAATTACAACTTTTGACCATCTTGAGAAAGTTCGACAGGTCACGGGTCATCGTTTTTCATCAGAAAATTGATTTTTTGGACTGTAGAAAAATTGATTCAAAATGTCAATTGGATTGGGCCTCGTGTTGAATAACTACTTTTTAAAGCCACAATGTGACCAAAATTGCCATTTTTACAGCCTTTTTCTACTACTCAGATGCTTCTATTTCGACCAATTTCAGGCATGAAAATGACTCTAAACACACTTATTTTAGTTCCAACAGTGATAATTCACATGCAGTAGTCATTTACAGTCAAAAAATAAAACATTAAAAAATTAACATTTCTGACCATCTGGAGAAAGTTCAACAGGTCACGGGTCATCGTTTTTCATCAGAAAATTGATTTTTTGGACCGTAGAAAAATTGATTCAAAATGTTATTTGGATTGTGCCTCGTGTTGAATAAGTACTTTTTAAAGCCTCAATGTGACCAAAATTGCCATTTTTACAGCCTTTTTCTCCTACTCAGAAGCTTCTATTTCAACCAATTTCAGGCATTACAATGACTCTAAACACACTTATCTTAGTTCCAAAAGTGATAATTCACATGCAGTTGTCATTTACAGTCAAAAAATAAAACATTAAAAAATTACCATTTCTGACCATCTGGAGAAAGTTCGACAGGTCACGGGTCATCGTTTTTCATCAGAAAATTGATTTTATGGACTGTAGAAAAATTGATTCAAAATGTCATTTGCATTGTGCCTCGTGTTGAATAACTACTTTTTAAAGCCTCAATGTGACCAATATTGCCATTTTTACAGCCTTTTTCTCCTACTCAGAAGCTTCTATTTCGACCAATTTCAGGCATTAAAATTACTCTAAACACACTTATTTTAGTTCCAAAAGTGATAATTCACATGCAGTAGTCATTTACAGTCAAAAAATAAAACATTAAAAAATTGCCATTTCTGACCATCTGGAGAAAGTTCGACAGGTCACGGGTCATTGTTTTTCATCAGAAAATTGATTTTTTGGACTGTAGAAAAATTGATTCAAAAATGTCAATTGGATTGGGCCTCGTGTTGAATAACTACTTTTTAAAGCCCCAATGTGACCAAAATTGCCATTTTTACAGCCTTTTTCTCCTACTCAGAAGCTTCTATTTCGACCAATTTCAGGCATTAAAATGACTCTAAAAACACCTATTTTATTTCCAAAAGTGATAATTCACATGCAGTAGTCATTTACAGTCAAAAAGTAAAACATTAAAAAATTACCATTTCTGACCATCTGGAGAAAGTTCAACAGGTGCCGGGTCATCGTTTTTCATCAGAAAATTGAGTTTTTTGGACTGTAGAAAAATTGATTCAAAATGTCATTTGGATTGTGCCTCGTGTTGAATAAGTACTTTTTAAAGCCTCAATGTGACCAAAATTGCCATTTTTACAGCCTTTTTCTCCTACTCAGAAGCTTCTATTTCGACCAATTTCAGGCATTAAAATGACTCTAAACACACTTATTTTAGTTCCAAAAGTGATAATTCACATGCAGTAGTCATTTACAGTCAAAAAATAAAACATTAAAAAATTACCATTTCTGACCATCTGGAGAAAGTTCGACAGGTCACGGGTCATCGTTTTTCATCAGAAAATAGATTTTTTGGACTGTAGAAAAATTGATTCAAAATGTCAATTGGATTGTGCCTCGTGTTGAATAAGTACTTTTTAAAGCCTCAATGTGACCAAAATTGCCATTTTTACAGCCTTTTTCTCCTACTCAGAAGCTTCTATTTCAACCAATTTCAGGCATTACAATGACTCTAAACACACTTATCTTAGTTCCAAAAGTGATAATTCACATGCAGTTGTCATTTACAGTCAAAAAATAAAACATTAAAAAATTACCATTTCTGACCATCTGGAGAAAGTTCGACAGGTCACGGGTCATCGTTTTTCATCAGAAAATTGATTTTATGGACTGTAGAAAAATTGATTCAAAATGTCATTTGCATTGTGCCTCGTGTTGAATAACTACTTTTTAAAGCCTCAATGTGACCAAAATTGCCATTTTTACAGCCTTTTTCTCCTACTCAGAAGCTTCTATTTCGACCAATTTCAGGCATTAAAATTACTCTAAACACACTTATTTTAGTTCCAAAAGTGATAATTCACATGCAGTAGTCATTTACAGTCAAAAAATAAAACATTAAAAATTTACCATTTCTGACCATCTGGAGAAAGTTCAACAGGTCACGGGTCATCGTTTTTCATCAGAAAATTGATTTTTTGGACTGTAGAAAAATTGATTCAAAATGTCATTTGGATTGTGCCTTGTGTTGAATAAGTACTTTTTAAAGCCTCAATGTGACCAAAATTGCCATTTTTACAGCCTTTTTCTCCTACTCAGAAGCTTCTATTTCGACCAATTTCAGGCATTAAAATGACTCTAAACACACTTATTTTAGTTCCAAAAGTGATAATTCACATGCAGTAGTCATTTACAGTCAAAAAATAAAACATTAAAAAATTACCATTTCTGACCATCTGGAGAAAGTTCGACAGGTCACGGGTCATCGTTTTTCATCAGAAAATAGATTTTTTGGACTGTAGAAAAATTGATTCGAAATGTCAATTGGATTGTGCCTTGTGTTGAATAAGTACTTTTTAAAGCCTCAATGTGACCAAAATTGCCATTTTTACAGCCTTTTTCTCCTACTCAGAAGCTTCTATTTCGACCAATTTCAGGCATTACAATGACTCTAAACACACTTATCTTAGTTCCAAAAGTGATAATTCACATGCAGTTGTCATTTACAGTCAAAAAATAAAACATTAAAAAATTACCATTTCTGACCATCTGGAGAAAGTTCGACAGGTCACGGGTCATCGTTTTTCATCAGAAAATTGATTTTATGGACTGTAGAAAAATTGATTCAAAATGTCAATTGGATTGGGCCTCGTGTTGAATAACTACTTTTTAAAGCCCCAATGTGACCAAAATTGCCATTTTTACAGCCTTTTTCTCCTACTCAGAAGCTTCTATTTCGACCAATTTCAGGGATTAAATCGACTCTAAACACACTTATTTTAGTTCCAAAAGTGATAATTCACATGCAGTAGTCATTTACAGTCAAAAAATAAAACATTAAAAAATTACCATTTCTGACCATCTGGAGAAAGTTCGACAGGTCACGGGTCATCGTTTTTCATCAGAAAATTGATTTTATGGACTGTAGAAAAATTGATTCAAAATGTCAATTGGATTGGGCCTCGTGTTGAATAACTACTTTTTAAAGCCACAATGTGACCAAAATTGCCATTTTTACAGCCTTTTTCTACTACTCAGAAGCTTCTATTTCGACCAATTTCAGGCATGAAAATGACTCTAAACACACTTATTTTAGTTCCAACAGTGATAATTCACATGCAGTAGTTATTTACAGTCAAAAAATAAAACATTAAAAAATTAACATTTCTGACCATCTGGGGGAAAGTTCAACAGGTCACGGGTCATCGTTTTTCATCAGAAAATTGATTTTTTGGACCGTAGAAAAATTGATTCAAAATGTTATTTGGATTGTGCCTTGTGTTGAATAAGTACTTTTTAAAGCCTCAATGTGACCAAAATTGCCATTTTTACAGCCTTTTTCAACTACTCAGAAGCTTCTATTTCGACCAATTTCAGGCATTAAAATTACTCTAAACACACTTATTTTAGTTCCAAAAGTGATAATTCACATGCAGTAGTCATTTACAGTCAAAAAATAAAACATTAAAAAATTACCATTTCTGACCATCTGGAGAAAGTTCGACAGGTCACGGGTCATCGTTTTTCATCAGAAAATAGATTTTTTGGACTGTAGAAAAATTGATTCAAAATGTCAATTGGATTGTGCCTCGTGTTGAATAAGTACTTTTTAAAGCCTCAATGTGACCAAAATTGCCATTTTTACAGCCTTTTTCTCCTACTCCGAAGCTTCTATTTCGACCAATTTCAGGCATTAAAATGACTCTAAACACACTTATTTTAGTTCCAAAAGTGATAATTCACATGCAGTAGTCATTTACAGTCAAAAAATAAAACATTAAAAAATTACCATTTCTGACCATCTGGAGAAAGTTCGACAGGTCACGGGTCATCGTTTTTCATCAGAAAATAGATTTTTTGGACTGTAGAAAAATTGATTCAAAATGTCAATTGGATTGTGCCTCGTGTTGAATAAGTACTTTTTAAAGCCTCAATGTGACCAAAATTGCCATTTTTACAGCCTTTTTCTCCTACTCAGAAGCTTCTATTTCAACCAATTTCAGGCATTACAATGACTCTAAACACACTTATCTTAGTTCCAAAAGTGATAATTCACATGCAGTTGTCATTTACAGTCAAAAAATAAAACATTAAAAAATTACCATTTCTGACCATCTGGAGAAAGTTCGACAGGTCACGGGTCATCGTTTTTCATCAGAAAATTGATTTTATGGACTGTAGAAAAATTGATTCAAAATGTCAATTGGATTGGGCCTCGTGTTGAATAACTACTTTTTAAAGCCCCAATGTGACCAAAATTGCCATTTTTACAGCCTTTTTCTCCTACTCAGAAGCTTCTATTTCGACCAATTTCAGGGATTAAAATGACTCTAAACACACTTATTGTAGTTCCAAAAGTGATAATTCACATGCAGTAGTCATTTACAGTCCAAAAATAAAACATTAAAAAATTACAACTTTTGACCATCTTGAGAAAGTTCGACAGGTCACGGGTCATCGTTTTTCATCAGAAAATTGATTTTTTGGACTGTAGAAAAATTGATTCAAAATGTCAATTGGATTGGGCCTCGTGTTGAATAACTACTTTTTAAAGCCCCAATGTGACCAAAATTGCCATTTTTACAGCCTTTTTCTCCTACTCAGAGGCTTCTATTTCGACCAATTTCAGGCATTAAAATGACTCTAAACACACTTATTTTAGTTCCAAAAGTGATAATTCACATGCAGTAGTCATTTACAGTCAAAAAATAAAACATTAAAAAATTACCATTTCTGACCATCTGGAGAAAGTTCAACAGGTCACGGGTCATCGTTTTTCATCAGAAAATTGATTTTATGGACTGTAGAAAAATTGATTCAAAATGTCAATTGGATTGGGCCTCGTGTTGAATAACTACTTTTTAAAGCCACAATGTGACCAAAATTGCCATTTTTACAGCCTTTTTCTACTACTCAGAAGCTTCTATTTTGACCAATTTCAGGCATGAAAATGACTCTAAACACACTTATTTTAGTTCCAACAGTGATAATTCACATGCAGTAGTTATTTACAGTCAAAAAATAAAACATAAAAAAATTAACATTTCTGACCATCTGGGGAAAGTTCAACAGGTCACGGGTCATCGTTTTTCATCAGAAAATTGATTTTTTGGACCGTAGAAAAATTGATTCAAAATGTTATTTGGATTGTGCCTTGTGTTGAATAAGTACTTTTTAAAGCCTCAATGTCACCAAAATTGCCATTTTTACAGCCTTTTTCAACTACTCAGAAGCTTCTATTTCGACCAATTTCAGGGATTAAAATGACTCTAAACACACTTATTGTAGTTCCAAAAGTGATAATTCACATGCAGTAGTCATTTACAGTCCAAAAATAAAACATTAAAAAATTACAACTTTTGACCATCTTGAGAAAGTTCGACAGGTCACGGGTCATCGTTTTTCATCAGAAAATCGATTTTTTGGACTGTAGAAAAATTGATTCAAAATGTCAATTGGATTGGGCCTCGTGTTGAATAACTACTTTTTAAAGCCCCAATGTGACCAAAATTGCCATTTTTACAGCCTTTTTCTCCTACTCAGAGGCTTCTATTTCGACCAATTTCAGGCATTAAAATGACTCTAAACACACTTATTTTAGTTCCAAAACTGATAATTCACATGCAGTAGTCATTTACAGTCAAAAAATAAAACATTAAAAAATTACCATTTCTGACCATCTGGAGAAAGTTCGACAGGTCACGGGTCATCGTTTTTCATCAGAAAATTGATTTTATGGACTGTAGAAAAATTGATTCAAAATGTCAATTGGATTGGGCCTCGTGTTGAATAACTACTTTTTAAAGCCACAATGTGACCAAAATTGCCATTTTTACAGCCTTTTTCTACTACTCAGAAGCTTCTATTTCGACCAATTTCAGGCATGAAAATGACTCTAAACACACTTATTTTAGTTCCAACAGTGATAATTCACATGCAGTAGTTATTTACAGTCAAAAAATAAAACATTAAAAAATTAACATTTCTGACCATCTGGGGAAAGTTCAACAGGTCACGGGTCATCGTTTTTCATCAGAAAATTGATTTTTTGGACCGTAGAAAAATTGATTCAAAATGTTATTTGGATTGTGCCTTGTGTTGAATAAGTACTTTTTAAAGCCTCAATGTGACCAAAATTGCCATTTTTACAGCCTTTTTCAACTACTCAGAAGCTTCTATTTCGACCAATTTCAGGCATTAAAATTACTCTAAACACACTTATTTTAGTTCCAAAAGTGATAATTCACATGCAGTAGTCATTTACAGTCAAAAAATAAAACATTAAAAAATTGCCATTTCTGACCATCTGGAGAAAGTTCGACAGGTCACGGGTCATTGTTTTTCATCAGAAAATTGATTTTTTGGACTGTAGAAAAATTGATTCAAAAATGTCAATTGGATTGGGCCTCGTGTTGAATAACTACTTTTTAAAGCCCCAATGTGACCAAAATTGCCATTTTTACAGCCTTTTTCTCCTACTCAGAAGCTTCTATTTTGACCAATTTCAGGCATTAAAATGACTCTAAACACACTTATTTTAGTTCCAAAAGTGATAATTCACATGCAGTAGTCATTTACAGTCAAAAAATAAAACATTAAAAAATTACCATTTCTGACCATCTGGAGAAAGTTCGACAGGTCACGGGTCATCGTTTTTCATCAGAAAATAGATTTTTTGGACTGTAGAAAAATTGATTCAAAATGTCAATTGGATTGTGCCTCGTGTTGAATAAGTACTTTTTAAAGCCTCAATGTGACCAAAATTGCCATTTTTACAGCCTTTTTCTCCTACTCAGAAGCTTCTATTTCGACCAATTTCAGGCATTAAAATGACTCTAAACACACTTATTTTAGTTCCAAAAGTGATAATTCACATGCAGTAGTCATTTACAGTCAAAAAATAAAACATTAAAAAATTACCATTTCTGACCATCTGGAGAAAGTTCGACAGGTCACGGGTCATCGTTTTTCATCAGAAAATAGATTTTTTGGACTGTAGAAAAATTGATTCAAAATGTCAATTGGATTGTGCCTCGTGTTGAATAAGTACTTTTTAAAGCCTCAATGTGACCAAAATTGCCATTTTTACAGCCTTTTTCTCCTACTCAGAAGCTTCTATTTCAACCAATTTCAGGCATTACAATGACTCTAAACACACTTATTGTAGTTCCAAAAGTGATAATTCACATGCAGTAGTCATTTACAGTCCACAAATAAAACATTAAAAAATTACCATTTCTGACCATCTGGAGAAAGTTCGACAGGTCACGGGTCATCGTTTTTCATCAGAAAATAGATTTTTTGGACTGTAGAAAAATTCATTCAAAATGTCATTTGGATTGTGCCTCGTGTTGAATAAGTACTTTTTAAAGCCTCAATGTGACCAAAATTGCCATTTTTACAGCCTTTTTCTCCTACTCAGAAGCTTCTATTTCGACCAATTTCAGGCATTAAAATGACTCTAAACACACTTATTTTAGTTCCAAAAGTGATAATTCACATGCAGTAGTCATTTACAGTCAAAAAATAAAACATTAAAAAATTACCATTTCTGACCATCTGGAGAAAGTTCGACAGGTCACGGGTCATCGTTTTTCATCAGAAAATTGATTTTATGGACTGTAGAAAAATTGATACAAAATGTCAATTGGATTGGGCCTCGTGTTGAATAACTACTTTTTAAAGCCCCAATGTGACCAAAATTGCCATTTTTACAGCCTTTTTCTCCTACTCAGAAGCTTCTATTTCGACCAATTTCAGGGATTAAAATGACTCTAAACACACTTATTGTAGTTCCAAAAGTGATAATTCACATGCAGTAGTCATTTACAGTCCAAAAATAAAACATTAAAAAATTACAACTTTTGACCATCTTGAGAAAGTTCGACAGGTCACGGGTCATCGTTTTTCATCAGAAAATTGATTTTTTGGACTGTAGAAAAATTCATTCAAAATGTCATTTGGATTGTGACTCGTGTTGAATAAGTACTTTTTAAAGCCTCAATGTGACCAAAATTGCCATTTTTACAGCCTTTTTCAACTACTCAGAAGCTTCTATTTCGACGAATTTCAGGCATTAAAATGACTCTAAACACACTTATTTTAGTTCCAAAAGTGATAATTCACATGCAGTAGTCATTTACAGTCAAAAAATAAAACATTAAAAAATTACCATTTCTGACCATCTGGAGAAAGTTTGACAGGTCACGGGTCATCGTTTTTCATCAGAAAATTGATTTTTTGGACTGTTGAAAAATTGATTCAAAAATGTCAATTGGATTGGGCCTCGTGTTGAATAACTACTTTTTAAAGCCCCAATGTGACCAAAATTGCCATTTTTACAGCCTTTTTCTCCTACTCAGAAGCTTCTATTTTGACCAATTTCAGGCATTGAAATGACTCTAAACACACTTATTTTAGTTCCAAAAGTGATAATTCACATGCAGTAGTCATTTACAGTCAAAAAATAAAACATTAAAAAATTACCATTTTTGACCATCTGGAGAAAGTTCGACAGGTCACGGGTCATCGTTTTTCATCAGAAAATTGATTTTTTGGACTGTAGAAAAATTCATTCAAAATGTCATTTGGATTGTGCCTCATGTTGAATAACTACGTTTTAAAGCCTCAATGTGACCAAAATTGCCATTTTTACAGCCTTTTTCTCCTACTCAGAAGCTTCTATTTCGACCAATTTCAGGCATTAAAATGACTCTAAACACACTTATTTTAGTTCCAAAAGTGATAATTCACATGCAGTAGTCATTTACAGTCAAAAAATAAAACATTAAACAATTACCATTTCTGACCATCTGGAGAAAGTTTGACAGGTCAAGGGTCATCGTTTTTCATCAGAAAATTGATTTTTTGGACCGTAGAAAAATTGATTCAAAATGTTATTTGGATTGTGCCACGTGTTGAATAAGTACTTTTTAAAGCCTCAATGTGACCAAAATTGCCATTTTACAGCCTTTTTCAACTACTCAGAAGCTTCTATTTCGACCAATTTCAGGCATTAAAATTACTCTAAACACACTTATTTTAGTTCCAAAAGTGATAATTCACATGCAGTAGTCATTTACAGTCAAAAAATAAAACATTAAAAAATTGCCATTTCTGACCATCTGGAGAAAGTTCGACAGGTCACGGGTCATTGTTTTTCATCAGAAAATTGATTTTTTGGACTGTAGAAAAATTGATTCAAAAATGTCAATTGGATTGGGCCTCGTGTTGAATAACTACTTTTTAAAGCCCCAATGTGACCAAAATTGCCATTTTTACAGCCTTTTTCTCCTACTCAGAAGCTTCTATTTCGACCAATTTCAGGCATTAAAATGACTCTAAACACACTTATTTTAGTTCCAAAAGTGATAATTCACATGCAGTAGTCATTTACAGTCAAAAAATAAAACATTAAAAAATTACCATTTCTGACCATCTGGAGAAAGTTCGACAGGTCACGGGTCATCGTTTTTCATCAGAAAATAGATTTTTTGGACTGTAGAAAAATTGATTCAAAATGTCAATTGGATTGTGCCTCGTGTTGAATAAGTACTTTTTAAAGCCTCAATGTGACCAAAATTGCCATTTTTACAGCCTTTTTCTCCTACTCAGAAGCTTCTATTTCAACCAATTTCAGGCATTACAATGACTCTAAACACACTTATCTTAGTTCCAAAAGTGATAATTCACATGCAGTTGTCATTTACAGTCAAAAAATAAAACATTAAAAAATTACCATTTCTGACCATCTGGAGAAAGTTCGACAGGTCACGGGTCATCGTTTTTCATCAGAAAATTGATTTTATGGACTGTAGAAAAATTGATTCAAAATGTCATTTGCATTGTGCCTCGTGTTGAATAACTACTTTTTAAAGCCTCAATGTGACCAAAATTGCCATTTTTACAGCCTTTTTCTCCTACTCAGAAGCTTCTATTTTGACCAATTTCAGGCATTAAAATTACTCTAAACACACTTATTTTAGTTCTAAAAGTGATAATTCACATGCAGTTGTCATTTACAGTCAAAAAATAAAACATTAAAAAATTACCATTTCTGACCATCTGGAGAAAGTTCGACAGGTCACGGGTCATCGTTTTTCATCAGAAAATTGATTTCATGGACTGTAGAAAAATTGATTCAAAATGTCATTTGGATTGTGCCTCGTGTTGAATAACTACTTTTTAAAGCCTCAATGTGACCAAAATTGCCATTTTTACAGCCTTTTTCTCCTACTCAGAAGCTTCTATTTCGACCAATTTCAGGCATTAAAATTACTCTAAACACACTTATTTTAGTTCCAAAAGTGATAATTCACATGCAGTAGTCATTTACAGTCAAAAAATAAAACATTAAAAATTTACCATTTCTGACCATCTGGAGAAAGTTCAACAGGTCACGGGTCATCGTTTTTCATCAGAAAATTGATTTTTTGGACTGTAGAAAAATTGATTCAAAATGTCATTTGGATTGTGCCTTGTGTTGAATAAGTACATTTTAAAGCCTCAATGTGACCAAAATTGCCATTTTTACAGCCTTTTTCTCCTACTCAGAAGCTTCTATTTCGACCAATTTCAGGCATTAAAATTACTCTAAACACACTTATTTTAGTTCCAAAAGTGATAATTCACATGCAGTAGTCATTTACAGTCAAAAAATAAAACATTAAAAAATTGCCATTTCTGACCATCTGGAGAAAGTTCGACAGGTCACGGGTCATTGTTTTTCATCAGAAAATTGATTTTTTGGACTGTAGAAAAATTGATTCAAAAATGTCAATTGGATTGGGCCTCGTGTTGAATAACTACTTTTTAAAGCCCCAATGTGACCAAAATTGCCATTTTTACAGCCTTTTTCTCCTACTCAGAAGCTTCTATTTCGACCAATTTCAGGCATTAAAATGACTCTAAAAACACCTATTTTATTTCCAAAAGTGATAATTCACATGCAGTAGTCATTTACAGTCAAAAAGTAAAACATTAAAAAATTACCATTTCTGACCATCTGGAGAAAGTTCAACAGGTGCCGGGTCATCGTTTTTCATCAGAAAATTGAGTTTTTTGGACTGTAGAAAAATTGATTCAAAATGTCATTTGGATTGTGCCTCGTGTTGAATAAGTACTTTTTAAAGCCTCAATGTGACCAAAATTGCCATTTTTACAGCCTTTTTCTCCTACTCAGAAGCTTCTATTTCGACCAATTTCAGGCATTAAAATGACTCTAAACACACTTATTTTAGTTCCAAAAGTGATAATTCACATGCAGTAGTCATTTACAGTCAAAAAATAAAACATTAAAAAATTACCATTTCTGACCATCTGGAGAAAGTTCGACAGGTCACGGGTCATCGTTTTTCATCAGAAAATAGATTTTTTGGACTGTAGAAAAATTGATTCAAAATGTCAATTGGATTGTGCCTCGTGTTGAATAAGTACTTTTTAAAGCCTCAATGTGACCAAAATTGCCATTTTTACAGCCTTTTTCTCCTACTCAGAAGCTTCTATTTCAACCAATTTCAGGCATTACAATGACTCTAAACACACTTATCTTAGTTCCAAAAGTGATAATTCACATGCAGTTGTCATTTACAGTCAAAAAATAAAACATTAAAAAATTACCATTTCTGACCATCTGGAGAAAGTTCGACAGGTCACGGGTCATCGTTTTTCATCAGAAAATTGATTTTATGGACTGTAGAAAAATTGATTCAAAATGTCATTTGCATTGTGCCTCGTGTTGAATAACTACTTTTTAAAGCCTCAATGTGACCAAAATTGCCATTTTTACAGCCTTTTTCTCCTACTCAGAAGCTTCTATTTCGACCAATTTCAGGCATTAAAATTACTCTAAACACACTTATTTTAGTTCCAAAAGTGATAATTCACATGCAGTAGTCATTTACAGTCAAAAAATAAAACATTAAAAATTTACCATTTCTGACCATCTGGAGAAAGTTCAACAGGTCACGGGTCATCGTTTTTCATCAGAAAATTGATTTTTTGGACTGTAGAAAAATTGATTCAAAATGTCATTTGGATTGTGCCTTGTGTTGAATAAGTACTTTTTAAAGCCTCAATGTGACCAAAATTGCCATTTTTACAGCCTTTTTCTCCTACTCAGAAGCTTCTATTTCGACCAATTTCAGGCATTAAAATGACTCTAAACACACTTATTTTAGTTCCAAAAGTGATAATTCACATGCAGTAGTCATTTACAGTCAAAAAATAAAACATTAAAAAATTACCATTTCTGACCATCTGGAGAAAGTTCGACAGGTCACGGGTCATCGTTTTTCATCAGAAAATAGATTTTTTGGACTGTAGAAAAATTGATTCGAAATGTCAATTGGATTGTGCCTTGTGTTGAATAAGTACTTTTTAAAGCCTCAATGTGACCAAAATTGCCATTTTTACAGCCTTTTTCTCCTACTCAGAAGCTTCTATTTCGACCAATTTCAGGCATTACAATGACTCTAAACACACTTATCTTAGTTCCAAAAGTGATAATTCACATGCAGTAGTCATTTACAGTCAAAAAATAAAACATTAAAAAATTACCATTTCTGACCATCTGGAGAAAGTTCGACAGGTCACGGGTCATCGTTTTTCATCAGAAAATAGATTTTTTGGACTGTAGAAAAATTGATTCAAAATGTTAATTGGATTGTGCCTCGTGTTGAATAAGTACTTTTTAAAGCCTCAATGTGACCAAAATTGCCATTTTTACAGCCTTTTTCTCCTACTCAGAAGCTTCTATTTCGACCAATTTCAGGCATTAAAATTACTCTAAACACACTTATTTTAGTTCCAAAAGTGATAATTCACATGCAGTAGTCATTTACAGTCAAAAAATAAAACATTAAAAATTTACCATTTCTGACCATCTGGAGAAAGTTCAACAGGTCACGGGTCATCGTTTTTCATCAGAAAATTGATTTTTTGGACTGTAGAAAAATTGATTCAAAATGTCATTTGGATTGTGCCTTGTGTTGAATAAGTACATTTTAAAGCCCCAATGTGACCAAAATTGCCATTTTTACAGCCTTTTTCTCCTACTCAGAAGCTTCTATTTTGACCAATTTCAGGCATTGAAATGACTCTAAACACACTTATTTTAGTTCCAAAAGTGATAATTCACATGCAGTAGTCATTTACAGTCAAAAAATAAAACATTAAAAAATTACCATTTCTGACCATCTGGAGAAAGTTCGACAGGTCACGGGTCATCGTTTTTCATCAGAAAATAGATTTTTTGGACTGTAGAAAAATTGATTCAAAATGTCAATTGGATTGTGCCTCGTGTTGAATAAGTACTTTTTAAAGCCTCAATGTGACCAAAATTGCCATTTTTACAGCCTTTTTCTCCTACTCAGAAGCTTCTATTTCAACCAATTTCAGGCATTACAATGACTCTAAACACACTTATCTTAGTTCCAAAAGTGATAATTCACATGCAGTTGTCATTTACAGTCAAAAAATAAAACATTAAAAAATTACCATTTCTGACCATCTGGAGAAAGTTCGACAGGTCACGGGTCATCGTTTTTCATCAGAAAATTGATTTTATGGACTGTAGAAAAATTGATTCAAAATGTCATTTGCATTGTGCCTCGTGTTGAATAACTACTTTTTAAAGCCTCAATGTGACCAAAATTGCCATTTTTACAGCCTTTTTCTCCTACTCAGAAGCTTCTATTTTGACCAATTTCAGGCATTAAAATTACTCTAAACACACTTATTTTAGTTCTAAAAGTGATAATTCACATGCAGTTGTCATTTACAGTCAAAAAATAAAACATTAAAAAATTACCATTTCTGACCATCTGGAGAAAGTTCGACAGGTCACGGGTCATCGTTTTTCATCAGAAAATTGATTTCATGGACTGTAGAAAAATTGATTCAAAATGTCATTTGGATTGTGCCTCGTGTTGAATAACTACTTTTTAAAGCCTCAATGTGACCAAAATTGCCATTTTTACAGCCTTTTTCTCCTACTCAGAAGCTTCTATTTCGACCAATTTCAGGCATTAAAATTACTCTAAACACACTTATTTTAGTTCCAAAAGTGATAATTCACATGCAGTAGTCATTTACAGTCAAAAAATAAAACATTAAAAATTTACCATTTCTGACCATCTGGAGAAAGTTCAACAGGTCACGGGTCATCGTTTTTCATCAGAAAATTGATTTTTTGGACTGTAGAAAAATTGATTCAAAATGTCATTTGGATTGTGCCTTGTGTTGAATAAGTACATTTTAAAGCCTCAATGTGACCAAAATTGCCATTTTTACAGCCTTTTTCTCCTACTCAGAAGCTTCTGTTTCGACCAATTTCAGGCATTAAAATGACTCTAAACACACTTATTTTAGTTCCAAAAGTGATAATTCACATGCAGTAGTCATTTACAGTCAAAAAATAAAACATTAAAAAATTACCATTTCTGACCATCTGGAGAAAGTTCGACAGGTCACGGGTCATCGTTTTTCATCAGAAAATAGATTTTTTGGACTGTAGAAAAATTGATTCAAAATGTTAATTGGATTGTGCCTCGTGTTGAATAAGTACTTTTTAAAGCCTCAATGTGACCAAAATTGCCATTTTTACAGCCTTTTTCTCCTACTCAGAAGCTTCTATTTCGACCAATTTCAGGCATTAAAATTACTCTAAACACACTTATTTTAGTTCCAAAAGTGATAATTCACATGCAGTAGTCATTTACAGTCAAAAAATAAAACATTAAAAATTTACCATTTCTGACCATCTGGAGAAAGTTCAACAGGTCACGGGTCATCGTTTTTCATCAGAAAATTGATTTTTTGGACTGTAGAAAAATTGATTCAAAATGTCATTTGGATTGTGCCTTGTGTTGAATAAGTACATTTTAAAGCCCCAATGTGACCAAAATTGCCATTTTTACAGCCTTTTTCTCCTACTCAGAAGCTTCTATTTTGACCAATTTCAGGCATTGAAATGACTCTAAACACACTTATTTTAGTTCCAAAAGTGATAATTCACATGCAGTAGTCATTTACAGTCAAAAAATAAAACATTAAAAAATTACCATTTTTGACCATCTGGAGAAAGTTCGACAGGTCACGGGTCATCGTTTTTCATCAGAAAATTGATTTTTTGGACTGTAGAAAAATTCATTCAAAATGTCATTTGGATTGTGCCTCATGTTGAATAACTACGTTTTAAAGCCTCAATGTGACCAAAATTGCCATTTTTACAGCCTTTTTCTCCTACTCAGAAGCTTCTATTTCGACCAATTTCAGGCATTAAAATGACTCTAAACACACTTATTTTAGTTCCAAAAGTGATAATTCACATGCAGTAGTCATTTACAGTCAAAAAATAAAACATTAAACAATTACCATTTCTGACCATCTGGAGAAAGTTTGACAGGTCAAGGGTCATCGTTTTTCATCAGAAAATTGATTTTTTGGACCGTAGAAAAATTGATTCAAAATGTTATTTGGATTGTGCCACGTGTTGAATAAGTACTTTTTAAAGCCTCAATGTGACCAAAATTGCCATTTTACAGCCTTTTTCAACTACTCAGAAGCTTCTATTTCGACCAATTTCAGGCATTAAAATTACTCTAAACACACTTATTTTAGTTCCGAAAGTGATAATTCACATGCAGTAGTCATTTACAGTCAAAAAATAAAACATTAAAAAATTGCCATTTCTGACCATCTGGAGAAAGTTCGACAGGTCACGGGTCATTGTTTTTCATCAGAAAATTGATTTTTTGGACTGTAGAAAAATTGATTCAAAAATGTCAATTGGATTGGGCCTCGTGTTGAATAACTACTTTTTAAAGCCCCAATGTGACCAAAATTGCCATTTTTACAGCCTTTTTCTCCTACTCAGAAGCTTCTATTTCGACCAATTTCAGGCATTAAAATGACTCTAAACACACTTATTTTAGTTCCAAAAGTGATAATTCACATGCAGTAGTCATTTACAGTCAAAAAATAAAACATTAAAAAATTACCATTTCTGACCATCTGGAGAAAGTTCGACAGGTCACGGGTCATCGTTTTTCATCAGAAAATAGATTTTTTGGACTGTAGAAAAATTGATTCAAAATGTCAATTGGATTGTGCCTCGTGTTGAATAAGTACTTTTTAAAGCCTCAATGTGACCAAAATTGCCATTTTTACAGCCTTTTTCTCCTACTCAGAAGCTTCTATTTCAACCAATTTCAGGCATTACAATGACTCTAAACACACTTATCTTAGTTCCAAAAGTGATAATTCACATGCAGTTGTCATTTACAGTCAAAAAATAAAACATTAAAAAATTACCATTTCTGACCATCTGGAGAAAGTTCGACAGGTCACGGGTCATCGTTTTTCATCAGAAAATTGATTTTATGGACTGTAGAAAAATTGATTCAAAATGTCATTTGCATTGTGCCTCGTGTTGAATAACTACTTTTTAAAGCCTCAATGTGACCAAAATTGCCATTTTTACAGCCTTTTTCTCCTACTCAGAAGCTTCTATTTTGACCAATTTCAGGCATTAAAATTACTCTAAACACACTTATTTTAGTTCTAAAAGTGATAATTCACATGCAGTTGTCATTTACAGTCAAAAAATAAAACATTAAAAAATTACCATTTCTGACCATCTGGAGAAAGTTCGACAGGTCACGGGTCATCGTTTTTCATCAGAAAATTGATTTCATGGACTGTAGAAAAATTGATTCAAAATGTCATTTGGATTGTGCCTCGTGTTGAATAACTACTTTTTAAAGCCTCAATGTGACCAAAATTGCCATTTTTACAGCCTTTTTCTCCTACTCAGAAGCTTCTATTTCGACCAATTTCAGGCATTAAAATTACTCTAAACACACTTATTTTAGTTCCAAAAGTGATAATTCACATGCAGTAGTCATTTACAGTCAAAAAATAAAACATTAAAAATTTACCATTTCTGACCATCTGGAGAAAGTTCAACAGGTCACGGGTCATCGTTTTTCATCAGAAAATTGATTTTTTGGACTGTAGAAAAATTGATTCAAAATGTCATTTGGATTGTGCCTTGTGTTGAATAAGTACATTTTAAAGCCTCAATGTGACCAAAATTGCCATTTTTACAGCCTTTTTCTCCTACTCAGAAGCTTCTATTTCGACCAATTTCAGGCATTAAAATTACTCTAAACACACTTATTTTAGTTCCAAAAGTGATAATTCACATGCAGTAGTCATTTACAGTCAAAAAATAAAACATTAAAAAATTGCCATTTCTGACCATCTGGAGAAAGTTCGACAGGTCACGGGTCATTGTTTTTCATCAGAAAATTGATTTTTTGGACTGTAGAAAAATTGATTCAAAAATGTCAATTGGATTGGGCCTCGTGTTGAATAACTACTTTTTAAAGCCCCAATGTGACCAAAATTGCCATTTTTACAGCCTTTTTCTCCTACTCAGAAGCTTCTATTTCGACCAATTTCAGGCATTAAAATGACTCTAAAAACACCTATTTTATTTCCAAAAGTGATAATTCACATGCAGTAGTCATTTACAGTCAAAAAGTAAAACATTAAAAAATTACCATTTCTGACCATCTGGAGAGAGTTCAACAGGTGCCGGGTCATCGTTTTTCATCAGAAAATTGAGTTTTTTGGACTGTAGAAAAATTGATTCAAAATGTCATTTGGATTGTGCCTCGTGTTGAATAAGTACTTTTTAAAGCCTCAATGTGACCAAAATTGCCATTTTTACAGCCTTTTTCTCCTACTCAGAAGCTTCTATTTCGACCAATTTCAGGCATTAAAATGACTCTAAACACACTTATTTTAGTTCCAAAAGTGATAATTCACATGCAGTAGTCATTTACAGTCAAAAAATAAAACATTAAAAAATTACCATTTCTGACCATCTGGAGAAAGTTCGACAGGTCACGGGTCATCGTTTTTCATCAGAAAATAGATTTTTTGGACTGTAGAAAAATTGATTCAAAATGTCAATTGGATTGTGCCTCGTGTTGAATAAGTACTTTTTAAAGCCTCAATGTGACCAAAATTGCCATTTTTACAGCCTTTTTCTCCTACTCAGAAGCTTCTATTTCAACCAATTTCAGGCATTACAATGACTCTAAACACACTTATCTTAGTTCCAAAAGTGATAATTCACATGCAGTTGTCATTTACAGTCAAAAAATAAAACATTAAAAAATTACCATTTCTGACCATCTGGAGAAAGTTCGACAGGTCACGGGTCATCGTTTTTCATCAGAAAATTGATTTTATGGACTGTAGAAAAATTGATTCAAAATGTCATTTGCATTGTGCCTCGTGTTGAATAACTACTTTTTAAAGCCTCAATGTGACCAAAATTGCCATTTTTACAGCCTTTTTCTCCTACTCAGAAGCTTCTATTTCGACCAATTTCAGGCATTAAAATTACTCTAAACACACTTATTTTAGTTCCAAAAGTGATAATTCACATGCAGTAGTCATTTACAGTCAAAAAATAAAACATTAAAAATTTACCATTTCTGACCATCTGGAGAAAGTTCAACAGGTCACGGGTCATCGTTTTTCATCAGAAAATTGATTTTTTGGACTGTAGAAAAATTGATTCAAAATGTCATTTGGATTGTGCCTTGTGTTGAATAAGTACTTTTTAAAGCCTCAATGTGACCAAAATTGCCATTTTTACAGCCTTTTTCTCCTACTCAGAAGCTTCTATTTCGACCAATTTCAGGCATTAAAATGACTCTAAACACACTTATTTTAGTTCCAAAAGTGATAATTCACATGCAGTAGTCATTTACAGTCAAAAAATAAAACATTAAAAAATTACCATTTCTGACCATCTGGAGAAAGTTCGACAGGTCACGGGTCATCGTTTTTCATCAGAAAATAGATTTTTTGGACTGTAGAAAAATTGATTCGAAATGTCAATTGGATTGTGCCTTGTGTTGAATAAGTACTTTTTAAAGCCTCAATGTGACCAAAATTGCCATTTTTACAGCCTTTTTCTCCTACTCAGAAGCTTCTATTTCGACCAATTTCAGGCATTACAATGACTCTAAACACACTTATCTTAGTTCCAAAAGTGATAATTCACATGCAGTTGTCATTTACAGTCAAAAAATAAAACATTAAAAAATTACCATTTCTGACCATCTGGAGAAAGTTCGACAGGTCACGGGTCATCGTTTTTCATCAGAAAATTGATTTTATGGACTGTAGAAAAATTGATTCAAAATGTCAATTGGATTGGGCCTCGTGTTGAATAACTACTTTTTAAAGCCCCAATGTGACCAAGATTGCCATTTTTACAGCCTTTTTCTCCTACTCAGAAGCTTCTATTTCGACCAATTTCAGGGATTACATCGACTCTAAACACACTTATTTTAGTTCCAAAAGTGATAATTCACATGCAGTAGTCATTTACAGTCCAAAAATAAAACATTAAAAAATTAAAATTTTTGACCATCTGGAGAAAGTTCGACAGGTCACGGGTCATCGTTTTTCATCAGAAAATTGATTTTTTGGACTGTAGAAAAATTCATTCAAAATGTCATTTGGATTGTGCCTCATGTTGAATAACTACTTTTTAAAGCCTCAATGTGACCAAAATTGCCATTTTTACAGCCTTTTTCTCCTACTCAGAAGCTTCTGTTTCGACCAATTTCAGGCATTAAAATGACTCTAAACACACTTATTTTAGTTCCAAAAGTGATAATTCACATGCAGTAGTCATTTACAGTCAAAAAATAAAACATTAAAAAATTACCATTTCTGACCATCTGGAGAAAGTTCGACAGGTCACGGGTCATCGTTTTTCATCAGAAAATAGATTTTTTGGACTGTAGAAAAATTGATTCAAAATGTTAATTGGATTGTGCCTCGTGTTGAATAAGTACTTTTTAAAGCCTCAATGTGACCAAAATTGCCATTTTTACAGCCTTTTTCTCCTACTCAGAAGCTTCTATTTCGACCAATTTCAGGCATTAAAATTACTCTAAACACACTTATTTTAGTTCCAAAAGTGATAATTCACATGCAGTAGTCATTTACAGTCAAAAAATAAAACATTAAAAATTTACCATTTCTGACCATCTGGAGAAAGTTCAACAGGTCACGGGTCATCGTTTTTCATCAGAAAATTGATTTTTTGGACTGCAGAAAAATTGATTCAAAATGTCATTTGGATTGTGCCTTGTGTTGAATAAGTACTTTTTAAAGCCTCAATGTGACCAAAATTGCCATTTTTACAGCCTTTTTCTCCTACTCAGAAGCTTCTATTTCGACCAATTTCAGGCATTAAAATGACTCTAAACACACTTATTTTAGTTCCAAAAGTGATAATTCACATGCAGTAGTCATTTACAGTCAAAAAATAAAACATTAAAAAATTACCATTTCTGACCATCTGGAGAAAGTTCGACAGGTCACGGGTCATCGTTTTTCATCAGAAAATAGATTTTTTGGACTGTAGAAAAATTGATTCGAAATGTCAATTGGATTGTGCCTTGTGTTGAATAAGTACTTTTTAAAGCCTCAATGTGACCAAAATTGCCATTTTTACAGCCTTTTTCTCCTACTCAGAAGCTTCTATTTCGACCAATTTCAGGCATTACAATGACTCTAAACACACTTATCTTAGTTCCAAAAGTGATAATTCACATGCAGTTGTCATTTACAGTCAAAAAATAAAACATTAAAAAATTACCATTTCTGACCATCTGGAGAAAGTTCGACAGGTCACGGGTCATCGTTTTTCATCAGAAAATTGATTTTATGGACTGTAGAAAAATTGATTCAAAATGTCAATTGGATTGGGCCTCGTGTTGAATAACTACTTTTTAAAGCCCCAATGTGACCAAAATTGCCATTTTTACAGCCTTTTTCTCCTACTCAGAAGCTTCTATTTCGACCAATTTCAGGGATTAAATCGACTCTAAACACACTTATTTTAGTTCCAAAAGTGATAATTCACATGCAGTAGTCATTTACAGTCCAAAAATAAAACATTAAAAAATTAAAATTTTTGACCATCTGGAGAAAGTTCGACAGGTCACGGGTCATCGTTTTTCATCAGAAAATTGATTTTTTGGACTGTAGAAAAATTCATTCAAAATGTGATTTGGATTGTGCCTCATGTTGAATAACTACTTTTTAAAGCCTCAATGTGACCAAAATTGCCATTTTTACAGCCTTTTTCTCCTACTCAGAAGCTTCTGTTTCGACCAATTTCAGGCATTAAAATGACTCTAAACACACTTATTTTAGTTCCAAAAGTGATAATTCACATGCAGTAGTCATTTACAGTCAAAAAATAAAACATTAAAAAATTACCATTTCTGACCATCTGGAGAAAGTTCGACAGGTCACGGGTCATCGTTTTTCATCAGAAAATTGATTTTATGGACTGTAGAAAAATTGATTCAAAATGTCAATTGGATTGGGCCTCGTGTTGAATAACTACTTTTTAAAGCCACAATGTGACCAAAATTGCCATTTTTACAGCCTTTTTCTACTACTCAGAAGCTTCTATTTCGACCAATTTCAGGCATGAAAATGACTCTAAACACACTTATTTTAGTTCCAACAGTGATAATTCACATGCAGTAGTTATTTACAGTCAAAAAATAAAACATTAAAAAATTAACATTTCTGACCATCTGGGGAAAGTTCAACAGGTCACGGGTCATCGTTTTTCATCAGAAAATTGATTTTTTGGACCGTAGAAAAATTGATTCAAAATGTTATTTGGATTGTGCCTTGTGTTGAATAAGTACTTTTTAAAGCCTCAATGTGACCAAAATTGCCATTTTTACAGCCTTTTTCAACTACTCAGAAGCTTCTATTTCGACCAATTTCAGGCATTAAAATTACTCTAAACACACTTATTTTAGTTCCAAAAGTGATAATTCACATGCAGTAGTCATTTACAGTCAAAAAATAAAACATTAAAAAATTACCATTTCTGACCATCTGGAGAAAGTTCGACAGGTCACGGGTCATCGTTTTTCATCAGAAAATAGATTTTTTGGACTGTAGAAAAATTGATTCAAAATGTCAATTGGATTGTGCCTCGTGTTGAATAAGTACTTTTTAAAGCCTCAATGTGACCAAAATTGCCATTTTTACAGCCTTTTTCTCCTACTCAGAAGCTTCTATTTCAACCAATTTCAGGCATTACAATGACTCTAAACACACTTATCTTAGTTCCAAAAGTGATAATTCACATGCAGTTGTCATTTACAGTCAAAAAATAAAACATTAAAAAATTACCATTTCTGACCATCTGGAGAAAGTTCGACAGGTCACGGGTCATCGTTTTTCATCAGAAAATTGATTTTATGGACTGTAGAAAAATTGATTCAAAATGTCAATTGGATTGGGCCTCGTGTTGAATAACTACTTTTTAAAGCCCCAATGTGACCAAAATTGCCATTTTTACAGCCTTTTTCTCCTACTCAGAAGCTTCTATTTCGACCAATTTCAGGGATTAAAATGACTCTAAACACACTTATTGTAGTTCCAAAAGTGATAATTCACATGCAGTAGTCATTTACAGTCCAAAAATAAAACATTAAAAAATTACAACTTTTGACCATCTTGAGAAAGTTCGACAGGTCACGGGTCATCGTTTTTCATCAGAAAATCGATTTTTTGGACTGTAGAAAAATTGATTCAAAATGTCAATTGGATTGGGCCTCGTGTTGAATAACTACTTTTTAAAGCCCCAATGTGACCAAAATTGCCATTTTTACAGCCTTTTTCTCCTACTCAGAGGCTTCTATTTCGACCAATTTCAGGCATTAAAATGACTCTAAACACACTTATTTTAGTTCCAAAAGTGATAATTCACATGCAGTAGTCATTTACAGTCAAAAAATAAAACATTAAAAAATTACCATTTCTGACCATCTGGAGAAAGTTCGACAGGTCACGGGTCATCGTTTTTCATCAGAAAATTGATTTTATGGACTGTAGAAAAATTGATTCAAAATGTCAATTGGATTGGGCCTCGTGTTGAATAACTACTTTTTAAAGCCACAATGTGACCAAAATTGCCATTTTTACAGCCTTTTTCTACTACTCAGAAGCTTCTATTTCGACCAATTTCAGGCATGAAAATGACTCTAAACACACTTATTTTAGTTCCAACAGTGATAATTCACATGCAGTAGTTATTTACAGTCAAAAAATAAAACATAAAAAAATTAACATTTCTGACCATCTGGGGAAAGTTCAACAGGTCACGGGTCATCGTTTTTCATCAGAAAATTGATTTTTTGGACCGTAGAAAAATTGATTCAAAATGTTATTTGGATTGTGCCTTGTGTTGAATAAGTACTTTTTAAAGCCTCAATGTGACCAAAATTGCCATTTTTACAGCCTTTTTCAACTACTCAGAAGCTTCTATTTCGACCAATTTCAGGGATTAAAATGACTCTAAACACACTTATTGTAGTTCCAAAAGTGATAATTCACATGCAGTAGTCATTTACAGTCCAAAAATAAAACATTAAAAAATTACAACTTTTGACCATCTTGAGAAAGTTCGACAGGTCACGGGTCATCGTTTTTCATCAGAAAATCGATTTTTTGGACTGTAGAAAAATTGATTCAAAATGTCAATTGGATTGGGCCTCGTGTTGAATAACTACTTTTTAAAGCCCCAATGTGACCAAAATTGCCATTTTTACAGCCTTTTTCTCCTACTCAGAGGCTTCTATTTCGACCAATTTCAGGCATTAAAATGACTCTAAACACACTTATTTTAGTTCCAAAAGTGATAATTCACATGCAGTAGTCATTTACAGTCAAAAAATAAAACATTAAAAAATTACCATTTCTGACCATCTGGAGAAAGTTCGACAGGTCACGGGTCATCGTTTTTCATCAGAAAATTGATTTTATGGACTGTAGAAAAATTGATTCAAAATGTCAATTGGGGGGCGTGGCCAAGATGGCGGGGTGAGCGGACGCTTCCTCCCGTAGCTCCTCCGGCCCGGCCAAGCTAAAGCCTTTTTGTTATGCTTTTCTCCCCCCGCTGAGGCTCAGCGCGGGAGAGGAGCGTGGCGGAACATCAGGGGCACACATCGGTGCTGTTTTGGTCCGGATCGCCCCGGGGGAACCCCCCCAAAGGTTCGTCTGAGATCAGGGGACGACGGCGGTGAGCCCGAGGGGCGGAGCGTATTGGAGAGCTGTCCGGGCGCCTCGGTTGGGCCTGGTGCTGAAAGCTGCGGTCTGGAGGGGATCTGGCCCGCCGCTCGACGGTGACTGAAGGAGCCTGGCGGGAAGGGGCCCGACGGTGTGGAGGGCTTGGGACGGGTGCCCCGGCACTCGGACTGGTGACGGCGACACCTGGCACTGCGGAGGCCCTGACCCCTAGCCGAGGTACGGCGGACTCCTTGTTGGGGCCGGATCATCTGGCCCCCTGCGCGTGACTAACGGGGGCCGGTGGTGGAACTTATTTCACGGCGGGGCACCTCGGAGGCCCCGGGGGTGTCGCCGGGCCTAGTCGGTGTGGCTTGCTCCGCCCGGCCGCCATTTTGTCCCCGAAGGAGCAGTGGTGGCGACCTCCGCTGAGCCCTGGATGCTGGCTGCACACGACCTCCCGATATTGCTGTCTTGACTACCGGAGGGATGAGCTGTTGGGACCCCCTCGCTGCGGCCCCCTTGGTTGTCTCACGCTAGCTCTTGCGGCTGACGGTGACCGGGCTCGGCCGCCATTTTGTCACCTGTGACGCAGCGACCTCACTTGTGGGGGATCCCCCGGCCCGAGTGCTTGCCGGCGGCTGAGCATCTCTGGGGCGCCTGGATCGGGGCCCGACTGCGGAGCTGACGATGGCTGGGAAAGGAGGCCCGAAGAAAGGGGACCGTACTCTGCCGGACATGCTTGGCAGGGCCCAGCACTTGCGGGACAGGACACAGCCCTCGCCGGGGCCCTCCCGGGCTCCGGCGGATGTGACTGGAGGGGAGCCACCCGTCACGAGGGCCTTCATGGAGGAACTGTTTAGCTCCCTCAGGGAGGACTTCCAGACACTGAAGCGGGAGGTGGCCAGCGAGGTCCGAGAAGTGCGCAGAGAGGTGGAGGGCCTAGGTGAGCGTGTGGAGGCGGTGGAGACGGAGGGCCAACAGCGAGCGGAGGAGATAGTCCACCTCCAGCAGGACGTTCTTCGCCTCCGGGAACAGTGTGTGGAGCTCCAGGCCCACTCTGAGGACCTCGAGAACAGATCTCGGAGGAACAACATCCGAGTGCGTGGCGTGCCGACTGCGGATGAGGGGTCCGATCTGGGGGGCTATCTGCGGGCCCTGTTCCGAGAAATCCTGGGGGAGGCCGCGGACTTTCCCATCAGCATCGACAGGGCGCATAGGGTTGGCCGCCAGCGCCAGCCATCGGCACCCCCACCGGACATTCTGGCCTTCCTGCCCGACTTTCCACTAAAGGAGCGTATCATGGCTGAAGCCCGCAGGAAACAGCCCCTGACCTTTCGGGATCGGCCGGTGGCGCTGTACCAGGACCTCTCTGCCATCACTCTACAGAAACGCAGGTCCTTTAGGATTGCCACTGACTTTTTGCGCGAGCATGAGACGCCGTACTCTTGGGGTCACCCCTTCCGCTTGATTTTTCGGTGGAACGGGGTATTGCATCAGCTACGCTCCTTGCAAGACATTTGTGGTGTCCTGGGGCTCACGGCAGCGGAGGAAGAGGGAGCTACGCCGTCGTGGAGGTCCTCGGAGGGACGGAATCGGCGGAGGTCATCGAGGCGGCGCTCAGCGACCAGTGCAGGGCGCCCGGACTCCCCTACCATTAGGGCGGACATGGCAGACGCCCTGAGGGCGGCGGCCGGGGACTCGATCGGCTCCTCTAGCGTGGCCTTGACGGCCTAACATACACTCCGGGGGGAGATGTCTTTAGCTTCTTAACATGCTTGGCACGGGGCGGGGGGGTTGGGGGGGAGCGGGCGGAGGTGAGTGGCTGGACGTCCACTTTGCTATTTTCTACGGACTTGCCCGTTTTGGGGCTTGACTGAGACTATGGGGTGTTTGAGTTTGGGGATGGCTAGTTGCCAAGGTTGTGTTTTGGGTGGGGGAGGGGGTTGTTTTGGGGTTGGGAAGGTCCCGTCCGATGTTGTCTTTGCCCGCTTTGTCTTGGCTTGTCCCGCGCTGCGGCCCCGCGCGCCCCACCCGCTGATTCCCTACCCATTGCATGGCGCTCCCGATCCCTGCGAGGAATGCCGGGCCTAAAGGTAGTGACCCTTAATGTTCAGGGTCTGAATAACCCGGTGAAGCGCAGGGCGATCCTGTCGTTGCTGGAGGGGACGCAGGCGGACATTTGCCTTTTGCAGGAGACACACTTATTGCCCCGAGACTGCCACAGGATGCGCTCTGCTAAGTTCCCCACCCAGTTCTTTTCCTCGGCAGCGAACAAGACGGCAGGGGTAGCCATTCTCCTAGCGAGCTCCTTTCGGGGGGAGGTGTTGCATAAGTGTGCTGAACAGAAGGGGAGGCTCCTTGCGTATCGCATGAGCCTGGGAGGCATAGCATTTACGGTTGGCTCCGTTTATAGCCCAAACGAGCACCAGGAGCGCTTCCTAGACTCCGCGCTGGTGGATGTCACTGCTTCCCCGGACCGACACGTTATCTTGGGCGGAGACCTCAACATTGTCTTTGACTCTGGGATGGACAGATCGGCGCAGCGCTTCCCGCAGACGGGGGAACTGTCCCAGGCTGGGAAGGCCCGAATTGCGGACATGGACCTGCATGATCTCTGGCGCTCCCTGCACCCCACGGATAGGGACTACTCTTTCTTCTCGCACGCACACCGCACTTACTCACGGCTGGACTACCTCCTGGTGAGTGGACCGATGCGTGCCGCTGCCACGGCGGCGGACATCGGGGTCCTGACCCTGTCTGACCACTCTCCAGTTATCGGCGTTTTCCAGTGGCCGGCGGCCTCCCCCTCTCGGGGGGTGTGGCGCCTCCGGGACACACTTCTACACAAAAAATCGGTGGTGCAACGCATCGGGGAGGTCATACAGGACTATCTCACTCACAATAGCAACACTGACACCTCGCAGGCGACACAGTGGGCGGCATTGAAGGCCGTCCTACGGGGGGAATTCATCTCTATCTCTGCAGCCGAGAATAAGGAGCGACAACTGAAGAGGGATGAGTTGACGGCTCAAGTTCGGGAGCTTGAGCAGGTCCACCGCCGTACGGGAGCGCTGAGGGTCTGGAGGCAGTTGAAGGCAGCGAGGAAGCTCCTCTCGGCTCTGGATCTTGATAGGGCGGAGTACGCCGCCTTACGTTTGAAACATGCCTACTACACTGGGGGGGACAGATGTGGCAAGCTCCTAGCACACCGGCTCCGGGTCGCGCAACAGCGCAGCGTCGTGAAAGAATTGGTGGGCGCGGACGGGGGGGTTGTCTCCGGGGACGCGGAAGTAGCGGAGTCTTTCCGCGGCTTCTACGAGGCGCTGTATGCTGAGGAGCCCTCCCCGCCACGGGAGACCGATAGCTATTTGGAGTCGGTGACCCTCCCGGTACTGGACCCGGCTCAGGCTGACCACCTGGAGCGGGACATCCATGTGGAGGAAGTGATTTCAGCTATTGCGCGGCTGAAACATGGCAAGGCCCCGGGCCCGGACGGGTTCACGTCGCTATTCTACAAGACTTTTTGCACGGCCGTGGCCCCTGTCCTTACGCGGCTGTTTAACTCTTTCTCCGCACCGGGAGCCATCCCTCCGGATCTCCTGAGGGCGACGGTCGCGGTAATCCCGAAGCCTGGGAAGGACCGGGCCCTTTGCGGCTCATACCGGCCCATCTCTCTCCTAAATGTCGACCTCAAGTTGTACACGGGGATTCTCGCAGCCAGGCTGGGTCCACACCTCCCCGACCTGGTGGAGGCGGACCAGGCTGGTTTTGTGCCCGGTAGACAGACGGTTGACAACACCAAGAGGGTGACACATGTTCTGGAGAAGGCCTCAAGGATCTCGGGGGAGCGGATGTTGTTGTCCGTTGATGCAGAGAAGGCCTTCGACAGAGTTCACTGGCCGTATCTTGAGCGGGTCCTTAAGAAACTGGGAATCGGCGATAAGTTCCGCACCATGGTATTTAATTGCTATAAGCATCCTTCAGCGTCGGTGCGGGTAAACGGGTGTAGCTCTGGTAGCTTTGCCATCGAGCGCGGCACGCGGCAGGGCTGCCCTCTCTCGCCGCTCCTGTTTGCCCTCTACATGGAGCCGTTTGCTCAGAGGATTCGTGACAATCCGGATGCTGTCGGGGTCCGGATGGGCCAGTACGTCCACACCGTCAGTCTCTATGCGGACGATGTCCTGCTGACTTTGGACGACCCTAGGAGGTCGCTGCCTACTTGCCTCCGAGAGTTGGACGCCTTCGCGGGGGTGGCCGGCTTCAAAATGAATATGAGCAAGTCGATGGCACTGGACGTGTCCCTGGCTGCGGAAACCAGGAGGGATCTTCAACGGCTCTTCCCCATGCAGTGGTCCTCGTCCACGGTGCCGTATCTGGGGATTCTGCTGGCGCCTACACTGTCGGAGATGGTTACGGCCAATTATGCCTCCCTCAGCAGGAAGATCAAGGACGAGCTTGGCCGCTGGAACAAGGGCCTGCTGTCCTGGCTGGGGCGAATCGCGGCGGTCAAAATGACGGTGCTGCCCCAGATACTATATCTTTTCCGGGCCCTTCCACTCCAACCCCCGGTGGGCTGGATACGACAAATGCAGGCTGACATCTCCCGCTTTGTTTGGCAGGGCCGCAGGCCACGCATGAAGAGGGTCCTCTCCACGCTTGCTCCGGAAGCGGGGGGTCTCGGCATTCCGGACCTCCGTAAGTACTTTCAGGCGGCACAGCTCCGCTATCTGGTGGAGTGGAGCAGGTGGGAGTCCGACAAACATTGGCTCTTCCAAGACCAGGCAGTGGCGGGCCGCACCTTACAAGAGGTTCCATTCCTGCGCCGCGCGCACCGCCCCGCTAATCTTTACGCTTCCTTTGTTACGCGGGTCCCCCTGCGTGTGTGGGACGCGGTCTGTGAGGCCCGGGGCCTTACCACCTTCCCTTCGCCGCTCACGCCCATTGCGGGCAACCCGGACTTCTCCCCTGGGATGGAGCCGGGGGTTTTCTCCCACTGGGTGCAGGCGGGCTGCAGGGCACTCTTCCAGATCTATGGCCCGGAAGGAGTGGTTCCTTTTCAGCAACTCCGCCAGGAGTTCGGCCTGACGGAGCTGGACAGATTGCGCTACATGCAAGTTCGGCATTGGGCCCTCCAGCCTCAGGTGCGTGCCGCCGCTGCCCGTCCAATTACACCGTATGAGCGGTGGTTGGCTACTCGGACCTCCGACGCTAAACTGATCACTGATCTGTACAAACACCTACAACCCCCGCCGTTTCACTACTACAATCCGGGGAGGGAGCGTTGGCACAGGGAATTGGGTAGGACACTCAGCCACAAGGAATGGGACAAAATTGCGTATCGGGCGCGGCACTCTGCATACCACACGGGCCTTACGGAAACCTTCACTAAAGTGTCCACATACTGGTACTACACCCCGGAGAGACTGTATGAAATGCATAGACACACTGACAAGGGGTGCTGGCGGAGCTGCGGGCAGGAAGGTACCCTTACACACATCCTATGGGATTGCCCAGTGCTGACCGCCTACTGGAAGGAAGTTCTGGACGAGGTGGATGAGCACTTTGGCATAGAGCTGCCGCGCCTCCCGGCGTATGTCCTGCTGGGCCTCCCCAATGACCTAATGTACCCACTGAAGTCCCGCAGGGGTAGGCAGATTGCGATAGCGCTGGGGTCTGCGGTTCAGAACATTCTGATCCACTGGCGCACATCCACCGCCCCCTCCATCACCGGTTGGTTGCACAGACTCTGGCATGTGCTGGGGATGGAGAAGCTGTCGCTTACGGTTGCGGGGGAGATAGACCAATTTGAGGAGCTATGGCAACCCTTTCTAGCGCTGCTGTCCACTGAATTCCGGGAGCTCACCTGCCCGAGGTATCTTAGGCTTCTCAGGCTGCGGCCGCCGGTGACCCCGGCGGACTAGCTTACATGTGAGATGGGGACCCCCGGCGGGGGGGGGGGGCTGTGCGGGGCTTCCTGGTTAGGGCTACTTTGCTGCGGGACCATAGGACGGGGGGAGGGGGGAGTGTTGTTGTTTTTGTACTGGGAGGATGGGGGATGGGAGGGGGGGGACTGTGTTCTGTTGAGGGGTTGATTGGGGGGGGTTTTATTGCTCTGCTTTTGGGTGTCGGATACGCGCGTGGGATTCCACAGCTTGTAATTCTAGCGTTCATTTACTGTGTTCTTCCCTCTGAGCCAACGCTTCACCTATTGCCAACCCTCTGGAGATGCATCCCTTCTTCTTTGACTGTATTCCACGTATCCTGCCTCCTGTCCCCCTCCCCCATGGTTTGTTTTGTCTCAATAAAAACGTTTTAAACACAAAATGTCAATTGGATTGGGCCTCGTGTTGAATAACTACTTTTTAAAGCCACAATGTGACCAAAATTGCCATTTTTACAGCCTTTTTCTACTACTCAGAAGCTTCTATTTCGACCAATTTCAGGCATGAAAATGACTCTAAACACACTTATTTTAGTTCCAACAGTGATAATTCACATGCAGTAGTTATTTACAGTCAAAAAATAAAACATTAAAAAATTAACATTTCTGACCATCTGGGGAAAGTTCAACAGGTCACGGGTCATCGTTTTTCATCAGAAAATTGATTTTTTGGACCGTAGAAAAATTGATTCAAAATGTTATTTGGATTGTGCCTTGTGTTGAATAAGTACTTTTTAAAGCCTCAATGTGACCAAAATTGCCATTTTTACAGCCTTTTTCAACTACTCAGAAGCTTCTATTTCGACCAATTTCAGGCATTAAAATTACTCTAAACACACTTATTTTAGTTCCAAAAGTGATAATTCACATGCAGTAGTCATTTACAGTCAAAAAATAAAACATTAAAAAATTGCCATTTCTGACCATCTGGAGAAAGTTCGACAGGTCACGGGTCATTGTTTTTCATCAGAAAATTGATTTTTTGGACTGTAGAAAAATTGATTCAAAAATGTCAATTGGATTGGGCCTCGTGTTGAATAACTACTTTTTAAAGCCCCAATGTGACCAAAATTGCCATTTTTACAGCCTTTTTCTCCTACTCAGAAGCTTCTATTTTGACCAATTTCAGGCATTAAAATGACTCTAAACACACTTATTTTAGTTCCAAAAGTGATAATTCACATGCAGTAGTCATTTACAGTCAAAAAATAAAACATTAAAAAATTACCATTTCTGACCATCTGGAGAAAGTTCGACAGGTCACGGGTCATCGTTTTTCATCAGAAAATAGATTTTTTGGACTGTAGAAAAATTGATTCAAAATGTCAATTGGATTGTGCCTCGTGTTGAATAAGTACTTTTTAAAGCCTCAATGTGACCAAAATTGCCATTTTTACAGCCTTTTTCTCCTACTCAGAAGCTTCTATTTCGACCAATTTCAGGCATTAAAATGACTCTAAACACACTTATTTTAGTTCCAAAAGTGATAATTCACATGCAGTAGTCATTTACAGTCAAAAAATAAAACATTAAAAAATTACCATTTCTGACCATCTGGAGAAAGTTCGACAGGTCACGGGTCATCGTTTTTCATCAGAAAATAGATTTTTTGGACTGTAGAAAAATTGATTCAAAATGTCAATTGGATTGTGCCTCGTGTTGAATAAGTACTTTTTAAAGCCTCAATGTGACCAAAATTGCCATTTTTACAGCCTTTTTCTCCTACTCAGAAGCTTCTATTTCAACCAATTTCAGGCATTACAATGACTCTAAACACACTTATTGTAGTTCCAAAAGTGATAATTCACATGCAGTAGTCATTTACAGTCCAAAAATAAAACATTAAAAAATTACCATTTCTGACCATCTGGAGAAAGTTCGACAGGTCACGGGTCATCGTTTTTCATCAGAAAATAGATTTTTTGGACTGTAGAAAAATTCATTCAAAATGTCATTTGGATTGTGCCTCGTGTTGAATAAGTACTTTTTAAAGCCTCAATGTGACCAAAATTGCCATTTTTACAGCCTTTTTCTCCTACTCAGAAGCTTCTATTTCGACCAATTTCAGGCATTAAAATGACTCTAAACACACTTATTTTAGTTCCAAAAGTGATAATTCACATGCAGTAGTCATTTACAGTCAAAAAATAAAACATTAAAAAATTACCATTTCTGACCATCTGGAGAAAGTTCGACAGGTCACGGGTCATCGTTTTTCATCAGAAAATTGATTTTATGGACTGTAGAAAAATTGATACAAAATGTCAATTGGATTGGGCCTCGTGTTGAATAACTACTTTTTAAAGCCCCAATGTGACCAAAATTGCCATTTTTACAGCCTTTTTCTCCTACTCAGAAGCTTCTATTTCGACCAATTTCAGGGATTAAAATGACTCTAAACACACTTATTGTAGTTCCAAAAGTGATAATTCACATGCAGTAGTCATTTACAGTCCAAAAATAAAACATTAAAAAATTACAACTTTTGACCATCTTGAGAAAGTTCGACAGGTCACGGGTCATCGTTTTTCATCAGAAAATTGATTTTTTGGACTGTAGAAAAATTCATTCAAAATGTCATTTGGATTGTGACTCGTGTTGAATAAGTACTTTTTAAAGCCTCAATGTGACCAAAATTGCCATTTTTACAGCCTTTTTCAACTACTCAGAAGCTTCTATTTCGACGAATTTCAGGCATTAAAATGACTCTAAACACACTTATTTTAGTTCCAAAAGTGATAATTCACATGCAGTAGTCATTTACAGTCAAAAAATAAAACATTAAAAAATTACCATTTCTGACCATCTGGAGAAAGTTCGACAGGTCACGGGTCATCGTTTTTCATCAGAAAATTGATTTTTTGGACTGTAGAAAAATTGATTCAAAATGTCAATTGGATTGGGCCTCGTGTTGAATAACTACTTTTTAAAGCCCCAATGTGACCAAAATTGCCATTTTTACAGCCTTTTTCTCCTACTCAGAGGCTTCTATTTCGACCAATTTCAGGCATTAAAATGACTCTAAACACACTTATTTTAGTTCCAAAAGTGATAATTCACATGCAGTAGTCATTTACAGTCAAAAAATAAAACATTAAAAAATTACCATTTCTGACCATCTGGAGAAAGTTTGACAGGTCACGGGTCATCGTTTTTCATCAGAAAATTGATTTTTTGGACTGTTGAAAAATTGATTCAAAAATGTCAATTGGATTGGGCCTCGTGTTGAATAACTACTTTTTAAAGCCCCAATGTGACCAAAATTGCCATTTTTACAGCCTTTTTCTCCTACTCAGAAGCTTCTATTTTGACCAATTTCAGGCATTGAAATGACTCTAAACACACTTATTTTAGTTCCAAAAGTGATAATTCACATGCAGTAGTCATTTACAGTCAAAAAATAAAACATTAAAAAATTACCATTTTTGACCATCTGGAGAAAGTTCGACAGGTCACGGGTCATCGTTTTTCATCAGAAAATTGATTTTTTGGACTGTAGAAAAATTCATTCAAAATGTCATTTGGATTGTGCCTCATGTTGAATAACTACGTTTTAAAGCCTCAATGTGACCAAAATTGCCATTTTTACAGCCTTTTTCTCCTACTCAGAAGCTTCTATTTCGACCAATTTCAGGCATTAAAATGACTCTAAACACACTTATTTTAGTTCCAAAAGTGATAATTCACATGCAGTAGTCATTTACAGTCAAAAAATAAAACATTAAACAATTACCATTTCTGACCATCTGGAGAAAGTTTGACAGGTCAAGGGTCATCGTTTTTCATCAGAAAATTGATTTTTTGGACCGTAGAAAAATTGATTCAAAATGTTATTTGGATTGTGCCTCGTGTTGAATAAGTACTTTTTAAAGCCTCAATGTGACCAAAATTGCCATTTTACAGCCTTTTTCAACTACTCAGAAGCTTCTATTTCGACCAATTTCAGGCATTAAAATTACTCTAAACACACTTATTTTAGTTCCAAAAGTGATAATTCACATGCAGTAGTCATTTACAGTCAAAAAATAAAACATTAAAAAATTGCCATTTCTGACCATCTGGAGAAAGTTCGACAGGTCACGGGTCATTGTTTTTCATCAGAAAATTGATTTTTTGGACTGTAGAAAAATTGATTCAAAAATGTCAATTGGATTGGGCCTCGTGTTGAATAACTACTTTTTAAAGCCCCAATGTGACCAAAATTGCCATTTTTACAGCCTTTTTCTCCTACTCAGAAGCTTCTATTTCGACCAATTTCAGGCATTAAAATGACTCTAAACACACTTATTTTAGTTCCAAAAGTGATAATTCACATGCAGTAGTCATTTACAGTCAAAAAATAAAACATTAAAAAATTACCATTTCTGACCATCTGGAGAAAGTTCGACAGGTCACGGGTCATCGTTTTTCATCAGAAAATAGATTTTTTGGACTGTAGAAAAATTGATTCAAAATGTCAATTGGATTGTGCCTCGTGTTGAATAAGTACTTTTTAAAGCCTCAATGTGACCAAAATTGCCATTTTTACAGCCTTTTTCTCCTACTCAGAAGCTTCTATTTCAACCAATTTCAGGCATTACAATGACTCTAAACACACTTATTGTAGTTCCAAAAGTGATAATTCACATGCAGTAGTCATTTACAGTCCAAAAATAAAACATTAAAAAATTACCATTTCTGACCATCTGGAGAAAGTTCGACAGGTCACGGGTCATCGTTTTTCATCAGAAAATAGATTTTTTGGACTGTAGAAAAATTCATTCAAAATGTCATTTGGATTGTGCCTCGTGTTGAATAAGTACTTTTTAAAGCCTCAATGTGACCAAAATTGCCATTTTTACAGCCTTTTTCTCCTACTCAGAAGCTTCTATTTCGACCAATTTCAGGCATTAAAATGACTCTAAACACACTTATTTTAGTTCCAAAAGTGATAATTCACATGCAGTAGTCATTTACAGTCAAAAAATAAAACATTAAAAAATTACCATTTCTGACCATCTGGAGAAAGTTCGACAGGTCACGGGTCATCGTTTTTCATCAGAAAATTGATTTTATGGACTGTAGAAAAATTGATACAAAATGTCAATTGGATTGGGCCTCGTGTTGAATAACTACTTTTTAAAGCCCCAATGTGACCAAAATTGCCATTTTTACAGCCTTTTTCTCCTACTCAGAAGCTTCTATTTCGACCAATTTCAGGGATTAAAATGACTCTAAACACACTTATTGTAGTTCCAAAAGTGATAATTCACATGCAGTAGTCATTTACAGTCCAAAAATAAAACATTAAAAAATTACAACTTTTGACCATCTTGAGAAAGTTCGACAGGTCACGGGTCATCGTTTTTCATCAGAAAATTGATTTTTTGGACTGTAGAAAAATTCATTCAAAATGTCATTTGGATTGTGACTCGTGTTGAATAAGTACTTTTTAAAGCCTCAATGTGACCAAAATTGCCATTTTTACAGCCTTTTTCAACTACTCAGAAGCTTCTATTTCGACGAATTTCAGGCATTAAAATGACTCTAAACACACTTATTTTAGTTCCAAAAGTGATAATTCACATGCAGTAGTCATTTACAGTCAAAAAATAAAACATTAAAAAATTACCATTTCTGACCATCTGGAGAAAGTTCGACAGGTCACGGGTCATCGTTTTTCATCAGAAAATTGATTTTTTGGACTGTAGAAAAATTGATTCAAAATGTCAATTGGATTGGGCCTCGTGTTGAATAACTACTTTTTAAAGCCCCAATGTGACCAAAATTGCCATTTTTACAGCCTTTTTCTCCTACTCAGAGGCTTCTATTTCGACCAATTTCAGGCATTAAAATGACTCTAAACACACTTATTTTAGTTCCAAAAGTGATAATTCACATGCAGTAGTCATTTACAGTCAAAAAATAAAACATTAAAAAATTACCATTTCTGACCATCTGGAGAAAGTTTGACAGGTCACGGGTCATCGTTTTTCATCAGAAAATTGATTTTTTGGACTGTTGAAAAATTGATTCAAAAATGTCAATTGGATTGGGCCTCGTGTTGAATAACTACTTTTTAAAGCCCCAATGTGACCAAAATTGCCATTTTTACAGCCTTTTTCTCCTACTCAGAAGCTTCTATTTTGACCAATTTCAGGCATTGAAATGACTCTAAACACACTTATTTTAGTTCCAAAAGTGATAATTCACATGCAGTAGTCATTTACAGTCAAAAAATAAAACATTAAAAAATTACCATTTTTGACCATCTGGAGAAAGTTCGACAGGTCACGGGTCATCGTTTTTCATCAGAAAATTGATTTTTTGGACTGTAGAAAAATTCATTCAAAATGTCATTTGGATTGTGCCTCATGTTGAATAACTACGTTTTAAAGCCTCAATGTGACCAAAATTGCCATTTTTACAGCCTTTTTCTCCTACTCAGAAGCTTCTATTTCGACCAATTTCAGGCATTAAAATGACTCTAAACACACTTATTTTAGTTCCAAAAGTGATAATTCACATGCAGTAGTCATTTACAGTCAAAAAATAAAACATTAAACAATTACCATTTCTGACCATCTGGAGAAAGTTTGACAGGTCAAGGGTCATCGTTTTTCATCAGAAAATTGATTTTTTGGACCGTAGAAAAATTGATTCAAAATGTTATTTGGATTGTGCCTCGTGTTGAATAAGTACTTTTTAAAGCCTCAATGTGACCAAAATTGCCATTTTACAGCCTTTTTCAACTACTCAGAAGCTTCTATTTCGACCAATTTCAGGCATTAAAATTACTCTAAACACACTTATTTTAGTTCCAAAAGTGATAATTCACATGCAGTAGTCATTTACAGTCAAAAAATAAAACATTAAAAAATTGCCATTTCTGACCATCTGGAGAAAGTTCGACAGGTCACGGGTCATTGTTTTTCATCAGAAAATTGATTTTTTGGACTGTAGAAAAATTGATTCAAAAATGTCAATTGGATTGGGCCTCGTGTTGAATAACTACTTTTTAAAGCCCCAATGTGACCAAAATTGCCATTTTTACAGCCTTTTTCTCCTACTCAGAAGCTTCTATTTCGACCAATTTCAGGCATTAAAATGACTCTAAACACACTTATTTTAGTTCCAAAAGTGATAATTCACATGCAGCAGTCATTTACAGTCAAAAAATAAAACATTAAAAAATTACCATTTCTGACCATCTGGAGAAAGTTCGACAGGTCACGGGTCATCGTTTTTCATCAGAAAATAGATTTTTTGGACTGTAGAAAAATTGATTCAAAATGTCAATTGGATTGTGCCTCGTGTTGAATAAGTACTTTTTAAAGCCTCAATGTGACCAAAATTGCCATTTTTACAGCCTTTTTCTCCTACTCAGAAGCTTCTATTTCAACCAATTTCAGGCATTACAATGACTCTAAACACACTTATCTTAGTTCCAAAAGTGATAATTCACATGCAGTTGTCATTTACAGTCAAAAAATAAAACATTAAAAAATTACCATTTCTGACCATCTGGAGAAAGTTCGACAGGTCACGGGTCATCGTTTTTCATCAGAAAATTGATTTTATGGACTGTAGAAAAATTGATTCAAAATGTCATTTGCATTGTGCCTCGTGTTGAATAACTACTTTTTAAAGCCTCAATGTGACCAAAATTGCCATTTTTACAGCCTTTTTCTCCTACTCAGAAGCTTCTATTTTGACCAATTTCAGGCATTAAAATTACTCTAAACACACTTATTTTAGTTCTAAAAGTGATAATTCACATGCAGTTGTCATTTACAGTCAAAAAATAAAACATTAAAAAATTACCATTTCTGACCATCTGGAGAAAGTTCGACAGGTCACGGGTCATCGTTTTTCATCAGAAAATTGATTTCATGGACTGTAGAAAAATTGATTCAAAATGTCATTTGGATTGTGCCTCGTGTTGAATAACTACTTTTTAAAGCCTCAATGTGACCAAAATTGCCATTTTTACAGCCTTTTTCTCCTACTCAGAAGCTTCTATTTCGACCAATTTCAGGCATTAAAATTACTCTAAACACACTTATTTTAGTTCCAAAAGTGATAATTCACATGCAGTAGTCATTTACAGTCAAAAAATAAAACATTAAAAATTTACCATTTCTGACCATCTGGAGAAAGTTCAACAGGTCACGGGTCATCGTTTTTCATCAGAAAATTGATTTTTTGGACTGTAGAAAAATTGATTCAAAATGTCATTTGGATTGTGCCTTGTGTTGAATAAGTACATTTTAAAGCCTCAATGTGACCAAAATTGCCATTTTTACAGCCTTTTTCTCCTACTCAGAAGCTTCTATTTTGACCAATTTCAGGCATTAAAATTACTCTAAACACACTTATTTTAGTTCTAAAAGTGATAATTCACATGCAGTTGTCATTTACAGTCAAAAAATAAAACATTAAAAAATTACCATTTCTGACCATCTGGAGAAAGTTCGACAGGTCACGGGTCATCGTTTTTCATCAGAAAATTGATTTCATGGACTGTAGAAAAATTGATTCAAAATGTCATTTGGATTGTGCCTCGTGTTGAATAACTACTTTTTAAAGCCTCAATGTGACCAAAATTGCCATTTTTACAGCCTTTTTCTCCTACTCAGAAGCTTCTATTTCGACCAATTTCAGACATTAAAATTACTCTAAACACACTTATTTTAGTTCCAAAAGTGATAATTCACATGCAGTAGTCATTTACAGTCAAAAAATAAAACATTAAAAATTTACCATTTCTGACCATCTGGAGAAAGTTCAACAGGTCACGGGTCATCGTTTTTCATCAGAAAATTGATTTTTTGGACTGTAGAAAAATTGATTCGAAATGTCAATTGGATTGTGCCTTGTGTTGAATAAGTACTTTTTAAAGCCTCAATGTGACCAAAATTGCCATTTTTACAGCCTTTTTCTCCTACTCAGAAGCTTCTATTTCGACCAATTTCAGGCATTACAATGACTCTAAACACACTTATCTTAGTTCCAAAAGTGATAATTCACATGCAGTTGTCATTTACAGTCAAAAAATAAAACATTAAAAAATTACCATTTCTGACCATCTGGAGAAAGTTCGACAGGTCACGGGTCATCGTTTTTCATCAGAAAATTGATTTTATGGACTGTAGAAAAATTGATTCAAAATGTCAATTGGATTGGGCCTCGTGTTGAATAACTACTTTTTAAAGCCCCAATGTGACCAAAATTGCCATTTTTACAGCCTTTTTCTCCTACTCAGAAGCTTCTATTTCGACCAATTTCAGGGATTAAAATGACTCTAAACACACTTATTTTAGTTCCAAAAGTGATAATTCACATGCAGTAGTCATTTACAGTCCAAAAATAAAACATTAAAAAATTACAACTTTTGACCATCTTGAGAAAGTTCGACAGGTCACGGGTCATCGTTTTTCATCAGAAAATTGATTTTTTGGACTGTAGAAAAATTCATTCAAAATGCCATTTGGATTGTGCCTCGTGTTGAATAAGTACTTTTTAAAGCCTCAATGTGACCAAAATTGCCATTTTTACAGCCTTTTTCAACTACTCAGAAGCTTCTATTTCGACAAATTTCAGGCATTAAAATGACTCTAAACACACTTATTTTAGTTCCAAAAGTGATAATTCACATGCAGTAGTCATTTACAGTCAAAAAATAAAACATTAAAAAATTACCATTTCTGACCATCTGGAGAAAGTTCGACAGGTCACGGGTCATCGTTTTTCATCAGAAAATCGATTTTTTGGACTGTAGAAAAATTGATTCAAAATGTCAATTGGATTGGGCCTCGTGTTGAATAACTACTTTTTAAAGCCCCAATGTGACCAAAATTGCCATTTTTACAGCCTTTTTCTCCTACTCAGAGGCTTCTATTTCGACCAATTTCAGGCATTAAAATGACTCTAAACACACTTATTTTAGTTCCAAAAGTGATAATTCACATGCAGTAGTCATTTACAGTCAAAAAATAAAACATTAAAAAATTACCAATTCTGACCATCTGGAGAAAGTTTGACAGGTCACGGGTCATCGTTTTTCATCAGAAAATTGATTTTTTGGACTGTAGAAAAATTGATTCAAAAATGTCAATTGGATTGGGCCTCATGTTGAATAACTACGTTTTAAAGCCTCAATGTGACCAAAATTGCCATTTTGACAGCCTTTTTCTCCTACTCAGAAGCTTCTATTTCGACCAATTTCAGGCATTAAAATGACTCTAAACACACTTATTTTAGTTCCAAAAGTGATAATTCACATGCAGTAGTCATTTACAGTCAAAAAATAAAACATTAAACAATTACCATTTCTGACCATCTGGACAAAGTTTGACAGGTCAAGGGTCATCGTTTTTCATCAGAAAATTGATTTTATGGACTGTAGAAAAATTGATTCAAAATGTCAATTGGATTGGGCCTCGTGTTGAATAACTACTTTTTAAAGCCACAATGTGACCAAAATTGCCATTTTTACAGCCTTTTTCTACTACTCAGAAGCTTCTATTTCGACCAATTTCAGGCATGAAAATGACTCTAAACACACTTATTTTAGTTCCAACAGTGATAATTCACATGCAGTAGTCATTTACAGCCAAAAAATAAAACATTAAAAAATTAACATTTCTGACCATCTGGAGAAAGTTAAACAGGTCACGGGTCATCGTTTTTCATCAGAAAATTGATTTTTTGGACCGTAGAAAAATTGATTCAAAATGTTATTTGGATTGTGCCTCGTGTTGAATAAGTACTTTTTAAAGCCTCAATGTGACCAAAATTGCCATTTTACAGCCTTTTTCAACTACTCAGAAGCTTCTATTTCGACCAATTTCAGGCATTAAAATTACTCTAAACACACTTATTTTAGTTCCAAAAGTGATAATTCACATGCAGTAGTCATTTACAGTCAAAAAATAAAACATTAAAAAATTGCCATTTCTGACCATCTGGAGAAAGTTGGACAGGTCACGGGTCATTGTTTTTCATCAGAAAATTGATTTTTTGGACTGTAGAAAAATTGATTCAAAAATGTCAATTGGATTGGGCCTCGTGTTGAATAACTACTTTTTAAAGCCCCAATGTGACCAAAATTGCCATTTTTACAGCCTTTTTCTCCTACTCAGAAGCTTCTATTTCGACCAATTTCAGGCATTAAAATGACTCTAAACACACGTATTTTAGTTCCAAAAGTGATAATTCACATGCGGTAGTCATTTACAGTCAAAAAGTAAAACATTAAAAAATTACCATTTCTGACCATCTGGAGAAAGTTCAACAGGTCACGGGTCATCGTTTTTCATCAGAAAATTGAGTTTTTTGGACTGTAGAAAAATTGATTCAAAATGTCATTTGGATTGTGCCTCGTGTTGAATAAGTACTTTTTAAAGCCTCAATGTGACCAAAATTGCCATTTTTACAGCCTTTTTCTCCTACTCAGAAGCTTCTATTTCGACCAATTTCAGGCATTAAAATGACTCTAAACACACTTATTTTAGTTCCAAAAGTGATAATTCACATGCAGTAGTCATTTACAGTCAAAAAATAAAACATTAAAAAATTACCATTTCTGACCATCTGGAGAAAGTTCGACAGGTCACGGGTCATCGTTTTTCATCAGAAAATAGATTTTTTGGACTGTAGAAAAATTGATTCAAAATGTCAATTGGATTGTGCCTCGTGTTGAATAAGTACTTTTTAAAGCCTCAATGTGACCAAAATTGCCATTTTTACAGCCTTTTTCTCCTACTCAGAAGCTTCTATTTCAACCAATTTCAGGCATTACAATGACTCTAAACACACTTATCTTAGTTCCAAAAGTGATAATTCACATGCAGTTGTCATTTACAGTCAAAAAATAAAACATTAAAAAATTACCATTTCTGACCATCTGGAGAAAGTTCGACAGGTCACGGGTCATCGTTTTTCATCAGAAAATTGATTTTATGGACTGTAGAAAAATTGATTCAAAATGTCATTTGCATTGTGCCTCGTGTTGAATAACTACTTTTTAAAGCCTCAATGTGACCAAAATTGCCATTTTTACAGCCTTTTTCTCCTACTCAGAAGCTTCTATTTCGACCAATTTCAGGCATTAAAATTACTCTAAACACACTTATTTTAGTTCCAAAAGTGATAATTCACATGCAGTAGTCATTTACAGTCAAAAAATAAAACATTAAAAAATTACCATTTCTGACCATCTGGAGAAAGTTCGACAGGTCACGGGTCATCGTTTTTCATCAGAAAATAGATTTTTTGGACTGTAGAAAAATTGATTCAAAATGTCAATTGGATTGTGCCTTGTGTTGAATAAGTACTTTTTAAAGCCTCAATGTGACCAAAATTGCCATTTTTACAGCCTTTTTCTCCTACTCAGAAGCTTCTATTTCGACCAATTTCAGGCATTACAATGACTCTAAACACACTTCTCTTAGTTCCAAAAGTGATAATTCACATGCAGTAGTCATTTACAGTCAAAAAATAAAACATTAAAAAATTAACATTTCTGACCATCTGGAGAAAGTTTGACAGGTCACGGGTCATCGTTTTTCATCAGAAAATTGATTTTTTGGACTGTAGAAAAATTGATTCAAAATGTCAATTGGATTGGGCCTCGTGTTGAATAACTACTTTTTAAAGCCCCAATGTGACCAAAATTGCCATTTTTACAGCCTTTTTCTCCTACTCAGAAGCTTCTATTTCGACCAATTTCAGGCATTAAAACGACTCTAAACACACTTATTTTAGTTCCAAAAGTGATAATTCACATGCAGTAGTCATTTACAGTCAAAAAATAAAACATTAAAAAATTACCATTTCTGACCATCTGGAGAAAGTTCGACAGGTCACGGGTCATCGTTTTTCATCAGAAAATTGATTTTATGGACTGTAGAAAAATTGATTCAAAATGTCAATTGGATTGGGCCTCGTGTTGAATAACTACTTTTTAAAGCCACAATGTGACCAAAATTGCCATTTTTACAGCCTTTTTCTACTACTCAGAAGCTTCTATTTTGACCAATTTCAGGCATTAAAATGACTCTAAACACACTTATTTTAGTTCCAAAAGTGATAATTCACATGCAGTAGTCATTTACAGTCAAAAAATAAAACATTAAAAAATTACCATTTCTGACCATCTGCAGAAAGTTCGACAGGTCACGGGTCATCGTTTTTCATCCGAAAATTGATTTTTTGGACTGTAGAAAAATTCATTCAAAATGTCATTTGGATTGTGCCTCGTGTTGAATAAGTACTTTTTAAAGCCTCAATGTGACCAAAATTGCCATTTTTACAGCCTTTTTCTCCTACTCAGAGGCTTCTATTTCGACCAATTTCAGGCATTAAAATGACTCTAAACACACTTATTTTAGTTCCAAAAGTGATAATTTACATGCAGTAGTCATTTACAGTCAAAAAATAAAACATTAAAAAATTAACATTTCTGACCATCTGGAGAAAGTTCGACAGGTCACGGGTCATCGTTTTTCATCAGAAAATTGATTTTTTGGACTGTAGAAAAATTGATTCAAAATGTCAATTGGATTGGGCCTCGTGTTGAATAACTACTTTTTAAAGCCCCAATGTGACCAAAATTGCCATTTTTACAGCCTTTTTCTCCTACTCAGAAGCTTCTATTTCGACCAATTTCAGGCATTAAAATGACTCTAAACACACTTATTTTAGTTCCAAAAGTGATAATTCACATGCAGTAGTCATTTACAGTCCAAAAATAAAACATTAAAAAATTAAAATTTTTGACCATCTGGAGAAAGTTCGACAGGTCACGGGTCATCGTTTTTCATCAGAAAATTGATTTTTGGACTGTAGAAAAATTCATTCAAAATGTCATTTGGATTGTGCCTCATGTTGAATAACTACTTTTTAAAGCCTCAATGTGACCAAAATTGCCATTTTTACAGCCTTTTTCTCCTACTCAGAAGCTTCTATTTCGACCAATTTCAGGCATTAAAATGACTCTAAACACACTTATTTTAGTTCCAAAAGTGATAATTCACATGCAGTAGTCATTTACAGTCAAAAAATAAAACATTAAAAAATTACCATTTCTGACCATCTGGAGAAAGTTCGACAGGTCACGGGTCATCGTTTTTCATCAGAAAATTGATTTTATGGACTGTAGAAAAATTGATTCAAAATGTCAATTGGATTGGGCCTCGTGTTGAATAACTACTTTTTAAAGCCACAATGTGACCAAAATTGCCATTTTTACAGCCTTTTTCTACTACTCAGAAGCTTCTATTTCGACAAATTTCAGGCATGAAAATGACTCTAAACACACTTATTTTAGTTCCAACAGTGATAATTCACATGCAGTAGTCATTTACAGTCAAAAAATAAAACATTAAAAAATTAACATTTCTGACCATCTGGGGAAAGTTCAACAGGTCACGGGTCATCGTTTTTCATCAGAAAATTGATTTTTTGGACCGTAGAAAAATTGATTCAAAATGTTATTTGGATTGTGCCTCGTGTTGAATAAGTACTTTTTAAAGCCTCAATGTGACCAAAATTGCCATTTTTACAGCCTTTTTCAACTACTCAGAAGCTTCTATTTCGACCAATTTCAGGCATTAAAATTACTCTAAACACACTTCTTTTAGTTCCAAAAGTGATAATTCACATGCAGTAGTCATTTACAGTCAAAAAATAAAACATTAAAAAATCCCATTGTTGACCATCTGGAGAAAGTTCGACAGGTCACGGGTCATCGTTTTTCATCAGAAAATAGATTTTTTGGACTGTAGAAAAATTGATTCAAAATGTCAATTGGATTGGGCCTCGTGTTGAATAACTATTTTTTAAAGCCCCAATGTGACCAAAATTGCCATTTTTACAGCCTTTTTCTCCTACTCAGAAGCTTCTATTTTGACCAATTTCAGGCATTAAAATGACTCTAAACACACTTATTTTAGTTCCAAAAGTGATAATTCACATGCAGTAGTCATTTACAGTCAAAAAATAAAACATTAAAAAATTACCATTTCTGACCATCTGGAGAAAGTTCGACAGGTCACGGGTCATCGTTTTTCATCAGAAAATAGATTTTTTGGACTGTAGAAAAATTGATTCAAAATGTCAATTGGATTGTGCCTCGTGTTGAAAAAGTACTTTTTAAAGCCTCAATGTGACCAAAATTGCCATTTTTACAGCCTTTTTCTCCTACTCAGAGGCTTCTATTTCGACCAATTTCAGGGATTAAAATGACTCTAAACACACCTATTTTAGTTCCAAAAGTGATAATTCACATGCAGTAGTCATTTACAGTCCAAAAATAAAACATTAAAAAATTACAATTTTTGACCATCTTGAGAAAGTTTGACAGGTCACGGGTCATCGTTTTTCATCAGAAAATTGATTTTTTGGACTGTAGAAAAATTCATTCAAAATGTCATTTGGCTTGTGCCTCTTGTTGAATAAGTACTTTTTAAAGCCTCAATGTGACCAAAATTGCCATTTTTACAGCCTTTTTCTCCTACTCAGAGACTTCTATTTCGACCAATTTCAGGCATTAAAATGACTCTAAACACACTTATTTTAGTTCCAAAAGTGATAATTCACATGCAGTAGTCATTTACAGTCAAAAAATAAAACATTAAAAAATTAACATTTCTGACCATCTGGAGAAAGTTCGACAGGTCACGGGTCATCGTTTTTCATCAGAAAATTGATTTTTTGGACTGTAGAAAAATTGATTCAAAATGTCAATTGGATTGGGCCTCGTGTTGAATAACTACTTTTTAAAGCCCCAATGTGACCAAAATTGCCATTTTTACAGCCTTTTTCTCCTACTCAGAAGCTTCTATTTCGACCAATTTCAGGCATTAAAACGACTCTAAACACACTTATTTTAGTTCCAAAAGTGATAATTCACATGCAGTAGTCATTTACAGTCAAAAAATAAAACATTAAAAAATTACCATTTCTGACCATCTGCAGAAAGTTCGACAGGTCACGGGTCATCGTTTTTCATCAGAAAATAGATTTTTTGGACTGTAGAAAAATTGATTCAAAATGTCAATTGGATTGTGCCTCGTGTTGAATAAGTACTTTTTAAAGCCTCAATGTGACCAAAATTGCCATTTTTACAGCCTTTTTCTCCTACTCAGAAGCTTCTATTTCGACCAATTTCAGGGATTAAAATGACTCTAAACACACTTATTTTAGTTCCAAAAGTGATAATTCACATGCAGTAGTCATTTACAGTCCAAAAATAAAACATTAAAAAATTACAATTTTTGACCATCTTGAGAAAGTTCGACAGGTCACGGGTCATCGTTTTTCATCAGAAAATTGATTTTTTGGACTGTAGAAAAATTCATTCAAAATGTCATTTGGGTTGTGCCTCGTGTTGAATAAGTACTTTTTAAAGCCTCAATGTGACCAAAATTGCCATTTTTACAGCCTTTTTCTCCTACTCAGAGGCTTCTATTTCGACCAATTTCAGGCATTAAAATGACTCTAAACACACTTATTTTAGTTCCAAAAGTGATAATTCACATGCAGTAGTCATTTACAGTCAAAAAATAAAACATTAAAAAATTAACATTTCTGACCATCTGGAGAAAGTTCGACAGGTCACGGGTCATCGTTTTTCATCAGAAAATTGATTTTTTGGACTGTAGAAAAATTGATTCAAAATGTCAATTGGATTGGGCCTCGTGTTGAATAACTACTTTTTAAAGCCACAATGTGACCAAAATTGCCATTTTTACAGCCTTTTTCTACTACTCAGAAGCTTCTATTTCGACCAATTTCAGGCATGAAAATGACTCTAAACACACTTCTTTTAGTTCCAAAAGTGATAATTCACATGCAGTAGTCATTTACAGTCAAAAAATAAAACATTAAAAAATTACCATTTCTGACCATCTAGAGAAAGTTCGACAGGTCACGGGTCATCGTTTTTCATCAGAAAATTGATTTTATGGACTGTAGAAAAATTGATTCAAAATGTCAATTGGATTGGGCCTCGTGTTGAATAACTACTTTTTAAAGCCACAATGTGACCAAAATTGCCATTTTTACAGCCTTTTTCTACTACTCAGAAGCTTCTATTTTGACCAATTTCAGGCATTAAAATGACTCTAAACACACTTATTTTAGTTCCAAAAGTGATAATTCACATGCAGTAGTCATTTACAGTCAAAAAATAAAACATTAAAAAATTACCATTTCTGACCATCTGCAGAAAGTTCGACAGGTCACGGGTCATCGTTTTTCATCAGAAAATTGATTTTTTGGACTGTAGAAAAATTCATTCAAAATGTCATTTGGATTGTGCCTCGTCTTGAATAAGTACTTTTTAAAGCCTCAATGTGACCAAAATTGCCATTTTTACAGCCTTTTTCTCCTACTCAGAGGCTTCTATTTCGACCAATTTCAGGCATTAAAATGACTCTAAACACACTTATTTTAGTTCCAAAAGTGATAATTTACATGCAGTAGTCATTTACAGTCAAAAAATAAAACATTAAAAAATTAACATTTCTGACCATCTGGAGAAAGTTCGACAGGTCACGGGTCATCGTTTTTCATCAGAAAATTGATTTTTTGGACTGTAGAAAAATTGATTCAAAATGTCAATTGGATTGGGCCTCGTGTTGAATAACTACTTTTTAAAGCCCCAATGTGACCAAAATTGCCATTTTTACAGCCTTTTTCTCCTACTCAGAAGCTTCTATTTCGACCAATTTCAGGCATTAAAACGACTCTAAACACACTTATTTTAGTTCCAAAAGTGATAATTCACATGCAGTAGTCATTTACAGTCCAAAAATAAAACTTTAAAAAATTAAAATTTTTGACCATCTGGAGAAAGTTCGACAGGTCACGGGTCATCGTTTTTCATCAGAAAATTGATTTTTGGACTGTAGAAAAATTCATTCAAAATGTCATTTGGATTGTGCCTCATGTTGAATAACTACTTTTTAAAGCCTCAATGTGACCAAAATTGCCATTTTTACAGCCTTTTTCTCCTACTCAGAAGCTTCTATTTCGACCAATTTCAGGCATTAAAATGACTCTAAACACACTTATTTTAGTTCCAAAAGTGATAATTCACATGCAGTAGTCATTTACAGTCAAAAAATAAAACATTAAAAAATTACCATTTCTGACCATCTGGAGAAAGTTCGACAGGTCACGGGTCATCGTTTTTCATCAGAAAATTGATTTTATGGACTGTAGAAAAATTGATTCAAAATGTCAATTGGATTGGGCCTCGTGTTGAATAACTACTTTTTAAAGCCACAATGTGACCAAAATTGCCATTTTTACAGCCTTTTTCTACTACTCAGAAGCTTCTATTTCGACCAATTTCAGGCATGAAAATGACTCTAAACACACCTATTTTAGTTCCAACAGTGATAATTCACATGCAGTAGCCATTTACAGTCAAAAAATAAAACATTAAAAAATTAACATTTCTGACCATCTGGGGAAAGTTCAACAGGTCACGGGTCATCGTTTTTCATCAGAAAATTGATTTTTTAGACCGTAGAAAAATTGATTCAAAATGTTATTTGGATTGTGCCTCGTGTTGAATAAGTACTTTTTAAAGCCTCAATGTGACCAAAATTGCCATTTTTACAGCCTTTTTCAACTACTCAGAAGCTTCTATTTCGACCAATTTCAGGCATTAAAATTACTCTAAACACACTTCTTTTAGTTCCAAAAGTGACAATTCACATGCAGTAGTCATTTACAGTCAAAAAATAAAACATTAAAAAATCCCATTGTTGACCATCTGGAGAAAGTTCGACAGGTCACGGGTCATCGTTTTTCATCAGAAAATAGATTTTTTGGACTGTAGAAAAATTGATTCAAAATGTCAATTGGATTGTGCCTCGTGTTGAATAAGTACTTTTTAAAGCCTCAATGTGACCAAAATTGCCATTTTTACAGCCTTTTTCTCCTACTCAGAGGCTTCTATTTCGACCAATTTCAGGCATTAAAATGACTCTAAACACACTTATTTTAGTTCCAAAAGTGATAATTCACATGCAGTAGTCATTTACAGTCAAAAAATAAAACATTAAAAAATTACCATTTCTGACCATCTGCAGAAAGTTCGACAGGTCACGGGTCATCGTTTTTCATCAGAAAATTGATTTTTTGGACTGTAGAAAAATTCATTCAAAATGTCATTTGGATTGTGCCTCGTGTTGAATAAGTACTTTTTAAAGCCTCAATGTGACCAAAATTGCCATTTTTACAGCCTTTTTCTCCTACTCAGAGGCTTCTATTTCGACCAATTTCAGGCATTAAAATGACTCTAAACACACTTATTTTAGTTCCAAAAGTGATAATTTACATGCAGTAGTCATTTACAGTCAAAAAATAAAACATTAAAAAATTAACATTTCTGACCATCTGGAGAAAGTTCGACAGGTCACGGGTCATCGTTTTTCATCAGAAAATTGATTTTTTGGACTGTAGAAAAATTGATTCAAAATGTCAATTGGATTGGGCCTCGTGTTGAATAACTACTTTTTAAAGCCCCAATGTGACCAAAATTGCCATTTTTACAGCCTTTTTCTCCTACTCAGAAGCTTGTATTTCGACCAATTTCAGGCATTAAAACGACTCTAAACACACTTATTTTAGTTCCAAAAGTGATAATTCACATGCAGTAGTCATTTACAGTCCAAAAATAAAACATTAAAAAATTAAAATTTTTGACCATCTGGAGAAAGTTCGACAGGTCACGGGTCATCGTTTTTCATCAGAAAATTGATTTTTGGAAAGTAGAAAAATTCATTCAAAATGTCATTTGGATTGTGCCTCATGTTGAATAACTACTTTTTAAAGCCTCAATGTGACCAAAATTGCCATTTTTACAGCCTTTTTCTCCTACTCAGAAGCTTCTATTTCGACCAATTTCAGGCATTAAAATGACTCTAAACACACTTATTTTAGTTCCAAAAGTGATAATTCACATGCAGTAGTCATTTACAGTCAAAAAATAAAACATTAAAAAATTACCATTTCTGACCATCTGGAGAAAGTTCGACAGGTCACGGGTCATCGTTTTTCATCAGAAAATTGATTTTATGGACTGTAGAAAAATTGATTCAAAATGTCAATTGGATTGGGCCTCGTGTTGAATAACTACTTTTTAAAGCCACAATGTGACCAAAATTGCCATTTTTACAGCCTTTTTCTACTACTCAGAAGCTTCTATTTCGACCAATTTCAGGCATGAAAATGACTCTAAACACACTTATTTTAGTTCCAACAGTGATAATTCACATTCAGTAGCCATTTACAGTCAAAAAATAAAACATTAAAAAATTAACATTTCTGACCATCTGGGGAAAGTTCAACAGGTCACGGGTCATCGTTTTTCATCAGAAAATTGATTTTTTAGACCGTAGAAAAATTGATTCAAAATGTTATTTGGATTGTGCCTCGTGTTGAATAAGTACTTTTTAAAGCCTCAATGAGACCGAAATTGCCATTTTTACAGCCTTTTTCAACTACTCAGAAGCTTCTATTTCGACCAATTTCAGGCATTAAAATTACTCTAAACACACTTCTTTTAGTTCCAAAAGTGACAATTCACATGCAGTAGTCATTTACAGTCAAAAAATAAAACATTAAAAAATCCCATTGTTGACCATCTGGAGAAAGTTCGACAGGTCACGGGTCATCGTTTTTCATCAGAAAATAGATTTTTTGGACTGTAGAAAAATTGATTCAAAATGTCAATTGGATTGTGCCTCGTGTTGAATAAGTACTTTTTAAAGCCTCAATGTGACCAAAATTGCCATTTTTACAGCCTTTTTCTCCTACTCAGAGGCTTCTATTTCGACCAATTTCAGGCATTAAAATGACTCTAAACACACTTATTTTAGTTCCAAAAGTGATAATTCACATGCAGTAGTCATTTACAGTCAAAAAATAAAACATTAAAAAATTAACATTTCTGACCATCTGGAGAAAGTTCGACAGGTCACGGGCCATCGTTTTTCATCAGAAAATTGATTTTTTGGACCGTAGAAAAATTGATTCAAAATGTTATTTGGATTGTGCCTCGTGTTGAATAAGTACTTTTTAAAGCCTCAATGTGACCAAAATTGCCATTTTTACAGCCTTTTTCAACTACTCAGAAGCTTCTATTTCGACCAATTTCAGGCATTAAAATTACTCTAAACACACTTCTTTTAGTTCCAAAAGTGACAATTCACATGCAGTAGTCATTTACAGTCAAAAAATAAAACATTAAAAAATCCCATTGTTGACCATCTGGAGAAAGTTCGACAGGTCACGGGTCATCGTTTTTCATCAGAAAATAGATTTTTTGGACTGTAGAAAAATTGATTCAAAATGTCAATTGGATTGTGCCTCGTGTTGAATAAGTACTTTTTAAAGCCTCAATGTGACCAAAATTGCCATTTTTACAGCCTTTTTCTCCTACTCAGAGGCTTCTATTTCGACCAATTTCAGGCATTAAAATGACTCTAAACACACTTATTTTAGTTCCAAAAGTGATAATTCACATGCAGTAGTCACTTACAGTCAAAAAATAAAACATTAAAAAATTAACATTTCTGACCATCTGGAGAAAGTTCGACAGGTCACGGGTCATCGTTTTTCATCAGAAAATTGATTTTTTGGACTGTAGAAAAATTGATTCAAAATGTCAATTGGATTGGGCCTCGTGTTGAATAACTACTTTTTAAAGCCCCAATGTGACCAAAATTGCCATTTTTACAGCCTTTTTCTCCTACTCAGAAGCTTCTATTTCGACCAATTTCAGGGATTAAAATGACTCTAAACACACTTATTTTAGTTCCAAAAGTGATAATTCACATGCAGTAGTCATTTACAGTCCAAAAATAAAACATTAAAAAATTACAATTTTTGACCATCTTGAGAAAGTTCGACAGGTCACGGGTCATCGTTTTTCATCAGAAAATTGATTTTTTGGACTGTAGAAAAATTCATTCAAAATGTCATTTGGATTGTGCCTCTTGTTGAATAAGTACTTTTTAAAGCCTCAATGTGACCAAAATTGCCATTTTTACAGCCTTTTTCTCCTACTCAGAGGCTTCTATTTCGACCAATTTCAGGCATTAAAATGACTCTAAACACACTTATTTTAGTTCCAAAAGTGATAATTCACATGCAGTAGTCATTTACAGTCAAAAAATAAAACATTAAAAAATTAACATTTCTGACCATCTGGAGAAAGTTTGACAGGTCACGGGTCATCGTTTTTCATCAGAAAATTGATTTTTTGGACTGTAGAAAAATTGATTCAAAATGTCAATTGGATTGGGCCTCGTGTTGAATAACTACTTTTTAAAGCCCCAATGTGACCAAAATTGCCATTTTTACAGCCTTTTTCTCCTACTCAGAAGCTTCTATTTCGACCAATTTCAGGCATTAAAACGACTCTAAACACACTTATTTTAGTTCCAAAAGTGATAATTCACATGCAGTAGTCATTTACAGTCAAAAAATAAAACATTAAAAAATTACCATTTCTGACCATCTGGAGAAAGTTCGACAGGTCACGGGTCATCGTTTTTCATCAGAAAATTGATTTTATGGACTGTAGAAAAATTGATTCAAAATGTCAATTGGATTGGGCCTCGTGTTGAATAACTACTTTTTAAAGCCACAATGTGACCAAAATTGCCATTTTTACAGCCTTTTTCTACTACTCAGAAGCTGCTATTTTGACCAATTTCAGGCATTAAAATGACTCTAAACACACTTATTTTAGTTCCAAAAGTGATAATTCACATGCAGTAGTCATTTACAGTCAAAAAATAAAACATTAAAAAATTACCATTTCTGACCATCTGCAGAAAGTTCGACAGGTCACGGGTCATCGTTTTTCATCAGAAAATAGATTTTTTGGACTGTAGAAAAATTGATTCAAAATGTCATTTGGATTGTGCCTCGTGTTGAATAAGTACTTTTTAAAGCCTCAATGTGACCAAAATTGCCATTTTTACAGCCTTTTTCTCCTACTCAGAGGCTTCTATTTCGACCAATTTCAGGCATTAAAATGACTCTAAACACACTTATTTTAGTTCCAAAAGTGATAATTTACATGCAGTAGTCATTTACAGTCAAAAAATAAAACATTAAAAAATTAACATTTCTGATCATCTGGAGAAAGTTTGACAGGTCACGGGTCATCGTTTTTCATCAGAAAATTGATTTTTTGGACTGTAGAAAAATTGATTCAAAATGTCAATTGGATTGGGCCTCGTGTTGAATAACTACTTTTTAAAGCCCCAATGTGACCAAAATTGCCATTTTTACAGCCTTTTTCTCCTACTCAGAAGCTTCTATTTCGACCAATTTCAGGCATTAAAACGACTCTAAACACACTTATTTTAGTTCCAAAAGTGATAATTCACATGCAGTAGTCATTTACAGTCCAAAAATAAAACATTAAAAAATTAAAATTTTTGACCATCTGGAGAAAGTTCGACAGGTCACGGGTCATCGTTTTTCATCAGAAAATTGATTTTTGGACTGTAGAAAAATTCATTCAAAATGTCATTTGGATTGTGCCTCATGTTGAATAACTACTTTTTAAAGCCTCAATGTGACCAAAATTGCCATTTTTACAGCCTTTTTCTCCTACTCAGAAGCTTCTATTTCGACCAATTTCAGGCATTAAAATGACTCTAAACACACTTATTTTAGTTCCAAAAGTGATAATTCACATGCAGTAGTCATTTACAGTCAAAAAATAAAACATTAAAAAATTACCATTTCTGACCATCTGGAGAAAGTTCGACAGGTCACGGGTCATCGTTTTTCATCAGAAAATTGATTTTATGGACTGTAGAAAAATTGATTCAAAATGTCAATTGGATTGGGCCTCGTGTTGAATAACTACTTTTTAAAGCCACAATGTGACCAAAATTGCCATTTTTACAGCCTTTTTCTACTACTCAGAAGCTTCTATTTCGACCAATTTCAGGCATGAAAATGACTCTAAACACACTTCTTTTAGTTCCAAAAGTGACAATTCAAATGCAGTAGTCATTTACAGTCAAAAAATAAAACATTAAAAAATCCCATTGTTGACCATCTGGAGAAAGTTCGACAGGTCACGGGTCATCGTTTTTCATCAGAAAATAGATTTTTTGGACTGTAGAAAAATTGATTCAAAATGTCAATTGGATTGGGCCTCGTGTTGAATAACTACTTTTTAAAGCCCCAATGTGACCAAAATTGCCATTTTTACAGCCTTTTTCTCCTACTCAGAAGCTTCTATTTTGACCAATTTCAGGCATTAAAATGACTCTAAACACACTTATTTTAGTTCCAAAAGTGATAATTCACATGCAGTAGCCATTTACAGTCAAAAAATAAAACATTAAAAAATTACCATTTCTGACCATCTGGAGAAAGTTCGACAGGTCACGGGTCATCGTTTTTCATCAGAAAATAGATTTTTTGGACTGTAGAAAAATTGATTCAAAATGTCAATTGGATTGGGCCTCGTGTTGAATAACTACTTTTTAAAGCCCCAATGTGACCAAAATTGCCATTTTTACAGCCTTTTTCTCCTACTCAGAAGCTTCTATTTCGACCAATTTCAGGGATTAAAATGACTCTAAACACACTTATTTTAGTTCCAAAAGTGATAATTCACATGCAGTAGTCATTTACAGTCCAAAAATAAAACATTAAAAAATTACAATTTTTGACCATCTTGAGAAAGTTCGACAGGTCACGGGTCATCATTTTTCATCAGAAAATTGATTTTTTGGACTGTAGAAAAATTCATTCAAAATGTCATTTGGATTGTGCCTCTTGTTGAATAAGTACTTTTTAAAGCCTCAATGTGACCAAAATTGCCATTTTTACAGCCTTTTTCTCCTACTCAGAGGCTTCTATTTCGACCAATTTCAGGCATTAAAATGACTCTAAACACACTTATTTTAGTTCCAAAAGTGATAATTCACATGCAGTAGTCATTTACAGTCAAAAAATAAAACATTAAAAAATTAACATTTCTGACCATCTGGAGAAAGTTTGACAGGTCACGGGTCATCGTTTTTCATCAGAAAATTGATTTTTTGGACTGTAGAAAAATTGATTCAAAATGTCAATTGGATTGGGCCTCGTGTTGAATAACTACTTTTTAAAGCCCCAATGTGACCAAAATTGCCATTTTTACAGCCTTTTTCTCCTACTCAGAAGCTTCTATTTCGACCAATTTCAGGCATTAAAACGACTCTAAACACACTTATTTTAGTTCCAAAAGTGATAATTCACATGCAGTAGTCATTTACAGTCAAAAAATAAAACATTAAAAAATTACCATTTCTGACCATCTGGAGAAAGTTCGACAGGTCACGGGTCATCGTTTTTCATCAGAAAATTGATTTTATGGACTGTAGAAAAATTGATTCAAAATGTCAATTGGATTGGGCCTCGTGTTGAATAACTACTTTTTAAAGCCACAATGTGACCAAAATTGCCATTTTTACAGCCTTTTTCTACTACTCAGAAGCTTCTATTTTGACCAATTTCAGGCATTAAAATGACTCTAAACACACTTATTTTAGTTCCAAAAGTGATAATTCACATGCAGTAGTCATTTACAGTCAAAAAATAAAACATTAAAAAATTACCATTTCTGACCATCTGCAGAAAGTTCGACAGGTCACGGGTCATCGTTTTTCATCAGAAAATAGATTTTTTGGACTGTAGAAAAATTGATTCAAAATGTCAATTGGATTGTGCCTCGTGTTGAATAAGTACTTTTTAAAGCCTCAATGTGACCAAAATTGCCATTTTTACAGCCTTTTTCTCCTACTCAGAGGCTTCTATTTCGACCAATTTCAGGCATTAAAATGACTCTAAACACACTTATTTTAGTTCCAAAAGTGATAATTCACATGCAGTAGTCATTTACAGTCAAAAAATAAAACATTAAAAAATTAACATTTCTGACCATCTGGAGAAAGTTCGACAGGTCACGGGTCATCGTTTTTCATCAGAAAATTGATTTTTTGGACCGTAGAAAAATTGATTCAAAATGTTATTTGGATTGTGCCTCGTGTTGAATAAGTACTTTTTAAAGCCTCAATGTGACCAAAATTGCCATTTTTACAGCCTTTTTCAACTACTCAGAAGCTTCTATTTCGACCAATTTCAGGCATTAAAATTACTCTAAACACACTTCTTTTAGTTCCAAAAGTGACAATTCACATGCAATAGTCATTTACAGTCAAAAAATAAAACATTAAAAAATACCATTGTTGACCATCTGGAGAAAGTTCGACAGGTCACGGGTCATCGTTTTTCATCAGAAAATAGATTTTTTGGACTGTAGAAAAATTGATTCAAAATGTCAATTGGATTGTGCCTCGTGTTGAATAAGTACTTTTTAAAGCCTCAATGTGACCAAAATTGCCATTTTTACAGCCTTTTTCTCCTACTCAGAGGCTTCTATTTCGACCAATTTCAGGCATTAAAATGACTCTAAACACACTTATTTTAGTTCCAAAAGTGATAATTCACATGCAGTAGTCATTTACAGTCAAAAAATAAAACATTAAAAAATTACCATTTCTGACCATCTGCAGAAAGTTCGACAGGTCACGGGTCATCGTTTTTCATCAGAAAATAGATTTTTTGGACTGTAGAAAAATTGATTCAAAATGTCATTTGGATTGTGCCTCGTGTTGAATAAGTACTTTTTAAAGCCTCAATGTGACCAAAATTGCCATTTTTACAGCCTTTTTCTCCTACTCAGAGGCTTCTATTTCGACCAATTTCAGGCATTAAAATGACTCTAAACACACTTATTTTAGTTCCAAAAGTGATAATTTACATGCAGTAGTCATTTACAGTCAAAAAATAAAACATTAAAAAATTAACATTTCTGACCATCTGGAGAAAGTTTGACAGGTCACGGGTCATCGTTTTTCATCAGAAAATTGATTTTTTGGACTGTAGAAAAATTGATTCAAAATGTCAATTGGATTGGGCCTCGTGTTGAATAACTACTTTTTAAAGCCCCAATGTGACCAAAATTGCCATTTTTACAGCCTTTTTCTCCTACTCAGAAGCTTCTATTTCGACCAATTTCAGGCATTAAAACGACTCTAAACACACTTATTTTAGTTCCAAAAGTGATAATTCACATGCAGTAGTCATTTACAGTCCAAAAATAAAACATTAAAAAATTAAAATTTTTGACCATCTGGAGAAAGTTCGACAGGTCACGGGTCATCGTTTTTCATCAGAAAATTGATTTTTGGACTGTAGAAAAATTCATTCAAAATGTCATTTGGATTGTGCCTCATGTTGAATAACTACTTTTTAAAGCCTCAATGTGACCAAAATTGCCATTTTTACAGCCTTTTTCTCCTACTCAGAAGCTTCTATTTCGACCAATTTCAGGCATTAAAATGACTCTAAACACACTTATTTTAGTTCCAAAAGTGATAATTCACATGCAGTAGTCATTTACAGTCAAAAAATAAAACATTAAAAAATTACCATTTCTGACCATCTGGAGAAAGTTCGACAGGTCACGGGTCATCGTTTTTCATCAGAAAATTGATTTTATGGACTGTAGAAAAATTGATTCAAAATGTCAATTGGATTAGGCCTCGTGTTGAATAACTACTTTTTAAAGCCACAATGTGACCAAAATTGCCATTTTTACAGCCTTTTTCTACTACTCAGAAGCTTCTATTTCGACCAATTTCAGGCATGAAAATGACTCTAAACACACTTCTTTTAGTTCCAAAAGTGACAATTCAAATGCAGTAGTCATTTACAGTCAAAAAATAAAACATTAAAAAATCCCATTGTTGACCATCTGGAGAAAGTTCGACAGGTCACGGGTCATCGTTTTTCATCAGAAAATAGATTTTTTGGACTGTAGAAAAATTGATTCAAAATGTCAATTGGATTGGGCCTCGTGTTGAATAACTACTTTTTAAAGCCCCAATGTGACCAAAATTGCCATTTTTACAGCCTTTTTCTCCTACTCAGAAGCTTCTATTTTGACCAATTTCAGGCATTAAAATGACTCTAAACACACTTATTTTAGTTCCAAAAGTGATAATTCACATGCAGTAGCCATTTACAGTCAAAAAATAAAACATTAAAAAATTACCATTTCTGACCATCTGGAGAAAGTTCGACAGGTCACGGGTCATCGTTTTTCATCAGAAAATAGATTTTTTGGACTGTAGAAAAATTGATTCAAAATGTCAATTGGATTGTGCCTCGTGTTGAATAAGTACTTTTTAAAGCCTCAATGTGACCAAAATTGCCATTTTTACAGCCTTTTTCTCCTACTCAGAGGCTTCTATTTCGACCAATTTCAGGCATTAAAATGACTCTAAACACACTTATTTTAGTTCCAAAAGTGATAATTCACATGCAGTAGTCATTTACAGTCAAAAAATAAAACATTAAAAAATTAACATTTCTGACCATGTGGAGAAAGTTCGACAGGTCACGGGTCATCGTTTTTCATCAGAAAATTGATTTTTTGGACTGTAGAAAAATTGATTCAAAATGTCAATTGGATTGGGCCTCGTGTTGAATAACTACTTTTTAAAGCCCCAATGTGACCAAAATTGCCATTTTTACAGCCTTTTTCTCCTACTCAGAAGCTTCTATTTCGACCAATTTCAGGGATTAAAATGACTCTAAACACACTTATTTTAGTTCCAAAAGTGATAATTCACATGCAGTAGTCATTTACAGTCCAAAAATAAAACATTAAAAAATTACAATTTTTGACCATCTTGAGAAAGTTCGACAGGTCACGGGTCATCATTTTTCATCAGAAAATTGATTTTTTGGACTGTAGAAAAATTCATTCAAAATGTCATTTGGATTGTGCCTCTTGTTGAATAAGTACTTTTTAAAGCCTCAATGTGACCAAAATTGCCATTTTTACAGCCTTTTTCTCCTACTCAGAGGCTTCTATTTCGACCAATTTCAGGCATTAAAATGACTCTAAACACACTTATTTTAGTTCCAAAAGTGATAATTCACATGCAGTAGTCATTTACAGTCAAAAAATAAAACATTAAAAAATTAACATTTCTGACCATCTGGAGAAAGTTTGACAGGTCACGGGTCATCGTTTTTCATCAGAAAATTGATTTTTTGGACTGTAGAAAAATTGATTCAAAATGTCAATTGGATTGGGCCTCGTGTTGAATAACTACTTTTTAAAGCCCCAATGTGACCAAAATTGCCATTTTTACAGCCTTTTTCTCCTACTCAGAAGCTTCTATTTCGACCAATTTCAGGCATTAAAACGACTCTAAACACACTTATTTTAGTTCCAAAAGTGATAATTCACATGCAGTAGTCATTTACAGTCAAAAAATAAAACATTAAAAAATTACCATTTCTGACCATCTGGAGAAAGTTCGACAGGTCACGGGTCATCGTTTTTCATCAGAAAATTGATTTTATGGACTGTAGAAAAATTGATTCAAAATGTCATTTGGATTGTGCCTCTTGTTGAATAAGTACTTTTTAAAGCCTCAATGTGACCAAAATTGCCATTTTTACAGCCTTTTTCTCCTACTCAGAGGCTTCTATTTCGACCAATTTCAGGCATTAAAATGACTCTAAACACACTTATTTTAGTTCCAAAAGTGATAATTCACATGCAGTAGTCATTTACAGTCAAAAAATAAAACATTAAAAAATTAACATTTCTGACCATCTGGAGAAAGTTTGACAGGTCACGGGTCATCGTTTTTCATCAGAAAATTGATTTTTTGGACTGTAGAAAAATTGATTCAAAATGTCAATTGGATTGGGCCTCGTGTTGAATAACTACTTTTTAAAGCCCCAATGTGACCAAAATTGCCATTTTTACAGCCTTTTTCTCCTACTCAGAAGCTTCTATTTCGACCAATTTCAGGCATTAAAACGACTCTAAACACACTTATTTTAGTTCCAAAAGTGATAATTCACATGCAGTAGTCATTTACAGTCAAAAAATAAAACATTAAAAAATTACCATTTCTGACCATCTGGAGAAAGTTCGACAGGTCACGGGTCATCGTTTTTCATCAGAAAATTGATTTTATGGACTGTAGAAAAATTGATTCAAAATGTCAATTGGATTGGGCCTCGTGTTGAATAACTACTTTTTAAAGCCACAATGTGACCAAAATTGCCATTTTTACAGCCTTTTTCTACTACTCAGAAGCTTCTATTTTGACCAATTTCAGGCATTAAAATGACTCTAAACACACTTATTTTAGTTCCAAAAGTGATAATTCACATGCAGTAGTCATTTACAGTCAAAAAATAAAACATTAAAAAATTACCATTTCTGACCATCTGCAGAAAGTTCGACAGGTCACGGGTCATCGTTTTTCATCAGAAAATAGATTTTTTGGACTGTAGAAAAATTGATTCAAAATGTCAATTGGATTGTGCCTCGTGTTGAATAAGTACTTTTTAAAGCCTCAATGTGACCAAAATTGCCATTTTTACAGCCTTTTTCTCCTACTCAGAGGCTTCTATTTCGACCAATTTCAGGCATTAAAATGACTCTAAACACACTTATTTTAGTTCCAAAAGTGATAATTCACATGCAGTAGTCATTTACAGTCAAAAAATAAAACATTAAAAAATTAACATTTCTGACCATCTGGAGAAAGTTCGACAGGTCACGGGTCATCGTTTTTCATCAGAAAATTGATTTTTTGGACCGTAGAAAAATTGATTCAAAATGTTATTTGGATTGTGCCTCGTGTTGAATAAGTACTTTTTAAAGCCTCAATGTGACCAAAATTGCCATTTTTACAGCCTTTTTCAACTACTCAGAAGCTTCTATTTCGACCAATTTCAGGCATTAAAATTACTCTAAACACACTTCTTTTAGTTCCAAAAGTGACAATTCACATGCAGTAGTCATTTACAGTCAAAAAATAAAACATTAAAAAATCCCATTGTTGACCATCTGGAGAAAGTTCGACAGGTCACGGGTCATCGTTTTTCATCAGAAAATAGATTTTTTGGACTGTAGAAAAATTGATTCAAAATGTCAATTGGATTGTGCCTCGTGTTGAATAAGTACTTTTTAAAGCCTCAATGTGACCAAAATTGCCATTTTTACAGCCTTTTTCTCCTACTCAGAGGCTTCTATTTCGACCAATTTCAGGCATTAAAATGACTCTAAACACACTTATTTTAGTTCCAAAAGTGATAATTCACATGCAGTAGTCATTTACAGTCCAAAAATAAAACATTAAAAAATTACAATTTTTGACCATCTTGAGAAAGTTCGACAGGTCACGGGTCATCGTTTTTCATCAGAAAATTGATTTTTTGGACTGTAGAAAAATTCATTCAAAATGTCATTTGGATTGTGCCTCTTGTTGAATAAGTACTTTTTAAAGCCTCAATGTGACCAAAATTGCCATTTTTACAGCCTTTTTCTCCTACTCAGAGGCTTCTATTTCGACCAATTTCAGGCATTAAAATGACTCTAAACACACTTATTTTAGTTCCAAAAGTGATAATTCACATGCAGTAGTCATTTACAGTCAAAAAATAAAACATTAAAAAATTAACATTTCTGACCATCTGGAGAAAGTTTGACAGGTCACGGGTCATCGTTTTTCATCAGAAAATTGATTTTTTGGACTGTAGAAAAATTGATTCAAAATGTCAATTGGATTGGGCCTCGTGTTGAATAACTACTTTTTAAAGCCCCAATGTGACCAAAATTGCCATTTTTACAGCCTTTTTCTCCTACTCAGAAGCTTCTATTTCGACCAATTTCAGGCATTAAAACGACTCTAAACACACTTATTTTAGTTCCAAAAGTGATAATTCACATGCAGTAGTCATTTACAGTCAAAAAATAAAACATTAAAAAATTACCATTTCTGACCATCTGGAGAAAGTTCGACAGGTCACGGGTCATCGTTTTTCATCAGAAAATTGATTTTATGGACTGTAGAAAAATTGATTCAAAATGTCAATTGGATTGGGCCTCGTGTTGAATAACTACTTTTTAAAGCCACAATGTGACCAAAATTGCCATTTTTACAGCCTTTTTCTACTACTCAGAAGCTTCTATTTTGACCAATTTCAGGCATTAAAATGACTCTAAACACACTTATTTTAGTTCCAAAAGTGATAATTCACATGCAGTAGTCATTTACAGTCAAAAAATAAAACATTAAAAAATTACCATTTCTGACCATCTGCAGAAAGTTCGACAGGTCACGGGTCATCGTTTTTCATCAGAAAATAGATTTTTTGGACTGTAGAAAAATTGATTCAAAATGTCATTTGGATTGTGCCTCGTGTTGAATAAGTACTTTTTAAAGCCTCAATGTGACCAAAATTGCCATTTTTACAGCCTTTTTCTCCTACTCAGAGGCTTCTATTTCGACCAATTTCAGGCATTAAAATGACTCTAAACACACTTATTTTAGTTCCAAAAGTGATAATTTACATGCAGTAGTCATTTACAGTCAAAAAATAAAACATTAAAAAATTAACATTTCTGACCATCTGGAGAAAGTTCGACAGGTCACGGGTCATCGTTTTTCATCAGAAAATTGATTTTTTGGACTGTAGAAAAATTGATTCAAAATGTCAATTGGATTGGGCCTCGTGTTGAATAACTACTTTTTAAAGCCCCAATGTGACCAAAATTGCCATTTTTACAGCCTTTTTCTCCTACTCAGAAACTTCTATTTCGACCAATTTCAGGCATTAAAACGACTCTAAACACACTTATTTTAGTTCCAAAAGTGATAATTCACATGCAGTAGTCATTTACAGTCCAAAAATAAAACATTAAAAAATTAAAATTTTTGACCATCTGGAGAAAGTTCGACAGGTCACGGGTCATCGTTTTTCATCAGAAAATTGATTTTTGGACTGTAGAAAAATTCATTCAAAATGTCATTTGGATTGTGCCTCATGTTGAATAACTACTTTTTAAAGCCTCAATGTGACCAAAATTGCCATTTTTACAGCCTTTTTCTCCTACTCAGAAGCTTCTATTTCGACCAATTTCAGGCATTAAAATGACTCTAAACACACTTATTTTAGTTCCAAAAGTGATAATTCACATGCAGTAGTCATTTACAGTCAAAAAATAAAACATTAAAAAATTACAATTTCTGACCATCTGGAGAAAGTTCGACAGGTCACGGGTCATCGTTTTTCATCAGAAAATTGATTTTATGGACTGTAGAAAAATTGATTCAAAATGTCAATTGGATTGGGCCTCGTGTTGAATAACTACTTTTTAAAGCCACAATGTGACCAAAATTGCCATTTTTACAGCCTTTTTCTACTACTCAGAAGCTTCTATTTCGACCAATTTCAGGCATGAAAATGACTCTAAACACACTTCTTTTAGTTCCAAAAGTGACAATTCAAATGCAGTAGTCATTTACAGTCAAAAAATAAAACATTAAAAAATCCCATTGTTGACCATCTGGAGAAAGTTCGACAGGTCACGGGTCATCGTTTTTCATCAGAAAATAGATTTTTTGGACTGTAGAAAAATTGATTCAAAATGTCAATTGGATTGGGCCTCGTGTTGAATAACTACTTTTTTTAAAGCCCCAATGTGACCAAAATTGCCATTTTTACAGCCTTTTTCTCCTACTCAGAAGCTTCTATTTTGACCAATTTCAGGCATTAAAATGACTCTAAACACACTTATTTTAGTTCCAAAAGTGATAATTCACATGCAGTAGCCATTTACAGTCAAAAAATAAAACATTAAAAAATTACCATTTCTGACCATCTGGAGAAAGTTCGACAGGTCACGGGTCATCGTTTTTCATCAGAAAATAGATTTTTTGGACTGTAGAAAAATTGATTCAAAATGTCAATTGGATTGTGCCTCGTGTTGAATAAGTACTTTTTAAAGCCTCAATGTGACCAAAATTGCCATTTTTACAGCCTTTTTCTCCTACTCAGAGGCTTCTATTTCGACCAATTTCAGGCATTAAAATGACTCTAAACACACTTATTTTAGTTCCAAAAGTGATAATTCACATGCAGTAGTCATTTACAGTCAAAAAATAAAACATTAAAAAATTAACATTTCTGACCATCTGGAGAAAGTTCGACAGGTCACGGGTCATCGTTTTTCATCAGAAAATTGATTTTTTGGACTGTAGAAAAATTGATTCAAAATGTCAATTGGATTGGGCCTCGTGTTGAATAACTACTTTTTAAAGCCCCAATGTGACCAAAATTGCCATTTTTACAGCCTTTTTCTCCTACTCAGAAGCTTCTATTTCGACCAATTTCAGGGATTAAAATGACTCTAAACACACTTATTTGAGTTCCAAAAGTGATAATTCACATGCAGTAGTCATTTACAGTCCAAAAATAAAACATTAAAAAATTACAATTTTTGACCATCTTGAGAAAGTTCGACAGGTCACAGGTCATCATTTTTCATCAGAAAATTGATTTTTTGGACTGTAGAAAAATTGATTCAAAATGTCAATTGGATTGTGCCTCGTGTTGAATAAGTACTTTTTAAAGCCTCAATGTGACCAAAATTGCCATTTTTACAGCCTTTTTCTCCTACTCAGAGGCTTCTATTTCGACCAATTTCAGGCATTAAAATGACTCTAAACACACTTATTTTAGTTCCAAAAGTGATAATTCACATGCAGTAGTCATTTACAGTCAAAAAATAAAACATTAAAAAATTAACATTTCTGACCATCTGGAGAAAGTTCGACAGGTCACGGGTCATCGTTTTTCATCAGAAAATTGATTTTTTGGACCGTAGAAAAATTGATTCAAAATGTTATTTGGATTGTGCCTCGTGTTGAATAAGTACTTTTTAAAGCCTCAATGTGACCAAAATTGCCATTTTTACAGCCTTTTTCAACTACTCAGAAGCTTCTATTTCGACCAATTTCAGGCATTAAAATTACTCTAAACACACTTCTTTTAGTTCCAAAAGTTACAATTCACATGCAGTAGTCATTTACAGTCAAAAAATAAAACATTAAAAAATCCCATTGTTGACCATCTGGAGAAAGTTCGACAGGTCACGGGTCATCGTTTTTCATCAGAAAATAGATTTTTTGGACTGTAGAAAAATTGATTCAAAATGTCAATTGGATTGTGCCTCGTGTTGAATAAGTACTTTTTAAAGCCTCAATGTGACCAAAATTGCCATTTTTACAGCCTTTTTCTCCTACTCAGAGGCTTCTATTTCGACCAATTTCAGGCATTAAAATGACTCTAAACACACTTATTTTAGTTCCAAAAGTGATAATTCACATGCAGTAGTCATTTACAGTCCAAAAATAAAACATTAAAAAATTACAATTTTTGACCATCTTGAGAAAGTTCGACAGGTCACGGGTCATCGTTTTTCATCAGAAAATTGATTTTTTGGACTGTAGAAAAATTCATTCAAAATGTCATTTGGATTGTGCCTCTTGTTGAATAAGTACTTTTTAAAGCCTCAATGTGACCAAAATTGCCATTTTTACAGCCTTTTTCTCCTACTCAGAGGCTTCTATTTCGACCAATTTCAGGCATTAAAATGACTCTAAACACACTTATTTTAGTTCCAAAAGTGATAATTCACATGCAGTAGTCATTTACAGTCAAAAAATAAAACATTAAAAAATTAACATTTCTGACCATCTGGAGAAAGTTTGACAGGTCACGGGTCATCGTTTTTCATCAGAAAATTGATTTTTTGGACTGTAGAAAAATTGATTCAAAATGTCAATTGGATTGGGCCTCGTGTTGAATAACTACTTTTTAAAGCCCCAATGTGACCAAAATTGCCATTTTTACAGCCTTTTTCTCCTACTCAGAAGCTTCTATTTCGACCAATTTCAGGCATTAAAACGACTCTAAACACACTTATTTTAGTTCCAAAAGTGATAATTCACATGCAGTAGTCATTTACAGTCAAAAAATAAAACATTAAAAAATTACCATTTCTGACCATCTGGAGAAAGTTCGACAGGTCACGGGTCATCGTTTTTCATCAGAAAATTGATTTTATGGACTGTAGAAAAATTGATTCAAAATGTCAATTGGATTGGGCCTCGTGTTGAATAACTACTTTTTAAAGCCACAATGTGACCAAAATTGCCATTTTTACAGCCTTTTTCTACTACTCAGAAGCTTCTATTTTGACCAATTTCAGGCATTAAAATGACTCTAAACACACTTATTTTAGTTCCAAAAGTGATAATTCACATGCAGTAGTCATTTACAGTCAAAAAATAAAACATTAAAAAATTACCATTTCTGACCATCTGCAGAAAGTTCGACAGGTCACGGGTCATCGTTTTTCATCAGAAAATAGATTTTTTGGACTGTAGAAAAATTGATTCAAAATGTCATTTGGATTGTGCCTCGTGTTGAATAAGTACTTTTTAAAGCCTCAATGTGACCAAAATTGCCATTTTTACAGCCTTTTTCTCCTACTCAGAGGCTTCTATTTCGACCAATTTCAGGCATTAAAATGACTCTAAACACACTTATTTTAGTTCCAAAAGTGATAATTTACATGCAGTAGTCATTTACAGTCAAAAAATAAAACATTAAAAAATTAACATTTCTGACCATCTGGAGAAAGTTCGACAGGTCACGGGTCATCGTTTTTCATCAGAAAATTGATTTTTTGGACTGTAGAAAAATTGATTCAAAATGTCAATTGGATTGGGCCTCGTGTTGAATAACTACTTTTTAAAGCCCCAATGTGACCAAAATTGCCATTTTTACAGCCTTTTTCTCCTACTCAGAAGCTTCTATTTCGACCAATTTCAGGCATTAAAACGACTCTAAACACACTTATTTTAGTTCCAAAAGTGATAATTCACATGCAGTAGTCATTTACAGTCCAAAAATAAAACATTAAAAAATTAAAATTTCTGACCATCTGGAGAAAGTTCGACAGGTCACGGGTCATCGTTTTTCATCAGAAAATTGATTTTTTGGACTGTAGAAAAATTGATTCAAAATGTCAATTGGATTGGGCCTCGTGTTGAATAACTACTTTTTAAAGCCACAATGTGACCAAAATTGCCATTTTTACAGCCTTTTTCTACTACTCAGAAGCTTCTATTTCGACCAATTTCAGGCATGAAAATGACTCTAAACACACTTCTTTTAGTTCCAAAAGTGACAATTCAAATGCAGTAGTCATTTACAGTCAAAAAATAAAACATTAAAAAATCCCATTGTTGACCATCTGGAGAAAGTTCGACAGGTCACGGGTCATCGTTTTTCATCAGAAAATAGATTTTTTGGACTGTAGAAAAATTGATTCAAAATGTCAATTGGATTGGGCCTCGTGTTGAATAACTACTTTTTTTAAAGCCCCAATGTGACCAAAATTGCCATTTTTACAGCCTTTTTCTCCTACTCAGAAGCTTCTATTTTGACCAATTTCAGGCATTAAAATGACTCTAAACACACTTATTTTAGTTCCAAAAGTGATAATTCACATGCAGTAGCCATTTACAGTCAAAAAATAAAACATTAAAAAATTACCATTTCTGACCATCTGGAGAAAGTTCGACAGGTCACGGGTCATCGTTTTTCATCAGAAAATAGATTTTTTGGACTGTAGAAAAATTGATTCAAAATGTCAATTGGATTGTGCCTCGTGTTGAATAAGTACTTTTTAAAGCCTCAATGTGACCAAAATTGCCATTTTTACAGCCTTTTTCTCCTACTCAGAGGCTTCTATTTCGACCAATTTCAGGCATTAAAATGACTCTAAACACACTTATTTTAGTTCCAAAAGTGATAATTCACATGCAGTAGTCATTTACAGTCAAAAAATAAAACATTAAAAAATTACAATTTTTGACCATCTTGAGAAAGTTCGACAGGTCACAGGTCATCATTTTTCATCAGAAAATTGATTTTTTGGACTGTAGAAAAATTCATTCAAAATGTCATTTGGATTGTGCCTCTTGTTGAATAAGTACTTTTTAAAGCCTCAATGTGACCAAAATTGCCATTTTTACAGCCTTTTTCTCCTACTCAGAGGCTTCTATTTCGACCAATTTCAGGCATTAAAATGACTCTAAACACACTTATTTTAGTTCCAAAAGTGATAATTCACATGCAGTAGTCATTTACAGTCAAAAAATAAAACATTAAAAAATTAACATTTCTGATCATCTGGAGAAAGTTTGACAGGTCACGGGTCATCGTTTTTCATCAGAAAATTGATTTTTTGGACTGTAGAAAAATTGATTCAAAATGTCAATTGGATTGGGCCTCGTGTTGAATAACTACTTTTTAAAGCCCCAATGTGACCAAAATTGCCATTTTTACAGCCTTTTTCTCCTACTCAGAAGCTTCTATTTCGACCAATTTCAGGCATTAAAACGACTCTAAACACACTTATTTTAGTTCCAAAAGTGATAATTCACATGCAGTAGTCATTTACAGTCAAAAAATAAAACATTAAAAAATTACCATTTCTGACCATCTGGAGAAAGTTCGACAGGTCACGGGTCATCGTTTTTCATCAGAAAATTGATTTTATGGACTGTAGAAAAATTGATTCAAAATGTCAATTGGATTGGGCCTCGTGTTGAATAACTACTTTTTACAGCCACAATGTGACCAAAATTGCCATTTTTACAGCCTTTTTCTACTACTCAGAAGCTTCTATTTTGACCAATTTCAGGCATTAAAATGACTCTAAACACACTTATTTTAGTTCCAAAAGTGATAATTCACATGCAGTAGTCATTTACAGTCAAAAAATAAAACATTAAAAAATTAACATTTCTGACCATCTGGAGAAAGTTCGACAGGTCACGGGTCATCGTTTTTCATCAGAAAATTGATTTTTTGGACTGTAGAAAAATTGATTCAAAATGTCAATTGGATTGGGCCTCGTGTTGAATAACTACTTTTTAAAGCCCCAATGTGACCAAAATTGCCATTTTTACAGCCTTTTTCTCCTACTCAGAAGCTTCTATTTCGACCAATTTCAGGCATTAAAACGACTCTAAACACACTTATTTTAGTTCCAAAAGTGATAATTCACATGCAGTAGTCATTTACAGTCCAAAAATAAAACATTAAAAAATTAAAATTTTTGACCATCTGGAGAAAGTTCGACAGGTCACGGGTCATCGTTTTTCATCAGAAAATTGATTTTTTGGACTGTAGAAAAATTCATTCAAAATGTCATTTGGATTGTGCCTCATGTTGAATAACTACTTTTTAAAGCCTCAATGTGACCAAAATTGCCATTTTTACAGCCTTTTTCTCCTACTCAGAAACTTCTATTTCGACCAATTTCAGGCATTAAAATGACTCTAAACACACTTATTTTAGTTCCAAAAGTGATAATTCACATGCAGTAGTCATTTACAGTCAAAAAATAAAACATTAAAAAATTACCATTTCTGACCATCTGGAGAAAGTTCGACAGGTCACGGGTCATCGTTTTTCATCAGAAAATTGATTTTATGGACTGTAGAAAAATTGATTCAAAATGTCAATTGGATTGGGCCTCGTGTTGAATAACTACTTTTTAAAGCCACAATGTGACCAAAATTGCCATTTTTACAGCCTTTTTCTACTACTCAGAAGCTTCTATTTCGACCAATTTCAGGCATGAAAATGACTCTAAACACACTTATTTTAGTTCCAACAGTGATAATTCACATGCAGTAGTCATTTACAGTCAAAAAATAAAACATTAAAAAATTAACATTTCTGACCATCTGGGGAAAGTTCAACAGGTCACGGGTCATCGTTTTTCATCAGAAAATTGATTTTTTGGACCGTAGAAAAATTGATTCAAAATGTCAATTGGATTGGGCCTCGTGTTGAATAACTACTTTTTAAAGCCCCAATGTGACCAAAATTGCCATTTTTACAGCCTTTTTCTCCTACTCAGAAGCTTCTATTTCGACCAATTTCAGGCATTAAAATTACTCTAAACACACTTCTTTTAGTTCCAAAAGTGATAATTCACATGCAGTAGTCATTTACAGTCAAAAAATAAAACATTAAAAAATTACCATTTCTGACCATCTGGAGAAAGTTCGACAGGTCACGGGTCATCGTTTTTCATCAGAAAATAGATTTTTTGGACTGTAGAAAAATTGATTGAAAATGTCAATTGGATTGTGCCTCGTGTTGAATAAGTACGTTTTAAAGCCTCAATGTGACCAAAATTGCCATTTTTACAGCCTTTTTCTCCTACTCAGAGGCTTCTATTTCAACCAATTTCAGGCATTAAAATGACTCTAAACACACTTATTTTAGTTCCAAAAGTGATAATTCACATGCAGTAGTCATTTACAGTCAAAAAATAAAACATTAAAAAATTAACATTTCTGACCATCTGGAGAAAGTTCGACAGGTCACGGGTCATCGTTTTTCATCAGAAAATTGATTTTTTGGACTGTAGAAAAATTGATTCAAAATGTCAATTGGATTGGGCCTCGTGTTGAATAACTACTTTTTAAAGCCCCAATGTGACCAAAATTGCCATTTTTACAGCCTTTTTCTCCTACTCAGAAGCTTCTATTTCGACCAATTTTAGGCATTAAAACGACTCTAAACACACTTATTTTAGTTCCAAAAGTGATAATTCACATGCAGTAGTCATTTACAGTCCAAAAATAAAACATTAAAAAATTAAAATTTTTGACCATCTGGAGAAAGTTCGACAGGTCACGCACGGGTCATCGTTTTTCATCAGAAAATTGATTTTTTGGACTGTAGAAAAATTCATTCAAAATGTCATTTGGATTGTGCCTCGTGTTGAATAAGTACTTTTTAAAGCCTCAATGTGACCAAAATTGCCATTTTTACAGCCTTTTTCTCCTACTCAGAGGCTTCTATTTCGACCAATTTCAGGCATTAAAATGACTCTAAACACACTTATTTTAGTTCCAAAAGTGATAATTTACATGCAGTAGTCATTTACAGTCAAAAAATAAAACATTAAAAAATTAACATTTCTGACCATCTGGAGAAAGTTCGACAGGTCACGGGTCATCGTTTTTCATCAGAAAATTGATTTTTGGACTGTAGAAAAATTCATTCAAAATGTCATTTGGATTGTGCCTCATGTTGAATAACTACTTTTTAAAGCCTCAATGTGACCAAAATTGCCATTTTTACAGCCTTTTTCTCCTACTCAGAAGCTTCTATTTCGACCAATTTCAGGCATTAAAATGACTCTAAACACACTTATTTTAGTTCCAAAAGTGATAATTCACATGCAGTAGTCATTTACAGTCAAAAAATAAAACATTAAAAAATTACCATTTCTGACCATCTGGAGAAAGTTCGACAGGTCACGGGTCATCGTTTTTCATCAGAAAATTGATTTTATGGACTGTAGAAAAATTGATTCAAAATGTCAATTGGATTGGGCCTCGTGTTGAATAACTACTTTTTAAAGCCACAATGTGACCAAAATTGCCATTTTTACAGCCTTTTTCTACTACTCAGAAGTTTCTATTTCGACCAATTTCAGGCATGAAAATGACTCTAAACACACTTATTTTAGTTCCAACAGTGATAATTCACATGCAGTAGCCATTTACAGTCAAAAAATAAAACATTAAAAAATTAACATTTCTGACCATCTGGGGAAAGTTCAACAGGTCACGGGTCATCGTTTTTCATCAGAAAATTGATTTTTTAGACCGTAGAAAAATTGATTCAAAATGTTATTTGGATTGTGCCTCGTGTTGAATAAGTACTTTTTAAAGCCTCAATGTGACCAAAATTGCCATTTTTACAGCCTTTTTCAACTACTCAGAAGCTTCTATTTCGACCAATTTCAGGCATTAAAATTACTCTAAACACACTTCTTTTAGTTCCAAAAGTGACAATTCACATGCAGTAGTCATTTACAGTCAAAAAATAAAACATTAAAAAATCCCATTGTTGACCATCTGGAGAAAGTTCGACAGGTCACGGGTCATCGTTTTTCATCAGAAAATAGATTTTTTGGACTGTAGAAAAATTGATTCAAAATGTCAATTGGATTGTGCCTCGTGTTGAATAAGTACTTTTTAAAGCCTCAATGTGACCAAAATTGCCATTTTTACAGCCTTTTTCTCCTACTCAGAGGCTTCTATTTCGACCAATTTCAGGCATTAAAATGACTCTAAACACACTTATTTTAGTTCCAAAAGTGATAATTCACATGCAGTAGTCACTTACAGTCAAAAAATAAAACATTAAAAAATTAACATTTCTGACCATCTGGAGAAAGTTCGACAGGTCACGGGTCATCGTTTTTCATCAGAAAATTGATTTTTTGGACTGTAGAAAAATTGATTCAAAATGTCAATTGGATTGGGCCTCGTGTTGAATAACTACTTTTTAAAGCCCCAATGTGACCAAAATTGCCATTTTTACAGCCTTTTTCTCCTACTCAGAAGCTTCTATTTCGACCAATTTCAGGGATTAAAATGACTCTAAACACATTTATTTTAGTTCCAAAAGTGATAATTCACATGCAGTAGTCATTTACAGTCCAAAAATAAAACATTAAAAAATTACAATTTTTGACCATCTTGAGAAAGTTCGACAGGTCACGGGTCATCGTTTTTCATCAGAAAATTGATTTTTTGGACTGTAGAAAAATTCATTCAAAATGTCATTTGGATTGTGCCTCTTGTTGAATAAGTACTTTTTAAAGCCTCAATGTGACCAAAATTGCCATTTTTACAGCCTTTTTCTCCTACTCAGAGGCTTCTATTTCGACCAATTTCAGGCATTAAAATGACTCTAAACACACTTATTTTAGTTCCAAAAGTGATAATTCACATGCAGTAGTCATTTACAGTAAAAAAATAAAACATTAAAAAATTAACATTTCTGACCATCTGGAGAAAGTTTGACAGGTCACGGGTCATCGTTTTTCATCAGAAAATTGATTTTTTGGACTGTAGAAAAATTGATTCAAAATGTCAATTGGATTGGGCCTCGTGTTGAATAACTACTTTTTAAAGCCCCAATGTGACCAAAATTGCCATTTTTACAGCCTTTTTCTCCTACTCAGAAGCTTCTATTTCGACCAATTTCAGGCATTAAAACGACTCTAAACACACTTATTTTAGTTCCAAAAGTGATAATTCACATGCAGTAGTCATTTACAGTCAAAAAATAAAACATTAAAAAATTACCATTTCTGACCATCTGGAGAAAGTTCGACAGGTCACGGGTCATCGTTTTTCATCAGAAAATTGATTTTATGGACTGTAGAAAAATTGATTCAAAATGTCAATTGGATTGGGCCTCGTGTTGAATAACTACTTTTTAAAGCCACAATGTGACCAAAATTGCCATTTTTACAGCCTTTTTCTACTACTCAGAAGCTTCTATTTTGACCAATTTCAGGCATTAAAATGACTCTAAACACACTTATTTTAGTTCCAAAAGTGATAATTCACATGCAGTAGTCATTTACAGTCCAAAAATAAAACATTAAAAAATTAAAATTTTTGACCATCTGGAGAAAGTTCGACAGGTCACGCACGGGTCATCGTTTTTCATCAGAAAATTGATTTTTTGGACTGTAGAAAAATTCATTCAAAATGTCATTTGGATTGTGCCTCGTGTTGAATAAGTACTTTTTAAAGCCTCAATGTGACCAAAATTGCCATTTTTACAGCCTTTTTCTCCTACTCAGAGGCTTCTATTTCGACCAATTTCAGGCATTAAAATGACTCTAAACACACTTATTTTAGTTCCAAAAGTGATAATTTACATGCAGTAGTCATTTACAGTCAAAAAATAAAACATTAAAAAATTAACATTTCTGACCATCTGGAGAAAGTTCGACAGGTCACGGGTCATCGTTTTTCATCAGAAAATTGATTTTTTGGACTGTAGAAAAATTGATTCAAAATGTCAATTGGATTGGGCCTCGTGTTGAATAACTACTTTTTAAAGCCCCGATGTGACCAAAATTGCCATTTTTACAGCCTTTTTCTCCTACTCAGAAGCTTCTATTTCGACCAATTTCAGGCATTAAAACGACTCTAAACACACTTATTTTAGTTCCAAAAGTGATAATTCACATGCAGTAGTCATTTACAGTCCAAAAATAAAACATTAAAAAATTAAAATTTTTGACCATCTGGAGAAAGTTCGACAGGTCACGGGTCATCGTTTTTCATCAGAAAATTGATTTTTGGACTGTAGAAAAATTCATTCAAAATGTCATTTGGATTGTGCCTCATGTTGAATAACTACTTTTTAAAGCCTCAATGTGACCAAAATTGCCATTTTTACAGCCTTTTTCTCCTACTCAGAAGCTTCTATTTCGACCAATTTCAGGCATTAAAATGACTCTAAACACACTTATTTTAGTTCCAAAAGTGATAATTCACATGCAGTAGTCATTTACAGTCAAAAAATAAAACATTAAAAAATTACCATTTCTGACCATCTGGAGAAAGTTCGACAGGTCACGGGTCATCGTTTTTCATCAGAAAATTGATTTTATGGACTGTAGAAAAATTGATTCAAAATGTCAATTGGATTGGGCCTCGTGTTGAATAACTACTTTTTAAAGCCACAATGTGACCAAAATTGCCATTTTTACAGCCTTTTTCTACTACTCAGAAGCTTCTATTTCGACCAATTTCAGGCATGAAAATGACTCTAAACACACTTATTTTAGTTCCAACAGTGATAATTCACATGCAGTAGCCATTTACAGTCAAAAAATAAAACATTAAAAAATTAACATTTCTGACCATCTGGGGAAAGTTCAACAGGTCACGGGTCATCGTTTTTCATCAGAAAATTGATTTTTTAGACCGTAGAAAAATTGATTCAAAATGTTATTTGGATTGTGCCTCGTGTTGAATAAGTACTTTTTAAAGCCTCAATGTGACCAAAATTGCCATTTTTACAGCCTTTTTCAACTACTCAGAAGCTTCTATTTCGACCAATTTCAGGCATTAAAATTACTCTAAACACACTTCTTTTAGTTCCAAAAGTGACAATTCACATGCAGTAGTCATTTACAGTCAAAAAATAAAACATTAAAAAATCCCATTGTTGACCATCTGGAGAAAGTTCGACAGGTCACGGGTCATCGTTTTTCATCAGAAAATAGATTTTTTGGACTGTAGAAAAATTGATTCAAAATGTCAATTGGATTGTGCCTCGTGTTGAATAAGTACTTTTTAAAGCCTCAATGTGACCAAAATTGCCATTTTTACAGCCTTTTTCTCCTACTCAGAGGCTTCTATTTCGACCAATTTCAGGCATTAAAATGACTCTAAACACACTTATTTTAGTTCCAAAAGTGATAATTCACATGCAGTAGTCACTTACAGTCAAAAAATAAAACATTAAAAAATTAACATTTCTGACCATCTGGAGAAAGTTCGACAGGTCACGGGTCATCGTTTTTCATCAGAAAATTGATTTTTTGGACTGTAGAAAAATTGATTCAAAATGTCAATTGGATTGGGCCTCGTGTTGAATAACTACTTTTTAAAGCCCCAATGTGACCAAAATTGCCATTTTTACAGCCTTTTTCTCCTACTCAGAAGCTTCTATTTCGACCAATTTCAGGGATTAAAATGACTCTAAACACACTTATTTTAGTTCCAAAAGTGATAATTCACATGCAGTAGTCATTTACAGTCCAAAAATAAAACATTAAAAAATTACAATTTTTGACCATCTTGAGAAAGTTCGACAGGTCACGGGTCATCGTTTTTCATCAGAAAATTGATTTTTTGGACTGTAGAAAAATTCATTCAAAATGTCATTTGGATTGTGCCTCTTGTTGAATAAGTACTTTTTAAAGCCTCAATGTGACCAAAATTGCCATTTTTACAGCCTTTTTCTCCTACTCAGAGGCTTCTATTTCGACCAATTTCAGGCATTAAAATGACTCTAAACACACTTATTTTAGTTCCAAAAGTGATAATTCACATGCAGTAGTCATTTACAGTAAAAAAATAAAACATTAAAAAATTAACATTTCTGACCATCTGGAGAAAGTTTGACAGGTCACGGGTCATCGTTTTTCATCAGAAAATTGATTTTTTGGACTGTAGAAAAATTGATTCAAAATGTCAATTGGATTGGGCCTCGTGTTGAATAACTACTTTTTAAAGCCCCAATGTGACCAAAATTGCCATTTTTACAGCCTTTTTCTCCTACTCAGAAGCTTCTATTTCGACCAATTTCAGGCATTAAAACGACTCTAAACACACTTATTTTAGTTCCAAAAGTGATAATTCACATGCAGTAGTCATTTACAGTCAAAAAATAAAACATTAAAAAATTACCATTTCTGACCATCTGGAGAAAGTTCGACAGGTCACGGGTCATCGTTTTTCATCAGAAAATTGATTTTATGGACTGTAGAAAAATTGATTCAAAATGTCAATTGGATTGGGCCTCGTGTTGAATAACTACTTTTTAAAGCCACAATGTGACCAAAATTGCCATTTTTACAGCCTTTTTCTACTACTCAGAAGCTTCTATTTTGACCAATTTCAGGCATTAAAATGACTCTAAACACACTTATTTTAGTTCCAAAAGTGATAATTCACATGCAGTAGTCATTTACAGTCAAAAAATAAAACATTAAAAAATTACCATTTCTGACCATCTGCAGAAAGTTCGACAGGTCACGGGTCATCGTTTTTCATCAGAAAATAGATTTTTTGGACTGTAGAAAAATTGATTCAAAATGTCATTTGGATTGTGCCTCGTGTTGAATAAGTACTTTTTAAAGCCTCAATGTGACCAAAATTGCCATTTTTACAGCCTTTTTCTCCTACTCAGAGGCTTCTATTTCGACCAATTTCAGGCATTAAAATGACTCTAAACACACTTATTTTAGTTCCAAAAGTGATAATTTACATGCAGTAGTCATTTACAGTCAAAAAATAAAACATTAAAAAATTAACATTTCTGACCATCTGGAGAAAGTTTGACAGGTCACGGGTCATCGTTTTTCATCAGAAAATTGATTTTTTGGACTGTAGAAAAATTGATTCAAAATGTCAATTGGATTGGGCCTCGTGTTGAATAACTACTTTTTAAAGCCCCAATGTGACCAAAATTGCCATTTTTACAGCCTTTTTCTCCTACTCAGAAGCTTCTATTTCGACCAATTTCAGGCATTAAAACGACTCTAAACACACTTATTTTAGTTCCAAAAGTGATAATTCACATGCAGTAGTCATTTACAGTCCAAAAATAAAACATTAAAAAATTAAAATTTTTGACCATCTGGAGAAAGTTCGACAGGTCACGGGTCATCGTTTTTCATCAGAAAATTGATTTTTGGACTGTAGAAAAATTCATTCAAAATGTCATTTGGATTGTGCCTCATGTTGAATAACTACTTTTTAAAGCCTCAATGTGACCAAAATTGCCATTTTTACAGCCTTTTTCTCCTACTCAGAAGCTTCTATTTCGACCAATTTCAGGCATTAAAATGACTCTAAACACACTTATTTTAGTTCCAAAAGTGATAATTCACATGCAGTAGTCATTTACAGTCAAAAAATAAAACATTAAAAAATTACCATTTCTGACCATCTGGAGAAAGTTCGACAGGTCACGGGTCATCGTTTTTCATCAGAAAATTGATTTTTGGACTGTAGAAAAATTCATTCAAAATGTCATTTGGATTGTGCCTCATGTTGAATAACTACTTTTTAAAGCCTCAATGTGACCAAAATTGCCATTTTTACAGCCTTTTTCTCCTACTCAGAAGCTTCTATTTCGACCAATTTCAGGCATTAAAATGACTCTAAACACACTTATTTTAGTTCCAAAAGTGATAATTCACATGCAGTAGTCATTTACAGTCAAAAAATAAAACATTAAAAAATTACCATTTCTGACCATCTGGAGAAAGTTCGACAGGTCACGGGTCATCGTTTTTGATCAGAAAATTGATTTTATGGACTGTAGAAAAATTGATTCAAAATGTCAATTGGATTGGGCCTCGTGTTGAATAACTACTTTTGAAAGCCACAATGTGACCAAAATTGCCATTTTTACAGCCTTTTTCTACTACTCAGAAGCTTCTATTTCGACCAATTTCAGGCATGAAAATGACTCTAAACACACTTCTTTTAGTTCCAAAAGTGACAATTCAAATGCAGTAGTCATTTACAGTCAAAAAATAAAACATTAAAAAATCCCATTGTTGACCATCTGGAGAAAGTTCGACAGGTCACGGGTCATCGTTTTTCATCAGAAAATAGATTTTTTGGACTGTAGAAAAATTGATTCAAAATGTCAATTGGATTGGGCCTCGTGTTGAATAACTACTTTTTAAAGCCCCAATGTGACCAAAATTGCCATTTTTACATCCTTTTTCTCCTACTCAGAAGCTTCTATTTTGACCAATTTCAGGCATTAAAATGACTCTAAACACACTTATTTTAGTTCCAAAAGTGATAATTCACATGCAGTAGCCATTTACAGTCAAAAAATAAAACATTAAAAAATTACCATTTCTGACCATCTGGAGAAAGTTCGACAGGTCACGGGTCATCGTTTTTCATCAGAAAATAGATTTTTTGGACTGTAGAAAAATTGATTCAAAATGTCAATTGGATTGTGCCTCGTGTTGAATAAGTACTTTTTAAAGCCTCAATGTGACCAAAATTGCCATTTTTACAGCCTTTTTCTCCTACTCAGAAGCTTCTATTTCGACCAATTTCAGGGATTAAAATGACTCTAAACACACTTATTTTAGTTCCAAAAGTGATAATTCACATGCAGTAGTCATTTACAGTCCAAAAATAAAACATTAAAAAATTACAATTTTTGACCATCTTGAGAAAGTTCGACAGGTCACGGGTCATCATTTTTCATCAGAAAATTGATTTTTTGGACTGTAGAAAAATTCATTCAAAATGTCATTTGGATTGTGCCTCTTGTTGAATAAGTACTTTTTAAAGCCTCAATGTGACCAAAATTGCCATTTTTACAGCCTTTTTCTCCTACTCAGAGGCTTCTATTTCGACCAATTTCAGGCATTAAAATGACTCTAAACACACTTATTTTAGTTCCAAAAGTGATAATTCACATGCAGTAGTCATTTACAGTCAAAAAATAAAACATTAAAAAATTAACATTTCTGACCATCTGGAGAAAGTTTGACAGGTCACGGGTCATCGTTTTTCATCAGAAAATTGATTTTTTGGACTGTAGAAAAATTGATTCAAAATGTCAATTGGATTGGGCCTCGTGTTGAATAACTACTTTTTAATGCCCCAATGTGACCAAAATTGCCATTTTTACAGCCTTTTTCTCCTACTCAGAAGCTTCTATTTCGACCAATTTCAGGCATTAAAACGACTCTAAACACACTTATTTTAGTTCCAAAAGTGATAATTCACATGCAGTAGTCATTTACAGTCAAAAAATAAAACATTAAAAAATTACAATTTTTGACCATCTTGAGAAAGTTCGACAGGTCACGGGTCATCGTTTTTCATCAGAAAATTGATTTTTTGGACTGTAGAAAAATTCATTCAAAATGTCATTTGGATTGTGCCTCTTGTTGAATAAGTACTTTTTAAAGCCTCAATGTGACCAAAATTGCCATTTTTACAGCCTTTTTCTCCTACTCAGAGGCTTCTATTTCGACCAATTTCAGGCATTAAAATGACTCTAAACACACTTATTTTAGTTCCAAAAGTGATAATTCACATGCAGTAGTCATTTACAGTAAAAAAATAAAACATTAAAAAATTAACATTTCTGACCATCTGGAGAAAGTTTGACAGGTCACGGGTCATCGTTTTTCATCAGAAAATTGATTTTTTGGACTGTAGAAAAATTGATTCAAAATGTCAATTGGATTGGGCCTCGTGTTGAATAACTACTTTTTAAAGCCCCAATGTGACCAAAATTGCCATTTTTACAGCCTTTTTCTCCTACTCAGAAGCTTCTATTTCGACCAATTTCAGGCATTAAAACGACTCTAAACACACTTATTTTAGTTCCAAAAGTGATAATTCACATGCAGTAGTCATTTACAGTCAAAAAATAAAACATTAAAAAATTACCATTTCTGACCATCTGGAGAAAGTTCGACAGGTCACGGGTCATCGTTTTTCATCAGAAAATTGATTTTATGGACTGTAGAAAAATTGATTCAAAATGTCAATTGGATTGGGCCTCGTGTTGAATAACTACTTTTTAAAGCCACAATGTGACCAAAATTGCCATTTTTACAGCCTTTTTCTACTACTCAGAAGCTTCTATTTTGACCAATTTCAGGCATTAAAATGACTCTAAACACACTTATTTTAGTTCCAAAAGTGATAATTCACATGCAGTAGTCATTTACAGTCAAAAAATAAAACATTAAAAAATTACCATTTCTGACCATCTGCAGAAAGTTCGACAGGTCACGGGTCATCGTTTTTCATCAGAAAATAGATTTTTTGGACTGTAGAAAAATTGATTCAAAATGTCATTTGGATTGTGCCTCGTGTTGAATAAGTACTTTTTAAAGCCTCAATGTGACCAAAATTGCCATTTTTACAGCCTTTTTCTCCTACTCAGAGGCTTCTATTTCGACCAATTTCAGGCATTAAAATGACTCTAAACACACTTATTTTAGTTCCAAAAGTGATAATTTACATGCAGTAGTCATTTACAGTCAAAAAATAAAACATTAAAAAATTAACATTTCTGACCATCTGGAGAAAGTTTGACAGGTCACGGGTCATCGTTTTTCATCAGAAAATTGATTTTTTGGACTGTAGAAAAATTGATTCAAAATGTCAATTGGATTGGGCCTCGTGTTGAATAACTACTTTTTAAAGCCCCAATGTGACCAAAATTGCCATTTTTACAGCCTTTTTCTCCTACTCAGAAGCTTCTATTTCGACCAATTTCAGGCATTAAAACGACTCTAAACACACTTATTTTAGTTCCAAAAGTGATAATTCACATGCAGTAGTCATTTACAGTCCAAAAATAAAACATTAAAAAATTAAAATTTTTGACCATCTGGAGAAAGTTCGACAGGTCACGGGTCATCGTTTTTCATCAGAAAATTGATTTTTGGACTGTAGAAAAATTCATTCAAAATGTCATTTGGATTGTGCCTCATGTTGAATAACTACTTTTTAAAGCCTCAATGTGACCAAAATTGCCATTTTTACAGCCTTTTTCTCCTACTCAGAAGCTTCTATTTCGACCAATTTCAGGCATTAAAATGACTCTAAACACACTTATTTTAGTTCCAAAAGTGATAATTCACATGCAGTAGTCATTTACAGTCAAAAAATAAAACATTAAAAAATTACCATTTCTGACCATCTGGAGAAAGTTCGACAGGTCACGGGTCATCGTTTTTCATCAGAAAATTGATTTTTGGACTGTAGAAAAATTCATTCAAAATGTCATTTGGATTGTGCCTCATGTTGAATAACTACTTTTTAAAGCCTCAATGTGACCAAAATTGCCATTTTTACAGCCTTTTTCTCCTACTCAGAAGCTTCTATTTCGACCAATTTCAGGCATTAAAATGACTCTAAACACACTTATTTTAGTTCCAAAAGTGATAATTCACATGCAGTAGTCATTTACAGTCAAAAAATAAAACATTAAAAAATTACCATTTCTGACCATCTGGAGAAAGTTCGACAGGTCACGGGTCATCGTTTTTCATCAGAAAATTGATTTTATGGACTGTAGAAAAATTGATTCAAAATGTCAATTGGATTGGGCCTCGTGTTGAATAACTACTTTTTAAAGCCACAATGTGACCAAAATTGCCATTTTTACAGCCTTTTTCTACTACTCAGAAGCTTCTATTTCGACCAATTTCAGGCATGAAAATGACTCTAAACACACTTCTTTTAGTTCCAAAAGTGACAATTCAAATGCAGTAGTCATTTACAGTCAAAAAATAAAACATTAAAAAATCCCATTGTTGACCATCTGGAGAAAGTTCGACAGGTCACGGGTCATCGTTTTTCATCAGAAAATAGATTTTTTGGACTGTAGAAAAATTGATTCAAAATGTCAATTGGATTGGGCCTCGTGTTGAATAACTACTTTTTAAAGCCCCAATGTGACCAAAATTGCCATTTTTACAGCCTTTTTCTCCTACTCAGAAGCTTCTATTTTGACCAATTTCAGGCATTAAAATGACTCTAAACACACTTATTTTAGTTCCAAAAGTGATAATTCACATGCAGTAGCCATTTACAGTCAAAAAATAAAACATTAAAAAATTACCATTTCTGACCATCTGGAGAAAGTTCGACAGGTCACGGGTCATCGTTTTTCATCAGAAAATAGATTTTTTGGACTGTAGAAAAATTGATTCAAAATGTCAATTGGATTGTGCCTCGTGTTGAATAAGTACTTTTTAAAGCCTCAATGTGACCAAAATTGCCATTTTTACAGCCTTTTTCTCCTACTCAGAGGCTTCTATTTCGACCAATTTCAGGCATTAAAATGACTCTAAACACACTTATTTTAGTTCCAAAAGTGATAATTCACATGCAGTAGTCATTTACAGTCAAAAAATAAAACATTAAAAAATTAACATTTCTGACCATCTGGAGAAAGTTCGACAGGTCACGGGTCATCGTTTTTCATCAGAAAATTGATTTTTTGGACTGTAGAAAAATTGATTCAAAATGTCAATTGGATTGGGCCTCGTGTTGAATAACTACTTTTTAAAGCCCCAATGTGACCAAAATTGCCATTTTTACAGCCTTTTTCTCCTACTCAGAAGCTTCTATTTCGACCAATTTCAGGGATTAAAATGACTCTAAACACACTTATTTTAGTTCCAAAAGTGATAATTCACATGCAGTAGTCATTTACAGTCCAAAAATAAAACATTAAAAAATTACAATTTTTGACCATCTTGAGAAAGTTCGACAGGTCACGGGTCATCATTTTTCATCAGAAAATTGATTTTTTGGACTGTAGAAAAATTCATTCAAAATGTCATTTGGATTGTGCCTCTTGTTGAATAAGTACTTTTTAAAGCCTCAATGTGACCAAAATTGCCATTTTTACAGCCTTTTTCTCCTACTCAGAGGCTTCTATTTCGACCAATTTCAGGCATTAAAATGACTCTAAACACACTTATTTTAGTTCCAAAAGTGATAATTCACATGCAGTAGTCATTTACAGTCAAAAAATAAAACATTAAAAAATTAACATTTCTGACCATCTGGAGAAAGTTTGACAGGTCACGGGTCATCGTTTTTCATCAGAAAATTGATTTTTTGGACTGTAGAAAAATTGATTCAAAATGTCAATTGGATTGGGCCTCGTGTTGAATAACTACTTTTTAAAGCCCCAATGTGACCAAAATTGCCATTTTTACAGCCTTTTTCTCCTACTCAGAAGCTTCTATTTCGACCAATTTCAGGCATTAAAACGACTCTAAACACACTTATTTTAGTTCCAAAAGTGATAATTCACATGCAGTAGTCATTTACAGTCAAAAAATAAAACATTAAAAAATTACCATTTCTGACCATCTGGAGAAAGTTCGACAGGTCACGGGTCATCGTTTTTCATCAGAAAATTGATTTTATGGACTGTAGAAAAATTGATTCAAAATGTCAATTGGATTGGGCCTCGTGTTGAATAACTACTTTTTAAAGCCACAATGTGACCAAAATTGCCATTTTTACAGCCTTTTTCTACTACTCAAAAGCTTCTATTTTGACCAATTTCAGGCATTAAAATGACTCTAAACACACTTATTTTAGTTCCAAAAGTGATAATTCACATGCAGTAGTCATTTACAGTCAAAAAATAAAACATTAAAAAATTACCATTTCTGACCATCTGCAGAAAGTTCGACAGGTCACGGGTCATCGTTTTTCATCAGAAAATAGATTTTTTGGACTGTAGAAAAATTGATTCAAAATGTCAATTGGATTGTGCCTCGTGTTGAATAAGTACTTTTTAAAGCCTCAATGTGACCAAAATTGCCATTTTTACAGCCTTTTTCTCCTACTCAGAGGCTTCTATTTCGACCAATTTCAGGCATTAAAATGACTCTAAACACACTTATTTTAGTTCCAAAAGTGATAATTCACATGCAGTAGTCATTTACAGTCAAAAAATAAAACATTAAAAAATTAACATTTCTGACCATCTGGAGAAAGTTCGACAGGTCACGGGTCATCGTTTTTCATCAGAAAATTGATTTTTTGGACCGTAGAAAAATTGATTCAAAATGTTATTTGGATTGTGCCTCGTGTTGAATAAGTACTTTTTAAAGCCTCAATGTGACCAAAATTGCCATTTTTACAGCCTTTTTCAACTACTCAGAAGCTTCTATTTCGACCAATTTCAGGCATTAAAATTACTCTAAACACACTTCTTTTAGTTCCAAAAGTGACAATTCACATGCAGTAGTCATTTACAGTCAAAAAATAAAACATTAAAAAATCCCATTGTTGACCATCTGGAGAAAGTTCGACAGGTCACGGGTCATCGTTTTTCATCAGAAAATAGATTTTTTGGACTGTAGAAAAATTGATTCAAAATGTCAATTGGATTGTGCCTCGTGTTGAATAAGTACTTTTTAAAGCCTCAATGTGACCAAAATTGCCATTTTTACAGCCTTTTTCTCCTACTCAGAGGCTTCTATTTCGACCAATTTCAGGCCTTAAAATGACTCTAAACACACTTATTTTAGTTCCAAAAGTGATAATTCACATGCAGTAGTCATTTACAGTCCAAAAATAAAACATTAAAAAATTACAATTTTTGACCATCTTGAGAAAGTTCGACAGGTCACGGGTCATCGTTTTTCATCAGAAAATTGATTTTTTGGACTGTAGAAAAATTCATTCAAAATGTCATTTGGATTGTGCCTCTTGTTGAATAAGTACTTTTTAAAGCCTCAATGTGACCAAAATTGCCATTTTTACAGCCTTTTTCTCCTATTCAGAGGCTTCTATTTCGACCAATTTCAGGCATTAAAACGACTCTAAACACACTTATTTTAGTTCCAAAAGTGATAATTCACATGCAGTAGTCATTTACAGTCAAAAAATAAAACATTAAAAAATTACCATTTCTGACCATCTGGAGAAAGTTCGACAGGTCACGGGTCATCGTTTTTCATCAGAAAATTGATTTTATGGACTGTAGAAAAATTGATTCAAAATGTCAATTGGATTGGGCCTCGTGTTGAATAACTACTTTTTAAAGCCACAATGTGACCAAAATTGCCATTTTTACAGCCTTTTTCTACTACTCAGAAGCTTCTATTTTGACCAATTTCAGGCATTAAAATGACTCTAAATACACTTATTTTAGTTCCAAAAGTGATAATTCACATGCAGTAGTCATTTACAGTCAAAAAATAAAACATTAAAAAATTACCATTTCTGACCATCTGCAGAAAGTTTGACAGGTCACGGGTCATCGTTTTTCATCAGAAAATAGATTTTTTGGACTGTAGAAAAATTGATTCAAAATGTCATTTGGATTGTGCCTCGTGTTGAATAAGTACTTTTTAAAGCCTCAATGTGACCAAAATTGCCATTTTTACAGCCTTTTTCTCCTACTCAGAGGCTTCTATTTCGACCAATTTCAGGCATTAAAATGACTCTAAACACACTTATTTTAGTTCCAAAAGTGATAATTTACATGCAGTAGTCATTTACAGTCAAAAAATAAAACATTAAAAAATTAACATTTCTGACCATCTGGAGAAAGTTCGACAGGTCACGGGTCATCGTTTTTCATCAGAAAATTGATTTTTTGGACTGTAGAAAAATTGATTCAAAATGTCAATTGGATTGGGCCTCGTGTTGAATAACTACTTTTTAAAGCCCCAATGTGACCAAAATTGCCATTTTTACAGCCTTTTTCTCCTACTCAGAAGCTTCTATTTCGACCAATTTCAGGCATTAAAACGACTCTAAACACACTTATTTTAGTTCCAAAAGTGATAATTCACATGCAGTAGTCATTTACAGTCCAAAAATAAAACATTAAAAAATTAAAATTTTTGACCATCTGGAGAAAGTTCGACAGGTCACGGGTCATCGTTTTTCATCAGAAAATTGATTTTTGGACTGTAGAAAAATTCATTCAAAATATCATTTGGATTGTGCCTCATGTTGAATAACTACTTTTTAAAGCCTCAATGTGACCAAAATTGCCATTTTTACAGCCTTTTTCTCCTACTCAGAAGCTTCTATTTCGACCAATTTCAGGCATTAAAATGACTCTAAACACACTTATTTTAGTTCCAAAAGTGATAATTCACATGCAGTAGTCATTTACAGTCAAAAAATAAAACATTAAAAAATTACCATTTCTGACCATCTGGAGAAAGTTCGACAGGTCACGGGTCATCGTTTTTCATCAGAAAATTGATTTTATGGACTGTAGAAAAATTGATTCAAAATGTCAATTGGATTGGGCCTCGTGTTGAATAACTACTTTTTAAAGCCACAATGTGACCAAAATTGCCATTTTTACAGCCTTTTTCTACTACTCAGAAGCTTCTATTTCGACCAATTTCAGGCATGAAAATGACTCTAAACACACTTCTTTTAGTTCCAAAAGTGACAATTCAAATGCAGTAGTCATTTACAGTCAAAAAATAAAACATTAAAAAATCCCATTGTTGACCATCTGGAGAAAGTTCGACAGGTCACGGGTCATCGTTTTTCATCAGAAAATAGATTTTTTGGACTGTAGAAAAATTGATTCAAAATGTCAATTGGATTGGGCCTCGTGTTGAATAACTACTTTTTTTAAAGCCCCAATGTGACCAAAATTGCCATTTTTACAGCCTTTTTCTCCTACTCAGAAGCTTCTATTTCGACCAATTTCAGGCATTAAAATGACTCTAAACACACTTATTTTAGTTCCAAAAGTGATAATTCACATGCAGTAGTCATTTACAGTCAAAAAATAAAACATTAAAAAATTACCATTTCTGACCATCTGGAGAAAGTTCGACAGGTCACGGGTCATCGTTTTTCATCAGAAAATTGATTTTATGGACTGTAGAAAAATTGATTCAAAATGTCAATTGGATTGGGCCTCGTGTTGAATAACTACTTTTTAAAGCCACAATGTGACCAAAATTGCCATTTTTACAGCCTTTTTCTACTACTCAGAAGCTTCTATTTCGACCAATTTCAGGCATGAAAATGACTCTAAACACACTTCTTTTAGTTCCAAAAGTGACAATTCAAATGCAGTAGTCATTTACAGTCAAAAAATAAAACATTAAAAAATCCCATTGTTGACCATCTGGAGAAAGTTCGACAGGTCACGGGTCATCGTTTTTCATCAGAAAATAGATTTTTTGGACTGTAGAAAAATTGATTCAAAATGTCAATTGGATTGGGCCTCGTGTTGAATAACTACTTTTTTTAAAGCCCCAATGTGACCAAAATTGCCATTTTTACAGCCTTTTTCTCCTACTCAGAAGCTTCTATTTTGACCAATTTCAGGCATTAAAATGACTCTAAACACACTTATTTTAGTTCCAAAAGTGATAATTCACATGCAGTAGCCATTTACAGTCAAAAAATAAAACATTAAAAAATTACCATTTCTGACCATCTGGAGAAAGTTCGACAGGTCACGGGTCATCGTTTTTCATCAGAAAATAGATTTTTTGGACTGTAGAAAAATTGATTCAAAATGTCAATTGGATTGTGCCTCGTGTTGAATAAGTACTTTTTAAAGCCTCAATGTGACCAAAATTGCCATTTTTACAGCCTTTTTCTCCTACTCAGAGGCTTCTATTTCGACCAATTTCAGGCATTAAAATGACTCTAAACACACTTATTTTAGTTCCAAAAGTGATAATTCACATGCAGTAGTCATTTACAGTCAAAAAATAAAACATTAAAAAATTAACATTTCTGACCATCTGGAGAAAGTTCGACAGGTCACGGGTCATCGTTTTTCATCAGAAAATTGATTTTTTGGACTGTAGAAAAATTGATTCAAAATGTCAATTGGATTGGGCCTCGTGTTGAATAACTACTTTTTAAAGCCCCAATGTGACCAAAATTGCCATTTTTACAGCCTTTTTCTCCTACTCAGAAGCTTCTATTTCGACCAATTTCAGGGATTAAAATGACTCTAAACACACTTATTTGAGTTCCAAAAGTGATAATTCACATGCAGTAGTCATTTACAGTCCAAAAATAAAACATTAAAAAATTACAATTTTTGACCATCTTGAGAAAGTTCGACAGGTCACAGGTCATCATTTTTCATCAGAAAATTGATTTTTTGGACTGTAGAAAAATTCATTCAAAATGTCATTTGGATTGTGCCTCTTGTTGAATAAGTACTTTTTAAAGCCTCAATGTGACCAAAATTGCCATTTTTACAGCCTTTTTCTCCTACTCAGAGGCTTCTATTTCGACCAATTTCAGGCATTAAAATGACTCTAAACACACTTATTTTAGTTCCAAAAGTGATAATTCACATGCAGTAGTCATTTACAGTCAAAAAATAAAACATTAAAAAATTAACATTTCTGACCATCTGGAGAAAGTTTGACAGGTCACGGGTCATCGTTTTTCATCAGAAAATTGATTTTTTGGACTGTAGAAAAATTGATTCAAAATGTCAATTGGATTGGGCCTCGTGTTGAATAACTACTTTTTAAAGCCCCAATGTGACCAAAATTGCCATTTTTACAGCCTTTTTCTCCTACTCAGAAGCTTCTATTTCGACCAATTTCAGGCATTAAAACGACTCTAAACACACTTATTTTAGTTCCAAAAGTGATAATTCACATGCAGTAGTCATTTACAGTCAAAAAATAAAACATTAAAAAATTACCATTTCTGACCATCTGGAGAAAGTTCGACAGGTCACGGGTCATCGTTTTTCATCAGAAAATTGATTTTATGGACTGTAGAAAAATTGATTCAAAATGTCAATTGGATTGGGCCTCGTGTTGAATAACTACTTTTTACAGCCACAATGTGACCAAAATTGCCATTTTTACAGCCTTTTTCTACTACTCAGAAGCTTCTATTTTGACCAATTTCAGGCATTAAAATGACTCTAAACACACTTATTTTAGTTCCAAAAGTGATAATTCACATGCAGTAGTCATTTACAGTCAAAAAATAAAACATTAAAAAATTACCATTTCTGACCATCTGCAGAAAGTTCGACAGGTCACGGGTCATCGTTTTTCATCAGAAAATAGATTTTTTGGACTGTAGAAAAATTGATTCAAAATGTCAATTGGATTGTGCCTCGTGTTGAATAAGTACTTTTTAACGCCTCAATGTGACCAAAATTGCCATTTTTACAGCCTTTTTCTCCTACTCAGAAGCTTCTATTTCGACCAATTTCAGGGCTTAAAATGACTCTAAACACACTTATTTTAGTTCCAAAAGTGATAATTCACATGCAGTAGTCATTTACAGTCCAAAAATAAAACATTAAAAAATTACAATTTTTGACCATCTTGAGAAAGTTCGACAGGTCACGGGTCATCGTTTTTCATCAGAAAATTGATTTTTTGGACTGTAGAAAAATTCATTCAAAATGTCATTTGGGTTGTGCCTCGTGTTGAATAAGTACTTTTTAAAGCCTCAATGTGACCAAAATTGCCATTTTTACAGCCTTTTTCTCCTACTCAGAGGCTTCTATTTCGACCAATTTCAGGCATTAAAATGACTCTAAACACACTTATTTTAGTTCCAAAAGTGATAATTCACATGCAGTAGTCATTTACAGTCAAAAAATAAAACATTAAAAAATTAACATTTCTGACCATCTGGAGAAAGTTCGACAGGTCACGGGTCATCGTTTTTCATCAGAAAATTGATTTTTTGGACTGTAGAAAAATTGATTCAAAATGTCAATTGGATTGGGCCTCGTGTTGAATAACTACTTTTTAAAGCCCCAATGTGACCAAAATTGCCATTTTTACAGCCTTTTTCTCCTACTCAGAAGCTTCTATTTCGACCAATTTCAGGCATTAAAACGACTCTAAACACACTTATTTTAGTTCCAAAAGTGATAATTCACATGCAGTAGTCATTTACAGTCCAAAAATAAAACATTAAAAAATTAAAATTTTTGACCATCTGGAGAAAGTTCGACAGGTCACGGGTCATCGTTTTTCATCAGAAAATTGATTTTTTGGACTGTAGAAAAATTCATTCAAAATGTCATTTGGATTGTGCCTCATGTTGAATAACTACTTTTTAAAGCCTCAATGTGACCAAAATTGCCATTTTTACAGCCTTTTTCTCCTACTCAGAAACTTCTATTTCGACCAATTTCAGGCATTAAAATGACTCTAAACACACTTATTTTAGTTCCAAAAGTGATAATTCACATGCAGTAGTCATTTACAGTCAAAAAATAAAACATTAAAAAATTACCATTTCTGACCATCTGGAGAAAGTTCGACAGGTCACGGGTCATCGTTTTTCATCAGAAAATTGATTTTATGGACTGTAGAAAAATTGATTCAAAATGTCAATTGGATTGGGCCTCGTGTTGAATAACTACTTTTTAAAGCCACAATGTGACCAAAATTGCCATTTTTACAGCCTTTTTCTACTACTCAGAAGCTTCTATTTCGACCAATTTCAGGCATGAAAATGACTCTAAACACACTTATTTTAGTTCCAACAGTGATAATTCACATGCAGTAGTCATTTACAGTCAAAAAATAAAACATTAAAAAATTAACATTTCTGACCATCTGGGGAAAGTTCAACAGGTCACGGGTCATCGTTTTTCATCAGAAAATTGATTTTTTGGACCGTAGAAAAATTGATTCAAAATGTTATTTGGATTGTGCCTCGTGTTGAATAAGTACTTTTTAAAGCCTCAATGTGACCAAAATTGCCATTTTTACAGCCTTTTTCAACTACTCAGAAGCTTCTATTTCGACCAATTTCAGGCATTAAAATTACTCTAAACACACTTCTTTTAGTTCCAAAAGTGATAATTCACATGCAGTAGTCATTTACAGTCAAAAAATAAAACATTAAAAAATTGCCATTTCTGACCATCTGGAGAAAGTTCGACAGGTCACGGGTCATTGTTTTTCATCAGAAAATTGATTTTTTGGACTGTAGAAAAATTGATTCAAAAATGTCAATTGGATTGGGCCTCGTGTTGAATAACTACTTTTTAAAGCCCCAATGTGACCAAAATTGCCATTTTTACAGCCTTTTTCTCCTACTCAGAAGCTTCTATTTTGACCAATTTCAGGCATTAAAATGACTCTAAACACACTTATTTTAGTTCCAAAAGTGATAATTCACATGCAGTAGTCATTTACAGTCAAAAAATAAAACATTAAAAAATCCCATTGTTGACCATCTGGAGAAAGTTCGACAGGTCACGGGTCATCGTTTTTCATCAGAAAATAGATTTTTTGGACTGTAGAAAAACTGATTCAAAATGTCAATTGGATTGGGCCTCGTGTTGAATAACTACTTTTTAAAGCCCCAATGTGACCAAAATTGCCATTTTTACAGCCTTTTTCTCCTACTCAGAAGCTTCTATTTTGACCAATTTCAGGCATTAAAATGACTCTAAACACACTTATTTTAGTTCCAAAAGTGATAATTCACATGCAGTAGTCATTTACAGTAAAAAAATAAAACATTAAAAAATTACCATTTCTGACCATCTGGAGAAAGTTCGACAGGTCACGGGTCATCGTTTTTCATCAGAAAATAGATTTTTTGGACTGTAGAAAAATTGATTGAAAATGTCAATTGGATTGTGCCTCGTGTTGAATAAGTACGTTTTAAAGCCTCAATGTGACCAAAATTGCCATTTTTACAGCCTTTTTCTCCTACTCAGAGGCTTCTATTTCAACCAATTTCAGGCATTAAAATGACTCTAAACACACTTATTTTAGTTCCAAAAGTGATAATTCACATGCAGTAGTCATTTACAGTCAAAAAATAAAACATTAAAAAATTAACATTTCTGACCATCTGGAGAAAGTTCGACAGGTCACGGGTCATCGTTTTTCATCAGAAAATTGATTTTTTGGACTGTAGAAAAATTGATTCAAAATGTCAATTGGATTGGGCCTCGTGTTGAATAACTACTTTTTAAAGCCCCAATGTGACCAAAATTGCCATTTTTACAGCCTTTTTCTCCTACTCAGAAGCTTCTATTTCGACCAATTTTAGGCATTAAAACGACTCTAAACACACTTATTTTAGTTCCAAAAGTGATAATTCACATGCAGTAGTCATTTACAGTCCAAAAATAAAACATTAAAAAATTAAAATTTTTGACCATCTGGAGAAAGTTCGACAGGTCACGCACGGGTCATCGTTTTTCATCAGAAAATTGATTTTTTGGACTGTAGAAAAATTCATTCAAAATGTCATTTGGATTGTGCCTCATGTTGAATAACTACTTTTTAAAGCCTCAATGTGACCAAAATTGCCATTTTTACAGCCTTTTTCTCCTACTCAGAAGCTTCTATTTCGACCAATTTCAGGCATTAAAATGACTCTAAACACACTTATTTTAGTTCCAAAAGTGATAATTCACATGCAGTAGTCATTTACAGTCAAAAAATAAAACATTAAAGAATTACCATTTCTGACCATCTGGAGAAAGTTCGACAGGTCACGGGTCATCGTTTTTCATCAGAAAATTGATTTTATGGACTGTAGAAAAATTGATTCAAAATGTCAATTGGATTGGGCCTCGTGTTGAATAACTACTTTTTAAAGCCACAATGTGACCAAAATTGCCATTTTTACAGCCTTTTTCTACTACTCAGAAGCTTCTATTTCGACCAATTTCAGGCATGAAAATGACTCTAAACACACTTATTTTAGTTCCAACAGTGATAATTCACATGCAGTAGTCATTTACAGTCAAAAAATAAAACATTAAAAAATTACCATTTCTGACCATCTGGAGAAAGTTCGACAGGTCACGGGTCATCGTTTTTCATCAGAAAATTGATTTTATGGACTGTAGAAAAATGGATTCAAAATGTCAATTGGATTGGGCCTCGTGTTGAATAACTACTTTTTAAAGCCACAATGTGACCAAAATTGCCATTTTTACAGCCTTTTTCTACTACTCAGAAGCTTCTATTTCGACCAATTTCAGGCATGAAAATGACTCTAAACACACTTCTTTTAGTTCCAAAAGTGACAATTCAAATGCAGTAGTCATTTACAGTCAAAAAATAAAACATTAAAAAATCCCATTGTTGACCATCTGGAGAAAGTTCGACAGGTCACGGGTCATCGTTTTTCATCAGAAAATAGATTTTTTGGACTGTAGAAAAATTGATTCAAAATGTCAATTGGATTGGGCCTCGTGTTGAATAACTACTTTTTTTAAAGCCCCAATGTGACCAAAATTGCCATTTTTACAGCCTTTTTCTCCTACTCAGAAGCTTCTATTTCGACCAATTTCAGGCATTAAAATGACTCTAAACACACTTATTTTAGTTCCAAAAGTGATAATTCACATGCAGTAGTCATTTACAGTCAAAAAATAAAACATTAAAAAATTACTATTTCTGACCATCTGGAGAAAGTTCGACAGGTCACGGGTCATCGTTTTTCATCAGAAAATTGATTTTATGGACTGTAGAAAAATTGATTCAAAATGTCAATTGGATTGGGCCTCGTGTTGAATAACTACTTTTTAAAGCCACAATGTGACCAAAATTGCCATTTTTACAGCCTTTTTCTACTACTCAGAAGCTTCTATTTCGACCAATTTCAGGCATGAAAATGACTCTAAACACACTTCTTTTAGTTCCAAAAGTGACAATTCAAATGCAGTAGTCATTTACAGTCAAAAAATAAAACATTAAAAAATCCCATTGTTGACCATCTGGAGAAAGTTCGACAGGTCACGGGTCATCGTTTTTCATCAGAAAATAGATTTTTTGGACTGTAGAAAAATTGATTCAAAATGTCAATTGGATTGGGCCTCGTGTTGAATAACTACTTTTTTTAAAGCCCCAATGTGACCAAAATTGCCATTTTTACAGCCTTTTTCTCCTACTCAGAAGCTTCTATTTTGACCAATTTCAGGCATTAAAATGACTCTAAACACACTTATTTTAGTTCCAAAAGTGATAATTCACATGCAGTAGCCATTTACAGTCAAAAAATAAAACATTAAAAAATTACCATTTCTGACCATCTGGAGAAAGTTCGACAGGTCACGGGTCATCGTTTTTCATCAGAAAATAGATTTTTTGGACTGTAGAAAAATTGATTCAAAATGTCAATTGGATTGTGCCTCGTGTTGAATAAGTACTTTTTAAAGCCTCAATGTGACCAAAATTGCCATTTTTACAGCCTTTTTCTCCTACTCAGAGGCTTCTATTTCGACCAATTTCAGGCATTAAAATGACTCTAAACACACTTATTTTAGTTCCAAAAGTGATAATTCACATGCAGTAGTCATTTACAGTCAAAAAATAAAACATTAAAAAATTAACATTTCTGACCATCTGGAGAAAGTTCGACAGGTCACGGGTCATCGTTTTTCATCAGAAAATTGATTTTTTGGACTGTAGAAAAATTGATTCAAAATGTCAATTGGATTGGGCCTCGTGTTGAATAACTACTTTTTAAAGCCCCAATGTGACCAAAATTGCCATTTTTACAGCCTTTTTCTCCTACTCAGAAGCTTCTATTTCGACCAATTTCAGGGATTAAAATGACTCTAAACACACTTATTTGAGTTCCAAAAGTGATAATTCACATGCAGTAGTCATTTACAGTCCAAAAATAAAACATTAAAAAATTACAATTTTTGACCATCTTGAGAAAGTTCGACAGGTCACAGGTCATCATTTTTCATCAGAAAATTGATTTTTTGGACTGTAGAAAAATTCATTCAAAATGTCATTTGGATTGTGCCTCTTGTTGAATAAGTACTTTTTAAAGCCTCAATGTGACCAAAATTGCCATTTTTACAGCCTTTTTCTCCTACTCAGAGGCTTCTATTTCGACCAATTTCAGGCATTAAAATGACTCTAAACACACTTATTTTAGTTCCAAAAGTGATAATTCACATGCAGTAGTCATTTACAGTCAAAAAATAAAACATTAAAAAATTAACATTTCTGACCATCTGGAGAAAGTTTGACAGGTCACGGGTCATCGTTTTTCATCAGAAAATTGATTTTTTGGACTGTAGAAAAATTGATTCAAAATGTCAATTGGATTGGGCCTCGTGTTGAATAACTACTTTTTAAAGCCCCAATGTGACCAAAATTGCCATTTTTACAGCCTTTTTCTCCTACTCAGAAGCTTCTATTTCGACCAATTTCAGGCATTAAAACGACTCTAAACACACTTATTTTAGTTCCAAAAGTGATAATTCACATGCAGTAGTCATTTACAGTCAAAAAATAAAACATTAAAAAATTACCATTTCTGACCATCTGGAGAAAGTTCGACAGGTCACGGGTCATCGTTTTTCATCAGAAAATTGATTTTATGGACTGTAGAAAAATTGATTCAAAATGTCAATTGGATTGGGCCTCGTGTTGAATAACTACTTTTTACAGCCACAATGTGACCAAAATTGCCATTTTTACAGCCTTTTTCTACTACTCAGAAGCTTCTATTTTGACCAATTTCAGGCATTAAAATGACTCTAAACACACTTATTTTAGTTCCAAAAGTGATAATTCACATGCAGTAGTCATTTACAGTCAAAAAATAAAACATTAAAAAATTACCATTTCTGACCATCTGCAGAAAGTTCGACAGGTCACGGGTCATCGTTTTTCATCAGAAAATAGATTTTTTGGACTGTAGAAAAATTGATTCAAAATGTCAATTGGATTGTGCCTCGTGTTGAATAAGTACTTTTTAACGCCTCAATGTGACCAAAATTGCCATTTTTACAGCCTTTTTCTCCTACTCAGAAGCTTCTATTTCGACCAATTTCAGGGCTTAAAATGACTCTAAACACACTTATTTTAGTTCCAAAAGTGATAATTCACATGCAGTAGTCATTTACAGTCCAAAAATAAAACATTAAAAAATTACAATTTTTGACCATCTTGAGAAAGTTCGACAGGTCACGGGTCATCGTTTTTCATCAGAAAATTGATTTTTTGGACTGTAGAAAAATTCATTCAAAATGTCATTTGGGTTGTGCCTCGTGTTGAATAAGTACTTTTTAAAGCCTCAATGTGACCAAAATTGCCATTTTTACAGCCTTTTTCTCCTACTCAGAGGCTTCTATTTCGACCAATTTCAGGCATTAAAATGACTCTAAACACACTTATTTTAGTTCCAAAAGTGATAATTCACATGCAGTAGTCATTTACAGTCAAAAAATAAAACATTAAAAAATTAACATTTCTGACCATCTGGAGAAAGTTCGACAGGTCACGGGTCATCGTTTTTCATCAGAAAATTGATTTTTTGGACTGTAGAAAAATTGATTCAAAATGTCAATTGGATTGGGCCTCGTGTTGAATAACTACTTTTTAAAGCCCCAATGTGACCAAAATTGCCATTTTTACAGCCTTTTTCTCCTACTCAGAAGCTTCTATTTCGACCAATTTCAGGCATTAAAACGACTCTAAACACACTTATTTTAGTTCCAAAAGTGATAATTCACATGCAGTAGTCATTTACAGTCCAAAAATAAAACATTAAAAAATTAAAATTTTTGACCATCTGGAGAAAGTTCGACAGGTCACGGGTCATCGTTTTTCATCAGAAAATTGATTTTTTGGACTGTAGAAAAATTCATTCAAAATGTCATTTGGATTGTGCCTCATGTTGAATAACTACTTTTTAAAGCCTCAATGTGACCAAAATTGCCATTTTTACAGCCTTTTTCTCCTACTCAGAAACTTCTATTTCGACCAATTTCAGGCATTAAAATGACTCTAAACACACTTATTTTAGTTCCAAAAGTGATAATTCACATGCAGTAGTCATTTACAGTCAAAAAATAAAACATTAAAAAATTACCATTTCTGACCATCTGGAGAAAGTTCGACAGGTCACGGGTCATCGTTTTTCATCAGAAAATTGATTTTATGGACTGTAGAAAAATTGATTCAAAATGTCAATTGGATTGGGCCTCGTGTTGAATAACTACTTTTTAAAGCCACAATGTGACCAAAATTGCCATTTTTACAGCCTTTTTCTACTACTCAGAAGCTTCTATTTCGACCAATTTCAGGCATGAAAATGACTCTAAACACACTTATTTTAGTTCCAACAGTGATAATTCACATGCAGTAGTCATTTACAGTCAAAAAATAAAACATTAAAAAATTAACATTTCTGACCATCTGGGGAAAGTTCAACAGGTCACGGGTCATCGTTTTTCATCAGAAAATTGATTTTTTGGACCGTAGAAAAATTGATTCAAAATGTTATTTGGATTGTGCCTCGTGTTGAATAAGTACTTTTTAAAGCCTCAATGTGACCAAAATTGCCATTTTTACAGCCTTTTTCAACTACTCAGAAGCTTCTATTTCGACCAATTTCAGGCATTAAAATTACTCTAAACACACTTCTTTTAGTTCCAAAAGTGATAATTCACATGCAGTAGTCATTTACAGTCAAAAAATAAAACATTAAAAAATTGCCATTTCTGACCATCTGGAGAAAGTTCGACAGGTCACGGGTCATTGTTTTTCATCAGAAAATTGATTTTTTGGACTGTAGAAAAATTGATTCAAAAATGTCAATTGGATTGGGCCTCGTGTTGAATAACTACTTTTTAAAGCCCCAATGTGACCAAAATTGCCATTTTTACAGCCTTTTTCTCCTACTCAGAAGCTTCTATTTTGACCAATTTCAGGCATTAAAATGACTCTAAACACACTTATTTTAGTTCCAAAAGTGATAATTCACATGCAGTAGTCATTTACAGTCAAAAAATAAAACATTAAAAAATCCCATTGTTGACCATCTGGAGAAAGTTCGACAGGTCACGGGTCATCGTTTTTCATCAGAAAATAGATTTTTTGGACTGTAGAAAAACTGATTCAAAATGTCAATTGGATTGGGCCTCGTGTTGAATAACTACTTTTTAAAGCCCCAATGTGACCAAAATTGCCATTTTTACAGCCTTTTTCTCCTACTCAGAAGCTTCTATTTTGACCAATTTCAGGCATTAAAATGACTCTAAACACACTTATTTTAGTTCCAAAAGTGATAATTCACATGCAGTAGTCATTTACAGTAAAAAAATAAAACATTAAAAAATTACCATTTCTGACCATCTGGAGAAAGTTCGACAGGTCACGGGTCATCGTTTTTCATCAGAAAATAGATTTTTTGGACTGTAGAAAAATTGATTGAAAATGTCAATTGGATTGTGCCTCGTGTTGAATAAGTACGTTTTAAAGCCTCAATGTGACCAAAATTGCCATTTTTACAGCCTTTTTCTCCTACTCAGAGGCTTCTATTTCAACCAATTTCAGGCATTAAAATGACTCTAAACACACTTATTTTAGTTCCAAAAGTGATAATTCACATGCAGTAGTCATTTACAGTCAAAAAATAAAACATTAAAAAATTAACATTTCTGACCATCTGGAGAAAGTTCGACAGGTCACGGGTCATCGTTTTTCATCAGAAAATTGATTTTTTGGACTGTAGAAAAATTGATTCAAAATGTCAATTGGATTGGGCCTCGTGTTGAATAACTACTTTTTAAAGCCCCAATGTGACCAAAATTGCCATTTTTACAGCCTTTTTCTCCTACTCAGAAGCTTCTATTTCGACCAATTTTAGGCATTAAAACGACTCTAAACACACTTATTTTAGTTCCAAAAGTGATAATTCACATGCAGTAGTCATTTACAGTCCAAAAATAAAACATTAAAAAATTAAAATTTTTGACCATCTGGAGAAAGTTCGACAGGTCACGCACGGGTCATCGTTTTTCATCAGAAAATTGATTTTTTGGACTGTAGAAAAATTCATTCAAAATGTCATTTGGATTGTGCCTCATGTTGAATAACTACTTTTTAAAGCCTCAATGTGACCAAAATTGCCATTTTTACAGCCTTTTTCTCCTACTCAGAAGCTTCTATTTCGACCAATTTCAGGCATTAAAATGACTCTAAACACACTTATTTTAGTTCCAAAAGTGATAATTCACATGCAGTAGTCATTTACAGTCAAAAAATAAAACATTAAAGAATTACCATTTCTGACCATCTGGAGAAAGTTCGACAGGTCACGGGTCATCGTTTTTCATCAGAAAATTGATTTTATGGACTGTAGAAAAATTGATTCAAAATGTCAATTGGATTGGGCCTCGTGTTGAATAACTACTTTTTAAAGCCACAATGTGACCAAAATTGCCATTTTTACAGCCTTTTTCTACTACTCAGAAGCTTCTATTTCGACCAATTTCAGGCATGAAAATGACTCTAAACACACTTATTTTAGTTCCAACAGTGATAATTCACATGCAGTAGTCATTTACAGTCAAAAAATAAAACATTAAAAAATTAACATTTCTGACCATCTGGGGAAAGTTCAACAGGTCACGGGTCATCATTTTTCATCAGAAAATTGATTTTTTGGACCGTAGAAAAATTGATTCAAAATGTCATTTGGATTGTGCCTCGTGTTGAATAAGTACTTTTTAAAGCCTCAATGTGACCAAAATTGCCATTTTTACAGCCTTTTTCAACTACTCAGAAGCTTCTATTTCGACGAATTTCAGGCATTAAAATGACTCTAAACACACTTATTTTAGTTCCAAAAGTGATAATTCACATGCAGTAGTCATTTACAGTCAAAAAATAAAACATTAAAAAATTAACATTTCTGACCATCTGGAGAAAGTTCGACAGGTCACGGGTCATCGTTTTTCATCAGAAAATTGATTTTTTGGACTGTAGAAAAATTGATTCAAAATGTCAATTGGATTGGGCCTCGTGTTGAATAACTACTTTTTAAAGCCCCACTGTGACCAAAATTGCCATTTTTACAGCCTTTTTCTCCTACTCAGAAGCTTCTATTTCGACCAATTTCAGGCATTAAAATGACTCTAAACACACTTATTTTAGTTCCAAAAGTGATAATTCACATGCAGTAGTCATTTACAGTCAAAAAATAAAACATTAAAAAATTAACATTTCTGACCATCTGGAGAAAGTTCGACAGGTCACGGGTCATCGTTTTTCATCAGAAAATTGATTTTATGGACTGTAGAAAAATTGATTCAAAATGTCAATTGGATTGGGCCTCGTGTTGAATAACTACTTTTTAAAGCCACAATGTGACCAAAATTGCCATTTTTACAGCCTTTTTCTACTACTCAGAAGCTTCTATTTCGACCAATTTCAGGCATGAAAATGACTCTAAACACACTTATTTTAGTTCCAACAGTGATAATTCACATGCAGTAGTCATTTACAGTCAAAAAATAAAACATTAAAAAATTAACATTTCTGACCATCTGGGGAAAGTTCAACAGGTCACGGGTCATCATTTTTCATCAGAAAATTGATTTTTTGGACCGTAGAAAAATTGATTCAAAATGTCATTTGGATTGTGCCTCGTGTTGAATAAGTACTTTTTAAAGCCTCAATGTGACCAAAATTGCCATTTTTACAGCCTTTTTCAACTACTCAGAAGCTTCTATTTCGACCAATTTCAGGCATTAAAATTACTCTAAACACACTTCTTTTAGTTCCAAAAGTGATAATTCACATGCAGTAGTCATTTACAGTCAAAAAATAAAACATTAAAAAATTGCCATTTCTGACCATCTGGAGAAAGTTCGACAGGTCACGGGTCATTGTTTTTCATCAGAAAATTGATTTTTTGGACTGTAGAAAAATTGATTCAAAAATGTCAATTGGATTGGGCCTCGTGTTGAATAACTACTTTTTAAAGCCCCAATGTGACCAAAATTGCCATTTTTACAGCCTTTTTCTCCTACTCAGAAGCTTCTATTTTGACCAATTTCAGGCATTAAAATGACTCTAAACACACTTATTTTAGTTCCAAAAGTGATAATTCACATGCAGTAGTCATTTACAGTCAAAAAATAAAACATTAAAAAATCCCATTGTTGACCATCTGGAGAAAGTTCGACAGGTCACGGGTCATCGTTTTTCATCAGAAAATAGATTTTTTGGACTGTAGAAAAACTGATTCAAAATGTCAATTGGATTGGGCCTCGTGTTGAATAACTACTTTTTAAAGCCCCAATGTGACCAAAATTGCCATTTTTACAGCCTTTTTCTCCTACTCAGAAGCTTCTATTTTGACCAATTTCAGGCATTAAAATGACTCTAAACACACTTATTTTAGTTCCAAAAGTGATAATTCACATGCAGTAGTCATTTACAGTAAAAAATAAAACATTAAAAAATTACCATTTCTGACCATCTGGAGAAAGTTCGACAGGTCACGGGTCATCGTTTTTCATCAGAAAATAGATTTTTTGGACTGTAGAAAAATTGATTGAAAATGTCAATTGGATTGTGCCTCGTGTTGAATAAGTACGTTTTAAAGCCTCAATGTGACCAAAATTGCCATTTTTACAGCCTTTTTCTCCTACTCAGAGGCTTCTATTTCAACCAATTTCAGGCATTAAAATGACTCTAAACACACTTATTTTAGTTCCAAAAGTGATAATTCACATGCAGTAGTCATTTACAGTCAAAAAATAAAACATTAAAAAATTAACATTTCTGACCATCTGGAGAAAGTTCGACAGGTCACGGGTCATCGTTTTTCATCAGAAAATTGATTTTTTGGACTGTAGAAAAATTGATTCAAAATGTCAATTGGATTGGGCCTCGTGTTGAATAACTACTTTTTAAAGCCCCAATGTGACCAAAATTGCCATTTTTACAGCCTTTTTCTCCTACTCAGAAGCTTCTATTTCGACCAATTTTAGGCATTAAAACGACTCTAAACACACTTATTTTAGTTCCAAAAGTGATAATTCACATGCAGTAGTCATTTACAGTCCAAAAATAAAACATTAAAAAATTAAAATTTTTGACCATCTGGAGAAAGTTCGACAGGTCACGCACGGGTCACCGTTTTTCATCAGAAAATTGATTTTTTGGACTGTAGAAAAATTCATTCAAAATGTCATTTGGATTGTGCCTCATGTTGAATAACTACTTTTTAAAGCCTCAATGTGACCAAAATTGCCATTTTTACAGCCTTTTTCTCCTACTCAGAAGCTTCTATTTCGACCAATTTCAGGCATTAAAATGACTCTAAACACACTTATTTTAGTTCCAAAAGTGATAATTCACATGCAGTAGTCATTTACAGTCAAAAAATAAAACATTAAAGAATTACCATTTCTTACCATCTGGAGAAAGTTCGACAGGTCACGGGTCATCGTTTTTCATCAGAAAATTGATTTTATGGACTGTAGAAAAATTGATTCAAAATGTCAATTGGATTGGGCCTCGTGTTGAATAACTACTTTTTAAAGCCACAATGTGACCAAAATTGCCATTTTTACAGCCTTTTTCTACTACTCAGAAGCTTCTATTTCGACCAATTTCAGGCATGAAAATGACTCTAAACACACTTATTTTAGTTCCAACAGTGATAATTCACATGCAGTAGTCATTTACAGTCAAAAAATAAAACATTAAAAAATTAACATTTCTGACCATCTGGGGAAAGTTCAACAGGTCACGGGTCATCGTTTTTCATCAGAAAATTGATTTTTTGGACCGTAGAAAAATTGATTCAAAATGTCATTTGGATTGTGCCTCGTGTTGAATAAGTACTTTTTAAAGCCTCAATGTGACCAAAATTGCCATTTTTACAGCCTTTTTCAACTACTCAGAAGCTTCTATTTCGACGAATTTCAGGCATTAAAATGACTCTAAACACACTTATTTTAGTTCCAAAAGTGATAATTCACATGCAGTAGTCATTTACAGTCAAAAAATAAAACATTAAAAAATTAACATTTCTGACCATCTGGAGAAAGTTCGACAGGTCACGGGTCATCGTTTTTCATCAGAAAATTGATTTTTTGGACTGTAGAAAAATTGATTCAAAATGTCAATTGGATTGGGCCTCGTGTTGAATAACTACTTTTTAAAGCCCCACTGTGACCAAAATTGCCATTTTTACAGCCTTTTTCTCCTACTCAGAAGCTTCTATTTCGACCAATTTCAGGCATTAAAATGACTCTAAACACACTTATTTTAGTTCCAAAAGTGATAATTCACATGCAGTAGTCATTTACAGTCAAAAAATAAAACATTAAAAAATTAACATTTCTGACCATCTGGAGAAAGTTCGACAGGTCACGGGTCATCGTTTTTCATCAGAAAATTGATTTTTTGGACTGTAGAAAAATTGATTCAAAATGTCAATTGGATTGGGCCTCGTGTTGAATAACTACTTTTTAAAGCCCCAATGTGACCAAAATTGCCATTTTTACAGCCTTTTTCTCCTACTCAGAAGCTTCTATTTTGACCAATTTCAGGCATTAAAATGACTCTAAACACACTTATTTTAGTTCCAAAAGTGATAATTCACATGCAGTAGTCATTTACAGTCAAAAAATAAAACATTAAAAAATTACCATTTCTGACCATCTGGAGAAAGTTCGACAGGTCACGGGTCATCGTTTTTCATCAGAAAATTGATTTTTGGACTGTAGAAAAATTCATTCAAAATGTCATTTGGATTGTGCCTCATGTTGAATAACTACTTTTTAAAGCCTCAATGTGACCAAAATTGCCATTTTTACAGCCTTTTTCTCCTACTCAGAAGCTTCTATTTCGACCAATTTCAGGCATTAAAATGACTCTAAACACACTTATTTTAGTTCCAAAAGTGATAATTCACATGCAGTAGTCATTTACAGTCAAAAAATAAAACATTAAAAAATTACCATTTCTGACCATCTGGAGAAAGTTCGACAGGTCACGGGTCATCGTTTTTCATCAGAAAATTGATTTTATGGACTGTAGAAAAATTGATTCAAAATGTCAATTGGATTGGGCCTCGTGTTGAATAACTACTTTTTAAAGCCACAATGTGACCAAAATTGCCATTTTTACAGCCTTTTTCTACTACTCAGAAGCTTCTATTTCGACCAATTTCAGGCATGAAAATGACTCTAAACACACTTCTTTTAGTTCCAAAAGTGACAATTCAAATGCAGTAGTCATTTACAGTCAAAAAATAAAACATTAAAAAATCCCATTGTTGACCATCTGGAGAAAGTTCGACAGGTCACGGGTCATCGTTTTTCATCAGAAAATAGATTTTTTGGACTGTAGAAAAATTGATTCAAAATGTCAATTGGATTGGGCCTCGTGTTGAATAACTACTTTTTAAAGCCCCAATGTGACCAAAATTGCCATTTTTACAGCCTTTTTCTCCTACTCAGAAGCTTCTATTTTGACCAATTTCAGGCATTAAAATGACTCTAAACACACTTATTTTAGTTCCAAAAGTGATAATTCACATGCAGTAGCCATTTACAGTCAAAAAATAAAACATTAAAAAATTACCATTTCTGACCATCTGGAGAAAGTTCGACAGGTCACGGGTCATCGTTTTTCATCAGAAAATAGATTTTTTGGACTGTAGAAAAATTGATTCAAAATGTCAATTGGATTGTGCCTCGTGTTGAATAAGTACTTTTTAAAGCCTCAATGTGACCAAAATTGCCATTTTTACAGCCTTTTTCTCCTACTCAGAGGCTTCTATTTCGACCAATTTCAGGCATTAAAATGACTCTAAACACACTTATTTTAGTTCCAAAAGTGATAATTCACATGCAGTAGTCATTTACAGTCAAAAAATAAAACATTAAAAAATTAACATTTCTGACCATCTGGAGAAAGTTCGACAGGTCACGGGTCATCGTTTTTCATCAGAAAATTGATTTTTTGGACTGTAGAAAAATTGATTCAAAATGTCAATTGGATTGGGCCTCGTGTTGAATAACTACTTTTTAAAGCCCCAATGTGACCAAAATTGCCATTTTTACAGCCTTTTTCTCCTACTCAGAAGCTTCTATTTCGACCAATTTCAGGGATTAAAATGACTCTAAACACACTTATTTTAGTTCCAAAAGTGATAATTCACATGCAGTAGTCATTTACAGTCCAAAAATAAAACATTAAAAAATTACAATTTTTGACCATCTTGAGAAAGTTCGACAGGTCACGGGTCATCATTTTTCATCAGAAAATTGATTTTTTGGACTGTAGAAAAATTCATTCAAAATGTCATTTGGATTGTGCCTCTTGTTGAATAAGTACTTTTTAAAGCCTCAATGTGACCAAAATTGCCATTTTTACAGCCTTTTTCTCCTACTCAGAGGCTTCTATTTCGACCAATTTCAGGCATTAAAATGACTCTAAACACACTTATTTTAGTTCCAAAAGTGATAATTCACATGCAGTAGTCATTTACAGTCAAAAAATAAAACATTAAAAAATTGCCATTTCTGACCATCTGGAGAAAGTTCGACAGGTCACGGGTCATTGTTTTTCATCAGAAAATTGATTTTTTGGACTGTAGAAAAATTGATTCAAAAATGTCAATTGGATTGGGCCTCGTGTTGAATAACTACTTTTTAAAGCCCCAATGTGACCAAAATTGCCATTTTTACAGCCTTTTTCTCCTACTCAGAAGCTTCTATTTTGACCAATTTCAGGCATTAAAATGACTCTAAACACACTTATTTTAGTTCCAAAAGTGATAATTCACATGCAGTAGTCATTTACAGTCAAAAAATAAAACATTAAAAAATCCCATTGTTGACCATCTGGAGAAAGTTCGACAGGTCACGGGTCATCGTTTTTCATCAGAAAATAGATTTTTTGGACTGTAGAAAAACTGATTCAAAATGTCAATTGGATTGGGCCTCGTGTTGAATAACTACTTTTTAAAGCCCCAATGTGACCAAAATTGCCATTTTTACAGCCTTTTTCTCCTACTCAGAAGCTTCTATTTTGACCAATTTCAGGCATTAAAATGACTCTAAACACACTTATTTTAGTTCCAAAAGTGATAATTCACATGCAGTAGTCATTTACAGTAAAAAATAAAACATTAAAAAATTACCATTTCTGACCATCTGGAGAAAGTTCGACAGGTCACGGGTCATCGTTTTTCATCAGAAAATAGATTTTTTGGACTGTAGAAAAATTGATTGAAAATGTCAATTGGATTGTGCCTCGTGTTGAATAAGTACGTTTTAAAGCCTCAATGTGACCAAAATTGCCATTTTTACAGCCTTTTTCTCCTACTCAGAGGCTTCTATTTCAACCAATTTCAGGCATTAAAATGACTCTAAACACACTTATTTTAGTTCCAAAAGTGATAATTCACATGCAGTAGTCATTTACAGTCAAAAAATAAAACATTAAAAAATTAACATTTCTGACCATCTGGAGAAAGTTCGACAGGTCACGGGTCATCGTTTTTCATCAGAAAATTGATTTTTTGGACTGTAGAAAAATTGATTCAAAATGTCAATTGGATTGGGCCTCGTGTTGAATAACTACTTTTTAAAGCCCCAATGTGACCAAAATTGCCATTTTTACAGCCTTTTTCTCCTACTCAGAAGCTTCTATTTCGACCAATTTTAGGCATTAAAACGACTCTAAACACACTTATTTTAGTTCCAAAAGTGATAATTCACATGCAGTAGTCATTTACAGTCCAAAAATAAAACATTAAAAAATTAAAATTTTTGACCATCTGGAGAAAGTTCGACAGGTCACGCACGGGTCACCGTTTTTCATCAGAAAATTGATTTTTTGGACTGTAGAAAAATTCATTCAAAATGTCATTTGGATTGTGCCTCATGTTGAATAACTACTTTTTAAAGCCTCAATGTGACCAAAATTGCCATTTTTACAGCCTTTTTCTCCTACTCAGAAGCTTCTATTTCGACCAATTTCAGGCATTAAAATGACTCTAAACACACTTATTTTAGTTCCAAAAGTGATAATTCACATGCAGTAGTCATTTACAGTCAAAAAATAAAACATTAAAGAATTACCATTTCTTACCATCTGGAGAAAGTTCGACAGGTCACGGGTCATCGTTTTTCATCAGAAAATTGATTTTATGGACTGTAGAAAAATTGATTCAAAATGTCAATTGGATTGGGCCTCGTGTTGAATAACTACTTTTTAAAGCCACAATGTGACCAAAATTGCCATTTTTACAGCCTTTTTCTACTACTCAGAAGCTTCTATTTCGACCAATTTCAGGCATGAAAATGACTCTAAACACACTTATTTTAGTTCCAACAGTGATAATTCACATGCAGTAGTCATTTACAGTCAAAAAATAAAACATTAAAAAATTAACATTTCTGACCATCTGGGGAAAGTTCAACAGGTCACGGGTCATCGTTTTTCATCAGAAAATTGATTTTTTGGACCGTAGAAAAATTGATTCAAAATGTCATTTGGATTGTGCCTCGTGTTGAATAAGTACTTTTTAAAGCCTCAATGTGACCAAAATTGCCATTTTTACAGCCTTTTTCAACTACTCAGAAGCTTCTATTTCGACGAATTTCAGGCATTAAAATGACTCTAAACACACTTATTTTAGTTCCAAAAGTGATAATTCACATGCAGTAGTCATTTACAGTCAAAAAATAAAACATTAAAAAATTAACATTTCTGACCATCTGGAGAAAGTTCGACAGGTCACGGGTCATCGTTTTTCATCAGAAAATTGATTTTTTGGACTGTAGAAAAATTGATTCAAAATGTCAATTGGATTGGGCCTCGTGTTGAATAACTACTTTTTAAAGCCCCACTGTGACCAAAATTGCCATTTTTACAGCCTTTTTCTCCTACTCAGAAGCTTCTATTTCGACCAATTTCAGGCATTAAAATGACTCTAAACACACTTATTTTAGTTCCAAAAGTGATAATTCACATGCAGTAGTCATTTACAGTCAAAAAATAAAACATTAAAAAATTAACATTTCTGACCATCTGGAGAAAGTTCGACAGGTCACGGGTCATCGTTTTTCATCAGAAAATTGATTTTTGGACTGTAGAAAAATTCATTCAAAATGTCATTTGGATTGTGCCTCATGTTGAATAACTACTTTTTAAAGCCTCAATGTGACCAAAATTGCCATTTTTACAGCCTTTTTCTCCTACTCAGAAGCTTCTATTTCGACCAATTTCAGGCATTAAAATGACTCTAAACACACTTATTTTAGTTCCAAAAGTGATAATTCACATGCAGTAGTCATTTACAGTCAAAAAATAAAACATTAAAAAATTACCATTTCTGACCATCTGGAGAAAGTTCGACAGGTCACGGGTCATCGTTTTTCATCAGAAAATTGATTTTATGGACTGTAGAAAAATTGATTCAAAATGTCAATTGGATTGGGCCTCGTGTTGAATAACTACTTTTTAAAGCCACAATGTGACCAAAATTGCCATTTTTACAGCCTTTTTCTACTACTCAGAAGCTTCTATTTCGACCAATTTCAGGCATGAAAATGACTCTAAACACACTTCTTTTAGTTCCAAAAGTGACAATTCAAATGCAGTAGTCATTTACAGTCAAAAAATAAAACATTAAAAAATCCCATTGTTGACCATCTGGAGAAAGTTCGACAGGTCACGGGTCATCGTTTTTCATCAGAAAATAGATTTTTTGGACTGTAGAAAAATTGATTCAAAATGTCAATTGGATTGGGCCTCGTGTTGAATAACTACTTTTTAAAGCCCCAATGTGACCAAAATTGCCATTTTTACAGCCTTTTTCTCCTACTCAGAAGCTTCTATTTTGACCAATTTCAGGCATTAAAATGACTCTAAACACACTTATTTTAGTTCCAAAAGTGATAATTCACATGCAGTAGCCATTTACAGTCAAAAAATAAAACATTAAAAAATTACCATTTCTGACCATCTGGAGAAAGTTCGACAGGTCACGGGTCATCGTTTTTCATCAGAAAATAGATTTTTTGGACTGTAGAAAAATTGATTCAAAATGTCAATTGGATTGTGCCTCGTGTTGAATAAGTACTTTTTAAAGCCTCAATGTGACCAAAATTGCCATTTTTACAGCCTTTTTCTCCTACTCAGAGGCTTCTATTTCGACCAATTTCAGGCATTAAAATGACTCTAAACACACTTATTTTAGTTCCAAAAGTGATAATTCACATGCAGTAGTCATTTACAGTCAAAAAATAAAACATTAAAAAATTAACATTTCTGACCATCTGGAGAAAGTTCGACAGGTCACGGGTCATCGTTTTTCATCAGAAAATTGATTTTTTGGACTGTAGAAAAATTGATTCAAAATGTCAATTGGATTGGGCCTCGTGTTGAATAACTACTTTTTAAAGCCCCAATGTGACCAAAATTGCCATTTTTACAGCCTTTTTCTCCTACTCAGAAGCTTCTATTTCGACCAATTTCAGGGATTAAAATGACTCTAAACACACTTATTTTAGTTCCAAAAGTGATAATTCACATGCAGTAGTCATTTACAGTCCAAAAATAAAACATTAAAAAATTACAATTTTTGACCATCTTGAGAAAGTTCGACAGGTCACGGGTCATCATTTTTCATCAGAAAATTGATTTTTTGGACTGTAGAAAAATTCATTCAAAATGTCATTTGGATTGTGCCTCTTGTTGAATAAGTACTTTTTAAAGCCTCAATGTGACCAAAATTGCCATTTTTACAGCCTTTTTCTCCTACTCAGAGGCTTCTATTTCGACCAATTTCAGGCATTAAAATGACTCTAAACACACTTATTTTAGTTCCAAAAGTGATAATTCACATGCAGTAGTCATTTACAGTCAAAAAATAAAACATTAAAAAATTAACATTTCTGACCATCTGGAGAAAGTTCGACAGGTCACGGGTCATCGTTTTTCATCAGAAAATTGATTTTATGGACTGTAGAAAAATTGATTCAAAATGTCAATTGGATTGGGCCTCGTGTTGAATAACTACTTTTTAAAGCCACAATGTGACCAAAATTGCCATTTTTACAGCCTTTTTCTACTACTCAGAAGCTTCTATTTCGACCAATTTCAGGCATGAAAATGACTCTAAACACACTTCTTTTAGTTCCAAAAGTGACAATTCAAATGCAGTAGTCATTTACAGTCAAAAAATAAAACATTAAAAAATCCCATTGTTGACCATCTGGAGAAAGTTCGACAGGTCACGGGTCATCGTTTTTCATCAGAAAATAGATTTTTTGGACTGTAGAAAAATTGATTCAAAATGTCAATTGGATTGGGCCTCGTGTTGAATAACTACTTTTTAAAGCCACAATGTGACCAAAATTGCCATTTTTACAGCCTTTTTCTACTACTCAAAAGCTTCTATTTTGACCAATTTCAGGCATTAAAATGACTCTAAACACACTTATTTTAGTTCCAAAAGTGATAATTCACATGCAGTAGTCATTTACAGTCAAAAAATAAAACATTAAAAAATTACCATTTCTGACCATCTGCAGAAAGTTCGACAGGTCACGGGTCATCGTTTTTCATCAGAAAATAGATTTTTTGGACTGTAGAAAAATTGATTGAAAATGTCAATTGGATTGTGCCTCGTGTTGAATAAGTACTTTTTAAAGCCTCAATGTGACCAAAATTGCCATTTTTACAGCCTTTTTCTCCTACTCAGAGGCTTCTATTTCGACCAATTTCAGGCATTAAAATGACTCTAAACACACTTATTTTAGTTCCAAAAGTGATAATTCACATGCAGTAGTCATTTACAGTCAAAAAATAAAACATTAAAAAATTAACATTTCTGACCATCTGGAGAAAGTTCGACAGGTCACGGGTCATCGTTTTTCATCAGAAAATTGATTTTTTGGACCGTAGAAAAATTGATTCAAAATGTTATTTGGATTGTGCCTCGTGTTGAATAAGTACTTTTTAAAGCCTCAATGTGACCAAAATTGCCATTTTTACAGCCTTTTTCAACTACTCAGAAGCTTCTATTTCGACCAATTTCAGGCATTAAAATTACTCTAAACACACTTCTTTTAGTTCCAAAAGTGACAATTCACATGCAGTAGTCATTTACAGTCAAAAAATAAAACATTAAAAAATCCCATTGTTGACCATCTGGAGAAAGTTCGACAGGTCACGGGTCATCGTTTTTCATCAGAAAATAGATTTTTTGGACTGTAGAAAAATTGATTCAAAATGTCAATTGGATTGTGCCTCGTGTTGATTAAGTACTTTTTAAAGCCTCAATGTGACCAAAATTGCCATTTTTACAGCCTTTTTCTCCTACTCAGAGGCTTCTATTTCGACCAATTTCAGGCATTAAAATGACTCTAAACACACTGATTTTAGTTCCAAAAGTGATAATTCACATGCAGTAGTCATTTACAGTCCAAAAATAAAACATTAAAAAATTACAATTTTTGACCATCTTGAGAAAGTTCGACAGGTCACGGGTCATCGTTCTTCATCAGAAAATTGATTTTTTGGACTGTAGAAAAATTCATTCAAAATGTCATTTGGATTGTGCCTCTTGTTGAATAAGTACTTTTTAAAGCCTCAATGTGACCAAAATTGCCATTTTTACAGCCTTTTTCTCCTACTCAGAGGCTTCTATTTCGACCAATTTCAGGCATTAAAATGACTCTAAACACACTTATTTTAGTTCCAAAAGTGATAATTCACATGCAGTAGTCATTTACAGTCAAAAAATAAAACATTAAAAAATTAACATTTCTGACCATCTGGAGAAAGTTTGACAGGTCACGGGTCATCGTTTTTCATCAGAAAATTGATTTTTTGGACTGTAGAAAAATTGATTCAAAATGTCAATTGGATTGGGCCTCGTGTTGAATAACTACTTTTTAAAGCCCCAATGTGACCAAAATTGCCATTTTTACAGCCTTTTTCTCCTACTCAGAAGCTTCTATTTCGACCAATTTCAGGCATTAAAACGACTCTAAACACACTTATTTTAGTTCCAAAAGTGATAATTCACATGCAGTAGTCATTTACAGTCAAAAAATAAAACATTAAAAAATTACCATTTCTGACCATCTGGAGAAAGTTCGACAGGTCACGGGTCATCGTTTTTCATCAGAAAATTGATTTTATGGACTGTAGAAAAATTGATTCAAAATGTCAATTGGATTGGGCCTCGTGTTGAATAACTACTTTTTAAAGCCACAATGTGACCAAAATTGCCATTTTTACAGCCTTTTTCTACTACTCAGAAGCTTCTATTTTGACCAATTTCAGGCATTAAAATGACTCTAAATACACTTATTTTAGTTCCAAAAGTGATAATTCACATGCAGTAGTCATTTACAGTCAAAAAATAAAACATTAAAAAATTACCATTTCTGACCATCTGCAGAAAGTTCGACAGGTCACGGGTCATCGTTTTTCATCAGAAAATAGATTTTTTGGACTGTAGAAAAATTGATTCAAAATGTCATTTGGATTGTGCCTCGTGTTGAATAAGTACTTTTTAAAGCCTCAATGTGACCAAAATTGCCATTTTTACAGCCTTTTTCTCCTACTCAGAGGCTTCTATTTCGACCAATTTCAGGCATTAAAATGACTCTAAACACACTTATTTTAGTTCCAAAAGTGATAATTTACATGCAGTAGTCATTTACAGTCAAAAAATAAAACATTAAAAAATTAACATTTCTGACCATCTGGAGAAAGTTCGACAGGTCACGGGTCATCGTTTTTCATCAGAAAATTGATTTTTTGGACTGTAGAAAAATTGATTCAAAATGTCAATTGGATTGGGCCTCGTGTTGAATAACTACTTTTTAAAGCCCCAATGTGACCAAAATTGCCATTTTTACAGCCTTTTTCTCCTACTCAGAAGCTTCTATTTCGACCAATTTCAGGCATTAAAACGACTCTAAACACACTTATTTTAGTTCCAAAAGTGATAATTCACATGCAGTAGTCATTTACAGTCCAAAAATAAAACATTAAAAAATTAAAATTTTTGACCATCTGGAGAAAGTTCGACAGGTCACGGGTCATCGTTTTTCATCAGAAAATTGATTTTTGGACTGTAGAAAAATTCATTCAAAATATCATTTGGATTGTGCCTCATGTTGAATAACTACTTTTTAAAGCCTCAATGTGACCAAAATTGCCATTTTTACAGCCTTTTTCTCCTACTCAGAAGCTTCTATTTCGACCAATTTCAGGCATTAAAATGACTCTAAACACACTTATTTTAGTTCCAAAAGTGATAATTCACATGCAGTAGTCATTTACAGTCAAAAAATAAAACATTAAAAAATTACCATTTCTGACCATCTGGAGAAAGTTCGACAGGTCACGGGTCATCGTTTTTCATCAGAAAATTGATTTTATGGACTGTAGAAAAATTGATTCAAAATGTCAATTGGATTGGGCCTCGTGTTGAATAACTACTTTTTAAAGCCACAATGTGACCAAAATTGCCATTTTTACAGCCTTTTTCTACTACTCAGAAGCTTCTATTTCGACCAATTTCAGGCATGAAAATGACTCTAAACACACTTCTTTTAGTTCCAAAAGTGACAATTCAAATGCAGTAGTCATTTACAGTCAAAAAATAAAACATTAAAAAATCCCATTGTTGACCATCTGGAGAAAGTTCGACAGGTCACGGGTCATCGTTTTTCATCAGAAAATAGATTTTTTGGACTGTAGAAAAATTGATTCAAAATGTCAATTGGATTGGGCCTCGTGTTGAATAACTACTTTTTTTAAAGCCCCAATGTGACCAAAATTGCCATTTTTACAGCCTTTTTCTCCTACTCAGAAGCTTCTATTTCGACCAATTTCAGGCATTAAAATGACTCTAAACACACTTATTTTAGTTCCAAAAGTGATAATTCACATGCAGTAGTCATTTACAGTCAAAAAATAAAACATTAAAAAATTACCATTTCTGACCATCTGGAGAAAGTTCGACAGGTCACGGGTCATCGTTTTTCATCAGAAAATTGATTTTATGGACTGTAGAAAAATTGATTCAAAATGTCAATTGGATTGGGCCTCGTGTTGAATAACTACTTTTTAAAGCCACAATGTGACCAAAATTGCCATTTTTACAGCCTTTTTCTACTACTCAGAAGCTTCTATTTCGACCAATTTCAGGCATGAAAATGACTCTAAACACACTTCTTTTAGTTCCAAAAGTGACAATTCAAATGCAGTAGTCATTTACAGTCAAAAAATAAAACATTAAAAAATCCCATTGTTGACCATCTGGAGAAAGTTCGACAGGTCACGGGTCATCGTTTTTCATCAGAAAATAGATTTTTTGGACTGTAGAAAAATTGATTCAAAATGTCAATTGGATTGGGCCTCGTGTTGAATAACTACTTTTTTTAAAGCCCCAATGTGACCAAAATTGCCATTTTTACAGCCTTTTTCTCCTACTCAGAAGCTTCTATTTTGACCAATTTCAGGCATTAAAATGACTCTAAACACACTTATTTTAGTTCCAAAAGTGATAATTCACATGCAGTAGCCATTTACAGTCAAAAAATAAAACATTAAAAAATTACCATTTCTGACCATCTGGAGAAAGTTCGACAGGTCACGGGTCATCGTTTTTCATCAGAAAATAGATTTTTTGGACTGTAGAAAAATTGATTCAAAATGTCAATTGGATTGTGCCTCGTGTTGAATAAGTACTTTTTAAAGCCTCAATGTGACCAAAATTGCCATTTTTACAACCTTTTTCTCCTACTCAGAGGCTTCTATTTCGACCAATTTCAGGCATTAAAATGACTCTAAACACACTTATTTTAGTTCCAAAAGTGATAATTCACATGCAGTAGTCATTTACAGTCAAAAAATAAAACATTAAAAAATTAACATTTCTGACCATCTGGAGAAAGTTCGACAGGTCACGGGTCATCGTTTTTCATCAGAAAATTGATTTTTTGGACTGTAGAAAAATTGATTCAAAATGTCAATTGGATTGGGCCTCGTGTTGAATAACTACTTTTTAAAGCCCCAATGTGACCAAAATTGCCATTTTTACAGCCTTTTTCTCCTACTCAGAAGCTTCTATTTCGACCAATTTCAGGGATTAAAATGACTCTAAACACACTTATTTGAGTTCCAAAAGTGATAATTCACATGCAGTAGTCATTTACAGTCCAAAAATAAAACATTAAAAAATTACAATTTTTGACCATCTTGAGAAAGTTCGACAGGTCACGGGTCATCGTTCTTCATCAGAAAATTGATTTTTTGGACTGTAGAAAAATTCATTCAAAATGTCATTTGGATTGTGCCTCTTGTTGAATAAGTACTTTTTAAAGCCTCAATGTGACCAAAATTGCCATTTTTACAGCCTTTTTCTCCTACTCAGAGGCTTCTATTTCGACCAATTTCAGGCATTAAAATGACTCTAAACACACTTATTTTAGTTCCAAAAGTGATAATTCACATGCAGTAGTCATTTACAGTCAAAAAATAAAACATTAAAAAATTAACATTTCTGACCATCTGGAGAAAGTTTGACAGGTCACGGGTCATCGTTTTTCATCAGAAAATTGATTTTTTGGACTGTAGAAAAATTGATTCAAAATGTCAATTGGATTGGGCCTCGTGTTGAATAACTACTTTTTAAAGCCCCAATGTGACCAAAATTGCCATTTTTACAGCCTTTTTCTCCTACTCAGAAGCTTCTATTTCGACCAATTTCAGGCATTAAAACGACTCTAAACACACTTATTTTAGTTCCAAAAGTGATAATTCACATGCAGTAGTCATTTACAGTCAAAAAATAAAACATTAAAAAATTACCATTTCTGACCATCTGGAGAAAGTTCGACAGGTCACGGGTCATCGTTTTTCATCAGAAAATTGATTTTATGGACTGTAGAAAAATTGATTCAAAATGTCAATTGGATTGGGCCTCGTGTTGAATAACTACTTTTTAAAGCCACAATGTGACCAAAATTGCCATTTTTACAGCCTTTTTCTACTACTCAGAAGCTTCTATTTTGACCAATTTCAGGCATTAAAATGACTCTAAATACACTTATTTTAGTTCCAAAAGTGATAATTCACATGCAGTAGTCATTTACAGTCAAAAAATAAAACATTAAAAAATTACCATTTCTGACCATCTGCAGAAAGTTCGACAGGTCACGGGTCATCGTTTTTCATCAGAAAATAGATTTTTTGGACTGTAGAAAAATTGATTCAAAATGTCATTTGGATTGTGCCTCGTGTTGAATAAGTACTTTTTAAAGCCTCAATGTGACCAAAATTGCCATTTTTACAGCCTTTTTCTCCTACTCAGAGGCTTCTATTTCGACCAATTTCAGGCATTAAAATGACTCTAAACACACTTATTTTAGTTCCAAAAGTGATAATTTACATGCAGTAGTCATTTACAGTCAAAAAATAAAACATTAAAAAATTAACATTTCTGACCATCTGGAGAAAGTTCGACAGGTCACGGGTCATCGTTTTTCATCAGAAAATTGATTTTTTGGACTGTAGAAAAATTGATTCAAAATGTCAATTGGATTGGGCCTCGTGTTGAATAACTACTTTTTAAAGCCCCAATGTGACCAAAATTGCCATTTTTACAGCCTTTTTCTCCTACTCAGAAGCTTCTATTTCGACCAATTTCAGGCATTAAAACGACTCTAAACACACTTATTTTAGTTCCAAAAGTGATAATTCACATGCAGTAGTCATTTACAGTCCAAAAATAAAACATTAAAAAATTAAAATTTTTGACCATCTGGAGAAAGTTCGACAGGTCACGGGTCATCGTTTTTCATCAGAAAATTGATTTTTGGACTGTAGAAAAATTCATTCAAAATATCATTTGGATTGTGCCTCATGTTGAATAACTACTTTTTAAAGCCTCAATGTGACCAAAATTGCCATTTTTACAGCCTTTTTCTCCTACTCAGAAGCTTCTATTTCGACCAATTTCAGGCATTAAAATGACTCTAAACACACTTATTTTAGTTCCAAAAGTGATAATTCACATGCAGTAGTCATTTACAGTCAAAAAATAAAACATTAAAAAATTACCATTTCTGACCATCTGGAGAAAGTTCGACAGGTCACGGGTCATCGTTTTTCATCAGAAAATTGATTTTATGGACTGTAGAAAAATTGATTCAAAATGTCAATTGGATTGGGCCTCGTGTTGAATAACTACTTTTTAAAGCCACAATGTGACCAAAATTGCCATTTTTACAGCCTTTTTCTACTACTCAGAAGCTTCTATTTCGACCAATTTCAGGCATGAAAATGACTCTAAACACACTTCTTTTAGTTCCAAAAGTGACAATTCAAATGCAGTAGTCATTTACAGTCAAAAAATAAAACATTAAAAAATCCCATTGTTGACCATCTGGAGAAAGTTCGACAGGTCACGGGTCATCGTTTTTCATCAGAAAATAGATTTTTTGGACTGTAGAAAAATTGATTCAAAATGTCAATTGGATTGGGCCTCGTGTTGAATAACTACTTTTTTTAAAGCCCCAATGTGACCAAAATTGCCATTTTTACAGCCTTTTTCTCCTACTCAGAAGCTTCTATTTCGACCAATTTCAGGCATTAAAATGACTCTAAACACACTTATTTTAGTTCCAAAAGTGATAATTCACATGCAGTAGTCATTTACAGTCAAAAAATAAAACATTAAAAAATTACCATTTCTGACCATCTGGAGAAAGTTCGACAGGTCACGGGTCATCGTTTTTCATCAGAAAATTGATTTTATGGACTGTAGAAAAATTGATTCAAAATGTCAATTGGATTGGGCCTCGTGTTGAATAACTACTTTTTAAAGCCACAATGTGACCAAAATTGCCATTTTTACAGCCTTTTTCTACTACTCAGAAGCTTCTATTTCGACCAATTTCAGGCATGAAAATGACTCTAAACACACTTCTTTTAGTTCCAAAAGTGACAATTCAAATGCAGTAGTCATTTACAGTCAAAAAATAAAACATTAAAAAATCCCATTGTTGACCATCTGGAGAAAGTTCGACAGGTCACGGGTCATCGTTTTTCATCAGAAAATAGATTTTTTGGACTGTAGAAAAATTGATTCAAAATGTCAATTGGATTGGGCCTCGTGTTGAATAACTACTTTTTTTAAAGCCCCAATGTGACCAAAATTGCCATTTTTACAGCCTTTTTCTCCTACTCAGAAGCTTCTATTTTGACCAATTTCAGGCATTAAAATGACTCTAAACACACTTATTTTAGTTCCAAAAGTGATAATTCACATGCAGTAGCCATTTACAGTCAAAAAATAAAACATTAAAAAATTACCATTTCTGACCATCTGGAGAAAGTTCGACAGGTCACGGGTCATCGTTTTTCATCAGAAAATAGATTTTTTGGACTGTAGAAAAATTGATTCAAAATGTCAATTGGATTGTGCCTCGTGTTGAATAAGTACTTTTTAAAGCCTCAATGTGACCAAAATTGCCATTTTTACAACCTTTTTCTCCTACTCAGAGGCTTCTATTTCGACCAATTTCAGGCATTAAAATGACTCTAAACACACTTATTTTAGTTCCAAAAGTGATAATTCACATGCAGTAGTCATTTACAGTCAAAAAATAAAACATTAAAAAATTAACATTTCTGACCATCTGGAGAAAGTTCGACAGGTCACGGGTCATCGTTTTTCATCAGAAAATTGATTTTTTGGACTGTAGAAAAATTGATTCAAAATGTCAATTGGATTGGGCCTCGTGTTGAATAACTACTTTTTAAAGCCCCAATGTGACCAAAATTGCCATTTTTACAGCCTTTTTCTCCTACTCAGAAGCTTCTATTTCGACCAATTTCAGGGATTAAAATGACTCTAAACACACTTATTTGAGTTCCAAAAGTGATAATTCACATGCAGTAGTCATTTACAGTCCAAAAATAAAACATTAAAAAATTACAATTTTTGACCATCTTGAGAAAGTTCGACAGGTCACAGGTCATCATTTTTCATCAGAAAATTGATTTTTTGGACTGTAGAAAAATTCATTCAAAATGTCATTTGGATTGTGCCTCTTGTTGAATAAGTACTTTTTAAAGCCTCAATGTGACCAAAATTGCCATTTTTACAGCCTTTTTCTCCTACTCAGAGGCTTCTATTTCGACCAATTTCAGGCATTAAAATGACTCTAAACACACTTATTTTAGTTCCAAAAGTGATAATTCACATGCAGTAGTCATTTACAGTCAAAAAATAAAACATTAAAAAATTAACATTTCTGACCATCTGGAGAAAGTTTGACAGGTCACGGGTCATCGTTTTTCATCAGAAAATTGATTTTTTGGACTGTAGAAAAATTGATTCAAAATGTCAATTGGATTGGGCCTCGTGTTGAATAACTACTTTTTAAAGCCCCAATGTGACCAAAATTGCCATTTTTACAGCCTTTTTCTCCTACTCAGAAGCTTCTATTTCGACCAATTTCAGGCATTAAAACGACTCTAAACACACTTATTTTAGTTCCAAAAGTGATAATTCACATGCAGTAGTCATTTACAGTCAAAAAATAAAACATTAAAAAATTACCATTTCTGACCATCTGGAGAAAGTTCGACAGGTCACGGGTCATCGTTTTTCATCAGAAAATTGATTTTATGGACTGTAGAAAAATTGATTCAAAATGTCAATTGGATTGGGCCTCGTGTTGAATAACTACTTTTTACAGCCACAATGTGACCAAAATTGCCATTTTTACAGCCTTTTTCTACTACTCAGAAGCTTCTATTTTGACCAATTTCAGGCATTAAAATGACTCTAAACACACTTATTTTAGTTCCAAAAGTGATAATTCACATGCAGTAGTCATTTACAGTCAAAAAATAAAACATTAAAAAATTACCATTTCTGACCATCTGGAGAAAGTTCGACAGGTCACGGGTCATCGTTTTTCATCAGAAAATTGATTTTTGGACTGTAGAAAAATTCATTCAAAATGTCATTTGGATTGTGCCTCATGTTGAATAACTACTTTTTAAAGCCTCAATGTGACCAAAATTGCCATTTTTACAGCCTTTTTCTCCTACTCAGAAGCTTCTATTTCGACCAATTTCAGGCATTAAAATGACTCTAAACACACTTATTTTAGTTCCAAAAGTGATAATTCACATGCAGTAGTCATTTACAGTCAAAAAATAAAACATTAAAAAATTACCATTTCTGACCATCTGGAGAAAGTTCGACAGGTCACGGGTCATCGTTTTTCATCAGAAAATTGATTTTATGGACTGTAGAAAAATTGATTCAAAATGTCAATTGGATTGGGCCTCGTGTTGAATAACTACTTTTTAAAGCCACAATGTGACCAAAATTGCCATTTTTACAGCCTTTTTCTACTACTCAGAAGCTTCTATTTCGACCAATTTCAGGCATGAAAATGACTCTAAACACACTTCTTTTAGTTCCAAAAGTGACAATTCAAATGCAGTAGTCATTTACAGTCAAAAAATAAAACATTAAAAAATCCCATTGTTGACCATCTGGAGAAAGTTCGACAGGTCACGGGTCATCGTTTTTCATCAGAAAATAGATTTTTTGGACTGTAGAAAAATTGATTCAAAATGTCAATTGGATTGGGCCTCGTGTTGAATAACTACTTTTTAAAGCCCCAATGTGACCAAAATTGCCATTTTTACAGCCTTTTTCTCCTACTCAGAAGCTTCTATTTTGACCAATTTCAGGCATTAAAATGACTCTAAACACACTTATTTTAGTTCCAAAAGTGATAATTCACATGCAGTAGCCATTTACAGTCAAAAAATAAAACATTAAAAAATTACCATTTCTGACCATCTGGAGAAAGTTCGACAGGTCACGGGTCATCGTTTTTCATCAGAAAATAGATTTTTTGGACTGTAGAAAAATTGATTCAAAATGTCAATTGGATTGTGCCTCGTGTTGAATAAGTACTTTTTAAAGCCTCAATGTGACCAAAATTGCCATTTTTACAGCCTTTTTCTCCTACTCAGAGGCTTCTATTTCGACCAATTTCAGGCATTAAAATGACTCTAAACACACTTATTTTAGTTCCAAAAGTGATAATTCACATGCAGTAGTCATTTACAGTCAAAAAATAAAACATTAAAAAATTAACATTTCTGACCATCTGGAGAAAGTTCGACAGGTCACGGGTCATCGTTTTTCATCAGAAAATTGATTTTTTGGACTGTAGAAAAATTGATTCAAAATGTCAATTGGATTGGGCCTCGTGTTGAATAACTACTTTTTAAAGCCCCAATGTGACCAAAATTGCCATTTTTACAGCCTTTTTCTCCTACTCAGAAGCTTCTATTTCGACCAATTTCAGGGATTAAAATGACTCTAAACACACTTATTTTAGTTCCAAAAGTGATAATTCACATGCAGTAGTCATTTACAGTCCAAAAATAAAACATTAAAAAATTACAATTTTTGACCATCTTGAGAAAGTTCGACAGGTCACGGGTCATCATTTTTCATCAGAAAATTGATTTTTTGGACTGTAGAAAAATTCATTCAAAATGTCATTTGGATTGTGCCTCTTGTTGAATAAGTACTTTTTAAAGCCTCAATGTGACCAAAATTGCCATTTTTACAGCCTTTTTCTCCTACTCAGAGGCTTCTATTTCGACCAATTTCAGGCATTAAAATGACTCTAAACACACTTATTTTAGTTCCAAAAGTGATAATTCACATGCAGTAGTCATTTACAGTCAAAAAATAAAACATTAAAAAATTAACATTTCTGACCATCTGGAGAAAGTTTGACAGGTCACGGGTCATCGTTTTTCATCAGAAAATTGATTTTTTGGACTGTAGAAAAATTGATTCAAAATGTCAATTGGATTGGGCCTCGTGTTGAATAACTACTTTTTAAAGCCCCAATGTGACCAAAATTGCCATTTTTACAGCCTTTTTCTCCTACTCAGAAGCTTCTATTTCGACCAATTTCAGGCATTAAAACGACTCTAAACACACTTATTTTCGTTCCAAAAGTGATAATTCACATGCAGTAGTCATTTACAGTCAAAAAATAAAACATTAAAAAATTACCATTTCTGACCATCTGGAGAAAGTTCGACAGGTCACGGGTCATCGTTTTTCATCAGAAAATTGATTTTATGGACTGTAGAAAAATTGATTCAAAATGTCAATTGGATTGGGCCTCGTGTTGAATAACTACTTTTTAAAGCCACAATGTGACCAAAATTGCCATTTTTACAGCCTTTTTCTACTACTCAAAAGCTTCTATTTTGACCAATTTCAGGCATTAAAATGACTCTAAACACACTTATTTTAGTTCCAAAAGTGATAATTCACATGCAGTAGTCATTTACAGTCAAAAAATAAAACATTAAAAAATTACCATTTCTGACCATCTGCAGAAAGTTCGACAGGTCACGGGTCATCGTTTTTCATCAGAAAATAGATTTTTTGGACTGTAGAAAAATTGATTCAAAATGTCAATTGGATTGTGCCTCGTGTTGAATAAGTACTTTTTAAAGCCTCAATGTGACCAAAATTGCCATTTTTACAGCCTTTTTCTCCTACTCAGAGGCTTCTATTTCGACCAATTTCAGGCATTAAAATGACTCTAAACACACTTATTTTAGTTCCAAAAGTGATAATTCACATGCAGTAGTCATTTACAGTCAAAAAATAAAACATTAAAAAATTAACATTTCTGACCATCTGGAGAAAGTTCGACAGGTCACGGGTCATCGTTTTTCATCAGAAAATTGATTTTTTGGACCGTAGAAAAATTGATTCAAAATGTTATTTGGATTGTGCCTCGTGTTGAATAAGTACTTTTTAAAGCCTCAATGTGACCAAAATTGCCATTTTTACAGCCTTTTTCAACTACTCAGAAGCTTCTATTTCGACCAATTTCAGGCATTAAAATTACTCTAAACACACTTCTTTTAGTTCCAAAAGTGACAATTCACATGCAGTAGTCATTTACAGTCAAAAAATAAAACATTAAAAAATCCCATTGTTGACCATCTGGAGAAAGTTCGACAGGTCACGGGTCATCGTTTTTCATCAGAAAATAGATTTTTTGGACTGTAGAAAAATTGATTCAAAATGTCAATTGGATTGTGCCTCGTGTTGAATAAGTACTTTTTAAAGCCTCAATGTGACCAAAATTGCCATTTTTACAGCCTTTTTCTCCTACTCAGAGGCTTCTATTTCGACCAATTTCAGGCATTAAAATGACTCTAAACACACTGATTTTAGTTCCAAAAGTGATAATTCACATGCAGTAGTCATTTACAGTCCAAAAATAAAACATTAAAAAATTACAATTTTTGACCATCTTGAGAAAGTTCGACAGGTCACGGGTCATCGTTCTTCATCAGAAAATTGATTTTTTGGACTGTAGAAAAATTCATTCAAAATGTCATTTGGATTGTGCCTCTTGTTGAATAAGTACTTTTTAAAGCCTCAATGTGACCAAAATTGCCATTTTTACAGCCTTTTTCTCCTACTCAGAGGCTTCTATTTCGACCAATTTCAGGCATTAAAATGACTCTAAACACACTTATTTTAGTTCCAAAAGTGATAATTCACATGCAGTAGTCATTTACAGTCAAAAAATAAAACATTAAAAAATTAACATTTCTGACCATCTGGAGAAAGTTTGACAGGTCACGGGTCATCGTTTTTCATCAGAAAATTGATTTTTTGGACTGTAGAAAAATTGATTCAAAATGTCAATTGGATTGGGCCTCGTGTTGAATAACTACTTTTTAAAGCCCCAATGTGACCAAAATTGCCATTTTTACAGCCTTTTTCTCCTACTCAGAAGCTTCTATTTCGACCAATTTCAGGCATTAAAACGACTCTAAACACACTTATTTTAGTTCCAAAAGTGATAATTCACATGCAGTAGTCATTTACAGTCAAAAAATAAAACATTAAAAAATTACCATTTCTGACCATCTGGAGAAAGTTCGACAGGTCACGGGTCATCGTTTTTCATCAGAAAATTGATTTTATGGACTGTAGAAAAATTGATTCAAAATGTCAATTGGATTGGGCCTCGTGTTGAATAACTACTTTTTAAAGCCACAATGTGACCAAAATTTGCCATTTTTACAGCCTTTTTCTACTACTCAGAAGCTTCTATTTTGACCAATTTCAGGCATTAAAATGACTCTAAATACACTTATTTTAGTTCCAAAAGTGATAATTCACATGCAGTAGTCATTTACAGTCAAAAAATAAAACATTAAAAAATTACCATTTCTGACCATCTGCAGAAAGTTCGACAGGTCACGGGTCATCGTTTTTCATCAGAAAATAGATTTTTTGGACTGTAGAAAATTGATTCAAAATGTCATTTGGATTGTGCCTCGTGTTGAATAAGTACTTTTTAAAGCCTCAATGTGACCAAAATTGCCATTTTTACAGCCTTTTTCTCCTACTCAGAGGCTTCTATTTCGACCAATTTCAGGCATTAAAATGACTCTAAAACACACTTATTTTAGTTCCAAAAGTGATAATTTACATGCAGTAGTCATTTACAGTCAAAAAATAAAACATTAAAAAATTAACATTTCTGACCATCTGGAGAAAGTTCGACAGGTCACGGGTCATCGTTTTTCATCAGAAAATTGATTTTTTGGACTGTAGAAAAATTGATTCAAAATGTCAATTGGATTGGGCCTCGTGTTGAATAACTACTTTTTAAAGCCCCAATGTGACAAAATTGCCATTTTTACAGCCTTTTTCTCCTACTCAGAAGCTTCTATTTCGACCAATTTCAGGCATTAAAACGACTCTAAACACACTTATTTTAGTTCCAAAAGTGATAATTCACATGCAGTAGTCATTTACAGTCCAAAAATAAAACATTAAAAAATTAAAATTTTTGACCATCTGGAGAAAGTTCGACAGGTCACGGGTCATCGTTTTTCATCAGAAAATTGATTTTTGGACTGTAGAAAAATTCATTCAAAATATCATTTGGATTGTGCCTCATGTTGAATAACTACTTTTTAAAGCCTCAATGTGACCAAAATTGCCATTTTTACAGCCTTTTTCTCCTACTCAGAAGCTTCTATTTCGACCAATTTCAGGCATTAAAATGACTCTAAACACACTTATTTTAGTTCCAAAAGTGATAATTCACATGCAGTAGTCATTTACAGTCAAAAAATAAAACATTAAAAAATTACCATTTCTGACCATCTGGAGAAAGTTCGACAGGTCACGGGTCATCGTTTTTCATCAGAAAATTGATTTTATGGACGGTAGAAAAATTGATTCAAAATGTCAATTGGATTGGGCCTCGTGTTGAATAACTACTTTTTAAAGCCACAATGTGACCAAAATTGCCATTTTTACAGCCTTTTTCTACTACTCAGAAGCTTCTATTTCGACCAATTTCAGGCATGAAAATGACTCTAAACACACTTCTTTTAGTTCCAAAAGTGACAATTCAAATGCAGTAGTCATTTACAGTCAAAAAATAAAACATTAAAAAATCCCATTGTTGACCATCTGGAGAAAGTTCGACAGGTCACGGGTCATCGTTTTTCATCAGAAAATAGATTTTTTGGACTGTAGAAAAATTGATTCAAAATGTCAATTGGATTGGGCCTCGTGTTGAATAACTACTTTTTTTAAAGCCCCAATGTGACCAAAATTGCCATTTTTACAGCCTTTTTCTCCTACTCAGAAGCTTCTATTTCGACCAATTTCAGGCATTAAAATGACTCTAAACACACTTATTTTAGTTCCAAAAGTGATAATTCACATGCAGTAGTCATTTACAGTCAAAAAATAAAACATTAAAAAATTACCATTTCTGACCATCTGGAGAAAGTTCGACAGGTCACGGGTCATCGTTTTTCATCAGAAAATTGATTTTATGGACTGTAGAAAAATTGATTCAAAATGTCAATTGGATTGGGCCTCGTGTTGAATAACTACTTTTTAAAGCCACAATGTGACCAAAATTGCCATTTTTACAGCCTTTTTCTACTACTCAGAAGCTTCTATTTCGACCAATTTCAGGCATGAAAATGACTCTAAACACACTTCTTTTAGTTCCAAAAGTGACAATTCAAATGCAGTAGTCATTTACAGTCAAAAAATAAAACATTAAAAAATCCCATTGTTGACCATCTGGAGAAAGTTCGACAGGTCACGGGTCATCGTTTTTCATCAGAAAATAGATTTTTTGGACTGTAGAAAAATTGATTCAAAATGTCAATTGGATTGGGCCTCGTGTTGAATAACTACTTTTTTTAAAGCCCCAATGTGACCAAAATTGCCATTTTTACAGCCTTTTTCTCCTACTCAGAAGCTTCTATTTTGACCAATTTCAGGCATTAAAATGACTCTAAACACACTTATTTTAGTTCCAAAAGTGATAATTCACATGCAGTAGCCATTTACAGTCAAAAAATAAAACATTAAAAAATTACCATTTCTGACCATCTGGAGAAAGTTCGACAGGTCACGGGTCATCGTTTTTCATCAGAAAATAGATTTTTTGGACTGTAGAAAAATTGATTCAAAATGTCAATTGGATTGTGCCTCGTGTTGAATAAGTACTTTTTAAAGCCTCAATGTGACCAAAATTGCCATTTTTACAACCTTTTTCTCCTACTCAGAGGCTTCTATTTCGACCAATTTCAGGCATTAAAATGACTCTAAACACACTTATTTTAGTTCCAAAAGTGATAATTCACATGCAGTAGTCATTTACAGTCAAAAAATAAAACATTAAAAAATTAACATTTCTGACCATCTGGAGAAAGTTCGACAGGTCACGGGTCATCGTTTTTCATCAGAAAATTGATTTTTTGGACTGTAGAAAAATTGATTCAAAATGTCAATTGGATTGGGCCTCGTGTTGAATAACTACTTTTTAAAGCCCCAATGTGACCAAAATTGCCATTTTTACAGCCTTTTTCTCCTACTCAGAAGCTTCTATTTCGACCAATTTCAGGGATTAAAATGACTCTAAACACACTTATTTGAGTTCCAAAAGTGATAATTCACATGCAGTAGTCATTTACAGTCCAAAAATAAAACATTAAAAAATTACAATTTTTGACCATCTTGAGAAAGTTCGACAGGTCACGGGTCATCGTTCTTCATCAGAAAATTGATTTTTTGGACTGTAGAAAAATTCATTCAAAATGTCATTTGGATTGTGCCTCTTGTTGAATAAGTACTTTTTAAAGCCTCAATGTGACCAAAATTGCCATTTTTACAGCCTTTTTCTCCTACTCAGAGGCTTCTATTTCGACCAATTTCAGGCATTAAAATGACTCTAAACACACTTATTTTAGTTCCAAAAGTGATAATTCACATGCAGTAGTCATTTACAGTCAAAAAATAAAACATTAAAAAATTAACATTTCTGACCATCTGGAGAAAGTTTGACAGGTCACGGGTCATCGTTTTTCATCAGAAAATTGATTTTTTGGACTGTAGAAAAATTGATTCAAAATGTCAATTGGATTGGGCCTCGTGTTGAATAACTACTTTTTAAAGCCCCAATGTGACCAAAATTGCCATTTTTACAGCCTTTTTCTCCTACTCAGAAGCTTCTATTTCGACCAATTTCAGGCATTAAAACGACTCTAAACACACTTATTTTAGTTCCAAAAGTGATAATTCACATGCAGTAGTCATTTACAGTCAAAAAATAAAACATTAAAAAATTACCATTTCTGACCATCTGGAGAAAGTTCGACAGGTCACGGGTCATCGTTTTTCATCAGAAAATTGATTTTATGGACTGTAGAAAAATTGATTCAAAATGTCAATTGGATTGGGCCTCGTGTTGAATAACTACTTTTTAAAGCCACAATGTGACCAAAATTGCCATTTTTACAGCCTTTTTCTACTACTCAGAAGCTTCTATTTTGACCAATTTCAGGCATTAAAATGACTCTAAATACACTTATTTTAGTTCCAAAAGTGATAATTCACATGCAGTAGTCATTTACAGTCAAAAAATAAAACATTAAAAAATTACCATTTCTGACCATCTGCAGAAAGTTCGACAGGTCACGGGTCATCGTTTTTCATCAGAAAATAGATTTTTTGGACTGTAGAAAAATTGGTTCAAAATGTCATTTGGATTGTGCCTCGTGTTGAATAAGTACTTTTTAAAGCCTCAATGTGACCAAAATTGCCATTTTTACAGCCTTTTTCTCCTACTCAGAGGCTTCTATTTCGACCAATTTCAGGCATTAAAATGACTCTAAACACACTTATTTTAGTTCCAAAAGTGATAATTTACATGCAGTAGTCATTTACAGTCAAAAAATAAAACATTAAAAAATTAACATTTCTGACCATCTGGAGAAAGTTCGACAGGTCACGGGTCATCGTTTTTCATCAGAAAATTGATTTTTTGGACTGTAGAAAAATTGATTCAAAATGTCAATTGGATTGGGCCTCGTGTTGAATAACTACTTTTTAAAGCCCCAATGTGACCAAAATTGCCATTTTTACAGCCTTTTTCTCCTACTCAGAAGCTTCTATTTCGACCAATTTCAGGCATTAAAACGACTCTAAACACACTTATTTTAGTTCCAAAAGTGATAATTCACATGCAGTAGTCATTTACAGTCCAAAAATAAAACATTAAAAAATTAAAATTTTTGACCATCTGGAGAAAGTTCGACAGGTCACGGGTCATCGTTTTTCATCAGAAAATTGATTTTTGGACTGTAGAAAAATTCATTCAAAATATCATTTGGATTGTGCCTCATGTTGAATAACTACTTTTTAAAGCCTCAATGTGACCAAAATTGCCATTTTTACAGCCTTTTTCTCCTACTCAGAAGCTTCTATTTCGACCAATTTCAGGCATTAAAATGACTCTAAACACACTTATTTTAGTTCCAAAAGTGATAATTCACATGCAGTAGTCATTTACAGTCAAAAAATAAAACATTAAAAAATTACCATTTCTGACCATCTGGAGAAAGTTCGACAGGTCACGGGTCATCGTTTTTCATCAGAAAATTGATTTTATGGACTGTAGAAAAATTGATTCAAAATGTCAATTGGATTGGGCCTCGTGTTGAATAACTACTTTTTAAAGCCACAATGTGACCAAAATTGCCATTTTTACAGCCTTTTTCTACTACTCAGAAGCTTCTATTTCGACCAATTTCAGGCATGAAAATGACTCTAAACACACTTCTTTTAGTTCCAAAAGTGACAATTCAAATGCAGTAGTCATTTACAGTCAAAAAATAAAACATTAAAAAATCCCATTGTTGACCATCTGGAGAAAGTTCGACAGGTCACGGGTCATCGTTTTTCATCAGAAAATAGATTTTTTGGACTGTAGAAAAATTGATTCAAAATGTCAATTGGATTGGGCCTCGTGTTGAATAACTACTTTTTTTAAAGCCCCAATGTGACCAAAATTGCCATTTTTACAGCCTTTTTCTCCTACTCAGAAGCTTCTATTTCGACCAATTTCAGGCATTAAAATGACTCTAAACACACTTATTTTAGTTCCAAAAGTGATAATTCACATGCAGTAGTCATTTACAGTCAAAAAATAAAACATTAAAAAATTACCATTTCTGACCATCTGGAGAAAGTTCGACAGGTCACGGGTCATCGTTTTTCATCAGAAAATTGATTTTATGGACTGTAGAAAAATTGATTCAAAATGTCAATTGGATTGGGCCTCGTGTTGAATAACTACTTTTTAAAGCCACAATGTGACCAAAATTGCCATTTTTACAGCCTTTTTCTACTACTCAGAAGCTTCTATTTCGACCAATTTCAGGCATGAAAATGACTCTAAACACACTTCTTTTAGTTCCAAAAGTGACAATTCAAATGCAGTAGTCATTTACAGTCAAAAAATAAAACATTAAAAAATCCCATTGTTGACCATCTGGAGAAAGTTCGACAGGTCACGGGTCATCGTTTTTCATCAGAAAATAGATTTTTTGGACTGTAGAAAAATTGATTCAAAATGTCAATTGGATTGGGCCTCGTGTTGAATAACTACTTTTTTTAAAGCCCCAATGTGACCAAAATTGCCATTTTTACAGCCTTTTTCTCCTACTCAGAAGCTTCTATTTTGACCAATTTCAGGCATTAAAATGACTCTAAACACACTTATTTTAGTTCCAAAAGTGATAATTCACATGCAGTAGCCATTTACAGTCAAAAAATAAAACATTAAAAAATTACCATTTCTGACCATCTGGAGAAAGTTCGACAGGTCACGGGTCATCGTTTTTCATCAGAAAATAGATTTTTTGGACTGTAGAAAAATTGATTCAAAATGTCAATTGGATTGTGCCTCGTGTTGAATAAGTACTTTTTAAAGCCTCAATGTGACCAAAATTGCCATTTTTACAACCTTTTTCTCCTACTCAGAGGCTTCTATTTCGACCAATTTCAGGCATTAAAATGACTCTAAACACACTTATTTTAGTTCCAAAAGTGATAATTCACATGCAGTAGTCATTTACAGTCAAAAAATAAAACATTAAAAAATTAACATTTCTGACCATCTGGAGAAAGTTCGACAGGTCACGGGTCATCGTTTTTCATCAGAAAATTGATTTTTTGGACTGTAGAAAAATTGATTCAAAATGTCAATTGGATTGGGCCTCGTGTTGAATAACTACTTTTTAAAGCCCCAATGTGACCAAAATTGCCATTTTTACAGCCTTTTTCTCCTACTCAGAAGCTTCTATTTCGACCAATTTCAGGGATTAAAATGACTCTAAACACACTTATTTGAGTTCCAAAAGTGATAATTCACATGCAGTAGTCATTTACAGTCCAAAAATAAAACATTAAAAAATTACAATTTTTGACCATCTTGAGAAAGTTCGACAGGTCACAGGTCATCATTTTTCATCAGAAAATTGATTTTTTGGACTGTAGAAAAATTCATTCAAAATGTCATTTGGATTGTGCCTCTTGTTGAATAAGTACTTTTTAAAGCCTCAATGTGACCAAAATTGCCATTTTTACAGCCTTTTTCTCCTACTCAGAGGCTTCTATTTCGACCAATTTCAGGCATTAAAATGACTCTAAACACACTTATTTTAGTTCCAAAAGTGATAATTCACATGCAGTAGTCATTTACAGTCAAAAAATAAAACATTAAAAAATTAACATTTCTGACCATCTGGAGAAAGTTTGACAGGTCACGGGTCATCGTTTTTCATCAGAAAATTGATTTTTTGGACTGTAGAAAAATTGATTCAAAATGTCAATTGGATTGGGCCTCGTGTTGAATAACTACTTTTTAAAGCCCCAATGTGACCAAAATTGCCATTTTTACAGCCTTTTTCTCCTACTCAGAAGCTTCTATTTCGACCAATTTCAGGCATTAAAACGACTCTAAACACACTTATTTTAGTTCCAAAAGTGATAATTCACATGCAGTAGTCATTTACAGTCAAAAAATAAAACATTAAAAAATTACCATTTCTGACCATCTGGAGAAAGTTCGACAGGTCACGGGTCATCGTTTTTCATCAGAAAATTGATTTTATGGACTGTAGAAAAATTGATTCAAAATGTCAATTGGATTGGGCCTCGTGTTGAATAACTACTTTTTACAGCCACAATGTGACCAAAATTGCCATTTTTACAGCCTTTTTCTACTACTCAGAAGCTTCTATTTTGACCAATTTCAGGCATTAAAATGACTCTAAACACACTTATTTTAGTTCCAAAAGTGATAATTCACATGCAGTAGTCATTTACAGTCCAAAAATAAAACATTAAAAAATTACAATTTTTGACCATCTTGAGAAAGTTCGACAGGTCACGGGTCATCGTTTTTCATCAGAAAATTGATTTTTTGGACTGTAGAAAAATTCATTCAAAATGTCATTTGGATTGTGCCTCTTGTTGAATAAGTACTTTTTAAAGCCTCAATGTGACCAAAATTGCCATTTTTACAGCCTTTTTCTCCTACTCAGAGGCTTCTATTTCGACCAATTTCAGGCATTAAAATGACTCTAAACACACTTATTTTAGTTCCAAAAGTGATAATTCACATGCAGTAGTCATTTACAGTCAAAAAATAAAACATTAAAAAATTAACATTTCTGACCATCTGGAGAAAGTTTGACAGGTCACGGGTCATCGTTTTTCATCAGAAAATTGATTTTTTGGACTGTAGAAAAATTGATTCAAAATGTCAATTGGATTGGGCCTCGTGTTGAATAACTACTTTTTAAAGCCCCAATGTGACCAAAATTGCCATTTTTACAGCCTTTTTCTCCTACTCAGAAGCTTCTATTTCGACCAATTTCAGGCATTAAAACGACTCTAAACACACTTATTTTAGTTCCAAAAGTGATAATTCACATGCAGTAGTCATTTACAGTCAAAAAATAAAACATTAAAAAATTACCATTTCTGACCATCTGGAGAAAGTTCGACAGGTCACGGGTCATCGTTTTTCATCAGAAAATTGATTTTATGGACTGTAGAAAAATTGATTCAAAATGTCAATTGGATTGGGCCTCGTGTTGAATAACTACTTTTTAAAGCCACAATGTGACCAAAATTGCCATTTTTACAGCCTTTTTCTACTACTCAGAAGCTTCTATTTTGACCAATTTCAGGCATTAAAATGACTCTAAATACACTTATTTTAGTTCCAAAAGTGATAATTCACATGCAGTAGTCATTTACAGTCAAAAAATAAAACATTAAAAAATTACCATTTCTGACCATCTGCAGAAAGTTCGACAGGTCACGGGTCATCGTTTTTCATCAGAAAATAGATTTTTTGGACTGTAGAAAAATTGATTCAAAATGTCATTTGGATTGTGCCTCGTGTTGAATAAGTACTTTTTAAAGCCTCAATGTGACCAAAATTGCCATTTTTACAGCCTTTTTCTCCTACTCAGAGGCTTCTATTTCGACCAATTTCAGGCATTAAAATGACTCTAAACACACTTATTTTAGTTCCAAAAGTGATAATTTACATGCAGTAGTCATTTACAGTCAAAAAATAAAACATTAAAAAATTAACATTTCTGACCATCTGGAGAAAGTTCGACAGGTCACGGGTCATCGTTTTTCATCAGAAAATTGATTTTTTGGACTGTAGAAAAATTGATTCAAAATGTCAATTGGATTGGGCCTCGTGTTGAATAACTACTTTTTAAAGCCCCAATGTGACCAAAATTGCCATTTTTACAGCCTTTTTCTCCTACTCAGAAGCTTCTATTTCGACCAATTTCAGGCATTAAAACGACTCTAAACACACTTATTTTAGTTCCAAAAGTGATAATTCACATGCAGTAGTCATTTACAGTCCAAAAATAAAACATTAAAAAATTAAAATTTTTGACCATCTGGAGAAAGTTCGACAGGTCACGGGTCATCGTTTTTCATCAGAAAATTGATTTTTGGACTGTAGAAAAATTCATTCAAAATATCATTTGGATTGTGCCTCATGTTGAATAACTACTTTTTAAAGCCTCAATGTGACCAAAATTGCCATTTTTACAGCCTTTTTCTCCTACTCAGAAGCTTCTATTTCGACCAATTTCAGGCATTAAAATGACTCTAAACACACTTATTTTAGTTCCAAAAGTGATAATTCACATGCAGTAGTCATTTACAGTCAAAAAATAAAACATTAAAAAATTACCATTTCTGACCATCTGGAGAAAGTTCGACAGGTCACGGGTCATCGTTTTTCATCAGAAAATTGATTTTATGGACTGTAGAAAAATTGATTCAAAATGTCAATTGGATTGGGCCTCGTGTTGAATAACTACTTTTTAAAGCCACAATGTGACCAAAATTGCCATTTTTACAGCCTTTTTCTACTACTCAGAAGCTTCTATTTCGACCAATTTCAGGCATGAAAATGACTCTAAACACACTTCTTTTAGTTCCAAAAGTGACAATTCAAATGCAGTAGTCATTTACAGTCAAAAAATAAAACATTAAAAAATCCCATTGTTGACCATCTGGAGAAAGTTCGACAGGTCACGGGTCATCGTTTTTCATCAGAAAATTGATTTTTGGACTGTAGAAAAATTCATTCAAAATGTCATTTGGATTGTGCCTCATGTTGAATAACTACTTTTTAAAGCCTCAATGTGACCAAAATTGCCATTTTTACAGCCTTTTTCTCCTACTCAGAAGCTTCTATTTCGACCAATTTCAGGCATTAAAATGACTCTAAACACACTTATTTTAGTTCCAAAAGTGATAATTCACATGCAGTAGTCATTTACAGTCAAAAAATAAAACATTAAAAAATTACCATTTCTGACCATCTGGAGAAAGTTCGACAGGTCACGGGTCATCGTTTTTCATCAGAAAATTGATTTTATGGACTGTAGAAAAATTGATTCAAAATGTCAATTGGATTGGGCCTCGTGTTGAATAACTACTTTTTAAAGCCACAATGTGACCAAAATTGCCATTTTTACAGCCTTTTTCTACTACTCAGAAGCTTCTATTTCGACCAATTTCAGGCATGAAAATGACTCTAAACACACTTCTTTTAGTTCCAAAAGTGACAATTCAAATGCAGTAGTCATTTACAGTCAAAAAATAAAACATTAAAAAATCCCATTGTTGACCATCTGGAGAAAGTTCGACAGGTCACGGGTCATCGTTTTTCATCAGAAAATAGATTTTTTGGACTGTAGAAAAATTGATTCAAAATGTCAATTGGATTGGGCCTCGTGTTGAATAACTACTTTTTAAAGCCCCAATGTGACCAAAATTGCCATTTTTACAGCCTTTTTCTCCTACTCAGAAGCTTCTATTTTGACCAATTTCAGGCATTAAAATGACTCTAAACACACTTATTTTAGTTCCAAAAGTGATAATTCACATGCAGTAGCCATTTACAGTCAAAAAATAAAACATTAAAAAATTACCATTTCTGACCATCTGGAGAAAGTTCGACAGGTCACGGGTCATCGTTTTTCATCAGAAAATAGATTTTTTGGACTGTAGAAAAATTGATTCAAAATGTCAATTGGATTGTGCCTCGTGTTGAATAAGTACTTTTTAAAGCCTCAATGTGACCAAAATTGCCATTTTTACAGCCTTTTTCTCCTACTCAGAGGCTTCTATTTCGACCAATTTCAGGCATTAAAATGACTCTAAACACACTTATTTTAGTTCCAAAAGTGATAATTCACATGCAGTAGTCATTTACAGTCAAAAAATAAAACATTAAAAAATTAACATTTCTGACCATCTGGAGAAAGTTTGACAGGTCACGGGTCATCGTTTTTCATCAGAAAATTGATTTTTTGGACTGTAGAAAAATTGATTCAAAATGTCAATTGGATTGGGCCTCGTGTTGAATAACTACTTTTTAAAGCCCCAATGTGACCAAAATTGCCATTTTTACAGCCTTTTTCTCCTACTCAGAAGCTTCTATTTCGACCAATTTCAGGCATTAAAACGACTCTAAACACACTTATTTTAGTTCCAAAAGTGATAATTCACATGCAGTAGTCATTTACAGTCAAAAAATAAAACATTAAAAAATTACCATTTCTGACCATCTGGAGAAAGTTCGACAGGTCACGGGTCATCGTTTTTCATCAGAAAATTGATTTTATGGACTGTAGAAAAATTGATTCAAAATGTCAATTGGATTGGGCCTCGTGTTGAATAACTACTTTTTAAAGCCACAATGTGACCAAAATTGCCATTTTTACAGCCTTTTTCTACTACTCAAAAGCTTCTATTTTGACCAATTTCAGGCATTAAAATGACTCTAAACACACTTATTTTAGTTCCAAAAGTGATAATTCACATGCAGTAGTCATTTACAGTCAAAAAATAAAACATTAAAAAATTACCATTTCTGACCATCTGCAGAAAGTTCGACAGGTCACGGGTCATCGTTTTTCATCAGAAAATAGATTTTTTGGACTGTAGAAAAATTGATTCAAAATGTCAATTGGATTGTGCCTCGTGTTGAATAAGTACTTTTTAAAGCCTCAATGTGACCAAAATTGCCATTTTTACAGCCTTTTTCTCCTACTCAGAGGCTTCTATTTCGACCAATTTCAGGCATTAAAATGACTCTAAACACACTTATTTTAGTTCCAAAAGTGATAATTCACATGCAGTAGTCATTTACAGTCAAAAAATAAAACATTAAAAAATTAACATTTCTGACCATCTGGAGAAAGTTCGACAGGTCACGGGTCATCGTTTTTCATCAGAAAATTGATTTTTTGGACCGTAGAAAAATTGATTCAAAATGTTATTTGGATTGTGCCTCGTGTTGAATAAGTACTTTTTAAAGCCTCAATGTGACCAAAATTGCCATTTTTACAGCCTTTTTCAACTACTCAGAAGCTTCTATTTCGACCAATTTCAGGCATTAAAATTACTCTAAACACACTTCTTTTAGTTCCAAAAGTGACAATTCACATGCAGTAGTCATTTACAGTCAAAAAATAAAACATTAAAAAATCCCATTGTTGACCATCTGGAGAAAGTTCGACAGGTCACGGGTCATCGTTTTTCATCAGAAAATAGATTTTTTGGACTGTAGAAAAATTGATTCAAAATGTCAATTGGATTGTGCCTCGTGTTGAATCAGTACTTTTTAAAGCCTCAATGTGACCAAAATTGCCATTTTTACAGCCTTTTTCTCCTACTCAGAGGCTTCTATTTCGACCAATTTCAGGCATTAAAATGACTCTAAACACACTGATTTTAGTTCCAAAAGTGATAATTCACATGCAGTAGTCATTTACAGTCCAAAAATAAAACATTAAAAAATTACAATTTTTGACCATCTTGAGAAAGTTCGACAGGTCACGGGTCATCGTTCTTCATCAGAAAATTGATTTTTTGGACTGTAGAAAAATTCATTCAAAATGTCATTTGGATTGTGCCTCTTGTTGAATAAGTACTTTTTAAAGCCTCAATGTGACCAAAATTGCCATTTTTACAGCCTTTTTCTCCTACTCAGAGGCTTCTATTTCGACCAATTTCAGGCATTAAAATGACTCTAAACACACTTATTTTAGTTCCAAAAGTGATAATTCACATGCAGTAGTCATTTACAGTCAAAAAATAAAACATTAAAAAATTAACATTTCTGACCATCTGGAGAAAGTTTGACAGGTCACGGGTCATCGTTTTTCATCAGAAAATTGATTTTTTGGACTGTAGAAAAATTGATTCAAAATGTCAATTGGATTGGGCCTCGTGTTGAATAACTACTTTTTAAAGCCCCAATGTGACCAAAATTGCCATTTTTACAGCCTTTTTCTCCTACTCAGAAGCTTCTATTTCGACCAATTTCAGGCATTAAAACGACTCTAAACACACTTATTTTAGTTCCAAAAGTGATAATTCACATGCAGTAGTCATTTACAGTCAAAAAATAAAACATTAAAAAATTACCATTTCTGACCATCTGGAGAAAGTTCGACAGGTCACGGGTCATCGTTTTTCATCAGAAAATTGATTTTATGGACTGTAGAAAAATTGATTCAAAATGTCAATTGGATTGGGCCTCGTGTTGAATAACTACTTTTTAAAGCCACAATGTGACCAAAATTGCCATTTTTACAGCCTTTTTCTACTACTCAGAAGCTTCTATTTTGACCAATTTCAGGCATTAAAATGACTCTAAATACACTTATTTTAGTTCCAAAAGTGATAATTCACATGCAGTAGTCATTTACAGTCAAAAAATAAAACATTAAAAAATTACCATTTCTGACCATCTGCAGAAAGTTCGACAGGTCACGGGTCATCGTTTTTCATCAGAAAATAGATTTTTTGGACTGTAGAAAAATTGATTCAAAATGTCATTTGGATTGTGCCTCGTGTTGAATAAGTACTTTTTAAAGCCTCAATGTGACCAAAATTGCCATTTTTACAGCCTTTTTCTCCTACTCAGAGGCTTCTATTTCGACCAATTTCAGGCATTAAAATGACTCTAAACACACTTATTTTAGTTCCAAAAGTGATAATTTACATGCAGTAGTCATTTACAGTCAAAAAATAAAACATTAAAAAATTAACATTTCTGACCATCTGGAGAAAGTTCGACAGGTCACGGGTCATCGTTTTTCATCAGAAAATTGATTTTTTGGACTGTAGAAAAATTGATTCAAAATGTCAATTGGATTGGGCCTCGTGTTGAATAACTACTTTTTAAAGCCCCAATGTGACCAAAATTGCCATTTTTACAGCCTTTTTCTCCTACTCAGAAGCTTCTATTTCGACCAATTTCAGGCATTAAAACGACTCTAAACACACTTATTTTAGTTCCAAAAGTGATAATTCACATGCAGTAGTCATTTACAGTCCAAAAATAAAACATTAAAAAATTAAAATTTTTGACCATCTGGAGAAAGTTCGACAGGTCACGGGTCATCGTTTTTCATCAGAAAATTGATTTTTGGACTGTAGAAAAATTCATTCAAAATATCATTTGGATTGTGCCTCATGTTGAATAACTACTTTTTAAAGCCTCAATGTGACCAAAATTGCCATTTTTACAGCCTTTTTCTCCTACTCAGAAGCTTCTATTTCGACCAATTTCAGGCATTAAAATGACTCTAAACACACTTATTTTAGTTCCAAAAGTGATAATTCACATGCAGTAGTCATTTACAGTCAAAAAATAAAACATTAAAAAATTACCATTTCTGACCATCTGGAGAAAGTTCGACAGGTCACGGGTCATCGTTTTTCATCAGAAAATTGATTTTATGGACTGTAGAAAAATTGATTCAAAATGTCAATTGGATTGGGCCTCGTGTTGAATAACTACTTTTTAAAGCCACAATGTGACCAAAATTGCCATTTTTACAGCCTTTTTCTACTACTCAGAAGCTTCTATTTCGACCAATTTCAGGCATGAAAATGACTCTAAACACACTTCTTTTAGTTCCAAAAGTGACAATTCAAATGCAGTAGTCATTTACAGTCAAAAAATAAAACATTAAAAAATCCCATTGTTGACCATCTGGAGAAAGTTCGACAGGTCACGGGTCATCGTTTTTCATCAGAAAATAGATTTTTTGGACTGTAGAAAAATTGATTCAAAATGTCAATTGGATTGGGCCTCGTGTTGAATAACTACTTTTTTTAAAGCCCCAATGTGACCAAAATTGCCATTTTTACAGCCTTTTTCTCCTACTCAGAAGCTTCTATTTCGACCAATTTCAGGCATTAAAATGACTCTAAACACACTTATTTTAGTTCCAAAAGTGATAATTCACATGCAGTAGTCATTTACAGTCAAAAAATAAAACATTAAAAAATTACCATTTCTGACCATCTGGAGAAAGTTCGACAGGTCACGGGTCATCGTTTTTCATCAGAAAATTGATTTTATGGACTGTAGAAAAATTGATTCAAAATGTCAATTGGATTGGGCCTCGTGTTGAATAACTACTTTTTAAAGCCACAATGTGACCAAAATTGCCATTTTTACAGCCTTTTTCTACTACTCAGAAGCTTCTATTTCGACCAATTTCAGGCATGAAAATGACTCTAAACACACTTCTTTTAGTTCCAAAAGTGACAATTCAAATGCAGTAGTCATTTACAGTCAAAAAATAAAACATTAAAAAATCCCATTGTTGACCATCTGGAGAAAGTTCGACAGGTCACGGGTCATCGTTTTTCATCAGAAAATAGATTTTTTGGACTGTAGAAAAATTGATTCAAAATGTCAATTGGATTGGGCCTCGTGTTGAATAACTACTTTTTTTAAAGCCCCAATGTGACCAAAATTGCCATTTTTACAGCCTTTTTCTCCTACTCAGAAGCTTCTATTTTGACCAATTTCAGGCATTAAAATGACTCTAAACACACTTATTTTAGTTCCAAAAGTGATAATTCACATGCAGTAGCCATTTACAGTCAAAAAATAAAACATTAAAAAATTACCATTTCTGACCATCTGGAGAAAGTTCGACAGGTCACGGGTCATCGTTTTTCATCAGAAAATAGATTTTTTGGACTGTAGAAAAATTGATTCAAAATGTCAATTGGATTGTGCCTCGTGTTGAATAAGTACTTTTTAAAGCCTCAATGTGACCAAAATTGCCATTTTTACAACCTTTTTCTCCTACTCAGAGGCTTCTATTTCGACCAATTTCAGGCATTAAAATGACTCTAAACACACTTATTTTAGTTCCAAAAGTGATAATTCACATGCAGTAGTCATTTACAGTCAAAAAATAAAACATTAAAAAATTAACATTTCTGACCATCTGGAGAAAGTTCGACAGGTCACGGGTCATCGTTTTTCATCAGAAAATTGATTTTTTGGACTGTAGAAAAATTGATTCAAAATGTCAATTGGATTGGGCCTCGTGTTGAATAACTACTTTTTAAAGCCCCAATGTGACCAAAATTGCCATTTTTACAGCCTTTTTCTCCTACTCAGAAGCTTCTATTTCGACCAATTTCAGGGATTAAAATGACTCTAAACACACTTATTTGAGTTCCAAAAGTGATAATTCACATGCAGTAGTCATTTACAGTCCAAAAATAAAACATTAAAAAATTACCATTTCTGACCATCTGGAGAAAGTTTGACAGGTCACGGGTCATCGTTTTTCATCAGAAAATTGATTTTTTGGACTGTAGAAAAATTGATTCAAAATGTCAATTGGATTGGGCCTCGTGTTGAATAACTACTTTTTAAAGCCCCAATGTGACCAAAATTGCCATTTTTACAGCCTTTTTCTCCTACTCAGAAGCTTCTATTTCGACCAATTTCAGGCATTAAAACGACTCTAAACACACTTATTTTAGTTCCAAAAGTGATAATTCACATGCAGTAGTCATTTACAGTCAAAAAATAAAACATTAAAAAATTACCATTTCTGACCATCTGGAGAAAGTTCGACAGGTCACGGGTCATCGTTTTTCATCAGAAAATTGATTTTATGGACTGTAGAAAAATTGATTCAAAATGTCAATTGGATTGGGCCTCGTGTTGAATAACTACTTTTTACAGCCACAATGTGACCAAAATTGCCATTTTTACAGCCTTTTTCTACTACTCAGAAGCTTCTATTTTGACCAATTTCAGGCATTAAAATGACTCTAAACACACTTATTTTAGTTCCAAAAGTGATAATTCACATGCAGTAGTCATTTACAGTCCAAAAATAAAACATTAAAAAATTACAATTTTTGACCATCTTGAGAAAGTTCGACAGGTCACGGGTCATCGTTTTTCATCAGAAAATTGATTTTTTGGACTGTAGAAAAATTCATTCAAAATGTCATTTGGATTGTGCCTCTTGTTGAATAACTACTTTTTAAAGCCCCAATGTGACCAAAATTGCCATTTTTACAGCCTTTTTCTCCTACTCAGAAGCTTCTATTTCGACCAATTTCAGGCATTAAAACGACTCTAAACACACTTATTTTAGTTCCAAAAGTGATAATTCACATGCAGTAGTCATTTACAGTCAAAAAATAAAACATTAAAAAATTACCATTTCTGACCATCTGGAGAAAGTTCGACAGGTCACGGGTCATCGTTTTTCATCAGAAAATTGATTTTATGGACTGTAGAAAAATTGATTCAAAATGTCAATTGGATTGGGCCTCGTGTTGAATAACTACTTTTTACAGCCACAATGTGACCAAAATTGCCATTTTTACAGCCTTTTTCTACTACTCAGAAGCTTCTATTTTGACCAATTTCAGGCATTAAAATGACTCTAAACACACTTATTTTAGTTCCAAAAGTGATAATTCACATGCAGTAGTCATTTACAGTCAAAAAATAAAACATTAAAAAATTACCATTTCTGACCATCTGGAGAAAGTTCGACAGGTCACGGGTCATCGTTTTTCATCAGAAAATTGATTTTATGGACTGTAGAAAAATTGATTCAAAATGTCAATTGGATTGGGCCTCGTGTTGAATAACTACTTTTTAAAGCCACAATGTGACCAAAATTGCCATTTTTACAGCCTTTTTCTACTACTCAGAAGCTTCTATTTCGACCAATTTCAGGCATGAAAATGACTCTAAACACACTTCTTTTAGTTCCAAAAGTGACAATTCAAATGCAGTAGTCATTTACAGTCAAAAAATAAAACATTAAAAAATCCCATTGTTGACCATCTGGAGAAAGTTCGACAGGTCACGGGTCATCGTTTTTCATCAGAAAATAGATTTTTTGGACTGTAGAAAAATTGATTCAAAATGTCAATTGGATTGGGCCTCGTGTTGAATAACTACTTTTTTTAAAGCCCCAATGTGACCAAAATTGCCATTTTTACAGCCTTTTTCTCCTACTCAGAAGCTTCTATTTTGACCAATTTCAGGCATTAAAATGACTCTAAACACACTTATTTTAGTTCCAAAAGTGATAATTCACATGCAGTAGCCATTTACAGTCAAAAAATAAAACATTAAAAAATTACCATTTCTGACCATCTGGAGAAAGTTCGACAGGTCACGGGTCATCGTTTTTCATCAGAAAATAGATTTTTTGGACTGTAGAAAAATTGATTCAAAATGTCAATTGGATTGTGCCTCGTGTTGAATAAGTACTTTTTAAAGCCTCAATGTGACCAAAATTGCCATTTTTACAACCTTTTTCTCCTACTCAGAGGCTTCTATTTCGACCAATTTCAGGCATTAAAATGACTCTAAACACACTTATTTTAGTTCCAAAAGTGATAATTCACATGCAGTAGTCATTTACAGTCAAAAAATAAAACATTAAAAAATTAACATTTCTGACCATCTGGAGAAAGTTCGACAGGTCACGGGTCATCGTTTTTCATCAGAAAATTGATTTTTTGGACTGTAGAAAAATTGATTCAAAATGTCAATTGGATTGGGCCTCGTGTTGAATAACTACTTTTTAAAGCCCCAATGTGACCAAAATTGCCATTTTTACAGCCTTTTTCTCCTACTCAGAAGCTTCTATTTCGACCAATTTCAGGGATTAAAATGACTCTAAACACACTTATTTGAGTTCCAAAAGTGATAATTCACATGCAGTAGTCATTTACAGTCCAAAAATAAAACATTAAAAAATTAACATTTCTGACCATCTGGAGAAAGTTCGACAGGTCACGGGTCATCGTTTTTCATCAGAAAATAGATTTTTTGGACTGTAGAAAAATTGATTCAAAATGTCAATTGGATTGGGCCTCGTGTTGAATAACTACTTTTTAAAGCCCCAATGTGACCAAAATTGCCATTTTTACAGCCTTTTTCTCCTACTCAGAAGCTTCTATTTCGACCAATTTCAGGCATTAAAACGACTCTAAACACACTTATTTTAGTTCCAAAAGTGATAATTCACATGCAGTAGTCATTTACAGTCCAAAAATAAAACATTAAAAAATTAAAATTTTTGACCATCTGGAGAAAGTTCGACAGGTCACGGGTCATTGTTTTTCATCAGAAAATTGATTTTTTGGACTGTAGAAAAATTCATTCAAAATGTCATTTGGATTGTGCCTCATGTTGAATAACTACTTTTTAAAGCCTCAATGTGACCAAAATTGCCATTTTTACAGCCTTTTTCTCCTACTCAGAAGCTTCTATTTCGACCAATTTCAGGCATTAAAATGACTCTAAACACACTTATTTTAGTTCCAAAAGTGACAATTCACATGCAGTAGTCATTTACAGTCAAAAAATAAAACATTAAAAAATTAACATTTCTGACCATCTGGAGAAAGTTCGACAGGTCACGGGTCATCGTTTTTCATCAGAAAATTGATTTTATGGACTGTAGAAAAATTGATTCAAAATGTCAATTGGATTGGGCCTCGTGTTGAATAACTACTTTTTAAAGCCACAATGTGACCAAAATTGCCATTTTTACAGCCTTTTTCTACTACTCATAAGCTTCTATTTCGACCAATTTCAGGCATGAAAATGACTCTAAACACACTTATTTTAGTTCCAACAGTGATAATTCACATGCAGTAGTCATTTACAGTCAAAAAATAAAACATTAAAAAATTAACATTTCTGACCATCTGGGGAAAGTTCAACAGGTCACGGGTCATCGTTTTTCATCAGAAAATTGATTTTTTGGACCGTAGAAAAATTGATTCAAAATGTCATTTGGATTGTGCCTCGTGTTGAATAAGTACTTTTTAAAGCCCCAATGTGACCAAAATTGCCATTTTTACAGCCTTTTTCTCCTACTCAGAAGCTTCTATTTTGACCAATTTCAGGCATTAAAATGACTCTAAACACACTTATTTTAGTTCCAAAAGTGATAATTCACATGCAGTAGTCATTTACAGTAAAAAATAAAACATTAAAAAATTACCATTTCTGACCATCTGGAGAAAGTTCGACAGGTCACGGGTCATCGTTTTTCATCAGAAAATAGATTTTTTGGACTGTAGAAAAATTGATTGAAAATGTCAATTGGATTGTGCCTCGTGTTGAATAAGTACGTTTTAAAGCCTCAATGTGACCAAAATTGCCATTTTTACAGCCTTTTTCTCCTACTCAGAGGCTTCTATTTCAACCAATTTCAGGCATTAAAATGACTCTAAACACACTTATTTTAGTTCCAAAAGTGATAATTCACATGCAGTAGTCATTTACAGTCAAAAAATAAAACATTAAAAAATTAACATTTCTGACCATCTGGAGAAAGTTCGACAGGTCACGGGTCATCGTTTTTCATCAGAAAATTGATTTTTTGGACTGTAGAAAAATTGATTCAAAATGTCAATTGGATTGGGCCTCGTGTTGAATAACTACTTTTTAAAGCCCCAATGTGACCAAAATTGCCATTTTTACAGCCTTTTTCTCCTACTCAGAAGCTTCTATTTCGACCAATTTTAGGCATTAAAACGACTCTAAACACACTTATTTTAGTTCCAAAAGTGATAATTCACATGCAGTAGTCATTTACAGTCCAAAAATAAAACATTAAAAAATTAAAATTTTTGACCATCTGGAGAAAGTTCGACAGGTCACGCACGGGTCACCGTTTTTCATCAGAAAATTGATTTTTTGGACTGTAGAAAAATTCATTCAAAATGTCATTTGGATTGTGCCTCATGTTGAATAACTACTTTTTAAAGCCTCAATGTGACCAAAATTGCCATTTTTACAGCCTTTTTCTCCTACTCAGAAGCTTCTATTTCGACCAATTTCAGGCATTAAAATGACTCTAAACACACTTATTTTAGTTCCAAAAGTGATAATTCACATGCAGTAGTCATTTACAGTCAAAAAATAAAACATTAAAGAATTACCATTTCTTACCATCTGGAGAAAGTTCGACAGGTCACGGGTCATCGTTTTTCATCAGAAAATTGATTTTATGGACTGTAGAAAAATTGATTCAAAATGTCAATTGGATTGGGCCTCGTGTTGAATAACTACTTTTTAAAGCCACAATGTGACCAAAATTGCCATTTTTACAGCCTTTTTCTACTACTCAGAAGCTTCTATTTCGACCAATTTCAGGCATGAAAATGACTCTAAACACACTTATTTTAGTTCCAACAGTGATAATTCACATGCAGTAGTCATTTACAGTCAAAAAATAAAACATTAAAAAATTAACATTTCTGACCATCTGGGGAAAGTTCAACAGGTCACGGGTCATCGTTTTTCATCAGAAAATTGATTTTTTGGACCGTAGAAAAATTGATTCAAAATGTCATTTGGATTGTGCCTCGTGTTGAATAAGTACTTTTTAAAGCCTCAATGTGACCAAAATTGCCATTTTTACAGCCTTTTTCAACTACTCAGAAGCTTCTATTTCGACGAATTTCAGGCATTAAAATGACTCTAAACACACTTATTTTAGTTCCAAAAGTGATAATTCACATGCAGTAGTCATTTACAGTCAAAAAATAAAACATTAAAAAATTAACATTTCTGACCATCTGGAGAAAGTTCGACAGGTCACGGGTCATCGTTTTTCATCAGAAAATTGATTTTTTGGACTGTAGAAAAATTGATTCAAAATGTCAATTGGATTGGGCCTCGTGTTGAATAACTACTTTTTAAAGCCCCACTGTGACCAAAATTGCCATTTTTACAGCCTTTTTCTCCTACTCAGAAGCTTCTATTTCGACCAATTTCAGGCATTAAAATGACTCTAAACACACTTATTTTAGTTCCAAAAGTGATAATTCACATGCAGTAGTCATTTACAGTCAAAAAATAAAACATTAAAAAATTAACATTTCTGACCATCTGGAGAAAGTTCGACAGGTCACGGGTCATCGTTTTTCATCAGAAAATTGATTTTTTGGACTGTAGAAAAATTGATTCAAAATGTCAATTGGATTGGGCCTCGTGTTGAATAACTACTTTTTAAAGCCCCAATGTGACCAAAATTGCCATTTTTACAGCCTTTTTCTCCTACTCAGAAGCTTCTATTTTGACCAATTTCAGGCATTAAAATGACTCTAAACACACTTATTTTAGTTCCAAAAGTGATAATTCACATGCAGTAGTCATTTACAGTCAAAAAATAAAACATTAAAAAATTAACATTTCTGACCATCTGGAGAAAGTTCGACAGGTCACGGGTCATCGTTTTTCATCAGAAAATAGATTTTTTGGACTGTAGAAAAATTGATTCAAAATGTCAATTGGATTGGGCCTCGTGTTGAATAACTACTTTTTAAAGCCCCAATGTGACCAAAATTGCCATTTTTACAGCCTTTTTCTCCTACTCAGAAGCTTCTATTTCGACCAATTTCAGGCATTAAAACGACTCTAAACACACTTATTTTAGTTCCAAAAGTGATAATTCACATGCAGTAGTCATTTACAGTCCAAAAATAAAACATTAAAAAATTAAAATTTTTGACCATCTGGAGAAAGTTCGACAGGTCACGGGTCATTGTTTTTCATCAGAAAATTGATTTTTTGGACTGTAGAAAAATTCATTCAAAATGTCATTTGGATTGTGCCTCATGTTGAATAACTACTTTTTAAAGCCTCAATGTGACCAAAATTGCCATTTTTACAGCCTTTTTCTCCTACTCAGAAGCTTCTATTTCGACCAATTTCAGGCATTAAAATGACTCTAAACACACTTATTTTAGTTCCAAAAGTGACAATTCACATGCAGTAGTCATTTACAGTCAAAAAATAAAACATTAAAAAATTAACATTTCTGACCATCTGGAGAAAGTTCGACAGGTCACGGGTCATCGTTTTTCATCAGAAAATTGATTTTATGGACTGTAGAAAAATTGATTCAAAATGTCAATTGGATTGGGCCTCGTGTTGAATAACTACTTTTTAAAGCCACAATGTGACCAAAATTGCCATTTTTACAGCCTTTTTCTACTACTCATAAGCTTCTATTTCGACCAATTTCAGGCATGAAAATGACTCTAAACACACTTATTTTAGTTCCAACAGTGATAATTCACATGCAGTAGTCATTTACAGTCAAAAAATAAAACATTAAAAAATTAACATTTCTGACCATCTGGGGAAAGTTCAACAGGTCACGGGTCATCGTTTTTCATCAGAAAATTGATTTTTTGGACCGTAGAAAAATTGATTCAAAATGTTATTTGGATTGTGCCTCGTGTTGAATAAGTACTTTTTAAAGCCTCAATGTGACCAAAATTGCCATTTTTACAGCCTTTTTCAACTACTCAGAAGCTTCTATTTCGACCAATTTCAGGCATTAAAATTACTCTAAACACACTTATTTTAGTTCCAAAAGTGACAATTCACATGCAGTAGTCATTTACAGTCAAAAAATAAAACATTAAAAAATTGCCATTTCTGACCATCTGGAGAAAGTTCGACAGGTCACGGGTCATTGTTTTTCATCAGAAAATTGATTTTTTGGGCTGTAGAAAAATTGATTCAAAAATGTCAATTGGATTGGGCCTCGTGTTGAATAACTACTTTTTAAAGCCCCAATGTGACCAAAATTGCCATTTTTACAGCCTTTTTCTCCTACTCAGAAGCTTCTATTTTGACCAATTTCAGGCATTAACATGACTCTAAACACACTTATTTTAGTTCCAAAAGTGATAATTCACATGCAGTAGTCATTTACAGTCAAAAAATAAAACATTAAAAAATTACCATTTCTGACCATCTGGAGAAAGTTCGACAGGGCACGGGTCATCGTTTTTCATCAGAAAATAGATTTTTTGGACTGTAGAAAAATTGATTCAAAATGTCAATTGGATTGTGCCTCGTGTTGAATAAGTACTTTTTAAAGCCTCAATGTGACCAAAATTGCCATTTTTACAGCCTTTTTCAACTACTCAGAAGCTTCTATTTCGACCAATTTCAGGCATTAAAATGACTCTAAACACACTTATTTTAGTTCCAAAAGTGATAATTCACATGCAGTAGTCATTTACAGTCAAAAAATAATACATTAAAAAATTACCATTTCTGACCATCTGGAGAAAGTTCGACAGGTCACAGGTCATCGTTTTTCATCAGAAAATAGATTTTTTGGACTGTAGAAAAATTGATTCAAAATGTCAATTGGATTGTGCCTCGTGTTGAATAAGTACTTTTTAAAGCCTCAATGTGACCAAAATTGCCATTTTTACAGCCTTTTTCTCCTACTCAGAAGCTTCTATTTCAACCAATTTCAGGCATTACAATGACTCTAAACACACTTATCTTAGTTCCAAAAGTGATAATTCACATGCAGTTGTCATTTACAGTCAAAAAATAAAACATTAAAAAATTACCATTTCTGACCATCTGGAGAAAGTTCGACAGGTCACGGGTCATCGTTTTTCATCAGAAAATTGATTTTATGGACTGTAGAAAAATTGATTCAAAATGTCATTTGGATTGTGCCTCGTGTTGAATAACTACTTTTTAAAGCCTCAATGTGATCAAAATTGCCATTTTTACAGCCTTTTTCTCCTACTCAGAAGCTTCTATTTCGACCAATTTCAGGCATTAAAATTACTCTAAACACACTTATTTTAGTTCCAAAAGTGATAATTCACATGCAGTAGTCATTTACAGTCAAAAAATAAAACATTAAAAAATTACCATTTCTGACCATCTGGAGAAAGTTCAACAGGTCACGGGTCATCGTTTTTCATCAGAAAATTGATTTTTTGGACTGTAGAAAAATTGATTCAAAATGTCATTTGGATTGTGCCTCGTGTTGAATAAGTACTTTTTAAAGCCTCAATGTGACCAAAAATGCCATTTTTACAGCCTTTTTCTCCTACTCAGAAGCTTCTATTTCGACCAATTTCAGGCATTAAAATGACTCTAAACACACTTATTTTAGTTCCAAAAGTGATAATTCACATGCAGTAGTCATTTACAGTCAAAAAATAAAACATTAAAAAATTACCATTTCTGACCATCTGGAGAAAGTTCGACAGGTCACGGGTCATCGTTTTTCATCAGAAAATAGATTTTTTGGACTGTAGAAAAATTGATTCAAAATGTCAATTGGATTGTGCCTCGTGTTGAATAAGTACTTTTTAAAGCCTCAATGTGACCGAAATTGCCATTTTTACAGCCTTTTTCTCCTACTCAGAAGCTTCTATTTCAACCAATTATAGGCATTACAATGACTCTAAACACACTTATCTTAGTTCCAAAAGTGATAATTCACATGCAGTTGTCATTTACAGTCAAAAAATAACACTTTAAAAAATTACCATTTCTGACCATTTGGAGAAAGTTCGACAGGTCACGGGTCATCGTTTTTCATCAGAAAATTGATTTTATGGACTGTAGAAAAATTGATTCAAAATGTCATTTGCATTGTGCCTCGTGTTGAATAACTACTTTTTAAAGCCTCAATGTGACCAAAATTGCCATTTTTACAGCCTTTTTCTTCTACTCAGAAGCTTCTATTTCGACCAATTTCAGGCATTAAAATTACTCTAAACACACTTATTTTAGTTCCAAAAGTGATAATTCACATGCAGTAGTCATTTACAGTAAAAAAATAAAACATTAAAAAATTACCATTTCTGACCATCTGGAGAAAGTTCGACAGGTCACGGGTCATCGTTTTTCATCAGAAAATAGATTTTTTGGACTGTAGAAAAATTGATTGAAAATGTCAATTGGATTGTGCCTCGTGTTGAATAAGTACGTTTTAAAGCCTCAATGTGACCAAAATTGCCATTTTTACAGCCTTTTTCTCCTACTCAGAGGCTTCTATTTCGACCAATTTCAGGCATTAAAATGACTCTAAACACACTTATTTTAGTTCCAAAAGTGATAATTCACATGCAGTAGTCATTTACAGTCCAAAAATAAAACATTAAAAAATTAAAATTTTTGACCATCTGGAGAAAGTTCGACAGGTCACGGGTCATCGTTTTTCATCAGAAAATTGATTTTTTGGACTGTAGAAAAATTCATTCAAAATGTCATTTGGATTGTGCCTCATGTTGAATAACTACTTTTTAAAGCCTCAATGTGACCAAAATTGCCATTTTTACAGCCATTTTCTCCTACTCAGAAGCTTCTATTTCGACCAATTTCAGGCATTAAAATGACTCTAAACACACTTATTTTAGTTCCAAAAGTGATAATTCACATGCAGTAGTCATTTACAGTCAAAAAATAAAACATTAAAAAATTACCATTTCTGACCATCTGGAGAAAGTTCGACAGGTCACGGGTCATCGTTTTTCATCAGAAAATTGACTTTTTGGACAGTAGAAAAATTGATTCAAAATGTCATTTGGATTGGGCCTCGTGTTGAATAAGTACTTTTTAAAGCCTCAATGTGACCAAAATTGCCATTTTTACAGCCTTTTTCAACTACTCAGAAGCTTCTATTTCGACGAATTTCAGGCATTAAATGACTCTAAACACACTTATTTTAGTTCCAAAAGTGATAATTCACATGCAGTAGTCATTTACAGTCCAAAAATAAAACATTAAAAAATTAAAATTTTTGACCATCTGGAGAAAGTTCGACAGGTCACGGGTCATCGTTTTTCATCAGAAAATTGATTTTTTGGACTGTAGAAAAATTCATTCAAAATGTCATTTGGATTGTGCCTCATGTTGAATAACTACTTTTTAAAGCCTCAATGTGACCAAAATTGCCATTTTTACAGCCTTTTTCTCCTACTCAGAAGCTTCTATTTCGACCAATTTCAGGCATTAAAACGACTCTAAACACACTTATTTTAGTTCCAAAAGTGATAATTCACATGCAGTAGTCATTTACAGTCCAAAAATAAAACATTAAAAAATTAACATTTTTGACCATCTGGAGAAAGTTCGACAGGTCACGGGTCATCGTTTTTCATCAGAAAATAGATTTTTTGGACTGTAGAAAAATTGATTCAAAATGTCAATTGGATTGTGCCTCGTGTTGAATAAGTACTTTTTAAAGCCTCAATGTGACCAAAATTGCCATTTTTACAGCCTTTTTCTCCTACTCAGAAGCTTCTATTTCGACCAATTTCAGGCATTAAAATGACTCTAAACACACTTATTTTAGTTCCAAAAGTGATAATTCACATGCAGTAGTCATTTACAGTCAAAAAATAATACATTAAAAAATTACCATTTCTGACCATCTGGAGAAAGTTCGACAGGTCACAGGTCATCGTTTTTCATCAGAAAATAGATTTTTTGGACTGTAGAAAAATTGATTCAAAATGTCAATTGGATTGTGCCTCGTGTTGAATAAGTACTTTTTAAAGCCTCAATGTGACCAAAATTGCCATTTTTACAGCCTTTTTCTCCTACTCAGAAGCTTCTATTTCAACCAATTTCAGGCATTACAATGACTCTAAACACACTTATCTTAGTTCCAAAAGTGATAATTCACATGCAGTTGTCATTTACAGTCAAAAAATAAAACATTAAAAAATTACCATTTCTGACCATCTGGAGAAAGTTCGACAGGTCACGGGTCATCGTTTTTCATCAGAAAATTGATTTTATGGACTGTAGAAAAATTGATTCAAAATGTCATTTGGATTGTGCCTCGTGTTGAATAACTACTTTTTAAAGCCTCAATGTGATCAAAATTGCCATTTTTACAGCCTTTTTCTCCTACTCAGAAGCTTCTATTTCGACCAATTTCAGGCATTAAAATTACTCTAACACACTTATTTTAGTTCCAAAAGTGATAATTCACATGCAGTAGTCATTTACAGTCAAAAAATAAAACATTAAAAAATTACCATTTCTGACCATCTGGAGAAAGTTCAACAGGTCACGGGTCATCGTTTTTCATCAGAAAATTGATTTTTTGGACTGTAGAAAAATTGATTCAAAATGTCATTTGGATTGTGCCTCGTGTTGAATAAGTACTTTTTAAAGCCTCAATGTGACCAAAAATGCCATTTTTACAGCCTTTTTCTCCTACTCAGAAGCTTCTATTTCGACCAATTTCAGGCATTAAAATGACTCTAAACACACTTATTTTAGTTCCAAAAGTGATAATTCACATGCAGTAGTCATTTACAGTCAAAAAATAAAACATTAAAAAATTACCATTTCTGACCATCTGGAGAAAGTTCGACAGGTCACGGGTCATCGTTTTTCATCAGAAAATAGATTTTTTGGACTGTAGAAAAATTGATTCAAAATGTCAATTGGATTGTGCCTCGTGTTGAATAAGTACTTTTTAAAGCCTCAATGTGACCAAAATTGCCATTTTTACAGCCTTTTTCTCCTACTCAGAAGCTTCTATTTCAACCAATTATAGGCATTACAATGACTCTAAACACACTTATCTTAGTTCCAAAAGTGATAATTCACATGCAGTTGTCATTTACAGTCAAAAAATAACACTTTAAAAAATTACCATTTCTGACCATTTGGAGAAAGTTCGACAGGTCACGGGTCATCGTTTTTCATCAGAAAATTGATTTTTTGGACTGTAGAAAAATTGATTCAAAATGTCAATTGGATTGGGCCTCGTGTTGAATAACTACTTTTTAAAGCCCCAATGTGACCAAAATTGCCATTTTTACAGCCTTTTTCTCCTACTCAGAAGCTTCTATTTCGACCAATTTCAGGCATTAAAACGACTCTAAACACACTTATTTTAGTTCCAAAAGTGATAATTCACATGCAGTAGTCATTTACAGTCCAAAAATAAAACATTAAAAAATTAAAATTTTTGACCATCTGGAGAAAGTTCGACAGGTCACGGGTCATCGTTTTTCATCAGAAAATTGATTTTTTGGACTGTAGAAAAATTCATTCAAAATGTCATTTGGATTGTGCCTCATGTTGAATAACTACTTTTTAAAGCCTCAATGTGACCAAAATTGCCATTTTTACAGCCTTTTTCTCCTACTCAGAAGCTTCTATTTCGACCAATTTCAGGCATTAAAATGACTCTAAACACACTTATTTTAGTTCCAAAAGTGATAATTCACATGCAGTAGTCATTTACAGTCAAAAAATAAAACATTAAAAAATTACCATTTCTGACCATCTGGAGAAAGTTCGACAGGTCACGGGTCATCGTTTTTCATCAGAAAATTGATTTTATGGACTGTAGAAAAATTGATTCAAAATGTCAATTGGATTGGGCCTCGTGTTGAATAACTACTTTTTAAAGCCACAATGTGACCAAAATTGCCATTTTTACAGCCTTTTTCTACTACTCAGAAGCTTCTATTTCGACCAATTTCAGGCATTAAAATGACTCTAAACACACTTATTTTAGTTCCAAAAGTGATAATTCACATGCAGTAGTCATTTACAGTCAAAAAATAAAACATTAAAAAATTAACATTTCTGACCATCTGGAGAAAGTTCGACAGGTCACGGGTCATCGTTTTTCATCAGAAAATTGATTTTTTGGACTGTAGAAAAATTGATTCAAAATGTCAATTGGATTGGGCCTCGTGTTGAATAACTACTTTTTAAAGCCCCAATGTGACCAAAATTGCCATTTTTACAGCCTTTTTCTCCTACTCAGAAGCTTCTATTTCGACCAATTTCAGGCATTAAAACGACTCTAAACACACTTATTTTAGTTCCAAAAGTGATAATTCACATGCAGTAGTCATTTACAGTCCAAAAATAAAACATTAAAAAATTAAAATTTTTGACCATCTGGAGAAAGTTCGACAGGTCACGGGTCATCGTTTTTCATCAGAAAATTGATTTTTTGGACTGTAGAAAAATTCATTCAAAATGTCATTTGGATTGTGCCTCATGTTGAATAACTACTTTTTAAAGCCTCAATGTGACCAAAATTGCCATTTTTACAGCCTTTTTCTCCTACTCAGAAGCTTCTATTTCGACCAATTTCAGGCATTAAAATGACTCTAAACACACTTATTTTAGTTCCAAAAGTGATAATTCACATGCAGTAGTCATTTACAGTCAAAAAATAAAACATTAAAAAATTACCATTTCTGACCATCTGGAGAAAGTTCGACAGGTCACGGGTCATCGTTTTTCATCAGAAAATTGATTTTATGGACTGTAGAAAAATTGATTCAAAATGTCAATTGGATTGGGCCTCGTGTTGAATAACTACTTTTTAAAGCCACAATGTGACCAAAATTGCCATTTTTACAGCCTTTTTCTACTACTCAGAAGCTTCTATTTCGACCAATTTCAGGCATGAAAATGACTCTAAACACACTTATTTTAGTTCCAACAGTGATAATTCACATGCAGTAGTCATTTACAGTCAAAAAATAAAACATTAAAAAATTAACATTTCTGACCATCTGGGGAAAGTTCAACAGGTCACGGGTCATCGTTTTTCATCAGAAAATTGATTTTTTGGACCGTAGAAAAATTGATTCAAAATGTCATTTGGATTGTGCCTCGTGTTGAATAAGTACTTTTTAAAGCCTCAATGTGACCAAAATTGCCATTTTTACAGCCTTTTTCAACTACTCAGAAGCTTCTATTTCGACGAATTTCAGGCATTAAAATGACTCTAAACACACTTATTTTAGTTCCAAAAGTGATAATTCACATGCAGTAGTCATTTACAGTCCAAAAATAAAACATTAAAAAATTAAAATTTTTGACCATCTGGAGAAAGTTCGACAGGTCACGGGTCATCGTTTTTCATCAGAAAATTGATTTTTTGGACTGTAGAAAAATTCATTCAAAATGTCATTTGGATTGTGCCTCATGTTGAATAACTACTTTTTAAAGCCTCAATGTGACCAAAATTGCCATTTTTACAGCCTTTTTCTCCTACTCAGAAGCTTCTATTTCGACCAATTTCAGGCATTAAAATGACTCTAAACACACTTATTTTAGTTCCAAAAGTGATAATTCACATGCAGTAGTCATTTACAGTCAAAAAATAAAACATTAAAAAATTACCATTTCTGACCATCTGGAGAAAGTTCGACAGGTCACGGGTCATCGTTTTTCATCAGAAAATTGATTTTTTGGACTGTAGAAAAATTGATTCAAAATGTCAATTGGATTGGGCCTCGTGTTGAATAACTACTTTTTAAAGCCCCAATGTGACCAAAATTGCCATTTTTACAGCCTTTTTCTCCTACTCAGAAGCTTCTATTTCGACCAATTTCAGGCATTAAAACGACTCTAAACACACTTATTTTAGTTCCAAAAGTGATAATTCACATGCAGTAGTCATTTACAGTCCAAAAATAAAACATTAAAAAATTAAAATTTTTGACCATCTGGAGAAAGTTCGACAGGTCATCGTTTTTCATCAGAAAATTGATTTTTTGGACTGTAGAAAAATTCATTCAAAATGTCATTTGGATTGTGCCTCATGTTGAATAACTACTTTTTAAAGCCTCAATGTGACCAAAATTGCCATTTTTACAGCCTTTTTCTCCTACTCAGAAGCTTCTATTTCGACCAATTTCAGGCATTAAAATGACTCTAAACACACTTATTTTAGTTCCAAAAGTGATAATTCACATGCAGTAGTCATTTACAGTCAAAAAATAAAACATTAAAAAATTACCATTTCTGACCATCTGGAGAAAGTTCGACAGGTCACGGGTCATCGTTTTTCATCAGAAAATTGATTTTATGGACTGTAGAAAAATTGATTCAAAATGTCAATTGGATTGGGCCTCGTGTTGAATAACTACTTTTTAAAGCCACAATGTGACCAAAATTGCCATTTTTACAGCCTTTTTCTACTACTCATAAGCTTCTATTTCGACCAATTTCAGGCATGAAAATGACTCTAAACACACTTATTTTAGTTCCAACAGTGATAATTCACATGTAGTAGTCATTTACAGTCAAAAAATAAAACATTAAAAAATTAACATTTCTGACCATCTGGGGAAAGTTCAACAGGTCACGGGTCATCGTTTTTCATCAGAAAATTGATTTTTTGGACCGTAGAAAAATTGATTCAAAATGTTATTTGGATTGTGCCTCGTGATGAATAAGTACTTTTTAAAGCCTCAATGTGACCACAATTGCCATTTTTACAGCCTTTTTCAACTACTCAGAAGCTTCTATTTCGACCAATTTCAGGCATTAAAATTACTCTAAACACACTTATTTTAGTTCCAAAAGTGATAATTCACATGCAGTAGTCATTTACAGTAAAAAAATAAAACATTAAAAAATTGCCATTTCTGACCATCTGGAGAAAGTTCGACAGGTCACGGGTTATTGTTTTTCATCAGAAAATTGATTTTTTGGACTGTAGAAAAATTGATTCAAAAATGTCAATTGGATTGGGCCTCGTGTTGAATAACTACTTTTTAAAGCCCCAATGTGACCAAAATTGCCATTTTTACAGCCTTTTTCTCCTACTCAGAAGCTTCTATTTTGACCAATTTCAGGCATTAAAATGACTCTAAACACACTTATTTTAGTTCCAAAAGTGATAATTCACATGCAGTAGTCATTTACAGTCAAAAAATAAAACATTAAAAAATTACCATTTCTGACCATCTGGAGAAAGTTCGACAGGTCACGGGTCATCGTTTTTCATCAGAAAATAGATTTTTTAGACTGTAGAAAAATTGATTCAAAATGTCAATTGGATTGAGCCTCGTGTTGAATAAGTACTTTTTAAAGCCTCAATGTGACCAAAATTGCCATTTTTACAGCCTTTTTCTCCTACTCAGAAGCTTCTATTTCGACCAATTTCAGGCATTAAAATGACTCTAAACACACTTATTTTAGTTCCAAAAGTGATAATTCACATGCAGTAGTCATTTACAGTCAAAAAGTAAAACATTAAAAATTACCATTTCTCACCATCTGGAGAAAGTTCAACAGGTCACGGGTCATCGTTTTTCATCAGAAAATTGATTTTTTGGACTGTAGAAAAATTGATTCAAAATGTCATTTGGATTGTGCCTCGTGTTGAATAAGTACTTTTTAAAGCCTCAATGTGACCAAAATTGCCATTTTTACAGCCTTTTTCTCCTACTCAGAAGCTTCTATTTCGACCAATTTCAGGCATTAAAATTACTCTAAACACACTTATTTTAGTTCCAAAAGTGATAATTCACATGCAGTAGTCATTTACAGTCAAAAAATAAAACATTAAAAAATTACCATTTCTGACCATCTGGAGAAAGTTCAACAGGTCACGGGTCATCGTTTTTCATCAGAAAATTGATTTTTTGGACTGTAGAAAAATTGATTCAAAATGTCATTTGGATTGTGCCTCGTGTTGAATAAGTACTTTTTAAAGCCTCAATGTGACCAAAATTGCCATTTTACAGCCTTTTTCTCCTACTCAGAAGCTTCTATTTCAACCAATTTCAGGCATTAAAATGACTCTAAACACACTTATTTTAGTTCCAAAAGTGATAATTCACATGCAGTAGTCATTTACAGTCAAAAAATAAAACATTAAAAAATTACCATTTCTGACCATCTGGTGAAAGTTCGACAGGTCACGGGTCATCGTTTTTCATCAGAAAATAGATTTTTTGGACTGTAGAAAAATTGATTCAAAATGTCAATTGGATTGTGCCTCGTGTTGAATAAGTACTTTTTAAAGCCTCAATGTGACCAAAATTGCCATTTTTACAGCCTTTTTCTCCTACTCAGAAGCTTCTATTTCAACCAATTATAGGCATTACAATGACTCTAAACACACTTATCTTAGTTCCAAAAGTGATAATTCACATGCAGTTGTCATTTACAGTCAAAAAATAAAACTTTAAAAAATTACCATTTCTGACCATCTGGAGAAAGTTCGACAGGTCACGGGTCATCGTTTTTCATCAGAAAATTGATTTTATGGACTGTAGAAAAATTGATTCAAAATGTCATTTGCATTGTGCCTCGTGTTGAATAACTACTTTTTAAAGCCTCAATGTGACCAAAATTGCCATTTTTACAGCCTTTTTCTCCTACTCAGAAGCTTCTATTTCGACCAATTTCAGGCATGAAAATGACTCTAAACACACTTATTTTAGTTCCAACAGTGATAATTCACATGTAGTAGTCATTTACAGTCAAAAAATAAAACATTAAAAAATTAACATTTCTGACCATCTGGGGAAAGTTCAACAGGTCACGGGTCATCGTTTTTCATCAGAAAATTGATTTTTTGGACCGTAGAAAAATTGATTCAAAATGTTATTTGGATTGTGCCTCGTGATGAATAAGTACTTTTTAAAGCCTCAATGTGACCACAATTGCCATTTTTACAGCCTTTTTCAACTACTCAGAAGCTTCTATTTCGACCAATTTCAGGCATTAAAATTACTCTAAACACACTTATTTTAGTTCCAAAAGTGATAATTCACATGCAGTAGTCATTTACAGTAAAAAAATAAAACATTAAAAAATTGCCATTTCTGACCATCTGGAGAAAGTTCGACAGGTCACGGGTTATTGTTTTTCATCAGAAAATTGATTTTTTGGACTGTAGAAAAATTGATTCAAAAATGTCAATTGGATTGGGCCTCGTGTTGAATAACTACTTTTTAAAGCCCCAATGTGACCAAAATTGCCATTTTTACAGCCTTTTTCTCCTACTCAGAAGCTTCTATTTTGACCAATTTCAGGCATTAAAATGACTCTAAACACACTTATTTTAGTTCCAAAAGTGATAATTCACATGCAGTAGTCATTTACAGTCAAAAAATAAAACATTAAAAAATTACCATTTCTGACCATCTGGAGAAAGTTCGACAGGTCACGGGTCATCGTTTTTCATCAGAAAATAGATTTTTTAGACTGTAGAAAAATTGATTCAAAATGTCAATTGGATTGTGCCTCGTGTTGAATAAGTACTTTTTAAAGCCTCAATGTGACCAAAATTGCCATTTTTACAGCCTTTTTCTCCTACTCAGAAGCTTCTATTTTGACCAATTTCAGGCATTAAAATGACTCTAAACACACTTATTTTAGTTCCAAAAGTGATAATTCACATGCAGTAGTCATTTACAGTCAAAAAGTAAAACATTAAAAAATTACCATTTCTCACCATCTGGAGAAAGTTCAACAGGTCACGGGTCATCGTTTTTCATCAGAAAATTGATTTTTTGGACTGTAGAAAAATTGATTCAAAATGTCATTTGGATTGTGCCTCGTGTTGAATAAGTACTTTTTAAAGCCTCAATGTGACCAAAATTGCCATTTTTACAGCCTTTTTCTCCTACTCAGAAGCTTCTATTTCGACCAATTTCAGGCATTAAAATGACTCTAAACACACTTATTTTAGTTCCAAAAGTGATAATTCACATGCAGTAGTCATTTACAGTCAAAAAATAATACATTAAAAAATTACCATTTCTGACCATCTGGAGAAAGTTCGACAGGTCACGGGTCATCGTTTTTCATCAGAAAATAGATTTTTTGGACTGTAGAAAAATTGATTCAAAATGTCAATTGGATTGTGCCTCGTGTTGAATAAGTACTTTTTAAAGCCTCAATGTGACCAAAATTGCCATTTTTACAGCCTTTTTCTCCTACTCAGAAGCTTCTATTTCAACCAATTTCAGGCATTACAATGACTCTAAACACACTTATCTTAGTTCCAAAAGTGATAATTCACATGCAGTTGTCATTTACAGTCAAAAAATAAAACATTAAAAAATTACCATTTCTGACCATCTGGAGAAAGTTCGACAGGTCACGGGTCATCGTTTTTCATCAGAAAATTGATTTTATGGACTGTAGAAAAATTGATTCAAAATGTCATTTGGATTGTGCCTCGTGTTGAATAACTACTTTTTAAAGCCTCAATGTGACCAAAATTGCCATTTTTACAGCCTTTTTCTCCTACTCAGAAGCTTCTATTTCAACCAATTATAGGCATTACAATGACTCTAAACACACTTATCTTAGTTCCAAAAGTGATAATTCACATGCAGTTGTCATTTACAGTCAAAAAATAAAACTTTAAAAAATTACCATTTCTGACCATCTGGAGAAAGTTCGACAGGTCACGGGTCATCGTTTTTCATCAGAAAATTGATTTTATGGACTGTAGAAAAATTGATTCAAAATGTCATTTGCATTGTGCCTCGTGTTGAATAACTACTTTTTAAAGCCTCAATGTGACCAAAATTGCCATTTTTACAGCCTTTTTCTCCTACTCAGAAGCTTCTATTTCGACCAATTTCAGGCATTAAAATTACTCTAAACACACTTATTTTAGTTCCAAAAGTGATAATTCACATGCAGTAGTCATTTACAGTCAAAAAATAAAACATTAAAAAATTACCATTTCTGACCATCTGGAGAAAGTTCAACAGGTCACGGGTCATCGTTTTTCATCAGAAAATTGATTTTTTGGACTGTAGAAAAATTGATTCAAAATGTCATTTGGATTGTGCCTCCTGTTGAATAAGTACTTTTTAAAGCCTCAATGTGACCAAAATTGCCATTTTTACAGCCTTTTTCTCCTACTCAGAAGCTTCTATTTCGACCAATTTCAGGCATTAAAATGACTCTAAACACACTTATCTTAGTTCCAAAAGTGATAATTCACATGCAGTTGTCATTTACAGTCAAAAAATAAAACATTAAAAAATTACCATTTCTGACCATCTGGAGAAAGTTCGACAGGTCACGGGTCATCGTTTTTCATCAGAAAATTGATTTTTTGGACTGTAGAAAAATTGATTCAAAATGTCAATTGGATTGGGCCTCGTGTTGAATAACTACTTTTTAAAGCCCCAATGTGACCAAAATTGCCATTTTTACAGCCTTTTTCTCCTACTCAGAAGCTTCTATTTCGACCAATTTCAGGGATTAAAATGACTCTAAACACACTTATTTTAGTTCCAAAAGTGATAATTCACATGCAGTAGTCATTTACAGTCCAAAAATAAAACATTAAAAAATTACAATTTTTGACCATCTTGAGAAAGTTCGACAGGTCACGGGTCATCGTTTTTCATCAGAAAATTGATTTTTTGGACTGTAGAAAAATTCATTCAAAATGTCATTTGGATTGTGCCTCGTGTTGAATAAGTACTTTTTAAAGCCTCAATGTGACCAAAATTGCCATTTTTACAGCCTTTTTCTCCTACTCAGAGGCTTCTATTTCGACCAATTTCAGGCATTAAAATGACTCTAAACACACTTATTTTAGTTCCAAAAGTGATAATTCACATGCAGTAGTCATTTACAGTCAAAAAATAAAACATTAAAAAATTAACATTTCTGACCATCTGGAGAAAGTTTGACAGGTCACGGGTCATCGTTTTTCATCAGAAAATTGATTTTTTGGTCTGTAGAAAAATTGATTCAAAATGTCAATTGGATTGGGCCTCGTGTTGAATAACTACTTTTTAAAGCCCCAATGTGACCAAAATTGCCATTTTTACAGCCTTTTTCTCCTACTCAGACGCTTCTATTTCGACCAATTTCAGGCATTAAAACGACTCTAAACACACTTATTTTAGTTCCAAAAGTGATAATTCACATGCAGTAGTCATTTACAGTCAAAAAATAAAACATTAAAAAATTACCATTTCTGACCATCTGGAGAAAGTTCGACAGGTCACGGGTCATCGTTTTTCATCAGAAAATTGATTTTATGGACTGTAGAAAAATTGATTCAAAATGTCAATTGGATTGGGCCTCGTGTTGAATAACTACTTTTTAAAGCCACAATGTGACCAAAATTGCCATTTTTACAGCCTTTTTCTACTACTCAGAAGCTTCTATTTTGACCAATTTCAGGCATTAAAATGACTCTAAACACACTTATTTTAGTTCCAAAAGTGATAATTCACATGCAGTAGTCATTTACAGTCAAAAAATAAAACATTAAAAAATTACCATTTCTGACCATCTGCAGAAAGTTCGACAGGTCACGGGTCATCGTTTTTCATCAGAAAATAGATTTTTTGGACTGTAGAAAAATTGATTCAAAATGTCAATTGGATTGTGCCTCGTGTTGAATAAGTACTTTTTAAAGCCTCAATGTGACCAAAATTGCCATTTTTACAGCCTTTTTCTCCTACTCAGAAGCTTCTATTTCGACCAATTTCAGGGATTAAAATGACTCTAAACACACTTATTTTAGTTCCAAAAGTGATAATTCACATGCAGTAGTCATTTACAGTCCAAAAATAAAACATTAAAAAATTACAATTTTTGACCATCTTGAGAAAGTTCGACAGGTCACGGGTCATCGTTTTTCATCAGAAAATTGATTTTTTGGACTGTAGAAAAATTCATTCAAAATGTCATTTGGATTGTGCCTCGTGTTGAATAAGTACTTTTTAAAGCCTCAATGTGACCAAAATTGCCATTTTTACAGCCTTTTTCTCCTACTCAGAGGCTTCTATTTCGACCAATTTCAGGCATTAAAATGACTCTAAACACACTTATTTTAGTTCCAAAAGTGATAATTCACATGCAGTAGTCATTTACAGTCAAAAAATAAAACATTAAAAAATTAACATTTCTGACCATCTGGAGAAAGTTCGACAGGTCACGGGTCATCGTTTTTCATCAGAAAATTGATTTTTTGGACTGTAGAAAAATTCATTCAAAATGTCATTTGGATTGTGCCTCATGTTGAATAACTACTTTTTAAAGCCTCAATGTGACCAAAATTGCCATTTATACAGCCTTTTTCTCCTACTCAGAAGCTTCTATTTCGACCAATTTCAGGCATTAAAAGGACTCTAAACACACTTATTTTAGTTCCAAAAGTGATAATTCACATGCAGTAGTCATTTACAGTCAAAAAATAAAACATTAAAAAATTAACATTTCTGACCATCTGGGGAAAGTTCAACAGGTCACGGGTCATCGTTTTTCATCAGAAAATTGATTTTTTGGACCGTAGAAAAATTGATTCAAAATGTTATTTGGATTGTGCCTCGTGTTGAATAAGTACTTTTTAAAGCCTCAATGTGACCAAAATTGCCATTTTTACAGCCTTTTTCAACTACTCAGAAGCTTCTATTTCGACCAATTTCAGGCATTAAAATTACTCTAAACACACTTATTTTAGTTCCAAAAGTGATAATTCACATGCAGTAGTCATTTACAGTCAAAAAATAAAACATTAAAAAATTGCCATTTCTGACCATCTGGAGAAAGTTTGACAGGTCACGGGTCATTGTTTTTCATCAGAAAATTGATTTTTTGGACTGTAGAAAAATTGATTCAAAAATGTCAATTGGATTGGGCCTCGTGTTGAATAACTACTTTTTAAAGCCCCAATGTGACCAAAATTGCCATTTTTACAGCCTTTTTCTCCTACTCAGAAGCTTCTATTTCGACCAATTTCAGGCATTAAAATGACTCTAAACACACTTATTTTAGTTCCAAAAGTGATAATTCACATGCAGTAGTCATTTACAGTCAAAAAGTAAAACATTAAAAAATTACCATTTCTGACCATCTGGAGAAAGTTCAACAGGTCACGGGTCATTGTTTTTCATCAGAAAATTGATTTTTTGGACTGTAGAAAAATTGATTCAAAAATGTCAATTGGATTGGGCCTCGTGTTGAATAACTACTTTTTAAAGCCACAATGTGACCAAAATTGCCATTTTTACAGCCTTTTTCTACTACTCAGAAGCTTCTATTTTGACCAATTTCAGGCATTAAAATGACTCTAAACACACTTATTTTAGTTCCAAAAGTGATAATTCACATGCAGTAGTCATTTACAGTCAAAAAATAAAACATTAAAAAATTACCATTTCTGACCATCTGCAGAAAGTTCGACAGGTCACGGGTCATCGTTTTTCATCAGAAAATAGATTTTTTGGACTGTAGAAAAATTGATTCAAAATGTCAATTGGATTGTGCCTCGTGTTGAATAAGTACTTTTTAAAGCCTCAATGTGACCAAAATTGCCATTTTTACAGCCTTTTTCTCCTACTCAGAAGCTTCTATTTTGACCAATTTCAGGGATTAAAATGACTCTAAACACACTTATTTTAGTTCCAAAAGTGATAATTCACATGCAGTAGTCATTTACAGTCCAAAAATAAAACATTAAAAAATTACAATTTTTGACCATCTTGAGAAAGTTCGACAGGTCACGGGTCATCGTTTTTCATCAGAAAATTGATTTTTTGGACTGTAGAAAAATTCATTCAAAATGTCATTTGGATTGTGCCTCGTGTTGAATAAGTACTTTTTAAAGCCTCAATGTGACCAAAATTGCCATTTTTACAGCCTTTTTCTCCTACTCAGAGGCTTCTATTTCGACCAATTTCAGGCATTAAAATGACTCTAAACACACTTATTTTAGTTCCAAAAGTGATAATTCACATGCAGTAGTCATTTACAGTCAAAAAATAAAACATTAAAAAATTAACATTTCTGACCATCTGGAGAAAGTTCGACAGGTCACGGGTCATCGTTTTTCATCAGAAAATTGATTTTTTGGACTGTAGAAAAATTGATTCAAAATGTCAATTGGATTGGGCCTCGTGTTGAATAACTACTTTTTAAAGCCCCAATGTGACCAAAATTGCCATTTTTACAGCCTTTTTCTCCTACTCAGAAGCTTCTATTTCGACCAATTTCAGGCATTAAAACGACTCTAAACACACTTATTTTAGTTCCAAAAGTGATAATTCACATGCAGTAGTCATTTACAGTCCAAAAATAAAACATTAAAAAATTAAAATTTTTGACCATCTGGAGAAAGTTCGACAGGTCACGGGTCATCGTTTTTCATCAGAAAATTGATTTTTTGGACTGTAGAAAAATTCATTCAAAATGTCATTTGGATTGTGCCTCATGTTGCATAACTACTTTTTAAAGCCTCAATGTGACCAAAATTGCCATTTATACAGCCTTTTTCTCCTACTCAGAAGCTTCTATTTCGACCAATTTCAGGCATTAAAAGGACTCTAAACACACTTATTTTAGTTCCAAAAGTGATAATTCACATGCAGTAGTCATTTACAGTCAAAAAATAAAACATTAAAAAATTACCATTTCTGACCATCTGGAGAAAGTTCGACAGGTCACGGGTCATCGTTTTTCATCAGAAAATTGATTTTATGGACTGTAGAAAAATTGATTCAAAATGTCAATTGGATTGGGCCTCGTGTTGAATAACTACTTTTTAAAGCCACAATGTGACCAAAATTGCCATTTTTACAGCCTTTTTCTACTACTCAGAAGCTTCTATTTCGACCAATTTCAGGCATGAAAATGATTCTAAACACACTTATTTTAGTTCCAACAGTGATAATTCACATGCAGTAGTCATTTACAGTCAAAAAATAAAACATTAAAAAATTAACATTTCTGACCATCTGGGGAAAGTTCAACAGGTCACGGGTCATCGTTTTTCATCAGAAAATTGATTTTTTGGACCGTAGAAAAATTGATTCAAAATGTTATTTGGATTGTGCCTCGTGTTGAATAAGTACTTTTTAAAGCCTCAATGTGACCAAAATTGCCATTTTTACAGCCTTTTTCAACTACTCAGAAGCTTCTATTTCGACCAATTTCAGGCATTAAAATTACTCTAAACACACTTATTTTAGTTCCAAAAGTGATAATTCACATGCAGTAGTCATTTACAGTCAAAAAATAAAACATTAAAAAATTGCCATTTCTGACCATCTGGAGAAAGTTTGACAGGTCACGGGTCATTGTTTTTCATCAGAAAATTGATTTTTTGGACTGTAGAAAAATTGATTCAAAAATGTCAATTGGATTGGGCCTCGTGTTGAATAACTACTTTTTAAAGCCCCAATGTGACCAAAATTGCCATTTTTACAGCCTTTTTCTCCTACTCAGAAGCTTCTATTTCGACCAATTTCAGGCATTAAAATGACTCTAAACACACTTATTTTAGTTCCAAAAGTGATAAGTCACATGCAGTAGTCATTTACAGTCAAAAAGTAAAACATTAAAAAATTACCATTTCTGACCATCTGGAGAAAGTTCAACAGGTCACGGGTCATCGTTTTTCATCAGAAAATTGATTTTTTGGACTGTAGAAAAATTGATTCAAAATGTCATTTGGATTGTGCCTCGTGTTGAATAGGTACTTTTTAAAGCCTCAATGTGACCAAAATTGCCATTTTTACAGCCTTTTTCTCCTACTCAGAAGCTTCTATTTCGACCAATTTCAGGCATTAAAATGACTCTAAACACACTTATTTTAGTTCCAAAAGTGATAATTCACATGCAGTAGTCATTTACAGTCGAAAAATAATACATTAAAAAATTACCATTTCTGACCATCTCGAGAAAGTTCGACAGGTCACGGGTCATCGTTTTTCATCAGAAAATAGATTTTTTGGACTGTAGAAAAATTGATTCAAAATGTCAATTGGATTGTGCCTCGTGTTGAATAAGTACTTTTTAAAGCCTCAATGTGACCAAAATTGCCATTTTTACAGCCTTTTTCTCCTACTCAGAAGCTTCTATTTCAACCAATTTCAGGCATTACAATGACTCTAAACACACTTATCTTAGTTCCAAAAGTGATAATTCACATGCAGTTGTCATTTACAGTCAAAAAATAAAACATTAAAAAATTACCATTTCTGACCATCTGGAGAAAGTTCGACAGGTCACGGGTCATCGTTTTTCATCAGAAAATTGATTTTTTGGACCGTAGAAAAATTGATTCAAAATGTTATTTGGATTGTGCCTCGTGTTGAATAAGTACTTTTTAAAGCCTCAATGTGACCAAAATTGCCATTTTTACAGCCTTTTTCAACTACTCAGAAGCTTCTATTTCGACCAATTTCAGGCATTAAAATTACTCTAAACACCCTTCTTTTAGTTCCAAAAGTGATAATTCACATGCAGTAGTCATTTACAGTCAAAAAATAAAACATTAAAAAATTGCCATTTCTGACCATCTGGAGAAAGTTCGACAGGTCACGGGTCATTGTTTTTCATCAGAAAATTGATTTTTTGGACTGTAGAAAAATTGATTCAAAAATGTCAATTGGATTGGGCCTCGTGTTGAATAACTACTTTTTAAAGCCCCAATGTGACCAAAATTGCCATTTTTACAGCCTTTTTCTCCTACTCAGAAGCTTCTATTTTGACCAATTTCAGGCATTAAAATGACTCTAAACACACTTATTTTAGTTCCAAAAGTGATAATTCACATGCAGTAGTCATTTACAGTCAAAAAATAAAACATTAAAAAATCACATTGTTGACCATCTGGAGAAAGTTCGACAGGTCACGGGTCATCGTTTTTCATCAGAAAATAGATTTTTTGGACTGTAGAAAAATCGATTCAAAATGTCAATTGGATTGTGCCTCGTGTTGAATAAGTACGTTTTAAAGCCTCAATGTGACCAAAATTGCCATTTTTACAGCCTTTTTCTCCTACTCAGAAGCTTCTATTTCGACCAATTTCAGGCATTAAAACGAATCTAAACACACTTATTTTAGTTCCAAAAGTGATAATTCACATGCAGTAGTCATTTACAGTCCAAAAATAAAACATTAAAAAATTAAAATTTTTGACCATCTGGAGAAAGTTCGACAGGTCACGGGTCATCGTTTTTCATCAGAAAATTGATTTTTTGGACTGTAGAAAAATTCATTCAAAATGTCATTTGGATTGTGCCTCATGTTGAATAACTACTTTTTAAAGCCTCAATGTGACCAAAATTGCCATTTTTACAGCCTTTTTCTCCTACTCAGAAGCTTCTATTTCGACCAATTTCAGGCATTAAAATGACTCTAAACACACATATTTTAGTTCCAAAAGTGATAATTCACATGCAGTAGTCATTTACAGTCAAAAAGTAAAACATTAAAAAATTACCATTTCTCACCATCTGGAGAAAGTTCAACAGGTCACGGGTCATCGTTTTTCATCAGAAAATTGATTTTTTGGACTGTAGAAAAATTGATTCAAAATGTCATTTGGATTGTGCCTCGTGTTGAATAAGTACTTTTTAAAGCCTCAATGTGACCAAAATTGCCATTTTTACAGCCTTTTTCTCCTACTCAGAAGCTTCTATTTCGACCAATTTCAGGCATTAAAATGACTCTAAACACACTTATTTTAGTTCCAAAAGTGATAATTCACATGCAGTAGTCATTTACAGTCAAAAAATAATACATTAAAAAATTACCATTTCTGACCATCTGGAGAAAGTTCGACAGGTCACGGGTCATCGTTTTTCATCAGAAAATAGATTTTTTGGACTGTAGAAAAATTGATTCAAAATGTCAATTGGATTGTGCCTCGTGTTGAATAAGTACTTTTTAAAGCCTCAATGTGACCAAAATTGCCATTTTTACAGCCTTTTTCTCCTACTCAGAAGCTTCTATTTCGACCAATTTCAGGCATTAAAATTACTCTAAACACACTTATTTTAGTTCCAAAAGTGATAATTCACATGCAGTAGTCATTTACAGTCAAAAAATAAAACATTAAAAAATTACCATTTCTGACCATCTGGAGAAAGTTCAACAGGTCACGGGTCATCGTTTTTCATCAGAAAATTGATTTTTTGGACTGTAGAAAAATTGATTCAAAATGTAATTTGGATTGTGCCTCGTGTTGAATAAGTACTTTTTAAAGCCTCAATGTGACCAAAATTGCCATTTTTACAGCCTTTTTCTCCTACTCAGAAGCTTCTATTTCGACCAATTTCAGGCATTAAAATGACTCTAAACACACTTATTTTAGTTCCAAAAGTGATAATTCACATGCAGTAGTCATTTACAGTCAAAAAATAAAACATTAAAAAATTACCATTTCTGACCATCTGGAGAAAGTTCGACAGGTCACGGGTCATCGTTTTTCATCAGAAAATAGATTTTTTGGACTGTAGAAAAATTGATTCAAAATGTCAATTGGATTGTGCCTCGTGTTGAATAAGTACTTTTTAAAGCCTCAATGTGACCAAAATTACCATTTTTACAGCCTTTTTCTCCTACTCAGAAGCTTCTATTTCAACCAATTTCAGGCATTACAATGACTCTAAACACACTTATCTTAGTTCCAAAAGTGATAATTCACATGCAGTTGTCATTTACAGTCAAAAAATAAAACTTTAAAAAATTACCATTTCTGACCATCTGGAGAAAGTTCGACAGGTCACGGGTCATCGTTTTTCATCAGAAAATTGATTTTATGGACTGTAGAAAAATTGATTCAAAATGTCATTTGCATTGTGCCTCGTGTTGAATAACTACTTTTTAAAGCCTCAATGTGACCAAAATTGCCATTTTTACAGCCTTTTTCTCCTACTCAGAAGCTTCTATTTCGACCAATTTCAGGCATTAAAATTACTCTAAACACACTTATTTTAGTTCCAAAAGTGATAATTCACATGCAGTAGTCATTTACAGTCAAAAAATAAAACATTAAAAAATTACCATTTCTGACCATCTGGAGAAAGTTCAACAGGTCACGGGTCATCGTTTTTCATCAGAAAATTGATTTTTTGGACTGTAGAAAAATTGATTCAAAATGTCATTTGGATTGTGCCTCCTGTTGAATAAGTACTTTTTAAAGCCTCAATGTGACCAAAATTGCCATTTTTACAGCCTTTTTCTCCTACTCAGAAGCTTCTATTTCGACCAATTTCAGGCATTAAAATGACTCTAAACACACTTATTTTAGATCCAAAAGTGATAATTCACATGCAGTAGTCATTTACAGTCAAAAAATAAAACATTAAAAAATTACCATTTCTGACCATCTGGAGAAAGTTCGACAGGTCACGGGTCATCGTTTTTCATCAGAAAATAGATTTTTTGGACTGTAGAAAAATTGATTCAAAATGTCAATTGGATTGTGCCTTGTGTTGAATAAGTACTTTTTAAAGCCTCAATGTGACCAAAATTGCCATTTTTACAGCCTTTTTACTCAGAAGCTTCTATTTCGACCAATTTCAGGCATTACAATGACTCTAAACACACTTATCTTAGTTCCAAAAGTGATAATTCACATGCAGTTGTCATTTACAGTCAAAAAATAAAACATTAAAAAATTACCATTTCTGACCATCTGGAGAAAGTTCGACAGGTCACGTGTCATCGTTTTTCATCAGAAAATTGATTTTTTGGACTGTAGAAAAATTGATTCAAAATGTCAATTGGATTGGGCCTCGTGTTGAATAACTACTTTTTAAAGCCCCAATGTGACCAAAATTGCCATTTTTACAGCCTTTTTCTCCTACTCAGAGGCTTCTATTTCGACCAATTTCAGGCATTAAAATGACTCTAAACACACTTATTTTAGGTCCAAAAGTGATAATTCACATGCAGTAGTCATTTACAGTCAAAAAATAAAACATTAAAAAATTAACATTTCTGACCATCTGGAGAAAGTTTGACAGGTCACGGGTCATCGTTTTTCATCAGAAAATTGATTTTTTGGACTGTAAAAAAATTGATTCAAAATGTCAATTGGATTGGGCCTCGTGTTGAATAACTACTTTTTAAAGCCCCAATGTGACCAAAATTGCCATGTTTACAGCCTTTTTCTCCTACTCAGAAGCTTCTATTTCGACCAATTTCAGGCATTAAAACGACTCTAAACACACTTATTTTAGTTCCAAAAGTGATAATTCACATGCAGTAGTCATTTACAGTCAAAAAATAAAACATTAAAAAATTACCATTTCTGACCATCTGGAGAAAGTTCGACAGGTCACGGGTCATCGTTTTTCATCAGAAAATTGATTTTATGGACTGTAGAAAAATTGATTCAAAATGTCAATTGGATTGGGCCTCGTGTTGAATAACTACTTTTTAAAGCCACAATGTGACCAAAATTGCCATTTTTACAGCCTTTTTCTACTACTCAGAAGCTTCTATTTTGACCAATTTCAGGCATTAAAATGACTCTAAACACACTTATTTTAGTTCCAAAAGTGATAATTCACATGCAGTAGTCATTTACAGTAAAAAAAAAAAACATTAAAAAATTACCATTTCTGACCATCTGCAGAAAGTTCGACAGGTCACGAGTCATCGTTTTTCATCAGAAAATAGATTTTTTGGACTGTAGAAAAATTGATTCAAAATGTCAATTGGATTGTGCCTCGTGTTGAATAAGTACTTTTTAAAGCCTCAATGTGACCAAAATTGCCATTTTTACAGCCTTTTTCTCCTACTCAGAAGCTTCTATTTCGACCAATTTCAGGGATTAAAATGACTCTAAACACACTTATTTTAGTTCCAAAAGTGATAATTCACATGCAGTAGTCATTTACAGTCCAAAAATAAAACATTAAAAAATTACAATTTTTGACCATCTTGAGAAAGTTCGACAGGTCACGGGTCATCGTTTTTCATCAGAAAATTGATTTTTTGGACTGTAGAAAAATTCATTCAAAATGTCATTTGGATTGTGCCTCGTGTTGAATAAGTACGTTTTAAAGCCTCAATGTGACCAAAATTGCCATTTTTACAGCCTTTTTCTCCTACTCAGAGGCTTCTATTTCGACCAATTTCAGGCATTAAAATGACTCTAAACACACTTATTTTAGTTCCAAAAGTGATAATTCACATGCAGTAGTCATTTACAGTCAAAAAATAAAACATTAAAAAATTAACATTTCTGACCATCTGGAGAAAGTTCGACAGGTCACGGGTCATCGTTTTTCATCAGAAAATTGATTTTTTGGACTGTAGAAAAATTGATTCAAAATGTCAATTGGATTGGGCCTCGTGTTGAATAACTACTTTTTAAAGCCCCAATGTGACCAAAATTGCCATTTTTACAGCCTTTTTCTCCTACTCAGAAGCTTCTATTTCGACCAATTTCAGGCATTAAAACGACTCTAAACACACTTATTTTAGTTCCAAAAGTGATAATTCACATGCAGTAGTCATTTACAGTCCAAAAATAAAACATTAAAAAATTAAAATTTTTGACCATCTGGAGAAAGTTCGACAGGTCACGGGTCATCGTTTTTCATCAGAAGATTGATTTTTTGGACTGTAGAAAAATTCATTCAAAATGTCATTTGGATTGTGCCTCATGTTGAATAACTACTTTTTAAAGCCTCAATGTGACCAAAATTGCCATTTTTACAGCCTTTTTCTCCTACTCAGAAGCTTCTATTTCGACCAATTTCAGGCATTAAAATGACTCTAAACACACTTATTTTAGTTCCAAAAGTGATAATTCACATGCAGTAGTCATTTACAGTCAAAAAATAAAACATTAAAAAATTACCATTTCTGACCATCTGGAGAAAGTTCGACAGGTCACGGGTCATCGTTTTTCTTCAGAAAATTGATTTTATGGACTGTAGAAAAATTGATTCAAAATGTAAATTGGATTGGGCCTCGTGTTGAATAACTACTTTTTAAAGCCACAATGTGACCAAAATTGCCATTTTTACAGCCTTTTTCTACTACTCAGAAGCTTCTATTTCGACCAATTTCAGGCATGAAAATGACTCTAAACACACTTATTTTAGTTCCAACAGTGATAATTCACATGCAGTAGTCATTTACAGTCAAAAAATAAAACATTAAAAAATTAACATTTCTGACCATCTGGGGAAAGTTCAACAGGTCACGGGTCATCGTTTTTCATCAGAAAATTGATTTTTTGGACCGTAGAAAAATTGATTCAAAATGTTATTTGGATTGTGCCTCGTGTTGAATAAGTACTTTTTAAAGCCTCAATGTGACCAAAATTGCCATTTTTACAGCCTTTTTCAACTACTCAGAAGCTTCTATTTCGACCAATTTCAGGCATTAAAATTACTCTAAACACACTTATTTTAGTTCCAAAAGTGATAATTCACATGCAGTAGTCATTTACAGTCAAAAAATAAAACATTAAAAAATTGCCATTTCTGACCATCTGGAGAAAGTTCGACAGGTCACGGGTCATTGTTTTTCATCAGAAAATTGATTTTTTGGACTGTAGAAAAATTGATTCAAAAATGTCAATTGGATTGGGCCTCGTGTTGAATAACTACTTTTTAAAGCCCCAATGTGACCAAAATTGCCATTTTTACAGCCTTTTTCTCCTTCTCAGAAGCTTCTATTTTGACCAATTTCAGGCATTAAAATGACTCTAAACACACTTATTTTAGTTCCAAAAGTGATAATTCACATGCAGTAGTCATTTACAGTCAAAAAATAAAACATTAAAAAATTACCATTTCTGACCATCTGGAGAAATTTCGACAGGTCACGGGTCATCGTTTTTCATCAGAAAATAGATTTTTTGGACTGTAGAAAAATTGATTCAAAATGTCAATTGGATTGTGCCTCGTGTTGAATAAGTACTTTTTAAAGCCTCAATGTGACCAAAATTGCCATTTTTACAGCCTTTTTCTCCTACTCAGAAGCTTCTATTTCGACCAATTTCAGGCATTAAAATGACTCTAAACACACTTATTTTAGTTCCAAAAGTGATAATTCACATGCAGTAGTCATTTACAGTCAAAAAGTAAAACATTAAAAAATTACCATTTCTCACCATCTGGAGAAAGTTCAACAGGTCACGGGTCATCGTTTTTCATCAGAAAATTGATTTTTTGGACTGTAGAAAAATTGATTCAAAATGTCATTTGGATTGTGCCTCGTGTTGAATAAGTACTTTTTAAAGCCTCAATGTGACCAAAATTGCCATTTTTACAGCCTTTTTCTCCTACTCAGAAGCTTCTATTTCGACCAATTTCAGGCATTAAAATGACTCTAAACACACTTATTTTAGTTCCAAAAGTGATAATTCACATGCAGTAGTCATTTACAGTCAAAAAATAAAACATTAAAAAATTACCATTTCTGACCATCTGGAGAAAGTTCGACAGGTCACGGGTCATCGTTTTTCATCAGAAAATAGATTTTTTGGACTGTAGAAAAATTGATTCAAAATGTCAATTGGATTGTGCCTCGTGTTGAATAAGTACTTTTTAAAGCCTCAATGTGACCAAAATTACCATTTTTACAGCCTTTTTCTCCTACTCAGAAGCTTCTATTTCAACCAATTTCAGGCATTACAATGACTCTAAACACACTTATCTTAGTTCCAAAAGTGATAATTCACATGCAGTTGTCATTTACAGTCAAAAAATAAAACTTTAAAAAATTACCATTTCTGACCATCTGGAGAAAGTTCGACAGGTCACGGGTCATCGTTTTTCATCAGAAAATTGATTTTATGGACTGTAGAAAAATTGATTCAAAATGTCATTTGCATTGTGCCTCGTGTTGAATAACTACTTTTTAAAGCCTCAATGTGACCAAAATTGCCATTTTTACAGCCTTTTTCTCCTACTCAGAAGCTTCTATTTCGACCAATTTCAGGCATTAAAATTACTCTAAACACACTTATTTTAGTTCCAAAAGTGATAATTCACATGCAGTAGTCATTTACAGTCAAAAAATAAAACATTAAAAAATTACCATTTCTGACCATCTGGAGAAAGTTCAACAGGTCACGGGTCATCGTTTTTCATCAGAAAATTGATTTTTTGGACTGTAGAAAAATTGATTCAAAATGTCATTTGGATTGTGCCTCCTGTTGAATAAGTACTTTTTAAAGCCTCAATGTGACCAAAATTGCCATTTTTACAGCCTTTTTCTCCTACTCAGAAGCTTCTATTTCGACCAATTTCAGGCATTAAAATGACTCTAAACACACTTATTTTAGTTCCAAAAGTGATAATTCACATGCAGTAGTCATTTACAGTCAAAAAATAAAACATTAAAAAATTAACATTTCTGACCATCTGGAGAAAGTTCGACAGGTCACGGGTCATCGTTTTTCATCAGAAAATTGATTTTTTGGACTGTAGAAAAATTGATTCAAAATGTCAATTGGATTGGGCCTCGTGTTGAATAACTACTTTTTAAAGCCCCAATGTGACCAAAATTGCCATTTTTACAGCCTTTTTCTCCTACTCAGAAGCTTCTATTTCGACCAATTTCAGGCATTAAAACGACTCTAAACACACTTATTTTAGTTCCAAAAGTGATAATTCACATGCAGTAGTCATTTACAGTCCAAAAATAAAACATTAAAAAATTAAAATTTTTGACCATCTGGAGAAAGTTCGACAGGTCACGGGTCATCGTTTTTCATCAGAAAATTGATTTTTTGGACTGTAGAAAAATTCATTCAAAATGTCATTTGGATTGTGCCTCATGTTGAATAACTACTTTTTAAAGCCTCAATGTGACCAAAATTGCCATTTTTACAGCCTTTTTCTCCTACTCAGAAGCTTCTATTTCGACCAATTTCAGGCATTAAAATGACTCTAAACACACATATTTTAGTTCCAAAAGTGATAATTCACATGCAGTAGTCATTTACAGTCAAAAAGTAAAACATTAAAAAATTACCATTTCTCACCATCTGGAGAAAGTTCAACAGGTCACGGGTCATCGTTTTTCATCAGAAAATTGATTTTTTGGACTGTAGAAAAATTGATTCAAAATGTCATTTGGATTGTGCCTCGTGTTGAATAAGTACTTTTTAAAGCCTCAATGTGACCAAAATTGCCATTTTTACAGCCTTTTTCTCCTACTCAGAAGCTTCTATTTCGACCAATTTCAGGCATTAAAATGACTCTAAACACACTTATTTTAGTTCCAAAAGTGATAATTCACATGCAGTAGTCATTTACAGTCAAAAAATAATACATTAAAAAATTACCATTTCTGACCATCTGGAGAAAGTTCGACAGGTCACGGGTCATCGTTTTTCATCAGAAAATAGATTTTTTGGACTGTAGAAAAATTGATTCAAAATGTCAATTGGATTGTGCCTCGTGTTGAATAAGTACTTTTTAAAGCCTCAATGTGACCAAAATTGCCATTTTTACAGCCTTTTTCTCCTACTCAGAAGCTTCTATTTCGACCAATTTCAGGCATTAAAATTACTCTAAACACACTTATTTTAGTTCCAAAAGTGATAATTCACATGCAGTAGTCATTTACAGTCAAAAAATAAAACATTAAAAAATTACCATTTCTGACCATCTGGAGAAAGTTCAACAGGTCACGGGTCATCGTTTTTCATCAGAAAATTGATTTTTTGGACTGTAGAAAAATTGATTCAAAATGTAATTTGGATTGTGCCTCGTGTTGAATAAGTACTTTTTAAAGCCTCAATGTGACCAAAATTGCCATTTTTACAGCCTTTTTCTCCTACTCAGAAGCTTCTATTTCGACCAATTTCAGGCATTAAAATGACTCTAAACACACTTATTTTAGTTCCAAAAGTGATAATTCACATGCAGTAGTCATTTACAGTCAAAAAATAAAACATTAAAAAATTACCATTTCTGACCATCTGGAGAAAGTTCGACAGGTCACGGGTCATCGTTTTTCATCAGAAAATAGATTTTTTGGACTGTAGAAAAATTGATTCAAAATGTCAATTGGATTGTGCCTCGTGTTGAATAAGTACTTTTTAAAGCCTCAATGTGACCAAAATTACCATTTTTACAGCCTTTTTCTCCTACTCAGAAGCTTCTATTTCAACCAATTTCAGGCATTACAATGACTCTAAACACACTTATCTTAGTTCCAAAAGTGATAATTCACATGCAGTTGTCATTTACAGTCAAAAAATAAAACTTTAAAAAATTACCATTTCTGACCATCTGGAGAAAGTTCGACAGGTCACGGGTCATCGTTTTTCATCAGAAAATTGATTTTATGGACTGTAGAAAAATTGATTCAAAATGTCATTTGCATTGTGCCTCGTGTTGAATAACTACTTTTTAAAGCCTCAATGTGACCAAAATTGCCATTTTTACAGCCTTTTTCTCCTACTCAGAAGCTTCTATTTCGACCAATTTCAGGCATTAAAATTACTCTAAACACACTTATTTTAGTTCCAAAAGTGATAATTCACATGCAGTAGTCATTTACAGTCAAAAAATAAAACATTAAAAAATTACCATTTCTGACCATCTGGAGAAAGTTCAACAGGTCACGGGTCATCGTTTTTCATCAGAAAATTGATTTTTTGGACTGTAGAAAAATTGATTCAAAATGTCATTTGGATTGTGCCTCCTGTTGAATAAGTACTTTTTAAAGCCTCAATGTGACCAAAATTGCCATTTTTACAGCCTTTTTCTCCTACTCAGAAGCTTCTATTTCGACCAATTTCAGGCATTAAAATGACTCTAAACACACTTATTTTAGATCCAAAAGTGATAATTCACATGCAGTAGTCATTTACAGTCAAAAAATAAAACATTAAAAAATTACCATTTCTGACCATCTGGAGAAAGTTCGACAGGTCACGGGTCATCGTTTTTCATCAGAAAATAGATTTTTTGGACTGTAGAAAAATTGATTCAAAATGTCAATTGGATTGTGCCTTGTGTTGAATAAGTACTTTTTAAAGCCTCAATGTGACCAAAATTGCCATTTTTACAGCCTTTTTACTCAGAAGCTTCTATTTCGACCAATTTCAGGCATTACAATGACTCTAAACACACTTATCTTAGTTCCAAAAGTGATAATTCACATGCAGTTGTCATTTACAGTCAAAAAATAAAACATTAAAAAATTACCATTTCTGACCATCTGGAGAAAGTTCGACAGGTCACGTGTCATCGTTTTTCATCAGAAAATTGATTTTTTGGACTGTAGAAAAATTGATTCAAAATGTCAATTGGATTGGGCCTCGTGTTGAATAACTACTTTTTAAAGCCCCAATGTGACCAAAATTGCCATTTTTACAGCCTTTTTCTCCTACTCAGAGGCTTCTATTTCGACCAATTTCAGGCATTAAAATGACTCTAAACACACTTATTTTAGGTCCAAAAGTGATAATTCACATGCAGTAGTCATTTACAGTCAAAAAATAAAACATTAAAAAATTAACATTTCTGACCATCTGGAGAAAGTTTGACAGGTCACGGGTCATCGTTTTTCATCAGAAAATTGATTTTTTGGACTGTAAAAAAATTGATTCAAAATGTCAATTGGATTGGGCCTCGTGTTGAATAACTACTTTTTAAAGCCCCAATGTGACCAAAATTGCCATGTTTACAGCCTTTTTCTCCTACTCAGAAGCTTCTATTTCGACCAATTTCAGGCATTAAAACGACTCTAAACACACTTATTTTAGTTCCAAAAGTGATAATTCACATGCAGTAGTCATTTACAGTCAAAAAATAAAACATTAAAAAATTACCATTTCTGACCATCTGGAGAAAGTTCGACAGGTCACGGGTCATCGTTTTTCATCAGAAAATTGATTTTATGGACTGTAGAAAAATTGATTCAAAATGTCAATTGGATTGGGCCTCGTGTTGAATAACTACTTTTTAAAGCCACAATGTGACCAAAATTGCCATTTTTACAGCCTTTTTCTACTACTCAGAAGCTTCTATTTTGACCAATTTCAGGCATTAAAATGACTCTAAACACACTTATTTTAGTTCCAAAAGTGATAATTCACATGCAGTAGTCATTTACAGTAAAAAAAAAAAACATTAAAAAATTACCATTTCTGACCATCTGCAGAAAGTTCGACAGGTCACGAGTCATCGTTTTTCATCAGAAAATAGATTTTTTGGACTGTAGAAAAATTGATTCAAAATGTCAATTGGATTGTGCCTCGTGTTGAATAAGTACTTTTTAAAGCCTCAATGTGACCAAAATTGCCATTTTTACAGCCTTTTTCTCCTACTCAGAAGCTTCTATTTCGACCAATTTCAGGGATTAAAATGACTCTAAACACACTTATTTTAGTTCCAAAAGTGATAATTCACATGCAGTAGTCATTTACAGTCCAAAAATAAAACATTAAAAAATTACAATTTTTGACCATCTTGAGAAAGTTCGACAGGTCACGGGTCATCGTTTTTCATCAGAAAATTGATTTTTTGGACTGTAGAAAAATTCATTCAAAATGTCATTTGGATTGTGCCTCGTGTTGAATAAGTACGTTTTAAAGCCTCAATGTGACCAAAATTGCCATTTTTACAGCCTTTTTCTCCTACTCAGAGGCTTCTATTTCGACCAATTTCAGGCATTAAAATGACTCTAAACACACTTATTTTAGTTCCAAAAGTGATAATTCACATGCAGTAGTCATTTACAGTCAAAAAATAAAACATTAAAAAATTAACATTTCTGACCATCTGGAGAAAGTTCGACAGGTCACGGGTCATCGTTTTTCATCAGAAAATTGATTTTTTGGACTGTAGAAAAATTGATTCAAAATGTCAATTGGATTGGGCCTCGTGTTGAATAACTACTTTTTAAAGCCCCAATGTGACCAAAATTGCCATTTTTACAGCCTTTTTCTCCTACTCAGAAGCTTCTATTTCGACCAATTTCAGGCATTAAAACGACTCTAAACACACTTATTTTAGTTCCAAAAGTGATAATTCACATGCAGTAGTCATTTACAGTCCAAAAATAAAACATTAAAAAATTAAAATTTTTGACCATCTGGAGAAAGTTCGACAGGTCACGGGTCATCGTTTTTCATCAGAAGATTGATTTTTTGGACTGTAGAAAAATTCATTCAAAATGTCATTTGGATTGTGCCTCATGTTGAATAACTACTTTTTAAAGCCTCAATGTGACCAAAATTGCCATTTTTACAGCCTTTTTCTCCTACTCAGAAGCTTCTATTTCGACCAATTTCAGGCATTAAAATGACTCTAAACACACTTATTTTAGTTCCAAAAGTGATAATTCACATGCAGTAGTCATTTACAGTCAAAAAATAAAACATTAAAAAATTACCATTTCTGACCATCTGGAGAAAGTTCGACAGGTCACGGGTCATCGTTTTTCTTCAGAAAATTGATTTTATGGACTGTAGAAAAATTGATTCAAAATGTAAATTGGATTGGGCCTCGTGTTGAATAACTACTTTTTAAAGCCACAATGTGACCAAAATTGCCATTTTTACAGCCTTTTTCTACTACTCAGAAGCTTCTATTTCGACCAATTTCAGGCATGAAAATGACTCTAAACACACTTATTTTAGTTCCAACAGTGATAATTCACATGCAGTAGTCATTTACAGTCAAAAAATAAAACATTAAAAAATTAACATTTCTGACCATCTGGGGAAAGTTCAACAGGTCACGGGTCATCGTTTTTCATCAGAAAATTGATTTTTTGGACCGTAGAAAAATTGATTCAAAATGTTATTTGGATTGTGCCTCGTGTTGAATAAGTACTTTTTAAAGCCTCAATGTGACCAAAATTGCCATTTTTACAGCCTTTTTCAACTACTCAGAAGCTTCTATTTCGACCAATTTCAGGCATTAAAATTACTCTAAACACACTTATTTTAGTTCCAAAAGTGATAATTCACATGCAGTAGTCATTTACAGTCAAAAAATAAAACATTAAAAAATTGCCATTTCTGACCATCTGGAGAAAGTTCGACAGGTCACGGGTCATTGTTTTTCATCAGAAAATTGATTTTTTGGACTGTAGAAAAATTGATTCAAAAATGTCAATTGGATTGGGCCTCGTGTTGAATAACTACTTTTTAAAGCCCCAATGTGACCAAAATTGCCATTTTTACAGCCTTTTTCTCCTTCTCAGAAGCTTCTATTTTGACCAATTTCAGGCATTAAAATGACTCTAAACACACTTATTTTAGTTCCAAAAGTGATAATTCACATGCAGTAGTCATTTACAGTCAAAAAATAAAACATTAAAAAATTACCATTTCTGACCATCTGGAGAAATTTCGACAGGTCACGGGTCATCGTTTTTCATCAGAAAATAGATTTTTTGGACTGTAGAAAAATTGATTCAAAATGTCAATTGGATTGTGCCTCGTGTTGAATAAGTACTTTTTAAAGCCTCAATGTGACCAAAATTGCCATTTTTACAGCCTTTTTCTCCTACTCAGAAGCTTCTATTTCGACCAATTTCAGGCATTAAAATGACTCTAAACACACTTATTTTAGTTCCAAAAGTGATAATTCACATGCAGTAGTCATTTACAGTCAAAAAGTAAAACATTAAAAAATTACCATTTCTCACCATCTGGAGAAAGTTCAACAGGTCACGGGTCATCGTTTTTCATCAGAAAATTGATTTTTTGGACTGTAGAAAAATTGATTCAAAATGTCATTTGGATTGTGCCTCGTGTTGAATAAGTACTTTTTAAAGCCTCAATGTGACCAAAATTGCCATTTTTACAGCCTTTTTCTCCTACTCAGAAGCTTCTATTTCGACCAATTTCAGGCATTAAAATGACTCTAAACACACTTATTTTAGTTCCAAAAGTGATAATTCACATGCAGTAGTCATTTACAGTCAAAAAATAAAACATTAAAAAATTACCATTTCTGACCATCTGGAGAAAGTTCGACAGGTCACGGGTCATCGTTTTTCATCAGAAAATAGATTTTTTGGACTGTAGAAAAATTGATTCAAAATGTCAATTGGATTGTGCCTCGTGTTGAATAAGTACTTTTTAAAGCCTCAATGTGACCAAAATTACCATTTTTACAGCCTTTTTCTCCTACTCAGAAGCTTCTATTTCAACCAATTTCAGGCATTACAATGACTCTAAACACACTTATCTTAGTTCCAAAAGTGATAATTCACATGCAGTTGTCATTTACAGTCAAAAAATAAAACTTTAAAAAATTACCATTTCTGACCATCTGGAGAAAGTTCGACAGGTCACGGGTCATCGTTTTTCATCAGAAAATTGATTTTATGGACTGTAGAAAAATTGATTCAAAATGTCATTTGCATTGTGCCTCGTGTTGAATAACTACTTTTTAAAGCCTCAATGTGACCAAAATTGCCATTTTTACAGCCTTTTTCTCCTACTCAGAAGCTTCTATTTCGACCAATTTCAGGCATTAAAATTACTCTAAACACACTTATTTTAGTTCCAAAAGTGATAATTCACATGCAGTAGTCATTTACAGTCAAAAAATAAAACATTAAAAAATTACCATTTCTGACCATCTGGAGAAAGTTCAACAGGTCACGGGTCATCGTTTTTCATCAGAAAATTGATTTTTTGGACTGTAGAAAAATTGATTCAAAATGTCATTTGGATTGTGCCTCCTGTTGAATAAGTACTTTTTAAAGCCTCAATGTGACCAAAATTGCCATTTTTACAGCCTTTTTCTCCTACTCAGAAGCTTCTATTTCGACCAATTTCAGGCATTAAAATGACTCTAAACACACTTATTTTAGTTCCAAAAGTGATAATTCACATGCAGTAGTCATTTACAGTCAAAAAATAAAACATTAAAAAATTAACATTTCTGACCATCTGGAGAAAGTTCGACAGGTCACGGGTCATCGTTTTTCATCAGAAAATTGATTTTTTGGACTGTAGAAAAATTGATTCAAAATGTCAATTGGATTGGGCCTCGTGTTGAATAACTACTTTTTAAAGCCCCAATGTGACCAAAATTGCCATTTTTACAGCCTTTTTCTCCTACTCAGAAGCTTCTATTTCGACCAATTTCAGGCATTAAAACGACTCTAAACACACTTATTTTAGTTCCAAAAGTGATAATTCACATGCAGTAGTCATTTACAGTCCAAAAATAAAACATTAAAAAATTAAAATTTTTGACCATCTGGAGAAAGTTCGACAGGTCACGGGTCATCGTTTTTCATCAGAAAATTGATTTTTTGGACTGTAGAAAAATTCATTCAAAATGTCATTTGGATTGTGCCTCATGTTGAATAACTACTTTTTAAAGCCTCAATGTGACCAAAATTGCCATTTTTACAGCCTTTTTCTCCTACTCAGAAGCTTCTATTTCGACCAATTTCAGGCATTAAAATGACTCTAAACACACTTATTTTAGTTCCAAAAGTGATAATTCACATGCAGTAGTCATTTACAGTCAAAAAATAAAACATTAAAAAATTACCATTTCTGACCATCTGGAGAAAGTTCGACAGGTCACGGGTCATCGTTTTTCTTCAGAAAATTGATTTTATGGACTGTAGAAAAATTGATTCAAAATGTAAATTGGATTGGGCCTCGTGTTGAATAACTACTTTTTAAAGCCACAATGTGACCAAAATTGCCATTTTTACAGCCTTTTTCTACTACTCAGAAGCTTCTATTTCGACCAATTTCAGGCATGAAAATGACTCTAAACACACTTATTTTAGTTCCAACAGTGATAATTCACATGCAGTAGTCATTTACAGTCAAAAAATAAAACATTAAAAAATTGCCATTTCTGACCATCTGGAGAAAGTTTGACAGGTAACGGGTCATTGTTTTTCATCAGAAAATTGATTTTTTGGACTGTAGAAAAATTGATTCAAAAATGTCAATTGGATTGGGCCTCGTGTTGAATAACTACTTTTTAAAGCCCCAATGTGACCAAAATTGCCATTTTTACAGCCTTTTTCTCCTACTCAGAAGCTTCTATTTTGACCAATTTCAGGCATTAAAATGACTCTAAACACACTTATTTTAGTTCCAAAAGTGATAATTCACATGCAGTAGTCATTTACAGTCAAAAAATAAAACATTAAAAAATTAGCATTTCTGACCATTTGGAGAAAGTTCGACAGGTCACGGGTCATCGTTTTTCATCAGAAAATAGATTTTTTGGACTGTAGAAAAATTGATTCAAAATGTCAATTGGATTGTGCCTCGTGTTGAATAAGTACTTTTTAAAGCCTCAATGTGACCAAAATTGCCATTTTTACAGCCTTTTTCTCCTACTCAGAAGCTTCTATTTCGACCAATTTCAGGCATTAAAATGACTCTAAACACACTTATTTTAGTTCCAAAAGTGATAATTCACATGCAGTAGTCATTTACAGTCAAAAAGTAAAACATTAAAAAATTACCATTTCTCACCATCTGGAGAAAGTTCAACAGGTCACGGGTCATCGTTTTTCATCAGAAAATTGATTTTTTGGACTGTAGAAAAATTGATTCAAAATGTCATTTGGATTGTGCCTCGTGTTGAATAAGTACTTTTTAAAGCCTCAATGTGACCAAAATTGCCATTTTTACAGCCTTTTTCTCATACTCAGAAGCTTCTATTTCGACCAATTTCAGGCATTAAAATGACTCTAAACACACCTATTTTAGTTCCAAAAGTGATAATTCACATGCAGTAGTCATTTACAGTCAAAAAATAATGCATTAAAAAATTACCATTTCTGACCATCTGGAGAAAGTTCGACAGGTCACGGGTCATCGTTTTTCATCAGAAAATAGATTTTTTGGACTGTAGAAAAATTGATTCAAAATGTCAATTGGATTGTGCCTCGTGTTGAATAAGTACTTTTTAAAGCCTCAATGTGACCAAAATTGCCATTTTTACAGCCTTTTTCTCCTACTCAGAAGCTTCTATTTCAACCAATTTCAGGCATTACAATGACTCTAAACACACTTATCTTAGTTCCAAAAGTGATAATTCACATGCAGTTGTCATTTACAGTCAAAAAATAAAACATTAAAAAATTACCATTTCTGACCATCTGGAGAAAGTTCGACAGGTCAAGGGTCATCGTTTTTCATCAGAAAATTGATTTTATGGACTGTAGAAAAATTGATTCAAAATGTCAATTGGATTGGGCCTTGTGTTGAATAACTACTTTTTTTTTTTTTTTTTTTTTTTGAAACCGTTTATTGCAATCTCAAATAGTTACAGGTATGGGCCTACAACCGTCTGGCCGGCCGCTAGAGTGGCAGAAGCATATGACATATATACAGAAAAATCTCTTGGCGGTGCAAAAAGGTAAATCAGGGGATATCAGTAGTGCAGGCCACATAACTCCAACCCCACAATACGGTTTCCTTTTGTCAAAACACAACAACACAAAAAACCACACCCGCAAGGCAACCCGCAATCCCAAGTGACAGCACGCGCTCCTTAAGTGGGGGACCCCAACCAATCGCCAAACTCTGAAGAGGGGGAATGAGAACAGATCAGGGACTGGGGAACCACGTGCCCGTGGCTAGGGGAGGGGGTCGGCTAGGGGGACGGGGCTGGTGAGGCAGCCGGCAGCAGTGGCGGCTCGCAAATACTCCCGCGATAGGCGTTCCAGGGGCCCCAGATTTTCACCCACGCCCCAGGCTTACCCCTCGCAACATACACCACCTTTTCACGAAACATACACCAATCCATGTGTTCCTTCCAGGCCGACACCGCCGGGGGCCTCTGGGATCCCCACAATTGAGCAATGTCACGCTTAGCTATCATGTATCCCAGAGTCACCCACCGCGTCTGCGGAACCGAGTAGTCAGTTGGCTCCCACACATTCAGCAAGCATCTCCTCGCTTCAGGCAACAGCGCGACACGCGTAACCACTCGCAGGACCTCGTGTACACCACGCCAGAATCGCTCCACCTTTGGGCATTCCCACAGAATATGCAAGAAAGTTGCCAAAGCACCACAGCCACGCTTACACAGTCCATCCTCAGCAAAGCCCATACGTAGAAGCCTCGGCCCCGTCACGTAAACCCGGTGGAGGATCTTAAGCTGGACGAAGCGAAGGCGAGCCGGGATGGCCACCTCCTTCGGAGAGGCCACCGCGGCGATCCAGTCCTCGTCGTCCAATTCCAGCCCATCGGCAACCCAGGCCTCGCGAAGGCCAGTCAGCAGGCCCGATCGGTCGTTGATCAGTTTTTTATATATAAGGGAGATCGTGCTGTCTGGGACATGGCCATCCAGCACTCTGTCCTCCAGGGGGGAAGACTCCGGAATGGACGCGACATCCGGGAAGACGGAGCCCAGCGCGTGGCGGACTTGTAAGTACCGAAAGTACTCACTGCCTTGCAACTGAAACTCCGTTTGCAGCGTCTCGAAAGTTTTGAATCCCCCCCTCGTCCAGAGATCTCCCACTGTGCTGATACCGATCGTATCCCACTTCTCGAAGCCCTTCGAGGTCCACAGGGAGCCCAACCTCGCAGACGCATATAGCGGTGACGCCCGGGTCAAACGGTCCTTCCACCCCATAGCTGCGTTAGCCGCGTGCCATACACACACCATGACACGCGTCGGTCCCGTCAGGCGAGGGTCCGGCGCGCCAGAGTAGAGCGCTCGATTGTAGTCGCCACCGGGCAGGAGCATCTTGTCCATTTCAAATGCCGGGTTCAGGGCGGGCCCGTAAAGGCCATGATTAAGCGCAGCTAGCTGGGAGGCCCAGTAATACCGTTTGATATCCGGGAGGGCAACCCCCCCATCGTACCACGGGAGCGTCAATTTAGCCAAGGCAATACGTGGCCTCCCGTCCCAGAACAGGCGACGCTGCAAACTCTCCACCTCACGGAAGTAGCGCGCCGGGACCAAGTCCATAGTGTTCTGGAGAGCGCACAGAAAGCGCGGCAACGACATCATCTTAAACAAGGCCGCTCGGCCGAGCGGCGAAAGCGGAAGACGCCGCCAACGCACCACATCCTCCTTCAAGCGCTGGAGGGGGGGCAGCAAATTCCGCTCGTAGCGGGCCTCCGGGTCCAGAGTAATATATATACCCAGGTACCGAAACCCCTGGGAGGCAATCTGGATCGGACAGTCCCGTGGTAGGACCGGAGCCTCCCCGGCAAGCACATATACACAGGATTTCGCCCAGTTGATGACGAGGCCTGAGTTGCGACCGAATGAGCGCAAAACATCAACTAGGACGATCAGTGATTTACGCGGGGAGGCGAGATATAGAAGGATATCATCAGCGTAGAGGGACACACGGTCCTCATGCTCGGGGGTCCAGCGGAGACCACGGATGGAAGGGTGCCACCGCAGCCACTCCGCCAGGGGCTCCAGGGCCAGTGCAAACAGGAGAGGCGACAGGGGGCAACCCTGTCGCGTGCCCCGTCCCAGTGCGAATGGGGCCGAAACTCGTCCATTCACCACCACCTGCGCCAATGGGCCGGAATACAACAACTTGACCCAGCCGATGAAGCCCGGTCCGAAGCCAAACTTCGCCAGCATCGCCCAAATGTATGGCCATTCGAGCGTATCAAACGCCATGGTGGCGTCCAAGGACGCCAAGATGGCCGGTTCCCGCACGAACGGGACACGCGCGAGCACCCCGTGCAAGCGTCGCAGATTAAGGGCCGTGTTGCGATGGGGTATGAAGCCGGACTGGTCTTGGTGGACCAAATCGCCCACCACGCCGACCAGCCGGTTGGCCAGCACCTTGGCGAGGATTTTGGGCTCCGCGTTCAAGAGCGAGATAGGCCTATAGGATGTGACCCGCTCACGGGGTCTCCCCTCCTTGTGGATCACCACGATCGTGGCCAGACGCTGGTCCGGCGGAAGGGAACCCCGCGAGCGGGCCGCCAGGAACATCGCGCGCAGGTGGGGGGCCAGTACATCTGGTCGCAGCTTATACAGCTCGATAGGGATGCCATTGGGGCCCATGGCCTTGCCAGATGCGACCGAGCGGATAGCAAGGGCAATTTCGTCCGAGGTGGGAGGAGCATCCAGCAGATCCCTGTCCTCCCCCGAAAGGGAGGGCAGCGCGATGTCCCGAAGCAGGGCATGGGAATCCTCCTCCGAGCAGGGAGAAACCGGGGAATACACCTCGCGGAAATACTCCGCGAAGCAGGAGACAATGGCGTCCGGCTCGGTGACACACACACCATCCATCCTCTCGATCAACGGAACCACACGACTCGCTCTCTCCTTTTTGTCCAACCACGCAATCAATTTACCAGCCTTATCACCCACATCATACAGTCGCCCCTGCTGCTCTCTACTGAGGCCCCTGGCCGCCTCCGTGACGAGGGCCCTATAAGCCGCCTGCTTGAGGTGTAGAACATGCAATGTGGCATCCGTCACCCCGCTCCCCAGGTCACCCTCTAGTTCAGTAATTTCGGCCTCCACCCGGGTTACCTCCTCCCGCTCGCACCTCCGGGCATGGGAGATAAAGGAGAGGGCCTCCCCTCTGAGAACTACCTTAAAAGCCCCCCACAGGGAGATAGCCGAAGGGACAGACCCCACATTCTCCTCAAAGTACCGCTGCAAGGATTTGATCAATTCGGCTCGAATAGTGGGGTCACGCAGGTACCAGGCATTGATTGGGGCTACCCTGCCCTCCCCCCTCGGGAAGACATCAAAGTGCAACAGTAGTGGGGAGTGATCTGAAATACCCCGCGCCAAATGGCGCACTTCTCCCACTCTCCCAGCATAGGCCACAGGGACAAGGACATAATCTAGCCGCGAGAGGCTACCATAGGCACCCGAGTGGAAGGTGTATTGCAGCTGCGCGGGATGCTTTAGTCGCCAGCAATCCACCAATCCTAGTGTATCTAAAAGGCCGGACAGCCACGCCTGTGCCCGGGGGAGGTCCCTGGGGGGATGACGATCCATAGACCCAGAAGCCACCGCATTGAAGTCCCCCCCAACTACCAGAAGCCCACCCGGGAGGTCAAGGAGGAGGCGCCCCAGGTCCGCAAACGTGGTAGATTGCAACCCCGGCGGAACGTACACTGATACAAAAACGACCACTCTGCCCTCCATTCTACCCACCAAGACAGTGTAACGTCCCCTCTCATCATGGCGCACCTCATCAATCTCCAATGGGAGCGAGTTCTTAATCATGATGCCCACCCCCCGCGAGCCCGAAGTGAAGCCCGAATGGGCCACCAAGCGATAGCCTCGCCGATTCATGACGTGAAAGGAATTACCTATAAGGTGTGTCTCCTGCAGGAAGACCACATCTGGTGAAATTCGTTTCAGATACTTCAGGACCACACCACGCTTAATCCTATCCCCCAGTCCGTTAACGTTCCATGATAACACAGTCAAATCCCTACCCCCCATCATATCTGGAAGCCATCCGTCGTCCCCCAAAGAGCATCTCGAAAACAACAATACAGTAAAGGGTTCGCCTTGCGGTGCAAACAAACAACACTCCACCCCCGCCCACCCATCCCAACAGAACTCCCCCCTCCCTGCACCCCTGCATGAGCCCAGACAGCCCCCCCAAAGTGCAGTGTGCCTGTCGCCCCATAGACAAAAAACTAACTAGTCCCCCAGAGGAGGAGGGAAAGCCCCCAATGGACCCCGTACGACCTCCATAGGAGGGGAACAACACGATCAGTGAATGGTAACCGGAATGTTGTCCAGAGCAAGGCCTACTATTCACCCCTCAGTTCTGATCCGGCGAGCCCTCCCCGCCAACCGCACCCCCCCACCCCCCCGGCCCCGATCCCCAGGCAGAGTATCCAACCAGTCCCCAGCCGCCTCGGGACGGTCAAAAAAGTGCGTGCGACCATCCACCTCTACCCTCAGCTTAGCTGGAAAAAGCATTGAGTACTTAAGGTTCAGGTCCCGTAGGCGACGTTTAACTCCGAGAAAACTCAGTCTCTGCTTTTCGACCGTCGGAGTAAAGTCAGGGTAGAAATTCACGTCCATATTATCGAGCTTGACCGGTCCCTGTAGCCTGGAAGTCTGCAGGATAGCGTCTCTGTCCCGAAAGTTAAAAATCCGGGCAATGAGAGGCCGCGGCGGGGCTCCGGCCTTAGGTCTTCCTCCGGGGACCCTGTGAGCACGTTCCACCGCAAAAAGTTTACTCAGCCCCCGGGGCTGGAGACGGGTGAGGATCAGGTCTTCCACAAACAAATCTGCCGCCTCCTCCTCCCGTCCCTCCGGCACCCCGACAATGCGAACGTTGTTCCTCCGGGCCCGACCCTCGGAGTCCTCCAATCGACGGTCCATCAGGGCGCTCGCCTGGCCAAGCCGGTGCACCTCCTTTTGAAGGGCCGCCACGTCTGTAGTGAGACCCGATGTAGTGTGGGCCAGGGAATCGACCCGGTCATTTGTTTTAGACAAGTCGGCTCTCACCAGGCCCACATCCACCAGGGCCGAGTCTATCTTCTGCGCCAGAGTATCAAAGCGCTGGTCCACCGAGGCCTTCATCTCGGCAATGGCGCCCATGACGTCCCGGAGGGTCAGATCCGCGGGCTGAGCAGACGCCTCAGTCGGGCCCGCGGGGGATGTACGCGGTGCCTCTGGAGATCCCTTCTGGAGGGTGTAGCGGTCCATGCTGTTAGACTGATGTGCCGGGCCACGGTGGGTCGATTTCACCTTTGCCCGGTCGCCATCTTGCTTTGTGGACATGTCGCACTCCCAAAGTCGTGCCAATCTCCTCGAAAGGGCCGATAAACCAGTTCACGGGTTCCGGGGGGGGGGTGACCACTGGACCGCAGGACAACTCACAGCCGGCGGGTCAGCCGGGCACCGGGACAAGACCACACCACCGCACCCCGCTCCGCAACCCTACCTCGCTTGAGGGCAAGGAGGGCGCAAAAGCGAAAGTGAAAGCGCGGGGTACGCGAGTCGCCCAGCCCTGCCCGCCGCTGTTGTTCGCTTTGTCCCCGGATCGCCCCACAACTCCAATCCGGGGGGCCGGCGCGGAGAAGGCCGCGATCTTCGATCGGTGCTCCCACCGGTGTCCGGGGTCAGATTCGAAAACGGAAAACGGGTGTCGCCTCAGCTCGGGTACACAGACACAGTCCCCTCATCAAAGACAGGATATAATCAGGATTAATTCAGGAGGTCGCGGAGGTCCTCGGGAGCTTCGCACCTACGCGGCCATCTTGGTTGCGCGAATAACTACTTTTTAAAGCCACAATGTGACCAAAATTGCCATTTTTACAGCCTTTTTCTACTACTCAGAAGCTTCTATTTCGACCAATTTCAGGCATGAAAATGACTCTAAACACACTTATTTTAGTTCCAACAGTGATAATTCACATGCAGTAGTCATTTACAGTCAAAAAATAAAACATTAAAAAATTAAAATTTCTGACCATCTGGGGAAAGTTCAACAGGTCACGGGTCATCGTTTTTCATCAGAAAATTGATTTTTTGGACCGTAGAAAAATTGATTCAAAATGTTATTTGGATTGTGCCTCGTGTTGAATAAGTACTTTTTAAAGCCTCAATGTGACCAAAATTGCCATTTTTACAGCCTTTTTCAACTACTCAGAAGCTTCTATTTCGACCAATTTCAGGCATTAAAATGACTCTAAACACACTTATTTTAGTTCCAAAAGTGATAATTCACATGCAGTAGTCATTTACAGTCAAAAAACTAATACATTAAAAAATTACCATTTCTGACCATCTGGAGAAAGTTCGACAGGTCACGGGTCATCGTTTTTCATCAGAAAATAGATTTTTTGGACAGTAGAAAAATTGATTCAAAATGTCAATTGGATTGTGCCTCGTGTTGAATAAGTACTTTTTAAAGCCTCAATGTGACCAAAATTGCCATTTTTACAGCCTTTTTCTCCTACTCAGAAGCTTCTATTTTGACCAATTTCAGGCATTAAAATGACTCTAAACACACTTATTTTAGTTCCAAAAGTGATAATTCACATGCAGTAGTCATTTACAGTCAAAAAATAAAACATTAAAAAATTACCATTTCTGACCATCTGGAGAAAGTTCGACAGGTCACGGGTCATCGTTTTTCATCAGAAAATAGATTTTTTGGACTGTAGAAAAATTGATTCAAAATGTCAATTGGATTGGGCCTCGTGTTGAATAAGTACTTTTTAAAGCCTCAATGTGACCAAAATTGCCATTTTTACAGCCTTTTTCTCCTACTCAGAAGCTTCTATTTCGACCAATTTCAGGCATTAAAATGACTCTAAACACACTTATTTTAGTTCCAAAAGTGATAATTCACATGCAGTAGTCATTTACAGTCAAAAAATAATACATTAAAAAATTACCATTTCTGACCATCTGGAGAAAGTTCGACAGGTCACGGGTCATCGTTTTTCATCAGAAAATTGATTTTTTGGACTGTAGAAAAATTGATTCAAAATGTCAATTGGATTGTGCCTCGTGTTGAATAAGTACTTTTTAAAGCCTCTATGTGACCAAAATTGCCATTTTTACAGCCTTTTTCTCCTACTCAGAAGCTTCTATTTCAACCAATTTCAGGCATTACAATGACTCTAAACACACTTATCTTAGTTCCAAAAGTGATAATTCACATGCAGTTGTCAATTACAGTCAAAAAATAAAACATTAAAAAATTACCATTTCTGACCATCTGGAGAAAGTTCGACAGGTCACGGGTCATCGTTTTTCATCAGAAAATTGATTTTTTGGACTGTAGAAAAATTGATTCAAAATGTCAATTGGATTGGGCCTCTTGTTGAATAACTACTTTTTAAAGCCCCAATGTGACCAAAATTGCCATTTTTACAGCCTTTTTCTCCTACTCAGAAACTTCTATTTCGACCAATTTCAGGCATTAAAACGACTCTAAACACACTTATTTTAGTTCCAAAAGTGATAATTCACATGCAGTAGTCATTTACAGTCCAAAAATAAAACATTAAAAAATTAAAATTTTTGACCATCTGGAGAAAGTTCGACAGGTCACGGGGTCATCGTTTTTCATCAGAAAATTGATTTTTTGGACTGTAGAAAAATTCATTCAAAATGTCATTTGGATTGTGCCTCATGTTGAATAACTACTTTTTAAAGCCTCAATGTGACCAAAATTGCCATTTTTACAGCCTTTTTCTCCTACTCAGAAGCTTCTATTTCGACCAATTTCAGGCATTAAAATGACTCTAAACACACTTATTTTAGTTCCAAAAGTGATAATTCACATGCAGTAGTCATTTACAGTCAAAAAATAAAACATTAAAAAATTACCATTTCTGACCATCTGGAGAAAGTTCGACAGGTCACGGGTCATCGTTTTTCATCAGAAAATTGATTTTATGGACTGTAGAAAAATTGATTCAAAATGTCAATTGGATTGGGCCTCGTGTTGAATAACTACTTTTTAAAGCCACAATGTGACCAAAATTGCCATTTTTACAGCCTTTTTCTACTACTCAGAAGCTTCTATTTCGACCAATTTCAGGCATGAAAATGACTCTAAACACACTTATTTTAGTTCCAACAGTGATAATTCACATGCAGTAGTCATTTACAGTCAAAAAATAAAACATTAAAAAATTAACATTTCTGACCATCTGGGTAAAGTTCGACAGGTCACGGGTCATCGTTTTTCATCAGAAAATTGATTTTTTGGACCGTAGAAAAATTGATTCAAAATGTTATTTGGATTGTGCCTCGTGTTGAATAAGTACTTTTTAAAGCCTCAATGTGACCAAAATTGCCATTTTTACAGCCTTTTTCTCCTACTCAGAAGCTTCTATTTCGACCAATTTCAGGCATTAAAATTACTCTAAACACACTTATTTTAGTTCCAAAAGTGATAATTCACATGCAGTAGTCATTTACAGTCAAAAAATAAAACATTAAAAAATTGCCATTTCTGACCATCTGGAGAAAGTTCGACAGGTCACGGGTCATCGTTTTTCATCAGAAAATAGATTTTTTGGACTGTAGAAAAATTGATTCAAAATGTCAATTGGATTGTGCCTCGTGTTGAATAAGTACTTTTTAAAGCCTCAATGTGACCAAAATTGCCATTTTTACAGCCTTTTTCACCTACTCAGAAGCTTCTATTTCGACCAATTTCAGGCATTACAATGACTCTAAACACACTTATTTTAGTTCCAAAAGTGATAATTCACATGCAGTAGTCATTTACAGTCAAAAAATAAAACATTAAAAAATTACCATTTCTGACCATCTGGAGAAAGTTCGACAGGTCACGGGTCATCGTTTTTCATCAGAAAATAGATTTTTTGGACTGTAGAAAAATTGATTCGAAATGTCAATTGGATTGTGCCGTGTGTTGAATAAGTACTTTTTAAAGCCTCAATGTGACCAAAATTGCCATTTTTACAGCCTTTTTCTCCTACTCAGAAGCTTCTATTTCGACCAATTTCAGGCATTACAATGACTCTAAACACACTTATCTTAGTTCCAAAAGTGATAATTCACATGCAGTTGTCATTTACAGTCAAAAAATAAAACATTAAAAAATTACCATTTCTGACCATCTGGAGAAAGTTCGACAGGTCACGGGTCATCGTTTTTCAGCAGAAAATTGATTTTATGGACTGTAGAAAAATTGATTCAAAATGTCAATTGGATTGGGCCTCGTGTTGAATAACTACTTTTTAAAGCCCCAATGTGACCAAAATTGCCATTTTTACAGCCTTTTTCTCCTACTCAGAAGCTTCTATTTCGACCAATTTCAGGGATTAAAATGACTCTAAACACACTTATTTTAGTTCCAAAAGTGATAATTCACATGAAGTAGTCATTTACAGTCAAAAAATAAAACATTAAAAAATTACCATTTCTGACCATCTGGAGAAAGTTTGACAGGTCACGGGTCATCGTTTTTCATCAGAAAATTGATTTTTTGGACTGTAGAAAAATTGATTCAAAAATGTCAATTGGATTGGGCCTCGTGTTGAATAACTACTTTTTAAAGCCCCAATGTGACCAAAATTGCCATTTTTACAGCCTTTTTCTCCTACTCAGAAGCTTCTATTTTGACCAATTTCAGGCATTGAAATGACCCTAAACACACTTATTTTAGTTCCAAAAGTGATAATTCACATGCAGTAGTCATTTGCAGTCAAAAAATAAAACATTAAAAAATTACCATTTTTGACCATCTGGAGAAAGTTCGACAGGTCAAGGGTCATCGTTTTTCATCAGAAAATTGATTTTATGGACTGTAGAAAAATTGATTCAAAATGTCAATTGGATTGGGCCTCGTGTTGAATAACTACTTTTTAAAGCCACAATGTGACCAAAATTGCCATTTTTACAGCCTTTTTCAACTACTCAGAAGCTTCTATTTCGACCAATTTCAGGCATGAAAATGACTCTAAACACACTTATTTTAGTTCCAACAGTGATAATTCACATGCAGTAGTCATTTACAGTCAAAAAATAAAACATTAAAAAATTAAAATTTCTGACCATCTGGGGAAAGTTCAACAGGTCACGGGTCATCGTTTTTCATCAGAAAATTGATTTTTTGGACCGTAGAAAAATTGATTCAAAATGTTATTTGGATTGTGCCTCGTGTTGAATAAGTACTTTTTAAAGCCTCAATGTGACCAAAATTGCCATTTTTACAGCCTTTTTCAACTACTCAGAAGCTTCTATTTCGACCAATTTCAGGCATTAAAATGACTCTAAACACACTTATTTTAGTTCCAAAAGTGATAATTCACATGCAGTAGTCATTTACAGTCAAAAATAATACATTAAAAAATTACCATTTCTGACCATCTGGAGAAAGTTCGACAGGTCACGGGTCATCGTTTTTCATCAGAAAATAGATTTTTTGGACTGTAGAAAAATTGATTCAAAATGTCAATTGGATTGTGCCTCGTGTTGAATAAGTACTTTTTAAAGCCTCAATGTGACCAAAATTGCCATTTTTACAGCCTTTTTCTCCTACTCAGAAGCTTCTATTTCAACCAATTTCAGGCATTAAAACGACTCTAAACACACTTATTTTAGTTCCAAAAGTGATAATTCACATGCAGTAGTGATTTACAGTCCAAAAATAAAACATTAAAAAATTAAAATTTTTGACCATCTGGAGAAAGTTCGACAGGTCACGGGTCATCGTTTTTCATCAGAAAATTGATTTTTTGGACTGTAGAAAAATTCATTCAAAATGTCATTTGGATTGTGCCTCATGTTGAATAACTACTTTTTAAAGCCTCAATGTGACCAAAATTGCCATTTTTACAGCCTTTTTCAACTACTCAGAAGCTTCTATTTCGACCAATTTCAGGCATTAAAATGACTCTAAACACACTTATTTTAGTTCCAAAAGTGATAATTCACATGCAGTAGTCATTTACAGTCAAAAAATAATACATTAAAAAATTACCATTTCTGACCATCTGGAGAAAGTTCGACAGGTCACGGGTCATCGTTTTTCATCAGAAAATAGATTTTTTGGACTGTAGAAAAATTGATTCAAAATGTCAATTGGATTGTGCCTCGTGTTGAATAAGTACTTTTTAAAGCCTCAATGTGACCAAAATTGCCATTTTTACAGCCTTTTTCTCCTACTCAGAAGCTTCTATTTCAACCAATTTCAGGCATTAAAACGACTCTAAACACACTTATTTTAGTTCCAAAAGTGATAATTCACATGCAGTAGTGATTTACAGTCCAAAAATAAAACATTAAAAAATTAAAATTTTTGACCATCTGGAGAAAGTTCGACAGGTCACGGGTCATCGTTTTTCATCAGAAAATTGATTTTTTGGACTGTAGAAAAATTCATTCAAAATGTCATTTGGATTGTGCCTCATGTTGAATAACTACTTTTTAAAGCCTCAATGTGACCAAAATTGCCATTTTTACAGCCTTTTTCTCCTACTCAGAAGCTTCTATTTCGACCAATTTCAGGCATTAAAATGACTCTAAACACACTTATTTTAGTTCCAAAAGTGATAATTCACATGCAGTAGTCATTTACAGTCAAAAAATAAAACATTAAAAAATTAAAATTTTTGACCATCTGGAGAAAGTTCGACAGGTCACGGGTCATCGTTTTTCATCAGAAAATTGATTTTTTGGACTGTAGAAAAATTCATTCAAAATGTCATTTGGATTGTGCCTCATGTTGAATAACTACTTTTTAAAGCCTCAATGTGACCAAAATTGCCATTTTTACAGCCTTTTTCAACTACTCAGAAGCTTCTATTTCGACCAATTTCAGGCATTAAAATGACTCTAAACACACTTATTTTAGTTCCAAAAGTGATAATTCACATGCAGTAGTCATTTACAGTCAAAAAATAATACATTAAAAAATTACCATTTCTGACCATCTGGAGAAAGTTCGACAGGTCACGGGTCATCGTTTTTCATCAGAAAATAGATTTTTTGGACTGTAGAAAAATTTGATTCAAAATGTCAATTGGATTGTGCCTCGTGTTGAATAAGTACTTTTTAAAGCCTCAATGTGACCAAAATTGCCATTTTTACAGCCTTTTTCTCCTACTCAGAAGCTTCTATTTCAACCAATTTCAGGGCATTAAAACGACTCTAAACACACTTATTTTAGTTCCAAAAGTGATAATTCACATGCAGTAGTGATTTATAGTCCAAAAATAAAACATTAAAAAATTAAAATTTTTGACCATCTGGAGAAAGTTCGACAGGTCACGGGTCATCGTTTTTCATCAGAAAATTGATTTTTTGGACTGTAGAAAAATTCATTCAAAATGTCATTTGGATTGTGCCTCATGTTGAATAACTACTTTTTAAAGCCTCAATGTGACCAAAATTGCCATTTTTACAGCCTTTTTCTCCTACTCAGAAGCTTCTATTTCGACCAATTTCAGGCATTAAAGTTACTCTAAACACACTTATTTTAGTTCCAAAAGTGATAATTCACATGCAGTAGTCATTTACAGTCAAAAAATAAAACATTAAAAAATTACCATTTCTGACCATCTGGAGAAAGTTCAACAGGTCACGGGTCATCGTTTTTCATCAGAAAATTGATTTTTTGGACTGTAGAAAAATTGATTCAAAATGTCAATTGGATTGGGCCTCGTGTTGAATAACTACTTTTTAAAGCCCCAATGTGACCAAAATTGCCATTTTTACAGCCTTTTTCTCCTACTCAGAAGCTTCTATTTCGACCAATTTCAGGCATTAAAATGACTCTAAACAAACGTATTTTTAGTTCCAAAAGTGATAATTCACATGCAGTAGTCATTTACAGTCCAAAAATAAAACATTAAAAAATTACCATTTCTGACCATCTGGAGAAAGTTTGACAGGTCACAGGTCATCGTTTTTCATCAGAAATAGATTTTTTGGACCGTAGAAAAATTCATTCAAAATGTCATTTGGATTGTGCCTCATGTTGAATAACTACTTTTTAAAGCCTCAATGTGACCAAATTGCCATTTTACAGCCTTTTTCTCCTACTCAGAAGCTTCTATTTCGACCAATTTCAGGCATTAAAATTACTCTAAACACACTTATTTTAGTTCCAAAAGTGATAATTCACATGCAGTAGTCATTTACAGTCAAAAAATAAAACATTAAAAAATTGCCATTTCTGACCATCTGGAGAAAGTTCGACAGGTCACGGGTCATCGTTTTTCATCAGAAATAGATTTTTTGGACTGTAGAAAAATTGATTCAAAATGTCAATTGGATTGTGCCTCGTGTTGAATAAGTACTTTTTAAAGCCTCAATGTGACCAAAATTGCCATTTTTACAGCCTTTTTCACCTACTCAGAAGCTTCTATTTCGACCAATTTCAGGCATTACAATGACTCTAAACACACTTATTTTAGTTCCAAAAGTGATAATTCACATGCAGTAGTCATTTACAGTCAAAAAATAAAACATTAAAAAATTACCATTTCTGACCATCTGGAGAAAGTTCGACAGGTCACGGGTCATCGTTTTTCATCAGAAAATAGATTTTTTGGACTGTAGAAAAATTGATTCGAAATGTCAATTGGATTGTGCCGTGTGTTGAATAAGTACTTTTAAAGCCTCAATGTGACCAAAATTGCCATTTTTTACAGCCTTTTTCTCCTACTCAGAAGCTTCTATTTCGACCAATTTCAGGCATTACAATGACTCTAAACACACTTATCTTAGTTCCAAAAGTGATAATTCACATGCAGTTGTCATTTACAGTCAAAAAATAAAACATTAAAAAATTACCATTTCTGACCATCTGGAGAAAGTTCGACAGGTCACGGGTCATCGTTTTTCAGCAGAAAATTGATTTTATGGACTGTAGAAAAATTGATTCAAAATGTCAATGCCTCGTGTTGAATAACTACTTTTTAAAGCCTCAATGTGACCAAAATTGCCAATTTTTACAGCCTTTTTCTCCTACTCAGAAGCTTCTATTTTGACCAATTTCAGGCATTGAAATGACCCTAAACACACTTATTTTAGTTCCAAAAGTGATAATTCACATGCAGTAGTCATTTACAGTCAAAAATAAAACATTAAAAAAATTACCATTTTTGACCATCTGGAGAAAGTTCGACAGGTCAAGGGTCATCGTTTTTCATCAGAAAATTGATTTTATGGACTGTAGAAAAATTGATTCAAAATGTCAATTGGATTGGGCCTCGTGTTGAATAACTACTTTTTAAAGCCACAATGTGACCAAAATTGCCATTTTTACAGCCTTTTTCAACTACTCAGAAGCTTCTATTTCGACCAATTTCAGGCATGAAAATGACTCTAAACACACTTATTTTAGTTCCAACAGTGATAATTCACATGCAGTAGTCATTTACAGTCAAAAATAAAACATTAAAAAATTAAAATTTCTGACCATCTGGGGAAAGTTCAACAGGTCACGGGTCATCGTTTTTCATCAGAAAATTGATTTTTTGGACCGTAGAAAAATTGATTCAAAATGTTATTTGGATTGTGCCTCGTGTTGAATAAGTACTTTTTAAAGCCTCAATGTGACCAAAATTGCCATTTTTACAGCCTTTTTCAACTACTCAGAAGCTTCTATTTCGAACAATTTCAGGCATTAAAATGACTCTAAACACACTTATTTTAGTTCCAAAAGTGATAATTCACATGCAGTAGTCATTTACAGTCAAAAAATAATACATTAAAAAATTACCATTTCTGACCATCTGGAGAAAGTTCGACAGGTCACGGGTCATCGTTTTTCATCAGAAAATAGATTTTTTGGACTGTAGAAAAATTGATTCAAAATGTCAATTGGATTGTGCCTCGTGTTGAATAAGTACTTTTTAAAGCCTCAATGTGACCAAAATTGCCATTTTTACAGCCTTTTTCTCCTACTCAGAAGCTTCTATTTCAACCAATTTCAGGCATTAAAACGACTCTAAACACACTTATTTTAGTTCCAAAAGTGATAATTCACATGCAGTAGTTATTTACAGTCCAAAAATAAAACATTAAAAAATTAAAATTTTTGACCATCTGGAGAAAGTTCGACAGGTCACGGGTCATCGTTTTTCATCAGAAAATTGATTTTTTGGACTGTAGAAAAATTCATTCAAAATGTCATTTGGATTGTGCCTCATGTTGAATAACTACTTTTTAAAGCCTCAATGTGACCAAAATTGCCATTTTTACAGCCTTTTTCTCCTACTCAGAAGCTTCTATTTCGACCAATTTCAGGCATTAAAATGACTCTAAACACACTTATTTTAGTTCCAAAAGTGATAATTCACATGCAGTAGTCATTTACAGTCAAAAAATAAAACATTAAAAAATTAAAATTTTTGACCATCTGGAGAAAGTTCGACAGGTCACGGGTCATCGTTTTTCATCAGAAAATTGATTTTTTGGACTGTAGAAAAATTCATTCAAAATGTCATTTGGATTGTGCCTCATGTTGAATAACTACTTTTTAAAGCCTCAATGTGACCAAAATTGCCATTTTTACAGCCTTTTTCAACTACTCAGAAGCTTCTATTTCGACCAATTTCAGGCATTAAAATGACTCTAAACACACTTATTTTAGTTCCAAAAGTGATAATTCACATGCAGTAGTCATTTACAGTCAAAAAATAATACATTAAAAAATTACCATTTCTGACCATCTGGAGAAAGTTCGACAGGTCACGGGTCATCGTTTTTCATCAGAAAATAGATTTTTTGGACTGTAGAAAAATTGATTCAAAATGTCAATTGGATTGTGCCTCGTGTTGAATAAGTACTTTTTAAAGCCTCAATGTGACCAAAATTGCCATTTTTACAGCCTTTTTCTCCTACTCAGAAGCTTCTATTTCAACCAATTTCAGGCATTAAAACGACTCTAAACACACTTATTTTAGTTCCAAAAGTGATAATTCACATGCAGTAGTGATTTACAGTCCAAAAATAAAACATTAAAAAATTAAAATTTTTGACCATCTGGAGAAAGTTCGACAGGTCACGGGTCATCGTTTTTCATCAGAAAATTGATTTTTTGGACTGTAGAAAAATTCATTCAAAATGTCATTTGGATTGTGCCTCATGTTGAATAACTACTTTTTAAAGCCTCAATGTGACCAAAATTGCCATTTTTACAGCCTTTTTCTCCTACTCAGAAGCTTCTATTTCGACCAATTTCAGGCATTAAAATGACTCTAAACACACTTATTTTAGTTCCAAAAGTGATAATTCACATGCAGTAGTCATTTACAGTCAAAAAATAAAACATTAAAAAATTAACATTTCTGACCATCTGGAGAAAGTTCAACAGGTCACGGGTCATTGTTTTTCATCAGAAAATTGATTTTTTGGACTGTAGAAAAATTGATTCAAAAATGTCAATTGGATTGGGCCTCGTGTTGAATAACTACTTTTTAAAGCCCCAATGTGACCAAAATTGCCATTTTTACAGCCTTTTTCTCCTACTTAGAAGCTTCTATTTTGACCAATTTCAGGCATTAAAATGACTCTAAACACACTTATTTTAGTTCCAAAAGTGATAATTCACATGCAGTAGTCATTTACAGTCAAAAAATAAAACATTAAAAAATTACCATTTCTGACCATCTGGAGAAAGTTCGCCAGGTCACGGGTCATCGTTTTTCATCAGAAAATAGATTTTTTGGACTGTAGAAAAATTGATTCAAAATGTCAATTGGATTGTGCCTCGTGTTGAATAAGTACTTTTTAAAGCCTCAATGTGACCAAAATTGCCATTTTTTTAGCCTTTTTCTCCTACTCAGAAGCTTCTATTTTGACCAATTTCAGGCATTAAAATGACTCTAAACACACTTATTTTAGTTCCAAAAGTGATAATTCACATGCAGTAGTCATTTACAGTCAAAAAGTAAAACATAAAAAAATTACCATTTCTCACCATCTGGAGAAAGTTCAACAGGTCACGGGTCATCGTTTTTCATCAGAAAATTGATTTTTTGGACTGTAGAAAAATTGATTCGAAATGTCAATTGGATTGTGCCGTGTGTTGAATAAGTACTTTTTAAAGCCTCAATGTGACCAAAATTGCCATTTTTACAGCCTTTTTCTCCTACTCAGAAGCTTCTATTTCGACCAATTTCAGGCATTACAATGACTCTAAACACACTTATCTTAGTTCCAAAAGTGATAATTCACATGCAGTTGTCATTTACAGTCAAAAAATAAAACATTAAAAAATTACCATTTCTGACCATCTGGAGAAAGTTTGACAGGTCACGGGTCATCGTTTTTCATCAGAAAATTGATTTTTTGGACTGTAGAAAAATTGATTCAAAATGTCAATTGGATTGGGCCTCGTGTTGAATAACTACTTTTTAAAGCCCCAATGTGACCAAAATTGCCATTTTTACAGCCTTTTTCTCCTACTCAGAAGCTTCTATTTCGACCAATTTCAGGCATTAAAATGACTCTAAACACACTTATTTTAGTTCCAAAAGTGATAATTCACATGCAGTAGTCATTTACAGTCAAAAAGTAAAACATTAAAAAATTACCATTTCTCACCATCTGGAGAAAGTTCGACAGGTCACGGGTCATCGTTTTTCATCAGAAAATTGATTTTATGGACTGTAGAAAAATTGATTCAAAATGTCATTTGGATTGTGCCTCGTGTTGAATAACTACTTTTTAAAGCCTCAATGTGACCAAAATTGCCATTTTTACAGCCTTTTTCTCCTACTCAGAAGCTTCTATTTCGACCAATTTCAGGCATTAAAGTTACTCTAAACACACTTATTTTAGTTCCAAAAGTGATAATTCACATGCAGTAGTCATTTACAGTCAAAAAATAAAACATTAAAAAATTACCATTTCTGACCATCTGGAGAAAGTTCAACAGGTCACGGGTCATCGTTTTTCATCAGAAAATTGATTTTTTGGACTGTAGAAAAATTGATTCAAAATGTCATTTGGATTGTGCCTCGTGTTGAATAAGTACTTTTTAAAGCCTCAATGTGACCAAAATTGCCATTTTTACAGCCTTTTTCTCCTACTCAGAAGCTTCTATTTCGACCAATTTCAGGCATTAAAATGACTCTAAACACACTTATTTTAGTTCCAAAAGTGATAATTCACATGCAGTAGTCATTTACAGTCAAAAAATAAAACATTAAAAAATTACCATTTCTGACCATCTGGAGAAAGTTCGACAGGTCACGGGTCATCGTTTTTCATCAGAAAATAGATTTTTTGGACTGTAGAAAAATTGATTCGAAATGTCAATTGGATTGTGCCTTGTGTTGAGTAAGTACTTTTTAAAGCCTCAATGTGACCAAAATTGCCATTTTTACAGCCTTTTTCTCCTACTCAGAAGCTTCTATTTCGACCAATTTCAGGCATTACAATGACTCTAAACACACTTATCTTAGTTCCAAAAGTGATAATTCACATGCAGTTGTCATTTACAGTCAAAAAATAAAACATTAAAAAATTACCATTTCTGACCATCTGGAGAAAGTTCGACAGGTCACGGGTCATCGTTTTTCATCAGAAAATTGATTTTATGGACTGTAGAAAAATTGATTCAAAATGTCATTTGGATTGTGCCTCGTGTTGAATAACTACTTTTTAAAGCCTCAATGTGACCAAAATTGCCATTTTTACAGCCTTTTTCTCCTACTCAGAAGCTTCTATTTCGACCAATTTCAGGCATTAAAATTACTCTAAACACACTTATTTTAGTTCCAAAAGTGATAATTCACATGCAGTAGTCATTTACAGTCAAAAAATAAAACATTAAAAAATTACCATTTCTGACCATCTGGAGAAAGTTCAACAGGTCACGGGTCATCGTTTTTCATCAGAAAATTGATTTTTTGGACTGTAGAAAAATTGATTCAAAATGTCATTTGGATTGTGCCTCGTGTTGAATAAGTACTTTTTAAAGCCTCAATGTGACCAAAATTGCCATTTTTACAGCCTTTTCTCCTACTCAGAAGCTTCTATTTCGACCAATTTCAGGCATTAAAATGACTCTAAACACACTTATTTTAGTTCCAAAAGTGATAATTCACATGCAGTAGTCATTTACAGTCAAAAAATAAAACATTAAAAAATTACCATTTCTGACCATCTGGAGAAAGTTCGACAGGTCACGGGTCATCGTTTTTCATCAGAAAATAGATTTTTTGGACTGTAGAAAAATTGATTCGAAATGTCAATTGGATTGTGCCGTGTGTTGAATAAGTACTTTTTAAAGCCTCAATGTGACCAAAATTGCCATTTTTACAGCCTTTTTCTCCTACTCAGAAGCTTCTATTTCGACCAATTTCAGGCATTACAATGACTCTAAACACACTTATCTTAGTTCCAAAAGTGATAATTCACATGCAGTTGTCATTTACAGTCAAAAAATAAAACATTAAAAAATTACCATTTCTGACCATCTGGAGAAAGTTCGACAGGTCACGGGTCATCGTTTTTCATCAGAAAATTGATTTTTTGGACTGTAGAAAAATTCATTCAAAATTTCATTTGGATTGTGCCTCATGTTGAACAACTACGTTTTAAAGCCTCAATGTGACCAAAATTGCCATTTTTACAGCCTTTTTCTCCTACTCAGAAGCTTCTATTTCGACCAATTTCAGGCATTAAAATGACTCTAAACACACTTATTTTAGTTCCAAAAGTGATAATTCACATGCAGTAGTCATTTACAGTCAAAAAATAAAACATTAAACAATTACCATTTCTGACCATCTGGAGAAAGTTTGACAGGTCAAGGGTCATCGTTTTTCATCAGAAAATTGATTTTATGGACTGTAGAAAAATTGATTCAAAATGTCAATTGGATTGGGCCTCGTGTTGAATAACTACTTTTTAAAGCCTCTATGTGACCAAAATTGCCATTTTTACAGCCTTTTTCTCCTACTCAGAAGCTTCTATTTCAACCAATTTCAGGCATTACAATGACTCTAAACACACTTATTTTAGTTCCAAAAGTGATAATTCACATGCAGTAGTCATTTACAGTCAAAAAGTAAAACATTAAAAAATTACCATTTCTCACCATCTGGAGAAAGTTCAACAGGTCACGGGTCATCGTTTTTCATCAGAAAATTGATTTTTTGGACTGTAGAAAAATTGATTCAAAATGTCATTTGGATTGTGCCTCGTGTTGAATAAGTACTTTTTAAAGCCTCAATGTGACCAAAATTGCCATTTTTACAGCCTTTTTCTCCTACTCAGAAGCTTCTATTTCAACCAATTTCAGGCATTAAAACGACTCTAAACACACTTATTTTAGTTCCAAAAGTGATAATTCACATGCAGTAGTGATTTACAGTCCAAAAATAAAACATTAAAAAATTAAAATTTTTGACCATCTGGAGAAAGTTCGACAGGTCACGGGTCATCGTTTTTCATCAGAAAATTGATTTTTTGGACTGTAGAAAAATTCATTCAAAATGTCATTTGGATTGTGCCTCATGTTGAATAACTACTTTTTAAAGCCTCAATGTGACCAAAATTGCCATTTTTACAGCCTTTTTCTCCTACTCAGAAGCTTCTATTTCGACCAATTTCAGGCATTAAAATGACTCTAAACACACTTATTTTAGTTCCAAAAGTGATAATTCACATGCAGTAGTCATTTACAGTCAAAAAATAAAACATTAAAAAATTAAAATTTTTGACCATCTGGAGAAAGTTCGACAGGTCACGGGTCATCGTTTTTCATCAGAAAATTGATTTTTTGGACTGTAGAAAAATTCATTCAAAATGTCATTTGGATTGTGCCTCATGTTGAATAACTACTTTTTAAAGCCTCAATGTGACCAAAATTGCCATTTTTACAGCCTTTTTCAACTACTCAGAAGCTTCTATTTCGACCAATTTCAGGCATTAAAATGACTCTAAACACACTTATTTTAGTTCCAAAAGTGATAATTCACATGCAGTAGTCATTTACAGTCAAAAAATAATACATTAAAAAATTACCATTTCTGACCATCTGGAGAAAGTTCGACAGGTCACGGGTCATCGTTTTTCATCAGAAAATAGATTTTTTGGACTGTAGAAAAATTGATTCAAAATGTCAATTGGATTGTGCCTCGTGTTGAATAAGTACTTTTTAAAGCCTCAATGTGACCAAAATTGCCATTTTTACAGCCTTTTTCTCCTACTCAGAAGCTTCTATTTCAACCAATTTCAGGCATTAAAACGACTCTAAACACACTTATTTTAGTTCCAAAAGTGATAATTCACATGCAGTAGTGATTTACAGTCCAAAAATAAAACATTAAAAAATTAAAATTTTTGACCATCTGGAGAAAGTTCGACAGGTCACGGGTCATCGTTTTTCATCAGAAAATTGATTTTTTGGACTGTAGAAAAATTCATTCAAAATGTCATTTGGATTGTGCCTCATGTTGAATAACTACTTTTTAAAGCCTCAATGTGACCAAAATTGCCATTTTTACAGCCTTTTTCTCCTACTCAGAAGCTTCTATTTCGACCAATTTCAGGCATTAAAGTTACTCTAAACACACTTATTTTAGTTCCAAAAGTGATAATTCACATGCAGTAGTCATTTACAGTCAAAAAATAAAACATTAAAAAATTACCATTTCTGACCATCTGGAGAAAGTTCAACAGGTCACGGGTCATCGTTTTTCATCAGAAAATTGATTTTATGGACTGTAGAAAAATTGATTCAAAATGTCAATTGGATTGGGCCTCGTGTTGAATAACTACTTTTTAAAGCCACAATGTGACCAAAATTGCCATTTTTACAGCCTTTTTCTACTACTCAGAAGCTTCTATTTCGACCAATTTCAGGCATGAAAATGACTCTAAACACACTTATTTTAGTTCCAACAGTGATAATTCACATGCAGTAGTCATTTACAGTCAAAAAATAAAACATTAAAAAATTAACATTTCTGACCATCTGGGGAAAGTTCGACAGGTCACGGGTCATCGTTTTTCATCAGAAAATTGATTTTTTGGACCGTAGAAAAATTGATTCAAAATGTTATTTGGATTGTGCCTCGTGTTGAATAAGTACTTTTTAAAGCCTCAATGTGACCAAAATTGCCATTTTTACAGCCTTTTTCTCCTACTCAGAAGCTTCTATTTCGACCAATTTCAGGCATTAAAATTACTCTAAACACACTTATTTTAGTTCCAAAAGTGATAATTCACATGCAGTAGTCATTTACAGTCAAAAAATAAAACATTAAAAAATTGCCATTTCTGACCATCTGGAGAAAGTTCGACAGGTCACGGGTCATCGTTTTTCATCAGAAAATAGATTTTTTGGACTGTAGAAAAATTGATTCAAAATGTCAATTGGATTGTGCCTCGTGTTGAATAAGTACTTTTTAAAGCCTCAATGTGACCAAAATTGCCATTTTTACAGCCTTTTTCACCTACTCAGAAGCTTCTATTTCGACCAATTTCAGGCATTACAATGACTCTAAACACACTTATTTTAGTTCCAAAAGTGATAATTCACATGCAGTAGTCATTTACAGTCAAAAAATAAAACATTAAAAAATTACCATTTCTGACCATCTGGAGAAAGTTCGACAGGTCACGGGTCATCGTTTTTCATCAGAAAATAGATTTTTTGGACTGTAGAAAAATTGATTCGAAATGTCAATTGGATTGTGCCGTGTGTTGAATAAGTACTTTTTAAAGCCTCAATGTGACCAAAATTGCCATTTTTACAGCCTTTTTCTCCTACTCAGAAGCTTCTATTTCGACCAATTTCAGGCATTACAATGACTCTAAACACACTTATCTTAGTTCCAAAAGTGATAATTCACATGCAGTTGTCATTTACAGTCAAAAAATAAAACATTAAAAAATTACCATTTCTGACCATCTGGAGAAAGTTCGACAGGTCACGGGTCATCGTTTTTCAGCAGAAAATTGATTTTATGGACTGTAGAAAAATTGATTCAAAATGTCAATTGGATTGGGCCTCGTGTTGAATAACTACTTTTTAAAGCCCCAATGTGACCAAAATTGCCATTTTTACAGCCTTTTTCTCCTACTCAGAAGCTTCTATTTCGACCAATTTCAGGCATTAAAATTACTCTAAACACACTTATTTTAGTTCCAAAAGTGATAATTCACATGCAGTAGTCATTTACAGTCAAAAAATAAAACATTAAAAAATTGCCATTTCTGACCATCTGGAGAAAGTTCGACAGGTCACGGGTCATCGTTTTTCATCAGAAAATAGATTTTTTGGACTGTAGAAAAATTGATTCAAAATGTCAATTGGATTGTGCCTCGTGTTGAATAAGTACTTTTTAAAGCCTCAATGTGACCAAAATTGCCATTTTTACAGCCTTTTTCACCTACTCAGAAGCTTCTATTTCGACCAATTTCAGGCATTACAATGACTCTAAACACACTTATTTTAGTTCCAAAAGTGATAATTCACATGCAGTAGTCATTTACAGTCAAAAAATAAAACATTAAAAAATTACCATTTCTGACCATCTGGAGAAAGTTCGACAGGTCACGGGTCATCGTTTTTCATCAGAAAATAGATTTTTTGGACTGTAGAAAAATTGATTCGAAATGTCAATTGGATTGTGCCGTGTGTTGAATAAGTACTTTTTAAAGCCTCAATGTGACCAAAATTGCCATTTTTACAGCCTTTTTCTCCTACTCAGAAGCTTCTATTTCGACCAATTTCAGGCATTACAATGACTCTAAACACACTTATCTTAGTTCCAAAAGTGATAATTCACATGCAGTTGTCATTTACAGTCAAAAAATAAAACATTAAAAAATTACCATTTCTGACCATCTGGAGAAAGTTCGACAGGTCACGGGTCATCGTTTTTCAGCAGAAAATTGATTTTATGGACTGTAGAAAAATTGATTCAAAATGTCAATTGGATTGGGCCTCGTGTTGAATAACTACTTTTTAAAGCCCCAATGTGACCAAAATTGCCATTTTTACAGCCTTTTTCTCCTTCTCAGAAGCTTCTATTTCGACCAATTTCAGGGATTAAAATGACTCTAAACACACTTATTTTAGTTCCAAAAGTGATAATTCACATGCAGTAGTCATTTACAGTCAAAAAATAAAACATTAAAAAAATTACCATTTCTGACCATCTGGAGAAAGTTTGACAGGTCACGGGTCATCGTTTTTCATCAGAAAATTGATTTTTTGGACTGTAGAAAAATTGATTCAAAAATGTCAATTGGATTAGGCCTCGTGTTGAATAACTACTTTTTAAAGCCCCAATGTGACCAAAATTGCCATTTTTACAGCCTTTTTCTCCTACTCAGAAGCTTCTATTTTGACCAATTTCAGGCATTGAAATGACCCTAAACACACTTATTTTAGTTCCAAAAGTGATAATTCACATGCAGTAGTCATTTACAGTCAAAAAATAAAACATTAAAAAATTACCATTTTTGACCATCTGGAGAAAGTTCGACAGGTCAAGGGTTATCGTTTTTCATCAGAAAATTGATTTTATGGACTGTAGAAAAATTGATTCAAAATGTCAATTGGATTGGGCCTCGTGTTGAATAACTACTTTTTAAAGCCACAATGTGACCAAAATTGCCATTTTTACAGCCTTTTTCAACTACTCAGAAGCTTCTATTTCGACCAATTTCAGGCATGAAAATGACTCTAAACACACTTATTTTAGTTCCAACAGTGATAATTCACATGCAGTAGTCATTTACAGTCAAAAAATAAAACATTAAAAAATTAAAATTTCTGACCATCTGGGGAAAGTTCAACAGGTCACGGGGTCATCGTTTTTCATCAGAAAATTGATTTTTTGGACCGTAGAAAAATTGATTCAAAATGTTATTTGGATTGTGCCTCGTGTTGAATAAGTACTTTTTAAAGCCTCAATGTGACCAAAATTGCCATTTTTACAGCCTTTTTCAACTACTCAGAAGCTTCTATTTCGACCAATTTCAGGCATTAAAATGACTCTAAACACACTTATTTTAGTTCCAAAAGTGATAATTCACATGCAGTAGTCATTTACAGTCAAAAAATAATACATTAAAAAATTACCATTTCTGACCATCTGGAGAAAGTTCGACAGGTCACGGGTCATCGTTTTTCATCAGAAAATAGATTTTTTGGACTGTAGAAAAATTGATTCAAAATGTCAATTGGATTGTGCCTCGTGTTGAATAAGTACTTTTTAAAGCCTCAATGTGACCAAAATTGCCATTTTTACAGCCTTTTTCTCCTACTCAGAAGCTTCTATTTCAACCAATTTCAGGCATTAAAACGACTCTAAACACACTTATTTTAGTTCCAAAAGTGATAATTCACATGCAGTAGTGATTTACAGTCCAAAAATAAAACATTAAAAAATTAAAATTTTTGACCATCTGGAGAAAGTTCGACAGGTCACGGGTCATCGTTTTTCATCAGAAAATTGATTTTTTGGACTGTAGAAAAATTCATTCAAAATGTCATTTGGATTGTGCCTCATGTTGAATAACTACTTTTTAAAGCCTCAATGTGACCAAAATTGCCATTTTTACAGCCTTTTTCAACTACTCAGAAGCTTCTATTTCGACCAATTTCAGGCATTAAAATGACTCTAAACACACTTATTTTAGTTCCAAAAGTGATAATTCACATGCAGTAGTCATTTACAGTCAAAAAATAATACATTAAAAAATTACCATTTCTGACCATCTGGAGAAAGTTCGACAGGTCACGGGTCATCGTTTTTCATCAGAAAATAGATTTTTTGGACTGTAGAAAAATTGATTCAAAATGTCAATTGGATTGTGCCTCGTGTTGAATAAGTACTTTTTAAAGCCTCAATGTGACCAAAATTGCCATTTTTACAGCCTTTTTCTCCTACTCAGAAGCTTCTATTTCAACCAATTTCAGGCATTAAAACGACTCTAAACACACTTATTTTAGTTCCAAAAGTGATAATTCACATGCAGTAGTTATTTACAGTCCAAAAATAAAACATTAAAAAATTAAAATTTTTGACCATCTGGAGAAAGTTCGACAGGTCACGGGTCATCGTTTTTCATCAGAAAATTGATTTTTTGGACTGTAGAAAAATTCATTCAAAATGTCATTTGGATTGTGCCTCATGTTGAATAACTACTTTTTAAAGCCTCAATGTGACCAAAATTGCCATTTTTACAGCCTTTTTCTCCTACTCAGAAGCTTCTATTTCGACCAATTTCAGGCATTAAAATGACTCTAAACACACTTATTTTAGTTCCAAAAGTGATAATTCACATGCAGTAGTCATTTACAGTCAAAAAATAAAACATTAAAAAATTAAAATTTTTGACCATCTGGAGAAAGTTCGACAGGTCACGGGTCATCGTTTTTCATCAGAAAATTGATTTTTTGGACTGTAGAAAAATTCATTCAAAATGTCATTTGGATTGTGCCTCATGTTGAATAACTACTTTTTAAAGCCTCAATGTGACCAAAATTGCCATTTTTACAGCCTTTTTCAACTACTCAGAAGCTTCTATTTCGACCAATTTCAGGCATTAAAATGACTCTAAACACACTTATTTTAGTTCCAAAAGTGATAATTCACATGCAGTAGTCATTTACAGTCAAAAAATAATACATTAAAAAATTACCATTTCTGACCATCTGGAGAAAGTTCGACAGGTCACGGGTCATCGTTTTTCATCAGAAAATAGATTTTTTGGACTGTAGAAAAATTGATTCAAAATGTCAATTGGATTGTGCCTCGTGTTGAATAAGTACTTTTTAAAGCCTCAATGTGACCAAAATTGCCATTTTTACAGCCTTTTTCTCCTACTCAGAAGCTTCTATTTCAACCAATTTCAGGCATTAAAACGACTCTAAACACACTTATTTTAGTTCCAAAAGTGATAATTCACATGCAGTAGTGATTTACAGTCCAAAAATAAAACATTAAAAAATTAAAATTTTTGACCATCTGGAGAAAGTTCGACAGGTCACGGGTCATCGTTTTTCATCAGAAAATTTATTTTTTGGACTGTAGAAAAATTCATTCAAAATGTCATTTGGATTGTGCCTCATGTTGAATAACTAGTTTTTAAAGCCTCAATGTGACCAAAATTGCCATTTTTACAGCCTTTTTCTCCTACTCAGAAGCTTCTATTTCGACCAATTTCAGGCATTAAAATGACTCTAAACACACTTATTTTAGTTCCAAAAGTGATAATTCACATGCAGTAGTCATTTACAAATAAAACATTAAAAAATTAACATTTCTGACCATCTGGAGAAAGTTCAACAGGTCACGGGTCATTGTTTTTCATCAGAAAATTGATTTTTTGGACTGTAGAAAAATTGATTCAAAAATGTCAATTGGATTGGGCCTCGTGTTGAATAACTACTTTTTAAAGCCCCAATGTGACCAAAATTGCCATTTTTACAGCCTTTTTCTCCTACTTAGAAGCTTCTATTTTGACCAATTTCAGGCATTAAAATGACTCTAAACACACTTATTTTAGTTCCAAAAGTGATAATTCACATGCAGTAGTCATTTACAGTCAAAAAATAAAACATTAAAAAATTACCATTTCTGACCATCTGGAGAAAGTTCGCCAGGTCACGGGTCATCGTTTTTCATCAGAAAATAGATTTTTTGGACTGTAGAAAAATTGATTCAAAATGTCAATTGGATTGTGCCTCGTGTTGAATAAGTACTTTTTAAAGCCTCAATGTGACCAAAATTGCCATTTTTTTAGCCTTTTTCTCCTACTCAGAAGCTTCTATTTTGACCAATTTCAGGCATTAAAATGACTCTAAACACACTTATTTTAGTTCCAAAAGTGATAATTCACATGCAGTAGTCATTTACAGTCAAAAAGTAAAACATAAAAAAATTACCATTTCTCACCATCTGGAGAAAGTTCAACAGGTCACGGGTCATCGTTTTTCATCAGAAAATTGATTTTTTGGACTGTAGAAAAATTGATTCGAAATGTCAATTGGATTGTGCCGTGTGTTGAATAAGTACTTTTTAAAGCCTCAATGTGACCAAAATTGCCATTTTTACAGCCTTTTTCTCCTACTCAGAAGCTTCTATTTCGACCAATTTCAGGCATTACAATGACTCTAAACACACTTATCTTAGTTCCAAAAGTGATAATTCACATGCAGTTGTCATTTACAGTCAAAAAATAAAACATTAAAAAATTACCATTTCTGACCATCTGGAGAAAGTTTGACAGGTCACGGGTCATCGTTTTTCATCAGAAAATTGATTTTTTGGACTGTAGAAAAATTGATTCAAAATGTCAATTGGATTGGGCCTCGTGTTGAATAACTACTTTTTAAAGCCCCAATGTGACCAAAATTGCCATTTTTACAGCCTTTTTCTCCTACTCAGAAGCTTCTATTTCGACCAATTTCAGGCATTAAAATGACTCTAAACACACTTATTTTAGTTCCAAAAGTGATAATTCACATGCAGTAGTCATTTACAGTCAAAAAGTAAAACATTAAAAAATTACCATTTCTCACCATCTGGAGAAAGTTCGACAGGTCACGGGTCATCGTTTTTCATCAGAAAATTGATTTTATGGACTGTAGAAAAATTGATTCAAAATGTCATTTGGATTGTGCCTCGTGTTGAATAACTACTTTTTAAAGCCTCAATGTGACCAAAATTGCCATTTTTACAGCCTTTTTCTCCTACTCAGAAGCTTCTATTTCGACCAATTTCAGGCATTAAAGTTACTCTAAACACACTTATTTTAGTTCCAAAAGTGATAATTCACATGCAGTAGTCATTTACAGTCAAAAAATAAAACATTAAAAAATTACCATTTCTGACCATCTGGAGAAAGTTCAACAGGTCACGGGTCATCGTTTTTCATCAGAAAATTGATTTTTTGGACTGTAGAAAAATTGATTCAAAATGTCATTTGGATTGTGCCTCGTGTTGAATAAGTACTTTTTAAAGCCTCAATGTGACCAAAATTGCCATTTTTACAGCCTTTTTCTCCTACTCAGAAGCTTCTATTTCGACCAATTTCAGGCATTAAAATGACTCTAAACACACTTATTTTAGTTCCAAAAGTGATAATTCACATGCAGTAGTCATTTACAGTCAAAAAATAAAACATTAAAAAATTACCATTTCTGACCATCTGGAGAAAGTTCGACAGGTCACGGGTCATCGTTTTTCATCAGAAAATAGATTTTTTGGACTGTAGAAAAATTGATTCGAAATGTCAATTGGATTGTGCCTTGTGTTGAATAAGTACTTTTTAAAGCCTCAATGTGACCAAAATTGCCATTTTTACAGCCTTTTTCTCCTACTCAGAAGCTTCTATTTCGACCAATTTCAGGCATTACAATGACTCTAAACACACTTATCTTAGTTCCAAAAGTGATAATTCACATGCAGTTGTCATTTACAGTCAAAAAATAAAACATTAAAAAATTACCATTTCTGACCATCTGGAGAAAGTTCGACAGGTCACGGGTCATCGTTTTTCATCAGAAAATTGATTTTATGGACTGTAGAAAAATTGATTCAAAATGTCATTTGGATTGTGCCTCGTGTTGAATAACTACTTTTTAAAGCCTCAATGTGACCAAAATTGCCATTTTTACAGCCTTTTTCTCCTACTCAGAAGCTTCTATTTCGACCAATTTCAGGCATTAAAATTACTCTAAACACACTTATTTTAGTTCCAAAAGTGATAATTCACATGCAGTAGTCATTTACAGTCAAAAAATAAAACATTAAAAAATTACCATTTCTGACCATCTGGAGAAAGTTCAACAGGTCACGGGTCATCGTTTTTCATCAGAAAATTGATTTTTTGGACTGTAGAAAAATTGATTCAAAATGTCATTTGGATTGTGCCTCGTGTTGAATAAGTACTTTTTAAAGCCTCAATGTGACCAAAATTGCCATTTTTACAGCCTTTTCTCCTACTCAGAAGCTTCTATTTCGACCAATTTCAGGCATTAAAATGACTCTAAACACACTTATTTTAGTTCCAAAAGTGATAATTCACATGCAGTAGTCATTTACAGTCAAAAAATAAAACATTAAAAAATTACCATTTCTGACCATCTGGAGAAAGTTCGACAGGTCACGGGTCATCGTTTTTCATCAGAAAATAGATTTTTTGGACTGTAGAAAAATTGATTCGAAATGTCAATTGGATTGTGCCGTGTGTTGAATAAGTACTTTTTAAAGCCTCAATGTGACCAAAATTGCCATTTTTACAGCCTTTTTCTCCTACTCAGAAGCTTCTATTTCGACCAATTTCAGGCATTACAATGACTCTAAACACACTTATCTTAGTTCCAAAAGTGATAATTCACATGCAGTTGTCATTTACAGTCAAAAAATAAAACATTAAAAAATTACCATTTCTGACCATCTGGAGAAAGTTCGACAGGTCACGGGTCATCGTTTTTCATCAGAAAATTGATTTTTTGGACTGTAGAAAAATTCATTCAAAATTTCATTTGGATTGTGCCTCATGTTGAACAACTACGTTTTAAAGCCTCAATGTGACCAAAATTGCCATTTTTACAGCCTTTTTCTCCTACTCAGAAGCTTCTATTTCGACCAATTTCAGGCATTAAAATGACTCTAAACACACTTATTTTAGTTCCAAAAGTGATAATTCACATGCAGTAGTCATTTACAGTCAAAAAATAAAACATTAAACAATTACCATTTCTGACCATCTGGAGAAAGTTTGACAGGTCAAGGGTCATCGTTTTTCATCAGAAAATTGATTTTATGGACTGTAGAAAAATTGATTCAAAATGTCAATTGGATTGGGCCTCGTGTTGAATAACTACTTTTTAAAGCCACAATGTGACCAAAATTGCCATTTTTACAGCCTTTTTCTACTACTCAGAAGCTTCTATTTCGACCAATTTCAGGCATGAAAATGACTCTAAACACACTTATTTTAGTTCCAACAGTGATAATTCACATGCAGTAGTCATTTACAGTCAAAAAATAAAACATTAAAAAATTAACATTTCTGACCATCTGGAGAAAGTTCAACAGGTCACGGGTCATCGTTTTTCATCAGAAAATTGATTTTTTGGACCGTAGAAAAATTGATTCAAAATGTTATTTGGATTGTGCCTCGTGTTGAATAAGTACTTTTTAAAGCCTCAATGTGACCAAAATTGCCATTTTACAGCCTTTTTCAACTACTCAGAAGCTTCTATTTCGACCAATTTCAGGCATTAAAATTACTCTAAACACACTTATTTTAGTTACAAAAGTGATAATTCACATGCAGTAGTCATTTACAGTCAAAAAATAAAACATTAAAAAATTGCCATTTCTGACCATCTGGAGAAAGTTCGACAGGTCACGGGTCATTGTTTTTCATCAGAAAATTGATTTTTTGGACTGTAGAAAAATTGATTCAAAAATGTCAATTGGATTGGGCCTCGTGTTGAATAACTACTTTTTAAAGCCCCAATGTGACCAAAATTGCCATTTTTACAGCCTTTTTCTCCTACTCAGAAGCTTCTATTTTGACCAATTTCAGGCACTAAAATGACTCAAAACACACTTATTTTAGTTCCAAAAGTGATAATTCACATGCAGTAGTCATTTACAGTCAAAAAATAAAACATTAAAAAATTACCATTTCTGACCATCTGGAGAAAGTTCGACAGGTCACGGGTCATCGTTTTTCATCAGAAAATAGATTTTTTGGACTGTAGAAAAATTGATTCAAAATGTCAATTGGATTGTGCCTCGTGTTGAATAAGTACTTTTTAAAGCCTCAATGTGACCAAAATTGCCATTTTTACAGCCTTTTTCTCCTACTCAGAAGCTTCTATTTCGACCAATTTCAGGCATTAAAATGACTCTAAACACACTTATTTTAGTTCCAAAAGTGATAATTCACATGCAGTAGTCATTTACAGTCAAAAAGTAAAACATTAAAAAATTACCATTTCTGACCATCTGGAGAAAGTTCAACAGGTCACGGGTCATCGTTTTTCATCAGAAAATTGAGTTTTTTGGACTGTAGAAAAATTGATTCAAAATGTCAATTGGATTGGGCCTCGTGTTGAATAACTACTTTTTAAAGCCCCAATGTGACCAAAATTGCCATTTTTACAGCCTTTTTCTCCTACTCAGAAGCTTCTATTTCGACCAATTTCAGGGATTAAAATGACTCTAAACACACTTATTTTAGTTCCAAAAGTGATAATTCACATGCAGTAGTCATTTACAGTCCAAAAATAAAACATTAAAAAATTAACATTTCTGACCATCTGGAGAAAGTTTGACAGGTCACGGGTCATCGTTTTTCATCAGAAAATTGATTTTTTGGACTGTAGAAAAATTGATTCAAAATGTCAATTGGATTGGGCCTCGTGTTGAATAACTACTTTTTAAAGCCCCAATGTGACCAAAATTGCCATTTTTACAGCCTTTTTCTCCTACTCAGAAGCTTCTATTTCGACCAATTTCAGGCATTAAAACGACTCTAAACACACTTATTTTAGTTCCAAAAGTTATAATTCACATGCAGTAGTCATTTACAGTCAAAAAATAAAACATTAAAAAATTACCATTTCTGACCATCTGGAGAAAGTTCGACAGGTCACGGGTCATCGTTTTTCATCAGAAAATTGATTTTATGGACTGTAGAAAAATTGATTCAAAATGTCAATTGGATTGGGCCTCGTGTTGAATAACTACTTTTTAAAGCCACAATGTGACCAAAATTGCCATTTTTACAGCCTTTTTCTACTACTCAGAAGCTTCTATTTTGACCAATTTCAGGCATTAAAATGACTCTAAACACACTTATTTTAGTTCCAAAAGTGATAATTCACATGCAGTAGTCATTTACAGTCAAAAAGTAAAACATTAAAAAATTACCATTTCTCACCATCTGGAGAAAGCTCAACAGGTCACGGGTCATCGTTTTTCATCAGAAAATTGATTTTTTGGACTGTAGAAAAATTGATTCAAAATGTCATTTGGATTGTGCCTCGTGTTGAATAAGTACTTTTTAAAGCCTCAATGTGACCAAAATTGCCATTTTTACAGCCTTTTTCTCCTACTCAGAAGCTTCTATTTCGACCAATTTCAGGCATTAAAATGACTCTAAACACACTTATTTTAGTTCCAAAAGTGATAATTCACATGCAGTAGTCATTTACAGTCAAAAAATAAAACATTAAAAAATTACCATTTCTGACCATCTGGAGAAAGTTCGACAGGTCACGGGTCATCGTTTTTCATCAGAAAATTGATTTTATGGACTGTAGAAAAATTGATTCAAAATGTCAATTGGATTGGGCCTCGTGTTGAATAACTACTTTTTAAAGCCCCAATGTGACCAAAATTGCCATTTTTACAGCCTTTTTCTCCTACTCAGAAGCTTCTATTTCGACCAATTTCAGGGATTAAAATGACTCTAAACACACTTATTTTAGTTCCAAAAGTGATAATTCACATGCAGTAGTCATTTACAGTCAAAAAATAAAACATTAAAAAATTACCATTTCTGACCATCTGGAGAAAGTTTGACAGGTCACGGGTCATCGTTTTTCATCAGAAAATTGATTTTTTGGACTGTAGAAAAATTGATTAAAAAATGTCAATTGGATTGGGCCTCGTGTTGAATAACTACTTTTTAAAGCCCCAATGTGACCAAAATTGCCATTTTTACAGCCTTTTTCTCCTACTCAGAAGCTTCTATTTTGACCAATTTCAGGCATTGAAATGACTCTAAACACACTTATTTTAGTTCCAAAAGTGATAATTCACATGCAGTAGTCATTTACAGTCAAAAAATAAAACATTAAAAAATTACCATTTTTGACCATCTGGAGAAAGTTCGACAGGTCACGGGTCATCGTTTTTCATCAGAAAATTGATTTTTTGGACTGTAGAAAAATTCATTCAAAATTTCATTTGGATTGTGCCTCATGTTGAACAACTACGTTTTAAAGCCTCAATGTGACCAAAATTGCCATTTTTACAGCCTTTTTCTCCTACTCAGAAGCTTCTATTTCGACCAATTTCAGGCATTAAAATGACTCTAAACACACTTATTTTAGTTCCAAAAGTGATAATTCACATGCAGTAGTCATTTACAGTCAAAAAATAAAACATTAAACAATTACCATTTCTGACCATCTGGAGAAAGTTTGACAGGTCAAGGGTCATCGTTTTTCATCAGAAAATTGATTTTATGGACTGTAGAAAAATTGATTCAAAATGTCAATTGGATTGGGCCTCGTGTTGAATAAGTACTTTTTAAAGCCTCAATGTGACCAAAATTGCCATTTTTACAGCCTTTTTCTCCTACTCAGAAGCTTCTATTTCAACCAATTTCAGGCATTAAAACGACTCTAAACACACTTATTTTAGTTCCAAAAGTGATAATTCACATGCAGTAGTGATTTACAGTCCAAAAATAAAACATTAAAAAATTAAAATTTTTGACCATCTGGAGAAAGTTCAACAGGTCACGGGTCATCGTTTTTCATCAGAAAATTGATTTTTTGGACTGTAGAAAAATTGATTCAAAATGTCATTTGGATTGTGCCTCGTGTTGAATAAGTACTTTTTAAAGCCTCAATGTGACCAAAATTGCCATTTTTACAGCCTTTTTCTCCTACTCAGAAGCTTCTATTTCGACCAATTTCAGGCATTAAAATGACTCTAAACACACTTATTTTAGTTCCAAAAGTGATAATTCACATGCAGTAGTCATTTACAGTCAAAAAATAAAACATTAAAAAATTACCATTTCTGACCATCTGGAGAAAGTTCGACAGGTCACGGGTCATCGTTTTTCATCAGAAAATAGATTTTTTGGACTGTAGAAAAATTGATTCGAAATGTCAATTGGATTGTGCCTTGTGTTGAATAAGTACTTTTTAAAGCCTCAATGTGACCAAAATTGCCATTTTTACAGCCTTTTTCTCCTACTCAGAAGCTTCTATTTCGACCAATTTCAGGCATTACAATGACTCTAAACACACTTATCTTAGTTCCAAAAGTGATAATTCACATGCAGTTGTCATTTACAGTCAAAAAATAAAACATTAAAAAATTACCATTTCTGACCATCTGGAGAAAGTTCGACAGGTCACGGGTCATCGTTTTTCATCAGAAAATTGATTTTATGGACTGTAGAAAAATTGATTCAAAATGTCATTTGGATTGTGCCTCGTGTTGAATAACTACTTTTTAAAGCCTCAATGTGACCAAAATTGCCATTTTTACAGCCTTTTTCTCCTACTCAGAAGCTTCTATTTTGACCAATTTCAGGCATTAAAATGACTCTAAACACACTTATTTTAGTTCCAAAAGGGATAATTCACATGCAGTAGTCATTTACAGTCAAAAAATAAAACATTAAAAAATTACCATTTCTGACCATCTGCAGAAAGTTCGACAGGTCACGGGTCATCGTTTTTCATCAGAAAATAGATTTTTTGGACCATAGAAAAATTCATTCAAAATGTAATTTGGATTGTGCCTCGTGTTGAAAAAGTACTTTTTAAAGCCTCAATGTGACCAAAATTGCCATTTTTACAGCCTTTTTCTCCTACTCAGAAGCTTCTATTTCGACCAATTTCAGGCATTACAATGACTCTAAACACACTTATCTTAGTTCCAAAAGTGATAATTCACATACAGTTGTCATTTACAGTCAAAAAATAAAACATTAAAAAATTACCATTTCTGACCATCTGGAGAAAGTTCGACAGGTCACGGGTCATCGTTTTTCATCAGAAAATTGATTTTTTGGACTGTAGAAAAATTGATTCAAAATGTCAATTGGATTGGGCCTCGTGTTGAATAACTACTTTTTAAAGCCACAATGTGACCAAAATTGCCATTTTTACAGCCTTTTTCTCCTACTCAGAAGCTTCTATTTCGACCAATTTCAGGCATTAAAACAACTCTAAACACACTTATTTTAGTTCCAAAAGTTATAATTCACATGCAGTAGTGATTTACAGTCAAAAAATAAAACATTAAAAAATTACCATTTCTGACCATCTGGAGAAAGTTCGACAGGTCACGGGTCATCGTTTTTCATCAGAAAATTGATTTTATGGACTGTAGAAAAATTGATTCAAAATGTCAATTGGATTGGGCCTCGTGTTGAATAACTACTTTTTAAAGCCACAATGTGACCAAAATTGCCATTTTTACAGCCTTTTTCTACTACTCAGAAGCTTCTATTTTGACCAATTTCAGGCATTAAAATGACTCTAAACACACTTATTTTAGTTCCAAAAGTGATAATTCACATGCAGTAGTCATTTACAGTCAAAAAGTAAAACATTAAAAAATTACCATTTCTCACCATCTGGAGAAAGTTCAACAGGTCACGGGTCATCGTTTTTCATCAGAAAATTGATTTTTTGGACTGTAGAAAAATTGATTCAAAATGTCATTTGGATTGTGCCTCGTGTTGAATAAGTACTTTTTAAAGCCTCAATGTGACCAAAATTGCCATTTTTACAGCCTTTTTCTCCTACTCAGAAGCTTCTATTTCGACCAATTTCAGGCATTAAAATGACTCTAAACACACTTATTTTAGTTCCAAAAGTGATAATTCACATGCAGTAGTCATTTACAGTCAAAAAATAAAACATTAAAAAATTACCATTTCTGACCATCTGGAGAAAGTTCGACAGGTCACGGGTCATCGTTTTTCATCAGAAAATAGATTTTTTGGACTGTAGAAAAATTGATTCAAAATGTCAATTGGATTGTGCCTCGTGTTGAATAAGTACTTTTTAAAGCCGCAATGTGACCAAAATTGCCATTTTTACAGCCTTTTTCTCCTACTCAGAAGCTTCTATTTCAACCAATTTCAGGCATTACAATGACTCTAAACACACTTATCTTAGTTCCAAAAGTGATCATTCACATGCAGTTGTCATTTACAGTCAAAAAATAAAACATTAAAAAATTACCATTTCTGACCATCTGGAGAAAGTTCGACAGGTCACGGGTCATCGTTTTTCATCAGAAAATTGATTTTATGGACTGTAGAAAAATTGATTCAAAATGTCATTTGGATTGTGCCTCGTGTTGAATAACTACTTTTTAAAGCCTCAATGTGACCAAAATTGCCATTTTTACAGCCTTTTTCTCCTACTCAGAAGCTTCTATTTCGACCAATTTAAGGCATTAAAGTTACTCTAAACACACTTATTTTAGTTCCAAAAGTGATAATTCACATGCAGTAGTCATTTACAGTCAAAAAATAAAACATTAAAAAATTACCATTTCTGACCATCTGGAGAAAGTTCGACAGGTCACGGGTCATCGTTTTTCATCAGAAAATAGATTTTTTGGACTGTAGAAAAATTGATTCGAAATGTCAATTGGATTGTGCCTTGTGTTGAATAAGTACTTTTTAAAGCCTCAATGTGACCAAAATTGCCATTTTTACAGCCTTTTTCTCCTACTCAGAAGCTTCTATTTCGACCAATTTCAGGCATTACAATGACTCTAAACACACTTATTTTAGTTCCAAAAGTGATAATTCACATGCAGTAGTCATTTACAGTCAAAAAATAAAACATTAAAAAATTACCATTTCTGACCATCTGGAGAAAGTTCGACAGGTCACGGGTCATCGTTTTTCATCAGAAAATAGATTTTTTGGACTGTAGAAAAATTGATTCAAAATGTCAATTGGATTGTGCCTTGTGTTGAATAAGTACTTTTTAAAGCCTCAATGTGACCAAAATTGCCATTTTTACAGCCTTTTTCTCCTACTCAGAAGCTTCTATTTCGACCAATTTCAGGCATTACAATGACTCTAAACACACTTATCTTAGTTCCAAAAGTGATAATTCACATACAGTTGTCATTTACAGTCAAAAAATAAAACATTAAAAAATTACCATTTCTGACCATCTGGAGAAAGTTCGACAGGTCACGGGTCATCGTTTTTCATCAGAAAATTGATTTTTTGGACTGTAGAAAAATTGATTCAAAATGTCAATTGGATTGGGCCTCGTGTTGAATAACTACTTTTTAAAGCCACAATGTGACCAAAATTGCCATTTTTACAGCCTTTTTCTACTACTCAGAAGCTTCTATTTTGACCAATTTCAGGCATTAAAATGACTCTAAACACACTTATTTTAGTTCCAAAAGTGATAATTCACATGCAGTAGTCATTTACAGTCAAAAAATAAAACATTAAAAAATTACCATTTCTGACCATCTGCAGAAAGTTCGACAGGTCACGGGTCATCGTTTTTCATCAGAAAATAGATTTTTTGGACTGTAGAAAAATTGATTCAAAATGTCAATTGGATTGTGCCTCGTGTTGAATAAGTACTTTTTAAAGCCTCAATGTGACCAAAATTGCCATTTTTACAGCCTTTTTCTCCTACTCAGAAGCTTCTATTTCAACCAATTTCAGGCATTACAATGACTCTAAACACACTTATCTTAGTTCCAAAAGTGATAATTCACATGCAGTTGTCATTTACAGTCAAAAAATAAAACATGAAAAAATTACCATTTCTGACCATCTGGAGAAAGTTCAACAGGTCACGGGTCATCGTTTTTCATCAGAAAATTGATTTTTTGGACTGTAGAAAAATTGATTCAAAATGTCATTTGGATTGTGCCTCGTGTTGAATAAGTACTTTTTAAAGCCTCAATGTGACCAAAATTGCCATTTTTACAGCCTTTTTCTCCTACTCAGAAGCTTCTATTTCGACCAATTTCAGGCATTAAAATGACTCTAAACACACTTATTTTAGTTCCAAAAGTGATAATTCACATGCAGTAGTCATTTACAGTCAAAAAATAAAACATTAAAAAATTACCATTTCTGACCATCTGGAGAAAGTTCGACAGGTCACGGGTCATCGTTTTTCATCAGAAAATAGATTTTTTGGACTGTAGAAAAATTGATTCAAAATGTCAATTGGATTGTGCCTTGTGTTGAATAAGTACTTTTTAAAGCCTCAATGTGACCAAAATTGCCATTTTTACAGCCTTTTTCTCCTACTCAGAAGCTTCTATTTCGACCAATTTCAGGCATTACAATGACTCTAAACACACTTATCTTAGTTCCAAAAGTGATAATTCACATACAGTTGTCATTTACAGTCAAAAAATAAAACATTAAAAAATTACCATTTCTGACCATCTGGAGAAAGTTCGACAGGTCACGGGTCATCGTTTTTCATCAGAAAATTGATTTTTTGGACTGTAGAAAAATTGATTCAAAATGTCAATTGGATTGGGCCTCGTGTTGAATAACTACTTTTTAAAGCCCCAATGTGACCAAAATTGCCATTTTTACAGCCTTTTTCTCCTACTCAGAAGCTTCTATGTCGACCAATTTCAGGGATTAAAATGACTCTAAACACACTTATTTTAGTTCCAAAAGTGATAATTCACATGCAGTAGTCATTTACAGTCAAAAAATAAAACATTAAAAAATTACCATTTCTGACCATCTGGAGAAAGTTCGACAGGTCACGGGTCATCGTTTTTCATCAGAAAATAGATTTTTTGGACTGTAGAAAAATTGATTCAAAATGTCAATTGGATTGTGCCTCGTGTTGAATAAGTACTTTTTTAAAGCCTCAATGTGACCAAAATTGCCATTTTTACAGCCTTTTTCTCCTACTCAGAAGCTTCTATTTCGACCAATTTCAGGCATTAAAATGACTCTAAACACACTTATTTTAGTTCCAAAAGTGATAATTCACATGCAGTAGTCATTTACAGTCAAAAAATAATACATTAAAAAATTACCATTTTTGACCATCTGGAGAAAGTTCGACAGGTCACGGGTCATCGTTTTTCATCAGAAAATAGATTTTTTGGACTGTAGAAAAATTGATTCAAAATGTCAATTGGATTGTGCCTCGTGTTGAATAAGTACTTTTTAAAGCCTCAATGTGACCAAAATTGCCATTTTTACAGCCTTTTTCTCCTACTCAGAAGCTTCTATTTCAGCCAATGTCAGGCATTACAATGACTCTAAACACACTTATCTTAGTTCCAAAAGTGATAATTCACATGCAGTTGTCATTTACAGTCAAAAAATAAAACATTAAAAAATTACCATTTCTGACCATCTGGAGAAAGTTCGACAGGTCACGGGTCATCGTTTTTCATCAGAAAATTGATTTTATGGACTGTAGAAAAATTGATTCAAAATGTCATTTGGATTGTGCCTCGTGTTGAATAACTACTTTTTAAAGCCTCAATGTGACCAAAATTGCCATTTTTACAGCCTTTTTCTCCTACTCAGAAGCTTCTATTTCGACCAATTTCAGGCATTAAAATTACTCTAAACACACTTATTTTAGTTCCAAAAGTGATAATTCACATGCAGTAGTCATTTACAGTCAAAAAATAAAACATTAAAAAATTACCATTTCTGACCATCTGGAGAAAGTTCAACAGGTCACGGGTCATCAATTTTCATCAGAAAATTGATTTTTTGGACTGTAGAAAAATTGATTCAAAATGTCATTTGGATTGTGCCTCGTGTTGAATAAGTACTTTTTAAAGCCTCAATGTGACCAAAATTGCCATTTTTACAGCCTTTTTCTCCTACTCAGAAGCTTCTATTTCCACCAATTTCAGGCATTAAAATGACTCTAAACACACTTATTTTAGTTCCAAAAGTGATAATTCACATGCAGTAGTCATTTACAGTCAAAAAATAAAACATTAAAAAATTACCATTTCTGACCATCTGGAGAAAGTTCGACAGGTCACGGGTCATCGTTTTTCATCAGAAAATAGATTTTTTGGACTGTAGAAAAATTGATTCGAAATGTCAATTGGATTGTGCCGTGTGTTGAATAAGTACTTTTTAAAGCCTCAATGTGACCAAAATTGCCATTTTTACAGCCTTTTTCTCCTACTCAGAAGCTTCTATTTCGACCAATTTCAGGCATTACAATGACTCTAAACACACTTATCTTAGTTCCAAAAGTGATAATTCACATGCAGTTGTCATTTACAGTCAAAAAATAAAACATTAAAAAATTACCATTTCTGACCATCTGGAGAAAGTTCGACAGGTCACGGGTCATCGTTTTTCATCAGAAAATTGATTTTATGGACTGTAGAAAAATTGATTCAAAATGTCAATTGGATTGGGCCTCGTGTTGAATAACTACTTTTTAAAGCCCCAATGTGACCAAAATTGCCATTTTTACAGCCTTTTTCTCCTACTCAGAAGCTTCTATTTCGACCAATTTTAGGGATTAAAATGACTCTAAACACACTTATTTTAGTTCCAAAAGTGATAATTCACATGCAGTAGTCATTTACAGTCAAAAAATAAAACATTAAAAAATTACCATTTCTGACCATCTGGAGAAAGTTCGACAGGTCACGGGTCATCGTTTTTCATCAGAAAATTGATTTTTTGGACTGTAGAAAAATTCATTCAAAATGTCATTTGGATTGTGCCTCATGTTGAATAACTACGTTTTAAAGCCTCAATGTGACCAAAATTGCCATTTTTACAGCCTTTTTCTCCTACTCAGAAGCTTCTATTTCGACCAATTTCAGGCATTAAAATGACTCTAAACACACTTATTTTAGTTCCAAAAGTGATAATTCACATGCAGTAGTCATTTACAGTCAAAAAATAAAACATTAAACAATTACCATTTCTGACCATCTGGAGAAAGTTTGACAGGTCAAGGGTCATCGTTTTTCATCAGAAAATTGATTTTATGGACTGTAGAAAAATTGATTCAAAATGTCAATTGGATTGGGCCTCGTGTTGAATAACTACTTTTGAAAGCCCCATGTGACCAAAATTGCCATTTTTACAGCCTTTTTCTCCTACTCAGAAGCTTCTTTTTCGACCAATTTCAGGGATTAAAATGACTCTAAACACACTTATTTTAGTTCCAAAAGTGATAATTCACATGCAGTAGTCATTTACAGTCCAAAAATAAAACATTAAAAAATTACAATTTTTGACCATCTTGAGAAAGTTCGACAGGTCACGGGTCATCGTTTTTCATCAGAAAATTGATTTTTTGGACTGTAGAAAAATTCATTCAAAATGTCATTTGGATTGTGCCTCGTGTTGAATAAGTACTTTTTAAAGCCTCAATGTGACCAAAATTGCCATTTTTACAGCCTTTTTCAACTACTCTGAAGCTTCTATTTCCACGAATTTCAGGCATTAAAATGACTCTAAACACACTTATTTTAGTTCCAAAAGTGATAATTCACATGCAGTAGTCATTTACAGTCAAAAAATAAAACATTAAAAAATTAACATTTCTGACCATCTGGAGAAAGTTTGACAGGTCACGGGTCATCGTTTTTCATCAGAAAATTTATTTTTTGGACTGTAGAAAAATTGATTCAAAATGTCAATTGGATTGGGCCTCGTGTTGAATAACTACTTTTTAAAGCCCCAATGTGACCAAAATTGCCATTTTTACAGCCTTTTTCTCCTACTCAGAAGCTTCTATTTCGACCAATTTCAGGCATTAAAACGACTCTAAACACACTTATTTTAGTTCCAAAAGTGATAATTCACATGCAGTAGTCATTTACAGTCAAAAAATAAAACATTAAAAAATTACCATTTCTGACCATCTGGAGAAAGTTCGACAGGTCACGGGTCATCGTTTTTCATCAGAAAATTGATTTTATGGACTGTAGAAAAATTGATTCAAAATGTCAATTGGATTGGGCCTCGTGTTGAATAACTACTTTTTAAAGCCACAATGTGACCAAAATTGCCATTTTTACAGCCTTTTTCTACTACTCAGAAGCTTCTATTTTGACCAATTTCAGGCATTAAAATGACTCTAAACACACTTATTTTAGTTCCAAAAGGGATAATTCACATGCAGTAGTCATTTACAGTCAAAAAATAAAACATTAAAAAATTACCATTTCTGACCATCTGCAGAAAGTTCGACAGGTCACGGGTCATCGTTTTTCATCAGAAAATAGATTTTTTGGACTGTAGAAAAATTGATTCAAAATGTCAATTGGATTGTGCCTCGTGTTGAATAAGTACTTTTTAAAGCCTCAATGTGACCAAAATTGCCATTTTTACAGCCTTTTTCTCCTACTCAGAAGCTTCTATTTCAACCAATTTCAGGCATTACAATGACTCTAAACACACTTATCTTAGTTCCAAAAGTGATAATTCACATGCAGTTGTCATTTACAGTCAAAAAATAAAACATGAAAAAATTACCATTTCTGACCATCTGGAGAAAGTTCGACAGGTCACGGGTCATCGTTTTTCATCAGAAAATTGATTTTATGGACTGTAGAAAAATTGATTCAAAATGTCATTTGCATTGTGCCTCGTGTTGAATAACTACTTTTTAAAGCCTCAATGTGACCAAAATTGCCATTTTTACAGCCTTTTTCTCCTACTCAGAAGCTTCTATTTCGACCAATTTCAGGCATTAAAATGACTCTAAACACACTTATTTTAGTTCCAAAAGTGATAATTCACATGCAGTAGTCATTTACAGTCAAAAAATAAAACATTAAAAAATTACCATTTCTGACCATCTGGAGAAAGTTCAACAGGTCACGGGTCATCGTTTTTCATCAGAAAATTGATTTTTTGGACTGTAGAAAAATTGATTCAAAATGTCATTTGGATTGTGCCTCGTGTTGAATAAGTACTTTTTAAAGCCTCAATGTGACCAAAATTGCCATTTTTACAGCCTTTTTCTCCTACTCAGAAGCTTCTATTTCGACCAATTTCAGGCATTAAAATGACTCTAAACACACTTATTTTAGTTCCAAAAGTGATAATTCACATGCAGTAGTCATTTACAGTCAAAAAATAAAACATTAAAAAATTACCATTTCTGACCATCTGGAGAAAGTTCGACAGGTCACGGGTCATCGTTTTTCATCAGAAAATAGATTTTTTGGACTGTAGAAAAATTGATTCAAAATGTCAATTGGATTGTGCCTTGTGTTGAATAAGTACTTTTTAAAGCCTCAATGTGACCAAAATTGCCATTTTTACAGCCTTTTTCTCCTACTCAGAAGCTTCTATTTCGACCAATTTCAGGCATTACAATGACTCTAAACACACTTATCTTAGTTCCAAAAGTGATAATTCACATACAGTTGTCATTTACAGTCAAAAAATAAAACATTAAAAAATTACCATTTCTGACCATCTGGAGAAAGTTCGACAGGTCACGGGTCATCGTTTTTCATCAGAAAATTGATTTTTTGGACTGTAGAAAAATTGATTCAAAATGTCAATTGGATTGGGCCTCGTGTTGAATAACTACTTTTTAAAGCCCCAATGTGACCAAAATTGCCATTTTTACAGCCTTTTTCTCCTACTCAGAAGCTTCTATGTCGACCAATTTCAGGGATTAAAATGACTCTAAACACACTTATTTTAGTTCCAAAAGTGATAATTCACATGCAGTAGTCATTTACAGTCAAAAAATAAAACATTAAAAAATTACCATTTCTGACCATCTGCAGAAAGTTCGACAGGTCACGGGTCATCGTTTTTCATCAGAAAATAGATTTTTTGGACTGTAGAAAAATTGATTCAAAATGTCAATTGGATTGTGCCTCGTGTTGAATAAGTACTTTTTAAAGCCTCAATGTGACCAAAATTGCCATTTTTACAGCCTTTCTCTCCTACTCAGAAGCTTCTATTTTGACCAATTTCAGGCATTAAAATGACTCTAAACACACTTATTTTAGTTCCAAAAGTGATAATTCACATGCAGTAGTCATTTACAGTCAAAAAGTAAAACATTAAAAAATTACCATTTCTCACCATCTGGAGAAAGTTCAACAGGTCACGGGTCATCGTTTTTCATCAGAAAATTGATTTTTTGGACTGTAGAAAAATTGATTCAAAATGTCATTTGGATTGTGCCTCGTGTTGAATAAGTACTTTTTAAAGCCTCAATGTGACCAAAATTGCCATTTTTACAGCCTTTTTCTCCTACTCAGAAGCTTCTATTTCGACCAATTTCAGGAATTAAAATGACTCTAAACACACTTATTTTAGTTCCAAAAGTGATAATTCACATGCAGTAGTCATTTACAGTCAAAAAATAATACATTAAAAAATTACCATTTCTGACCATCTGGAGAAAGTTCGACAGGTCACGGGTCATCGTTTTTCATCAGAAAATAGATTTTTTGGACTGTAGAAAAATTGATTCAAAATGTCAATTGGATTGTGCCTCGTGTTGAATAAGTACTTTTTAAAGCCTCAATGTGACCAAAATTGCCATTTTTACAGCCTTTTTCTCCTACTCAGAAGCTTCTATTTCAACCAATTTCAGGCATTACAATGACTCTAAACACACTTATCTTAGTTCCAAAAGTGATATTTCACATGCAGTTGTCATTTACAGTCAAAAAATAAAACATTAAAAAATTACCATTTCTGACCATCTGGAGAAAGTTCGACAGGTCACGGGTCATCGTTTTTCATCAGAAAATTGATTTTTTGGACTGTAGAAAAATTTATTCAAAATGTCAATTCGATTGGGCCTCGTTTTGAATAACTACTTTTTAAAGCCCCAATGTGACCAAAATTGCCATTTTTACAGCCTTTTTCTCCTACTCAGAAGCTTCTATTTCGACCAATTTCAGGCATTAAAACGACTCTAAACACACTTATTTTAGTTCCAAAAGTGATAATTCACATGCAGTAGTCATTTACAGTCAAAAAATAAAACATTAAAAAATTACCATTTCTGACCATCTGGAGAAAGTTCGACAGGTCACGGGTCATCGTTTTTCATCAGAAAATTGATTTTATGGACTGTAGAAAAATTGATTCAAAATGTCAATTGGATTGGGCCTCGTGTTGAATAACTACTTTTTAAAGCCACAATGTGACCAAAATTGCCATTTTTACAGCCTTTTTCTACTACTCAGAAGCTTCTATTTTGACCAATTTCAGGCATTAAAATGACTCTAAACACACTTATTTTAGTTCCAAAAGTGATAATTCACATGCAGTAGTCATTTACAGTCAAAAAATAAAACATTAAAAAATTACCATTTCTGACCATCTGCAGAAAGTTCGACAGGTCACGGGTCATCGTTTTTCATCAGAAAATAGATTTTTTGGACTGTAGAAAAATTGATTCAAAATGTCAATTGGATTGTGCCTCGTGTTGAATAAGTACTTTTTAAAGCCTCAATGTGACCAAAATTGCCATTTTTACAGCCTTTTTTCTCCTACTCAGAAGCTTCTATTTCGACCAATTTCAGGCATTAAAATGACTCTAAACACACTTATTTTAGTTCCAAAAGTGATAATTCACATGCAGTAGTCATTTACAGTCAAAAAGTAAAACATTAAAAAATTACCATTTCTCACCATCTGGAGAAAGTTCAACAGGTCACGGGTCATCGTTTTTCATCAGAAAATTGATTTTTTGGACTGTAGAAAAATTGATTCAAAATGTCATTTGGATTGTGCCTCGTGTTGAATAAGTACTTTTTAAAGCCTCAATGTGACCAAAATTGCCATTTTTACAGCCTTTTTCTCCTACTCAGAAGCTTCTATTTCGACCAATTTCAGGCATTAAAATGACTCTAAACACACTTATTTTAGTTCCAAAAGTGATAATTCACATGCAGTAGTCATTTACAGTCAAAAACATAAAACATTAAAAAATTACCATTTCTGACCATCTGGAGAAAGTTCGACAGGTCACGGGTCATCGTTTTTCATCAGAAAATTGATTTTATGGACTGTAGAAAAATTGATTCAAAATGTCACTTGGATTGTGCCTCGTGTTGAATAAGTACTTTTTAAAGCCTCAATGTGACCAAAATTGCCATTTTTACAGCCTTTTTCTCCTACTCAGAAGCTTCTATTTCAACCAATTTCAGGCATTACAATGACTCTAAATACACTTATCTTAGTTCCAAAAGTGATAATTCACATGCAGTTGTCATTTACAGTCAAAAAATAAAAAATTAAAAAATTACCATTTCTGACCATCTGGAGAAAGTTCGACAGGTCACGGGTCATCGTTTTTCATCAGAAAATTGATTTTATGGACTGTAGAAAAATTGATTCAAAATGTCATTTGGATTGTGCCTCGTGTTGAATAACTACTTTTTAAAGCCTCAATGTGACCAAAATTGCCATTTTTACAGCCTTTTTCTCCTACTCAGAAGCTTCTATTTCGACCAATTTCAGGCATTAAAATTACTCTAAACACACTTATTTTAGTTCCAAAAGTGATAATTCACATGCAGTAGTCATTTACAGTCAAAAAATAAAACATTAAAAAATTACCATTTCTGACCATCTGGAGAAAGTTCAACAGGTCACGGGTCATCGTTTTTCATCAGAAAATTGATTTTTTGGACTGTAGAAAAATTGATTCAAAATGTCATTTGGATTGTGCCTCGTGTTGAATAAGTACTTTTTAAAGCCTCAATGTGACCAAAATTGCCATTTTTACAGCCTTTTTCTCCTACTCAGAAGCTTCTATTTCGACCAATTTCAGGCATTACAATGACTCTAAACACACTTATCTTAGTTCCAAAAGTGATAATTCACATGCAGTTGTCATTTACAGTCAAAAAATAAAACATTAAAAAATTACCATTTCTGACCATCTGGAGAAAGTTCGACAGGTCACGGGTCATCGTTTTTCATCAGAAAATTGATTTTATGGACTGTAGAAAAATTGATTCAAAATGTCAATTGGATTGGGCCTCGTGTTGAATAACTACTTTTTAAAGCCCCAATGTGACCAAAATTGCCATTTTTACAGCCTTTTTCTACTACTCAGAAGCTTCTATTTTGACCAATTTCAGGCAATAAAATGACTCTAAACACACTTATTTTAGTTCCAAAAGTGATAATTCACATGCAGTAGTCATTTACAGTCAAAAAATAAAACATTAAAAAATTACCATTTCTGACCATCTGCAGAAAGTTCGACAGGTCACGGGTCATCGTTTTTCATCAGAAAATAGATTTTTTGGACTGTAGAAAAATTGATTCAAAATGTCAATTGGATTGTGCCTCGTGTTGAATAAGTACTTTTTAAAGCCTCAATGTGACCAAAATTGCCATTTTTACAGCCTTTTTCTCCTACTCAGAAGCTTCTATTTCGACCAATTTCAGGGATTAAAATGACTCTAAACACACTTATTTTAGTTCCAAAAGTGATAATTCACATGCAGTAGTCATTTACAGTCCAAAAATAAAACATTAAAAAATTACAATTTTTGACCATCTTGAGAAAGTTCGACAGGTCACGGGTCATCGTTTTTCATCAGAAAATTGATTTTTTGGACTGTAGAAAAATTCATTCAAAATGTCATTTGGATTGTGCCTCGTGTTGAATAAGTACTTTTTAAAGCCTCAATGTGACTAAAATTGCCATTTTTACAGCCTTTTTCTCCTACTCAGAGGCTTCTATTTCGACCAATTTCAGGCATTAAAATGACTCTAAACACACTTATTTTAGTTCCAAAAGTGATAATTCACATGCAGTAGTCATTTACAGTCAAAAAATAAAACATTAAAAAATTAACATTTCTGACCATCTGGAGAAAGTTCGACAGGTCACGGGTCATCGTTTTTCATCAGAAAATTGATTTTTTGGACTGTAGAAAAATTCATTCAAAATGTCATTTGGATTGTGCCTCATGTTGAATAACTACTTTTTAAAGCCTCAATGTGACCAAAATTGCCATTTTTACAGCCTTTTTCTCCTACTCAGAAGCTTCTATTTCGACCAATTTCAGGCATTAAAATGACTCTAAACACACTTATTTTAGTTCCAAAAGTGATAATTCACATGCAGTAGTCATTTACAGTCAAAAAATAAAACATTAAAAAATTACCATTTCTGACCATCTGGAGAAAGTTCGACAGGTCACGGGTCATCGTTTTTCATCAGAAAATTGATTTTATGGACTGTAGAAAAATTGATTCAAAATGTCAATTGGATTGGGCCTCGTGTTGAATAACTACTTTTTAAAGCCACAATGTGACCAAAATTGCCATTTTTACAGCCTTTTTCAACTACTCAGAAGCTTCTATTTCGACCAATTTCAGGCATGAAAATGACTCTAAACACACTTATTTTAGTTCCAACAGTGATAATTCACATGCAGTAGTCATTTACAGTAAAAAAATAAAACATTAAAAAATTAACATTTCTGACCATCTGGGGAAAGTTCAACAGGTCACGGGTCATCGTTTTTCATCAGAAAATTGATTTTTTGGACCGTAGAAAAATTGATTCAAAATGTTATTTGGATTGTGCCTCGTGTTGAATAAGTACTTTTTAAAGCCTCAATGTGACCAAAATTGCCATTTTTACAGCCTTTTTCTCCTACTCAGAAGCTTCTATTTCAACCAATTTCAGGCATTACAATGACTCTAAACACACTTATCTTAGTTCCAAAAGTGATAATTCACATGCAGTTGTCATTTACAGTCAAAAAATAAAACATGAAAAAATTACCATTTCTGACCATCTGGAGAAAGTTCGACAGGTCACGGGTCATCGTTTTTCATCAGAAAATTGATTTTATGGACTGTAGAAAAATTGATTCAAAATGTCATTTGCATTGTGCCTCGTGTTGAATAACTACTTTTTAAAGCCTCAATGTGACCAAAATTGCCATTTTGACAGCCTTTTTCTCCTACTCAGAAGCTTCTATTTCGACCAATTTCAGGCATTAAAATTACTCTAAACACACTTATTTTAGTTCCAAAAGTGATAATTCACATGCAGTAGTCATTTACAGTCAAAAAGTAAAACATTAAAAAATTACCATTTCTCACCATCTGGAGAAAGTTCAACAGGTCACGGGTCATCGTTTTTCATCAGAAAATTGATTTTTTGGACTGTAGAAAAATTGATTCAAAATGTCATTTGGATTGTGCCTCGTGTTGAATAAGTACTTTTTAAAGCCTCAATGTGACCAAAATTGCCATTTTTACAGCCTTTTTCTCCTACTCAGAAGCTTCTATTTCGACCAATTTCAGGCATTAAAATGACTCTAAACACACTTATTTTAGTTCCAAAAGTGATAATTCACATGCAGTAGTCATTTACAGTCAAAAACATAAAACATTAAAAAATTACCATTTCTGACCATCTGGAGAAAGTTCGACAGGTCACGGGTCATCGTTTTTCATCAGAAAATTGATTTTATGGACTGTAGAAAAATTGATTCAAAATGTCACTTGGATTGTGCCTCGTGTTGAATAAGAACTTTTTAAAGCCTCAATGTGACCAAAATTGCCATTTTTACAGCCTTTTTCTCCTACTCAGAAGCTTCTATTTCAACCAATTTCAGGCATTACAATGACTCTAAACACACTTATCTTAGTTCCAAAAGTGATAATTCACATGCAGTTGTCATTTACAGTCAAAAAATAAAACATTAAAAAATTACCATTTCTGACCATCTGGAGAAAGTTCGACAGGTCACGGGTCATCGTTTTTCATCAGAAAATTGATTTTATGGACTGTAGAAAAATTGATTCAAAATGTCATTTGGATTGTGCCTCGTGTTGAATAACTACTTTTTAAAGCCTCAATGTGACCAAAATTGCCATTTTTACAGCCTTTTTCTCCTACTCAGAAGCTTCTATTTCGACCAATTTCAGGCATTAAAATTACTCTAAACACACTTATTTTAGTTCCAAAAGTGATAATTCACATGCAGTAGTCATTTACAGTCAAAAAATAAAACATTAAAAAATTACCATTTCTGACCATCTGGAGAAAGTTCAACAGGTCACGGGTCATCGTTTTTCATCAGAAAATTGATTTTTTGGACTGTAGAAAAATTGATTCAAAATGTCATTTGGATTGTGCCTCGTGTTGAATAAGTACTTTTTAAAGCCTCAATGTGACCAAAATTGCCATTTTTACAGCCTTTTTCTCCTACTCAGAAGCTTCTATTTCGACCAATTTCAGGCATTACAATGACTCTAAACACACTTATCTTAGTTCCAAAAGTGATAATTCACATGCAGTTGTCATTTACAGTCAAAAAATAAAACATTAAAAAATTACCATTTCTGACCATCTGGAGAAAGTTCGACAGGTCACGGGTCATCGTTTTTCATCAGAAAATTGATTTTATGGACTGTAGAAAAATTGATTCAAAATGTCAATTGGATTGGGCCTCGTGTTGAATAACTACTTTTTAAAGCCCCAATGTGACTAAAATTGCCATTTTTACAGCCTTTTTCTACTACTCAGAAGCTTCTATTTTGACCAATTTCAGGCATTAAAATGACTCTAAACACACTTATTTTAGTTCCAAAAGTGATAATTCACATGCAGTAGTCATTTACAGTCAAAAAATAAAACATTAAAAAATTAACATTTCTGACCATCTGGAGAAAGTTCGACAGGTCACGGGTCATCGTTTTTCATCAGAAAATAGATTTTTTGGACTGTAGAAAAATTCATTCAAAATGTCATTTGGATTGTGCCTCATGTTGAATAACTACTTTTTAAAGCCTCAATGTGACCAAAATTGCCATTTTTACAGCCTTTTTCTCCTACTCAGAAGCTTCTATTTCGACCAATTTCAGGCATTAAAATGACTCTAAACACACTTATTTTAGTTCCAAAAGTGATAATTCACATGCAGTAGTCATTTACAGTCAAAAAATAAAACATTAAAAAATTACCATTTCTGACCATCTGGAGAAAGTTCGACAGGTCACGGGTCATCGTTTTTCATCAGAAAATTGATTTTATGGACTGTAGAAAAATTGATTCAAAATGTCAATTGGATTGGGCCTCGTGTTGAATAACTACTTTTTAAAGCCACAATGTGACCAAAATTGCCATTTTTACAGCCTTTTTCAACTACTCAGAAGCTTCTATTTCGACCAATTTCAGGCATGAAAATGACTCTAAACACACTTATTTTAGTTCCAACAGTGATAATTCACATGCAGTAGTCATTTACAGTAAAAAAATAAAACATTAAAAAATTAACATTTCTGACCATCTGGGGAAAGTTCAACAGGTCACGGGTCATCGTTTTTCATCAGAAAATTGATTTTTTGGACCGTAGAAAAATTGATTCAAAATGTTATTTGGATTGTGCCTCGTGTTGAATAAGTACTTTTTAAAGCCTCAATGTGACCAAAATTGCCATTTTTACAGCCTTTTTCTCCTACTCAGAAGCTTCTATTTCAACCAATTTCAGGCATTACAATGACTCTAAACACACTTATCTTAGTTCCAAAAGTGATAATTCACATGCAGTTGTCATTTACAGTCAAAAAATAAAACATGAAAAAATTACCATTTCTGACCATCTGGAGAAAGTTCGACAGGTCACGGGTCATCGTTTTTCATCAGAAAATTGATTTTATGGACTGTAGAAAAATTGATTCAAAATGTCATTTGCATTGTGCCTCGTGTTGAATAACTACTTTTTAAAGCCTCAATGTGACCAAAATTGCCATTTTTACAGCCTTTTTCTCCTACTCAGAAGCTTCTATTTCGACCAATTTCAGGCATTAAAATTACTCTAAACACACTTATTTTAGTTCCAAAAGTGATAATTCACATGCAGTAGTCATTTACAGTCAAAAAATAAAACATTAAAAAATTACCATTTCTGACCATCTGGAGAAAGTTCAACAGGTCACGGGTCATCGTTTTTCATCAGAAAATTGATTTTTTGGACTGTAGAAAAATTGATTCAAAATGTCATTTGGATTGTGCCTCGTGTTGAATAAGTACTTTTTAAAGCCTCAATGTGACCAAAATTGCCATTTTTACAGCCTTTTTCTCCTACTCAGAAGCTTCAATTTCGACCAATTTCAGGCATTAAAATGACTCTAAACACACTTATTTTAGTTTCAAAAGTGATAATTCACATGCAGTAGTCATTTACAGTCAAAAAATAAAACATTAAAAAATTACCATTTCTGACCATCTGGAGAAAGTTCGACAGGTCACGGGTCATCGTTTTTCATCAGAAAATAGATTTTTTGGACTGTAGAAAAATTGATTCAAAATGTCAATTGGATTGTGCCTTCTGTTGAATAAGTACTTTTTAAAGCCTCAATGTGACCAAAATTGCCATTTTTACAGCCTTTTTCTCCTACTCAGAAGCTTCTATTTCGACCAATTTCAGGCATTACAATGACTCTAAACACACTTATCTTAGTTCCAAAAGTGATAATTCACATACAGTTGTCATTTACAGTCAAAAAATAAAACATTAAAAAATTACCATTTCTGACCATCTGGAGAAAGTTCGACAGGTCACGGGTCATCGTTTTTCATCAGAAAACTGATTTTTTGGACTGTAGAAAAATTGATTCAAAATGTCATTTGGATTGTGCCTCGTGTTGAATAAGTACTTTTTAAAGCCTCAATGTGACCAAAATTGCCATTTTTACAGCCTTTTTCTCCTACTCAGAAGCTTCTATTTCGACCAATTTCAGGCATTACAATGACTCTAAACACACTTATCTTAGTTCCAAAAGTGATAATTCACATGCAGTTGTCATTTACAGTCAAAAAATAAAACATTAAAAAATTACCATTTCTGACCATCTGGAGAAAGTTCGACAGGTCACGGGTCATCGTTTTTCATCAGAAAATTGATTTTATGGACTGTAGAAAAATTGATTCAAAATGTCAATTGGATTGGGCCTCGTGTTGAATAACTACTTTTTAAAGCCCCAATGTGACCAAAATTGCCATTTTTACAGCCTTTTTCTCCTACTCAGAAGCTTCTATTTCGACCAATTTCAGGCATTAAAACGACTCTAAACACACTTATTTTAGTTCCAAAAGTGATAATTCACATGCAGTAGTCATTTACAGTCAAAAAATAAAACATTAAAAAATTACCATTTCTGACCATCTGGAGAAAGTTCGACAGGTCACGGGTCATCGTTTTTCATCAGAAAATTGATTTTATGGACTGTAGAAAAATTGATTCAAAATGTCAATTGGATTGGGCCTCGTGTTGAATAACTACTTTTTAAAGCCACAATGTGACCAAAATTGCCATTTTTACAGCCTTTTTCTACTACTCAGAAGCTTCTATTTTGACCAATTTCAGGCATTAAAATGACTCTAAACACACTTATTTTAGTTCCAAAAGTGATAATTCACATGCAGTAGTCATTTACAGTCAAAAAATAAAACATTAAAAAATTACCATTTCTGACCATCTGCAGAAAGTTCGACAGGTCACGGGTCATCGTTTTTCATCAGAAAATAGATTTTTTGGACTGTAGAAAAATTGATTCAAAATGTCAATTGGATTGTGCCTCGTGTTGAATAAGTACTTTTTAAAGCCTCAATGTGACCAAAATTGCCATTTTTACAGCCTTTTTCTCCTACTCAGAAGCTTCTATTTCGACCAATTTCAGGGATTAAAATGACTCTAAACACACTTATTTTAGTTCCAAAAGTGATAATTCACATGCAGTAGTCATTTACAGTCCAAAAATAAAACATTAAAAAATTACAATTTTTGACCATCTTGAGAAAGTTCGACAGGTCACGGGTCATCGTTTTTCATCAGAAAATTGATTTTTTGGACTGTAGAAAAATTCATTCAAAATGTCATTTGGATTGTGCCTCGTGTTGAATAAGTACTTTTTAAAGCCTCAATGTGACTAAAATTGCCATTTTTACAGCCTTTTTCTCCTACTCAGAGGCTTCTATTTCGACCAATTTCAGGCATTAAAATGACTCTAAACACACTTATTTTAGTTCCAAAAGTGATAATTCACATGCAGTAGTTATTTACAGTCAAAAAATAAAACATTAAAAAATTACCATTTCTGACCATCTGGAGAAAGTTCGACAGGTCACGGGTCATCGTTTTTCATCAGAAAATTGATTTTTTGGACTGTAGAAAAATTCATTCAAAATGTCATTTGGATTGTGCCTCATGTTGAATAACTACTTTTTAAAGCCTCAATGTGACCAAAATTGCCATTTTTACAGCCTTTTTCTCCTACTCAGAAGCTTCTATTTCGACCAATTTCAGGCATTAAAATGACTCTAAACACACTTATTTTAGTTCCAAAAGTGATAATTCACATGCAGTAGTCATTTACAGTCAAAAAATAAAACATTAAAAAATTACCATTTCTGACCATCTGGAGAAAGTTCGACAGGTCACGGGTCATCGTTTTTCATCAGAAAATTGATTTTATGGACTGTAGAAAAATTGATTCAAAACGTCAATTGGATTGGGCCTCGTGTTGAATAACTACTTTTTAAAGCCACAATGTGACCAAAATTGCCATTTTTACAGCCTTTTTCAACTACTCAGAAGCTTCTATTTCGACCAATTTCAGGCATGAAAATGACTCTAAACACACTTATTTTAGTTCCAACAGTGATAATTCACATGCAGTAGTCATTTACAGTCAAAAAATAAAACATTAAAAAAATTAACATTTCTGACCATCTGGGGAAAGTTCAACAGGTCACGGGTCATCGTTTTTCATCAGAAAATTGATTTTTTGGACCGTAGAAAAATTGATTCAAAATGTTATTTGGATTGTGCCTCGTGTTGAATAAGTACTTTTTAAAGCCTCAATGTGACCAAAATTGCCATTTTTACAGCCTTTTTCTCCTACTCAGAAGCTTCTATTTCAACCAATTTCAGGCATTACAATGACTCTAAACACACTTATCTTAGTTCCAAAAGTGATAATTCACATGCAGTTGTCATTTACAGTCAAAAAATAAAACATGAAAAAATTACCATTTCTGACCATTTGAGAAAGTTCGACAGGTCACGGGTCATCGTTTTTCATCAGAAAATTGATTTTATGGACTGTAGAAAAATTGATTCAAAATGTCATTTGCATTGTGCCTCGTGTTGAATAACTACTTTTTAAAGCCTCAATGTGACCAAAATTGCCATTTTTACAGCCTTTTTCTCCTACTCAGAAGCTTCTATTTCGACCAATTTCAGGCATTAAAATTACTCTAAACACACTTATTTTAGTTCCAAAAGTGATAATTCACATGCAGTAGTCATTTACAGTCAAAAAATAAAACATTAAAAAATTACCATTTCTGACCATCTGGAGAAAGTTCAACAGGTCACGGGTCATCGTTTTTCATCAGAAAATTGATTTTTTGGACTGTAGAAAAATTGATTCAAAATGTCATTTGGATTGTGCCTCGTGTTGAATAAGTACTTTTTAAAGCCTCAATGTGACCAAAATTGCCATTTTTACAGCCTTTTTCTCCTACTCAGAAGCTTCAATTTCGACCAATTTCAGGCATTAAAATGACTCTAAACACACTTATTTTAGTTCCAAAAGTGATAATTCACATGTAGTAGTCATTTACAGTCAAAAAATAAAACATTAAAAAATTACCATTTCTGACCATCTGGAGAAAGTTCGACAGGTCACGGGTCATCGTTTTTCATCAGAAAATAGATTTTTTGGACTGTAGAAAAATTGATTCAAAATGTCAATTGGATTGTGCCTTCTGTTGAATAAGTACTTTTTAAAGCCTCAATGTGACCAAAATTGCCATTTTTACAGCCTTTTTCTCCTACTCAGAAGCTTCTATTTCGACCAATTTCAGGCATTACAATGACTCTAAACACACTTATCTTAGTTCCAAAAGTGATAATTCACATACAGTTGTCATTTACAGTCCAAAAATAAAACATTAAAAAATTACCATTTCTGACCATCTGGAGAAAGTTCGACAGGTCACGGGTCATCGTTTTTCATCAGAAAATTGATTTTATGGACTGTAGAAAAATTGATTCAAAATGTCAATTGGATTGGGCCTCGTGTTGAATAACTACTTTTTAAAGCCCCAATGTGACCAAAATTGCCATTTTTACAGCCTTTTTCTCCTACTCAGAAACTTCTATTTCGACCAATTTCAGGCATTAAAACGACTCTAAACACACTTATTTTAGTTCCAAAAGTGATAATTCACATGCAGTAGTCATTTACAGTCAAAAAATAAAACATTAAAAAATTACCATTTCTGACCATCTGGAGAAAGTTCGACAGGTCACGGGTCATCGTTTTTCATCAGAAAATTGATTTTATGGACTGTAGAAAAATTGATTCAAAATGTCAATTGGATTGGGCCTCGTGTTGAATAACTACTTTTTAAAGCCACAATGTGACCAAAATTGCCATTTTTACAGCCTTTTTCTACTACTCAGAAGCTTCTATTTTGACCAATTTCAGGCATTAAAATGACTCTAAACACACTTATTTTAGTTCCAAAAGTGATAATTCACATGCAGTAGTCATTTACAGTCAAAAAATAAAACATTAAAAAATTACCATTTCTGACCATCTGCAGAAAGTTCGACAGGTCACGGGTCATCGTTTTTCATCAGAAAATAGATTTTTTGGACTGTAGAAAAATTGATTCAAAATGTCAATTGGATTGTGCCTCGTGTTGAATAAGTACTTTTTAAAGCCTCAATGTGACCAAAATTGCCATTTTTACAGCCTTTTTCTCCTACTCAGAAGCTTCTATTTCGACCAATTTCAGGGATTAAAATGACTCTAAACACACTTATTTTAGTTCCAAAAGTGATAATACACATGCAGTAGTCATTTACAGTCCAAAAATAAAACATTAAAAAATTACAATTTTTGACCATCTTGAGAAAGTTCGACAGGTCACGGGTCATCGTTTTTCATCAGAAAATTGATTTTTTGGACTGTAGAAAAATTCATTCAAAATGTCATTTGGATTGTGCCTCGTGTTGAATAAGTACTTTTTAAAGCCTCAATGTGACTAAAATTGCCATTTTTACAGCCTTTTTCTCCTACTCAGAGGCTTCTATTTCGACCAATTTCAGGCATTAAAATGACTCTAAACACACTTATTTTAGTTCCAAAAGTGATAATTCACATGCAGTAGTCATTTACAGTCAAAAAATAAAACATTAAAAAATTAACATTTCTGACCATCTGGAGAAAGTTCGACAGGTCACGGGTCATCGTTTTTCATCAGAAAATTGATTTTTTGGACTGTAGAAAAATTCATTCAAAATGTCATTTCGATTGTGCCTCATGTTGAATAACTACTTTTTAAAGCCTCAATGTGACCAAAATTGCCATTTTTACAGCCTTTTTCTCCTACTCAGAAGCTTCTATTTCGACCAATTTCAGGCATTAAAATGACTCTAAACACACTTATTTTAGTTCCAAAAGTGATAATTCACATGCAGTAGTCATTTACAGTCAAAAAATAAAACATTAAAAAATTACCATTTCTGACCATCTGGAGAAAGTTCGACAGGTCACGGGTCATCGTTTTTCATCAGAAAATTGATTTTATGGACTGTAGAAAAATTGATTCAAAATGTCAATTGGATTGGGCCTCGTGTTGAATAACTACTTTTTAAAGCCACAATGTGACCAAAATTGCCATTTTTACAGCCTTTTTCAACTACTCAGAAGCTTCTATTTCGACCAATTTCAGGCATGAAAATGACTCTAAACACACTTATTTTAGTTCCAACAGTGATAATTCACATGCAGTAGTCATTTACAGTCAAAAAATAAAACATTAAAAAATTAACATTTCTGACCATCTGGGGAAAGTTCAACAGGTCACGGGTCATCGTTTTTCATCAGAAAATTGATTTTTTGGACCGTAGAAAAATTGATTCAAAATGTTATTTGGATTGTGCCTCGTGTTGAATAAGTACTTTTTAAAGCCTCAATGTGACCAAAATTGCCATTTTTACAGCCTTTTTCTCCTACTCAGAAGCTTCTATTTCAACCAATTTCAGGCATTACAATGACTCTAAACACACTTATCTTAGTTCCAAAAGTGATAATTCACATGCAGTTGTCATTTACAGTCAAAAAATAAAACATGAAAAAATTACCATTTCTGACCATCTGGAGAAAGTTCGACAGGTCACGGGTCATCGTTTTTCATCAGAAAATTGATTTTATGGACTGTAGGAAAATTGATTCAAAATGTCATTTGCATTGTGCCTCGTGTTGAATAACTACTTTTTAAAGCCTCAATGTGACCAAAATTGCCATTTTGACAGCCTTTTTCTCCTACTCAGAAGCTTCTATTTCGACCAATTTCAGGCATTAAAATTACTCTAAACACACTTATTTTAGTTCCAAAAGTGATAATTCACATGCAGTAGTCATTTACAGTCAAAAAGTAAAACATTAAAAAATTACCATTTCTCACCATCTGGAGAAAGTTCAACAGGTCACGGGTCATCGTTTTTCATCAGAAAATTGATTTTTTGGACTGTAGAAAAATTGATTCAAAATGTCATTTGGATTGTGCCTCGTGTTGAATAAGTACTTTTTAAAGCCTCAATGTGACCAAAATTGCCATTTTTACAGCCTTTTTCTCCTACTCAGAAGCTTCTATTTCGACCAATTTCAGGCATTAAAATGACTCTAAACACACTTATTTTAGTTCCAAAAGTGATAATTCACATGCAGTAGTCATTTACAGTCAAAAACATAAAACATTAAAAAATTACCATTTCTGACCATCTGGAGAAAGTTCGACAGGTCACGGGTCATCGTTTTTCATCAGAAAATTGATTTTATGGACTGTAGAAAAATTGATTCAAAATGTCACTTGGATTGTGCCTCGTGTTGAATAAGAACTTTTTAAAGCCTCAATGTGACCAAAATTGCCATTTTTACAGCCTTTTTCTCCTACTCAGAAGCTTCTATTTCAACCAATTTCAGGCATTACAATGACTCTAAACACACTTATCTTAGTTCCAAAAGTGATAATTCACATGCAGTTGTCATTTACAGTCAAAAAATAAAACATTAAAAAATTACCATTTCTGACCATCTGGAGAAAGTTCGACAGGTCACGGGTCATCGTTTTTCATCAGAAAATTGATTTTATGGACTGTAGAAAAATTGATTCAAAATGTCATTTGGATTGTGCCTCGTGTTGAATAACTACTTTTTAAAGCCTCAATGTGACCAAAATTGCCATTTTTACAGCCTTTTTCTCCTACTCAGAAGCTTCTATTTCGACCAATTTCAGGCATTAAAATTACTCTAAACACACTTATTTTAGTTCCAAAAGTGATAATTCACATGCAGTAGTCATTTACAGTCAAAAAATAAAACATTAAAAAATTACCATTTCTGACCATCTGGAGAAAGTTCAACAGGTCACGGGTCATCGTTTTTCATCAGAAAATTGATTTTTTGGACTGTAGAAAAATTGATTCAAAATGTCATTTGGATTGTGCCTCGTGTTGAATAAGTACTTTTTAAAGCCTCAATGTGACCAAAATTGCCATTTTTACAGCCTTTTTCTCCTACTCAGAAGCTTCTATTTCGACCAATTTCAGGCATTACAATGACTCTAAACACACTTATCTTAGTTCCAAAAGTGATAATTCACATGCAGTTGTCATTTACAGTCAAAAAATAAAACATTAAAAAATTACCATTTCTGACCATCTGGAGAAAGTTCGACAGGTCACGGGTCATCGTTTTTCATCAGAAAATTGATTTTATGGACTGTAGAAAAATTGATTCAAAATGTCAATTGGATTGGGCCTCGTGTTGAATAACTACTTTTTAAAGCCCCAATGTGACTAAAATTGCCATTTTTACAGCCTTTTTCTACTACTCAGAAGCTTCTATTTTGACCAATTTCAGGCATTAAAATGACTCTAAACACACTTATTTTAGTTCCAAAAGTGATAATTCACATGCAGTAGTCATTTACAGTCAAAAAATAAAACATTAAAAAATTAACATTTCTGACCATCTGGAGAAAGTTCGACAGGTCACGGGTCATCGTTTTTCATCAGAAAATAGATTTTTTGGACTGTAGAAAAATTCATTCAAAATGTCATTTGGATTGTGCCTCATGTTGAATAACTACTTTTTAAAGCCTCAATGTGACCAAAATTGCCATTTTTACAGCCTTTTTCTCCTACTCAGAAGCTTCTATTTCGACCAATTTCAGGCATTAAAATGACTCTAAACACACTTATTTTAGTTCCAAAAGTGATAATTCACATGCAGTAGTCATTTACAGTCAAAAAATAAAACATTAAAAAATTACCATTTCTGACCATCTGGAGAAAGTTCGACAGGTCACGGGTCATCGTTTTTCATCAGAAAATTGATTTTATGGACTGTAGAAAAATTGATTCAAAATGTCAATTGGATTGGGCCTCGTGTTGAATAACTACTTTTTAAAGCCACAATGTGACCAAAATTGCCATTTTTACAGCCTTTTTCAACTACTCAGAAGCTTCTATTTCGACCAATTTCAGGCATGAAAATGACTCTAAACACATTTATTTTAGTTCCAACAGTGATAATTCACACGCAGTAGTCATTTACAGTAAAAAAATAAAACATTAAAAAATTAACATTTCTGACCATCTGGGGAAAGTTCAACAGGTCACGGGTCATCGTTTTTCATCAGAAAATTGATTTTTTGGACCGTAGAAAAATTGATTCAAAATGTTATTTGGATTGTGCCTCGTGTTGAATAAGTACTTTTTAAAGCCTCAATGTGACCAAAATTGCCATTTTTACAGCCTTTTTCTCCTACTCAGAAGCTTCTATTTCAACCAATTTCAGGCATTACAATGACTCTAAACACACTTATCTTAGTTCCAAAAGTGATAATTCACATGCAGTTGTCATTTACAGTCAAAAAATAAAACATGAAAAAATTACCATTTCTGACCATCTGGAGAAAGTTCGACAGGTCACGGGTCATCGTTTTTCATCAGAAAATTGATTTTATGGACTGTAGAAAAATTGATTCAAAATGTCATTTGCATTGTGCCTCGTGTTGAATAACTACTTTTTAAAGCCTCAATGTGACCAAAATTGCCATTTTTACAGCCTTTTTCTCCTACTCAGAAGCTTCTATTTCGACCAATTTCAGGCATTAAAATTACTCTAAACACACTTATTTTAGTTCCAAAAGTGATAATTCACATGCAGTAGTCATTTACAGTCAAAAAATAAAACATTAAAAAATTACCATTTCTGACCATCTGGAGAAAGTTCAACAGGTCACGGGTCATCGTTTTTCATCAGAAAATTGATTTTTTGGACTGTAGAAAAATTGATTCAAAATGTCATTTGGATTGTGCCTCGTGTTGAATAAGTACTTTTTAAAGCCTCAATGTGACCAAAATTGCCATTTTTACAGCCTTTTTCTCCTACTCAGAAGCTTCAATTTCGACCAATTTCAGGCATTAAAATGACTCTAAACACACTTATTTTAGTTTCAAAAGTGATAATTCACATGCAGTAGTCATTTACAGTCAAAAAATAAAACATTAAAAAATTACCATTTCTGACCATCTGGAGAAAGTTCGACAGGTCACGGGTCATCGTTTTTCATCAGAAAATAGATTTTTTGGACTGTAGAAAAATTGATTCAAAATGTCAATTGGATTGTGCCTTCTGTTGAATAAGTACTTTTTAAAGCCTCAATGTGACCAAAATTGCCATTTTTACAGCCTTTTTCTCCTACTCAGAAGCTTCTATTTCGACCAATTTCAGGCATTACAATGACTCTAAACACACTTATCTTAGTTCCAAAAGTGATAATTCACATACAGTTGTCATTTACAGTCAAAAAATAAAACATTAAAAAATTACCATTTCTGACCATCTGGAGAAAGTTCGACAGGTCACGGGTCATCGTTTTTCATCAGAAAACTGATTTTTTGGACTGTAGAAAAATTGATTCAAAATGTCATTTGGATTGTGCCTCGTGTTGAATAAGTACTTTTTAAAGCCTCAATGTGACCAAAATTGCCATTTTTACAGCCTTTTTCTCCTACTCAGAAGCTTCTATTTCGACCAATTTCAGGCATTACAATGACTCTAAACACACTTATCTTAGTTCCAAAAGTGATAATTCACATGCAGTTGTCATTTACAGTCAAAAAATAAAACATTAAAAAATTACCATTTCTGACCATCTGGAGAAAGTTCGACAGGTCACGGGTCATCGTTTTTCATCAGAAAATTGATTTTATGGACTGTAGAAAAATTGATTCAAAATGTCAATTGGATTGGGCCTCGTGTTGAATAACTACTTTTTAAAGCCCCAATGTGACCAAAATTGCCATTTTTACAGCCTTTTTCTCCTACTCAGAAGCTTCTATTTCGACCAATTTCAGGCATTAAAACGACTCTAAACACACTTATTTTAGTTCCAAAAGTGATAATTCACATGCAGTAGTCATTTACAGTCAAAAAATAAAACATTAAAAAATTACCATTTCTGACCATCTGGAGAAAGTTCGACAGGTCACGGGTCATCGTTTTTCATCAGAAAATTGATTTTATGGACTGTAGAAAAATTGATTCAAAATGTCAATTGGATTGGGCCTCGTGTTGAATAACTACTTTTTAAAGCCACAATGTGACCAAAATTGCCATTTTTACAGCCTTTTTCTACTACTCAGAAGCTTCTATTTTGACCAATTTCAGGCATTAAAATGACTCTAAACACACTTATTTTAGTTCCAAAAGTGATAATTCACATGCAGTAGTCATTTACAGTCAAAAAATAAAACATTAAAAAATTACCATTTCTGACCATCTGCAGAAAGTTCGACAGGTCACGGGTCATCGTTTTTCATCAGAAAATAGATTTTTTGGACTGTAGAAAAATTGATTCAAAATGTCAATTGGATTGTGCCTCGTGTTGAATAAGTACTTTTTAAAGCCTCAATGTGACCAAAATTGCCATTTTTACAGCCTTTTTCTCCTACTCAGAAGCTTCTATTTCGACCAATTTCAGGGATTAAAATGACTCTAAACACACTTATTTTAGTTCCAAAAGTGATAATTCACATGCAGTAGTCATTTACAGTCCAAAAATAAAACATTACAAAATTACAATTTTTGACCATCTTGAGAAAGTTCGACAGGTCACGGGTCATCGTTTTTCATCAGAAAATTGATTTTTTGGACTGTAGAAAAATTCATTCAAAATGTCATTTGGATTGTGCCTCGTGTTGAATAAGTACTTTTTAAAGCCTCAATGTGACTAAAATTGCCATTTTTACAGCCTTTTTCTCCTACTCAGAGGCTTCTATTTCGACCAATTTCAGGCATTAAAATGACTCTAAACACACTTATTTTAGTTCCAAAAGTGATAATTCACATGCAGTAGTTATTTACAGTCAAAAAATAAAACATTAAAAAATTACCATTTCTGACCATCTGGAGAAAGTTCGACAGGTCACGGGTCATCGTTTTTCATCAGAAAATTGATTTTTTGGACTGTAGAAAAATTCATTCAAAATGTCATTTGGATTGTGCCTCATGTTGAATAACTACTTTTTAAAGCCTCAATGTGACCAAAATTGCCATTTTTACAGCCTTTTTCTCCTACTCAGAAGCTTCTATTTCGACCAATTTCAGGCATTAAAATGACTCTAAACACACTTATTTTAGTTCCAAAAGTGATAATTCACATGCAGTAGTCATTTACAGTCAAAAAATAAAACATTAAAAAATTACCATTTCTGACCATCTGGAGAAAGTTCGACAGGTCACGGGTCAACGTTTTTCATCAGAAAATTGATTTTATGGACTGTAGAAAAATTGATTCAAAACGTCAATTGGATTGGGCCTCGTGTTGAATAACTACTTTTTAAAGCCACAATGTGACCAAAATTGCCATTTTTACAGCCTTTTTCAACTACTCAGAAGCTTCTATTTCGACCAATTTCAGGCATGAAAATGACTCTAAACACACTTATTTTAGTTCCAACAGTGATAATTCACATGCAGTAGTCATTTACAGTCAAAAAATAAAACATTAAAAAATTAACATTTCTGACCATCTGGGGAAAGTTCAACAGGTCACGGGTCATCGTTTTTCATCAGAAAATTGATTTTTTGGACCGTAGAAAAATTGATTCAAAATGTTATTTGGATTGTGCCTCGTGTTGAATAAGTACTTTTTAAAGCCTCAATGTGACCAAAATTGCCATTTTTACAGCCTTTTTCTCCTACTCAGAAGCTTCTATTTCAACCAATTTCAGGCATTACAATGACTCTAAACACACTTATCTTAGTTCCAAAAGTGATAATTCACATGCAGTTGTCATTTACAGTCAAAAAATAAAACATGAAAAAATTACCATTTCTGACCATTTGAGAAAGTTCGACAGGTCACGGGTCATCGTTTTTCATCAGAAAATTGATTTTATGGACTGTAGAAAAATTGATTCAAAATGTCATTTGCATTGTGCCCCGTGTTGAATAACTACTTTTTAAAGCCTCAATGTGACCAAAATTGCCATTTTTACAGCCTTTTTCTCCTACTCAGAAGCTTCTATTTCGACCAATTTCAGGCATTAAAATTACTCTAAACACACTTATTTTAGTTCCAAAAGTGATAATTCACATGCAGTAGTCATTTACAGTCAAAAAATAAAACATTAAAAAATTACCATTTCTGACCATCTGGAGAAAGTTCAACAGGTCACGGGTCATCGTTTTTCATCAGAAAATTGATTTTTTGGACTGTAGAAAAATTGATTCAAAATGTCATTTGGATTGTGCCTCGTGTTGAATAAGTACTTTTTAAAGCCTCAATGTGACCAAAATTGCCATTTTTACAGCCTTTTTCTCCTACTCAGAAGCTTCAATTTCGACCAATTTCAGGCATTAAAATGACTCTAAACACACTTATTTTAGTTCCAAAAGTGATAATTCACATGTAGTAGTCATTTACAGTCAAAAAATAAAACATTAAAAAATTACCATTTCTGACCATCTGGAGAAAGTTCGACAGGTCACGGGTCATCGTTTTTCATCAGAAAATAGATTTTTTGGACTGTAGAAAAATTGATTCAAAATGTCAATTGGATTGTGCCTTCTGTTGAATAAGTACTTTTTAAAGCCTCAATGTGACCAAAATTGCCATTTTTACAGCCTTTTTCTCCTACTCAGAAGCTTCTATTTCGACCAATTTCAGGCATTACAATGACTCTAAACACACTTATCTTAGTTCCAAAAGTGATAATTCACATACAGTTGTCATTTACAGTCAAAAAATAAAACATTAAAAAATTACCATTTCTGACCATCTGGAGAAAGTTCGACAGGTCACGGGTCATCGTTTTTCATCAGAAAATTGATTTTATGGACTGTAGAAAAATTGATTCAAAATGTCAATTGGATTGGGCCTCGTGTTGAATAACTACTTTTTAAAGCCCCAATGTGACCAAAATTGCCATTTTTACAGCCTTTTTCTCCTACTCAGAAACTTCTATTTCGACCAATTTCAGGCATTAAAACGACTCTAAACACACTTATTTTAGTTCCAAAAGTGATAATTCACATGCAGTAGTCATTTACAGTCAAAAAATAAAACATTAAAAAATTACCATTTCTGACCATCTGGAGAAAGTTCGACAGGTCACGGGTCATCGTTTTTCATCAGAAAATTGATTTTATGGACTGTAGAAAAATTGATTCAAAATGTCAATTGGATTGGGCCTCGTGTTGAATAACTACTTTTTAAAGCCACAATGTGACCAAAATTGCCATTTTTACAGCCTTTTTCTACTACTCAGAAGCTTCTATTTTGACCAATTTCAGGCATTAAAATGACTCTAAACACACTTATTTTAGTTCCAAAAGTGATAATTCACATGCAGTAGTCATTTACAGTCAAAAAATAAAACATTAAAAAATTACCATTTCTGACCATCTGCAGAAAGTTCGACAGGTCACGGGTCATCGTTTTTCATCAGAAAATAGATTTTTTGGACTGTAGAAAAATTGATTCAAAATGTCAATTGGATTGTGCCTCGTGTTGAATAAGTACTTTTTAAAGCCTCAATGTGACCAAAATTGCCATTTTTACAGCCTTTTTCTCCTACTCAGAAGCTTCTATTTCGACCAATTTCAGGGATTAAAATGACTCTAAACACACTTATTTTAGTTCCAAAAGTGATAATACACATGCAGTAGTCATTTACAGTCCAAAAATAAAACATTAAAAAATTACAATTTTTGACCATCTTGAGAAAGTTCGACAGGTCACGGGTCATCGTTTTTCATCAGAAAATTGATTTTTTGGACTGTAGAAAAATTCATTCAAAATGTCATTTGGATTGTGCCTCGTGTTGAATAAGTACTTTTTAAAGCCTCAATGTGACTAAAATTGCCATTTTTACAGCCTTTTTCTCCTACTCAGAGGCTTCTATTTCGACCAATTTCAGGCATTAAAATGACTCTAAACACACTTATTTTAGTTCCAAAAGTGATAATTCACATGCAGTAGTCATTTACAGTCAAAAAATAAAACATTAAAAAATTAACATTTCTGACCATCTGGAGAAAGTTCGACAGGTCACGGGTCATCGTTTTTCATCAGAAAATTGATTTTTTGGACTGTAGAAAAATTCATTCAAAATGTCATTTCGATTGTGCCTCATGTTGAATAACTACTTTTTAAAGCCTCAATGTGACCAAAATTGCCATTTTTACAGCCTTTTTCTCCTACTCAGAAGCTTCTATTTCGACCAATTTCAGGCATTAAAATGACTCTAAACACACTTATTTTAGTTCCAAAAGTGATAATTCACATGCAGTAGTCATTTACAGTCAAAAAATAAAACATTAAAAAATTACCATTTCTGACCATCTGGAGAAAGTTCGACAGGTCACGGGTCATCGTTTTTCATCAGAAAATTGATTTTATGGACTGTAGAAAAATTGATTCAAAATGTCAATTGGATTGGGCCTCGTGTTGAATAACTACTTTTTAAAGCCACAATGTGACCAAAATTGCCATTTTTACAGCCTTTTTCAACTACTCAGAAGCTTCTATTTCGACCAATTTCAGGCATGAAAATGACTCTAAACACACTTATTTTAGTTCCAACAGTGATAATTCACATGCAGTAGTCATTTACAGTCAAAAAATAAAACATTAAAAAATTAACATTTCTGACCATCTGGGGAAAGTTCAACAGGTCACGGGTCATCGTTTTTCATCAGAAAATTGATTTTTTGGACCGTAGAAAAATTGATTCAAAATGTTATTTGGATTGTGCCTCGTGTTGAATAAGTACTTTTTAAAGCCTCAATGTGACCAAAATTGCCATTTTTACAGCCTTTTTCTCCTACTCAGAAGCTTCTATTTCAACCAATTTCAGGCATTACAATGACTCTAAACACACTTATCTTAGTTCCAAAAGTGATAATTCACATGCAGTTGTCATTTACAGTCAAAAAATAAAACATGAAAAAATTACCATTTCTGACCATTTGAGAAAGTTCGACAGGTCACGGGTCATCGTTTTTCATCAGAAAATTGATTTTATGGACTGTAGAAAAATTGATTCAAAATGTCATTTGCATTGTGCCTCGTGTTGAATAACTACTTTTTAAAGCCTCAATGTGACCAAAATTGCCATTTTTACAGCCTTTTTCTCCTACTCAGAAGCTTCTATTTCGACCAATTTCAGGCATTAAAATTACTCTAAACACACTTATTTTAGTTCCAAAAGTGATAATTCACATGCAGTAGTCATTTACAGTCAAAAAATAAAACATTAAAAAATTACCATTTCTGACCATCTGGAGAAAGTTCAACAGGTCACGGGTCATCGTTTTTCATCAGAAAATTGATTTTTTGGACTGTAGAAAAATTGATTCAAAATGTCATTTGGATTGTGCCTCGTGTTGAATAAGTACTTTTTAAAGCCTCAATGTGACCAAAATTGCCATTTTTACAGCCTTTTTCTCCTACTCAGAAGCTTCAATTTCGACCAATTTCAGGCATTAAAATGACTCTAAACACACTTATTTTAGTTCCAAAAGTGATAATTCACATGCAGTAGTCATTTACAGTCAAAAAATAAAACATTAAAAAATTACCATTTCTGACCATCTGGAGAAAGTTCGACAGGTCACGGGTCATCGTTTTTCATCAGAAAATAGATTTTTTGGACTGTAGAAAAATTGATTCAAAATGTCAATTGGATTGTGCCTTCTGTTGAATAAGTACTTTTTAAAGCCTCAATGTGACCAAAATTGCCATTTTTACAGCCTTTTTCTCCTACTCAGAAGCTTCTATTTCGACCAATTTCAGGCATTACAATGACTCTAAACACACTTATCTTAGTTCCAAAAGTGATAATTCACATACAGTTGTCATTTACAGTCAAAAAATAAAACATTAAAAAATTACCATTTCTGACCATCTGGAGAAAGTTCGACAGGTCACGGGTCATCGTTTTTCATCAGAAAATTGATTTTTTGGACTGTAGAAAAATTGATTCCAAATGTCAATTGGATTGGGCCTCGTGTTGAATAACTACTTTTTAAAGCCCCAATGTGACCAAAATTGCCATTTTTACAGCCTTTTTCTCCTACTCAGAAGCTTCTATGTCGACCAATTTCAGGGATTAAAATGACTCTAAACACACTTATTTTAGTTCCAAAAGTGATAATTCACATGCAGTAGTCATTTACAGTCAAAAAATAAAACATTAAAAAATTACCATTTCTGACCATCTGGAGAAAGTTCGACAGGTCACGGGTCATCGTTTTTCATCAGAAAATAGATTTTTTGGACTGTAGAAAAATTGATTCAAAATGTCAATTGGATTGTGCCTCGTGTTGAATAAGTACTTTTTAAAGCCTCAATGTGACCAAAATTGCCATTTTTACAGCCTTTTTCTCCTACTCAGAAGCTTCTATTTTGACCAATTTCAGGCATTAAAATGACTCTAAACACACTTATTTTAGTTCCAAAAGTGATAATTCACATGCAGTAGTCATTTACAGTCAAAAAGTAAAACATTAAAAAATTACCATTTCTCACCATCTGGAGAAAGTTCAACAGGTCACGGGTCATCGTTTTTCATCAGAAAATTGATTTTTTGGACTGTAGAAAAATTGATTCAAAATGTCATTTGGATTGTGCCTCGTGTTGAATAAGTACTTTTTAAAGCCTCAATGTGACCAAAATTGCCATTTTTACAGCCTTTTTCTCCTACTCAGAAGCTTCTATTTCGACCAATTTCAGGTATTAAAATGACTCTAAACACACTTATTTTAGTTCCAAAAGTGATAATTCACATGCAGTAGTCATTTACAGTCAAAAAATAATACATTAAAAAATTACCATTTCTGACCATCTGGAGAAAGTTCGACAGGTCACGGGTCATCGTTTTTCATCAGAAAATAGATTTTTTGGACTGTAGAAAAATTGATTCAAAATGTCAATTGGATTGTGCCTCGTGTTGAATAAGTACTTTTTAAAGCCTCAATGTGACCAAAATTGCCATTTTTACAGCCTTTTTCTCCTACTCAGAAGCTTCTATTTCAACCAATTTCAGGCATTACAATGACTCTAAACACACTTATCTTAGTTCCAAAAGTGATAATTCACATGCAGTTGTCATTTACAGTCAAAAAATAAAACATTAAAAAATTACCATTTCTGACCATCTGGAGAAAGTTCGACAGGTCACGGGTCATCGTTTTTCATCAGAAAATTGATTTTTTGGACTGTAGAAAAATTGATTCAAAATGTCAATCGGATTGGGCCTCGTGTTGAATAACTACTTTTTAAAGCCCCAATGTGACTAAAATTGCCATTTTTACAGCCTTTTTCTACTACTCAGAAGCTTCTATTTTGACCAATTTCAGGCATTAAAATGACTCTAAACACACTTATTTTAGTTCCAAAAGTGATAATTCACATGCAGTAGTCATTTACAGTCAAAAAATAAAACATTAAAAAATTAACATTTCTGACCATCTGGAGAAAGTTCGACAGGTCACGGGTCATCGTTTTTCATCAGAAAATAGATTTTTTGGACTGTAGAAAAATTCATTCAAAATGTCATTTGGATTGTGCCTCATGTTGAATAACTACTTTTTAAAGCCTCAATGTGACCAAAATTGCCATTTTTACAGCCTTTTTCTCCTACTCAGAAGCTTCTATTTCGACCAATTTCAGGCATTAAAATGACTCTAAACACACTTATTTTAGTTCCAAAAGTGATAATTCACATGCAGTAGTCATTTACAGTCAAAAAATAAAACATTAAAAAATTACCATTTCTGACCATCTGGAGAAAGTTCGACAGGTCACGGGTCATCGTTTTTCATCAGAAAATTGATTTTATGGACTGTAGAAAAATTGATTCAAAATGTCAATTGGATTGGGCCTCGTGTTGAATAACTACTTTTTAAAGCCACAATGTGACCAAAATTGCCATTTTTACAGCCTTTTTCAACTACTCAGAAGCTTCTATTTCGACCAATTTCAGGCATGAAAATGACTCTAAACACACTTATTTTAGTTCCAACAGTGATAATTCACATGCAGTAGTCATTTACAGTAAAAAAATAAAACATTAAAAAATTAACATTTCTGACCATCTGGGGAAAGTTCAACAGGTCACGGGTCATCGTTTTTCATCAGAAAATTGATTTTTTGGACCGTAGAAAAATTGATTCAAAATGTTATTTGGATTGTGCCTCGTGTTGAATAAGTACTTTTTAAAGCCTCAATGTGACCAAAATTGCCATTTTTACAGCCTTTTTCTCCTACTCAGAAGCTTCTATTTCAACCAATTTCAGGCATTACAATGACTCTAAACACACTTATCTTAGTTCCAAAAGTGATAATTCACATGCAGTTGTCATTTACAGTCAAAAAATAAAACATGAAAAAATTACCATTTCTGACCATCTGGAGAAAGTTCGACAGGTCACGGGTCATCGTTTTTCATCAGAAAATTGATTTTATGGACTGTAGAAAAATTGATTCAAAATGTCATTTGCATTGTGCCTCGTGTTGAATAACTACTTTTTAAAGCCTCAATGTGACCAAAATTGCCATTTTTACAGCCTTTTTCTCCTACTCAGAAGCTTCTATTTCGACCAATTTCAGGCATTAAAATTACTCTAAACACACTTATTTTAGTTCCAAAAGTGATAATTCACATGCAGTAGTCATTTACAGTCAAAAAATAAAACATTAAAAAATTACCATTTCTGACCATCTGGAGAAAGTTCAACAGGTCACGGGTCATCGTTTTTCATCAGAAAATTGATTTTTTGGACTGTAGAAAAATTGATTCAAAATGTCATTTGGATTGTGCCTCGTGTTGAATAAGTACTTTTTAAAGCCTCAATGTGACCAAAATTGCCATTTTTACAGCCTTTTTCTCCTACTCAGAAGCTTCAATTTCGACCAATTTCAGGCATTAAAATGACTCTAAACACACTTATTTTAGTTCCAAAAGTGATAATTCACATGCAGTAGTCATTTACAGTCAAAAAATAAAACATAAAAAAATTACCATTTCTGACCATCTGGAGAAAGTTCGACAGGTCACGGGTCATCGTTTTTCATCAGAAAATAGATTTTTTGGACTGTAGAAAAATTGATTCAAAATGTCAATTGGATTGTGCCTTCTGTTGAATAAGTACTTTTTAAAGCCTCAATGTGACCAAAATTGCCATTTTTACAGCCTTTTTCTCCTACTCAGAAGCTTCTATTTCGACCAATTTCAGGCATTACAATGACTCTAAACACACTTATCTTAGTTCCAAAAGTGATAATTCACATACAGTTGTCATTTACAGTCAAAAAATAAAACATTAAAAAATTACCATTTCTGACCATCTGCAGAAAGTTCGACAGGTCACGGGTCATCGTTTTTCATCAGAAAATAGATTTTTTGGACTGTAGAAAAATTGATTCAAAATGTCAATTGGATTGGGCCTCGTGTTGAATAAGTACTTTTTAAAGCATCAATGTGACCAAAATTGCCATTTTTACAGCCTTTTTTCTCCTACTCAGAAGCTTCTATTTCGACCAATTTCAGGCATTAAAACGACTCTAAACACACTTATTTTAGTTCCAAAAGTGATAATTCACATGCAGTAGTCATTTACAGTCAAAAAGTAAAACATTAAAAAATTACCATTTCTCACCATCTGGAGAAAGTTCAACAGGTCACGGGTCATCGTTTTTCATCAGAAAATTGATTTTTTGGACTGTAGAAAAATTGATTCAAAATGTCATTTGGATTGTGCCTCGTGTTGAATAAGTACTTTTTAAAGCCTCAATGTGACCAAAATTGCCATTTTTACAGCCTTTTTCTCCTACTCAGAAGCTTCTATTTCGACCAATTTCAGGCATTAAAATGACTCTAAACACACTTATTTTAGTTCCAAAAGTGATAATTCACATGCAGTAGTCATTTACAGTCAAAAAATAAAACATTAAAAAATTACCATTTCTGACCATCTGGAGAAAGTTCGACAGGTCACGGGTCATCGCTTTTCATCAGAAAATTGATTTTATGGACTGTAGAAAAATTGATTCAAAATGTCAATTGGATTGTGCCTCGTGTTGAATAAGTACTTTTTAAAGCCTCAATGTGACCAAAATTGCCATTTTTACAGCCTTTTTCTCCTACTCAGAAGCTTCTATTTCGACCAATTTCAGGCATTACAATGACTCTAAACACACTTATCTTAGTTCCAAAAGTGATAATTCACATGCAGTTGTCATTTACAGTCAAAAAATAAAACATTAAAAAATTACCATTTCTGACCATCTGGAGAAAGTTCGACAGGTCACGGGTCATCGTTTTTCATCAGAAAATTGATTTTATGGACTGTAGAAAAATTGATTCAAAATGTCAATTGGATTGGGCCTCGTGTTGAATAACTACTTTTTAAAGCCCCAATGTGACCAAAATTGCCATTTTTACAGCCTTTTTCTCCTACTCAGAAGCTTCTATTTCGACCAATTTCAGGCATTAAAACGACTCTAAACACACTTATTTTAGTTCCAAAAGTGATAATTCACATGCAGTAGTCATTTACAGTCAAAAAATAAAACATTAAAAAATTACCATTTCTGACCATCTGGAGAAAGTTCGACAGGTCACGGGTCATCGTTTTTCATCAGAAAATTGATTTTATGGACTGTAGAAAAATTGATTCAAAATGTCAATTGGATTGGGCCTCGTGTTGAATAACTACTTTTTAAAGCCACAATGTGACCAAAATTGCCATTTTTACAGCCTTTTTCTACTACTCAGAAGCTTCTATTTTGACCAATTTCAGGCATTAAAATGACTCTAAACACACTTATTTTAGTTCCAAAAGTGATAATTCACATGCAGTAGTCATTTACAGTCAAAAAATAAAACATTAAAAAATTACCATTTCTGACCATCTGCAGAAAGTTCGACAGGTCACGGGTCATCGTTTTTCATCAGAAAATAGATTTTTTGGACTGTAGAAAAATTGATTCAAAATGTCAATTGGATTGTGCCTCGTGTTGAATAAGTACTTTTTAAAGCCTCAATGTGACCAAAATTGCCATTTTTACAGCCTTTTTCTCCTACTCAGAAGCTTCTATTTCGACCAATTTCAGGCATTAAAATGACTCTAAACACACTTATTTTAGTTCCAAAAGTGATAATTCACATGCAGTAGTCATTTACAGTCAAAAAATAAAACATTAAAAAATTAACATTTCTGACCATCTGGAGAAAGTTCGACAGGTCACGGGTCATCGTTTTTCATCAGAAAATTGATTTTTTGGACTGTAGAAAAATTCATTCACAATGTCATTTGGATTGTGCCTCATGTTGAATAACTACTTTTTAAAGCCTCAATGTGACCAAAATTGCCATTTTTACAGCCTTTTTCTCCTACTCAGAAGCTTCTATTTCGACCAATTTCAGGCATTAAAATGACTCTAAACACACTTATTTTAGTTCCAAAAGAGATAACTCACATGCAGTAGTCATTTACAGTCAAAAAATAAAACATTAAAAAATTACCATTTCTGACCATCTGGAGAAAGTTCGACAGGTCACGGGTCATCGTTTTTCATCAGAAAATTGATTTTTTGGACTGTAGAAAAATTGATTCAAAATGTCAATTGGATTGGGCCTCGTGTTGAATAACTACTTTTTAAAGCCCCAATGTGACCAAAATTGCCATTTTTACAGCCTTTTTCTCCTACTCAGAAGCTTCTATTTCGACCAATTTCAGGCATTAAAATGACTCTAAACACACGTATTTTAGTTCCAAAAGTGATAATTCACATGCAGTAGTCATTTACAGTCAAAAAATAAAACAATAAAAAATTACCATTTCTGACCATCAGGAGAAAGTTCGACAGGTCACGGGTCATCGTTTTTCATCAGAAAATTGATTTATTGGACTGTAGAAAAATTCATTCAAAATGTCAATTGGATTGGGCCTCGTGTTGAATAACTACTTTTTAAAGCCCCAATGTGACCAAAATTGCCATTTTTACAGCCTTTTTCTCCTACTCAGAAGCTTCTATTTCAACCAATTTCAGGCATTAAAATGACTCTAAACACACTTATTTTAGTTCCAAAAGTGATAATTCACATGCAGTAGTCATTTACAGTCAAAAAATAAAACATTAAAAAATTACCATTTCTGACCATCTGGAGAAAGTTCGACAGGTCACGGGTCATCATTTTTCATCAGAAAATTGATTTTTTGGACTGTAGAAAAATTGATTCAAAATGTCAATTGGATTGGGCCTCGTGTTGAATAACTACTTTTTAAAACCCCAATGTGACCAAAATTGCCATTTTACAGCCTTTTTCTCCTACTCAGAAGCTTCTATTTCGACCAATTTCAGGCATTAAAATGACTCTAAACACACTTATTTTAGTTCCAACAGTGATAATTCACATGCAGTAGTCATTTACAGTAAAAAAATAAAACATTAAAAAATTAACATTTCTGACCATCTGGGGAAAGTTCAACAGGTCACGGGTCATCGTTTTTCATCAGAAAATTGATTTTTTGGACCGTAGAAAAATTGATTCAAAATGTTATTTGGATTGTGCCTCGTGTTGAATAAGTACTTTTTAAAGCCTCAATGTGACCAAAATTGCCATTTTTACAGCCTTTTTCTCCTACTCAGAAGCTTCTATTTCAACCAATTTCAGGCATTACAATGACTCTAAACACACTTATCTTAGTTCCAAAAGTGATAATTCACATGCAGTTGTCATTTACAGTCAAAAAATAAAACATGAAAAAATTACCATTTCTGACCATCTGGAGAAAGTTCGACAGGTCACGGGTCATCGTTTTTCATCAGAAAATTGATTTTATGGACTGTAGAAAAATTGATTCAAAATGTCATTTGCATTGTGCCTCGTGTTGAATAACTACTTTTTAAAGCCTCAATGTGACCAAAATTGCCATTTTGACAGCCTTTTTCTCCTACTCAGAAGCTTCTATTTCGACCAATTTCAGGCATTAAAATTACTCTAAACACACTTATTTTAGTTCCAAAAGTGATAATTCACATGCAGTAGTCATTTACAGTCAAAAAGTAAAACATTAAAAAATTACCATTTCTCACCATCTGGAGAAAGTTCAACAGGTCACGGGTCATCGTTTTTCATCAGAAAATTGATTTTTTGGACTGTAGAAAAATTGATTCAAAATGTCATTTGGATTGTGCCTCGTGTTGAATAAGTACTTTTTAAAGCCTCAATGTGACCAAAATTGCCATTTTTACAGCCTTTTTCTCCTACTCAGAAGCTTCTATTTCGACCAATTTCAGGCATTAAAATGACTCTAAACACACTTATTTTAGTTCCAAAAGTGATAATTCACATGCAGTAGTCATTTACAGTCAAAAACATAAAACATTAAAAAATTACCATTTCTGACCATCTGGAGAAAGTTCGACAGGTCACGGGTCATCGTTTTTCATCAGAAAATTGATTTTATGGACTGTAGAAAAATTGATTCAAAATGTCACTTGGATTGTGCCTCGTGTTGAATAAGAACTTTTTAAAGCCTCAATGTGACCAAAATTGCCATTTTTACAGCCTTTTTCTCCTACTCAGAAGCTTCTATTTCAACCAATTTCAGGCATTACAATGACTCTAAACACACTTATCTTAGTTCCAAAAGTGATAATTCACATGCAGTTGTCATTTACAGTCAAAAAATAAAACATTAAAAAATTACCATTTCTGACCATCTGGAGAAAGTTCGACAGGTCACGGGTCATCGTTTTTCATCAGAAAATTGATTTTATGGACTGTAGAAAAATTGATTCAAAATGTCATTTGGATTGTGCCTCGTGTTGAATAACTACTTTTTAAAGCCTCAATGTGACCAAAATTGCCATTTTTACAGCCTTTTTCTCCTACTCAGAAGCTTCTATTTCGACCAATTTCAGGCATTAAAATTACTCTAAACACACTTATTTTAGTTCCAAAAGTGATAATTCACATGCAGTAGTCATTTACAGTCAAAAAATAAAACATTAAAAAATTACCATTTCTGACCATCTGGAGAAAGTTCAACAGGTCACGGGTCATCGTTTTTCATCAGAAAATTGATTTTTTGGACTGTAGAAAAATTGATTCAAAATGTCATTTGGATTGTGCCTCGTGTTGAATAAGTACTTTTTAAAGCCTCAATGTGACCAAAATTGCCATTTTTACAGCCTTTTTCTCCTACTCAGAAGCTTCTATTTCGACCAATTTCAGGCATTACAATGACTCTAAACACACTTATCTTAGTTCCAAAAGTGATAATTCACATGCAGTTGTCATTTACAGTCAAAAAATAAAACATTAAAAAATTACCATTTCTGACCATCTGGAGAAAGTTCGACAGGTCACGGGTCATCGTTTTTCATCAGAAAATTGATTTTATGGACTGTAGAAAAATTGATTCAAAATGTCAATTGGATTGGGCCTCGTGTTGAATAACTACTTTTTAAAGCCCCAATGTGACTAAAATTGCCATTTTTACAGCCTTTTTCTACTACTCAGAAGCTTCTATTTTGACCAATTTCAGGCATTAAAATGACTCTAAACACACTTATTTTAGTTCCAAAAGTGATAATTCACATGCAGTAGTCATTTACAGTCAAAAAATAAAACATTAAAAAATTAACATTTCTGACCATCTGGAGAAAGTTCGACAGGTCACGGGTCATCGTTTTTCATCAGAAAATAGATTTTTTGGACTGTAGAAAAATTCATTCAAAATGTCATTTGGATTGTGCCTCATGTTGAATAACTACTTTTTAAAGCCTCAATGTGACCAAAATTGCCATTTTTACAGCCTTTTTCTCCTACTCAGAAGCTTCTATTTCGACCAATTTCAGGCATTAAAATGACTCTAAACACACTTATTTTAGTTCCAAAAGTGATAATTCACATGCAGTAGTCATTTACAGTCAAAAAATAAAACATTAAAAAATTACCATTTCTGACCATCTGGAGAAAGTTCGACAGGTCACGGGTCATCGTTTTTCATCAGAAAATTGATTTTATGGACTGTAGAAAAATTGATTCAAAATGTCAATTGGATTGGGCCTCGTGTTGAATAACTACTTTTTAAAGCCACAATGTGACCAAAATTGCCATTTTTACAGCCTTTTTCAACTACTCAGAAGCTTCTATTTCGACCAATTTCAGGCATGAAAATGACTCTAAACACACTTATTTTAGTTCCAACAGTGATAATTCACATGCAGTAGTCATTTACAGTAAAAAAATAAAACATTAAAAAATTAACATTTCTGACCATCTGGGGAAAGTTCAACAGGTCACGGGTCATCGTTTTTCATCAGAAAATTGATTTTTTGGACCGTAGAAAAATTGATTCAAAATGTTATTTGGATTGTGCCTCGTGTTGAATAAGTACTTTTTAAAGCCTCAATGTGACCAAAATTGCCATTTTTACAGCCTTTTTCTCCTACTCAGAAGCTTCTATTTCAACCAATTTCAGGCATTACAATGACTCTAAACACACTTATCTTAGTTCCAAAAGTGATAATTCACATGCAGTTGTCATTTACAGTCAAAAAATAAAACATGAAAAAATTACCATTTCTGACCATCTGGAGAAAGTTCGACAGGTCACGGGTCATCGTTTTTCATCAGAAAATTGATTTTATGGACTGTAGAAAAATTGATTCAAAATGTCATTTGCATTGTGCCTCGTGTTGAATAACTACTTTTTAAAGCCTCAATGTGACCAAAATTGCCATTTTTACAGCCTTTTTCTCCTACTCAGAAGCTTCTATTTCGACCAATTTCAGGCATTAAAATTACTCTAAACACACTTATTTTAGTTCCAAAAGTGATAATTCACATGCAGTAGTCATTTACAGTCAAAAAATAAAACATTAAAAAATTACCATTTCTGACCATCTGGAGAAAGTTCAACAGGTCACGGGTCATCGTTTTTCATCAGAAAATTGATTTTTTGGACTGTAGAAAAATTGATTCAAAATGTCATTTGGATTGTGCCTCGTGTTGAATAAGTACTTTTTAAAGCCTCAATGTGACCAAAATTGCCATTTTTACAGCCTTTTTCTCCTACTCAGAAGCTTCAATTTCGACCAATTTCAGGCATTAAAATGACTCTAAACACACTTATTTTAGTTTCAAAAGTGATAATTCACATGCAGTAGTCATTTACAGTCAAAAAATAAAACATTAAAAAATTACCATTTCTGACCATCTGGAGAAAGTTCGACAGGTCACGGGTCATCGTTTTTCATCAGAAAATAGATTTTTTGGACTGTAGAAAAATTGATTCAAAATGTCAATTGGATTGTGCCTTCTGTTGAATAAGTACTTTTTAAAGCCTCAATGTGACCAAAATTGCCATTTTTACAGCCTTTTTCTCCTACTCAGAAGCTTCTATTTCGACCAATTTCAGGCATTACAATGACTCTAAACACACTTATCTTAGTTCCAAAAGTGATAATTCACATACAGTTGTCATTTACAGTCAAAAAATAAAACATTAAAAAATTACCATTTCTGACCATCTGGAGAAAGTTCGACAGGTCACGGGTCATCGTTTTTCATCAGAAAACTGATTTTTTGGACTGTAGAAAAATTGATTCAAAATGTCATTTGGATTGTGCCTCGTGTTGAATAAGTACTTTTTAAAGCCTCAATGTGACCAAAATTGCCATTTTTACAGCCTTTTTCTCCTACTCAGAAGCTTCTATTTCGACCAATTTCAGGCATTACAATGACTCTAAACACACTTATCTTAGTTCCAAAAGTGATAATTCACATGCAGTTGTCATTTACAGTCAAAAAATAAAACATTAAAAAATTACCATTTCTGACCATCTGGAGAAAGTTCGACAGGTCACGGGTCATCGTTTTTCATCAGAAAATTGATTTTATGGACTGTAGAAAAATTGATTCAAAATGTCAATTGGATTGGGCCTCGTGTTGAATAACTACTTTTTAAAGCCCCAATGTGACCAAAATTGCCATTTTTACAGCCTTTTTCTCCTACTCAGAAGCTTCTATTTCGACCAATTTCAGGCATTAAAACGACTCTAAACACACTTATTTTAGTTCCAAAAGTGATAATTCACATGCAGTAGTCATTTACAGTCAAAAAATAAAACATTAAAAAATTACCATTTCTGACCATCTGGAGAAAGTTCGACAGGTCACGGGTCATCGTTTTTCATCAGAAAATTGATTTTATGGACTGTAGAAAAATTGATTCAAAATGTCAATTGGATTGGGCCTCGTGTTGAATAACTACTTTTTAAAGCCACAATGTGACCAAAATTGCCATTTTTACAGCCTTTTTCTACTACTCAGAAGCTTCTATTTTGACCAATTTCAGGCATTAAAATGACTCTAAACACACTTATTTTAGTTCCAAAAGTGATAATTCACATGCAGTAGTCATTTACAGTCAAAAAATAAAACATTAAAAAATTACCATTTCTGACCATCTGCAGAAAGTTCGACAGGTCACGGGTCATCGTTTTTCATCAGAAAATAGATTTTTTGGACTGTAGAAAAATTGATTCAAAATGTCAATTGGATTGTGCCTCGTGTTGAATAAGTACTTTTTAAAGCCTCAATGTGACCAAAATTGCCATTTTTACAGCCTTTTTCTCCTACTCAGAAGCTTCTATTTCGACCAATTTCAGGGATTAAAATGACTCTAAACACACTTATTTTAGTTCCAAAAGTGATAATTCACATGCAGTAGTCATTTACAGTCCAAAAATAAAACATTAAAAAATTACAATTTTTGACCATCTTGAGAAAGTTCGACAGGTCACGGGTCATCGTTTTTCATCAGAAAATTGATTTTTTGGACTGTAGAAAAATTCATTCAAAATGTCATTTGGATTGTGCCTCGTGTTGAATAAGTACTTTTTAAAGCCTCAATGTGACTAAAATTGCCATTTTTACAGCCTTTTTCTCCTACTCAGAGGCTTCTATTTCGACCAATTTCAGGCATTAAAATGACTCTAAACACACTTATTTTAGTTCCAAAAGTGATAATTCACATGCAGTAGTTATTTACAGTCAAAAAATAAAACATTAAAAAATTACCATTTCTGACCATCTGGAGAAAGTTCGACAGGTCACGGGTCATCGTTTTTCATCAGAAAATTGATTTTTTGGACTGTAGAAAAATTCATTCAAAATGTCATTTGGATTGTGCCTCATGTTGAATAACTACTTTTTAAAGCCTCAATGTGACCAAAATTGCCATTTTTACAGCCTTTTTCTCCTACTCAGAAGCTTCTATTTCGACCAATTTCAGGCATTACAATGACTCTAAACACACTTATCTTAGTTCCAAAAGTGATAATTCACATGCAGTTGTCATTTACAGTCAAAAAATAAAACATTAAAAAATTACCATTTCTGACCATCTGGAGAAAGTTCGACAGGTCACGGGTCATCGTTTTTCATCAGAAAATTGATTTTATGGACTGTAGAAAAATTGATTCAAAATGTCATTTGGATTGTGCCTCGTGTTGAATAACTACTTTTTAAAGCCTCAATGTGACCAAAATTGCCATTTTTACAGCCTTTTTCTCCTACTCAGAAGCTTCTATTTCGACCAATTTCAGGCATTAAAATTACTCTAAACACACTTATTTTAGTTCCAAAAGTGATAATTCACATGCAGTAGTCATTTACAGTCAAAAAATAAAACATTAAAAAATTACCATTTCTGACCATCTGGAGAAAGTTCAACAGGTCACGGGTCATCGTTTTTCATCAGAAAATTGATTTTTTGGACTGTAGAAAAATTGATTCAAAATGTCATTTGGATTGTGCCTCGTGTTGAATAAGTACTTTTTAAAGCCTCAATGTGACCAAAATTGCCATTTTTACAGCCTTTTTCTCCTACTCAGAAGCTTCTATTTCGACCAATTTCAGGCATTACAATGACTCTAAACACACTTATCTTAGTTCCAAAAGTGATAATTCACATGCAGTTGTCATTTACAGTCAAAAAATAAAACATTAAAAAATTACCATTTCTGACCATCTGGAGAAAGTTCGACAGGTCACGGGTCATCGTTTTTCATCAGAAAATTGATTTTATGGACTGTAGAAAAATTGATTCAAAATGTCAATTGGATTGGGCCTCGTGTTGAATAACTACTTTTTAAAGCCCCAATGTGACTAAAATTGCCATTTTTACAGCCTTTTTCTACTACTCAGAAGCTTCTATTTTGACCAATTTCAGGCATTAAAATGACTCTAAACACACTTATTTTAGTTCCAAAAGTGATAATTCACATGCAGTAGTCATTTACAGTCAAAAAATAAAACATTAAAAAATTAACATTTCTGACCATCTGGAGAAAGTTCGACAGGTCACGGGTCATCGTTTTTCATCAGAAAATAGATTTTTTGGACTGTAGAAAAATTCATTCAAAATGTCATTTGGATTGTGCCTCATGTTGAATAACTACTTTTTAAAGCCTCAATGTGACCAAAATTGCCATTTTTACAGCCTTTTTCTCCTACTCAGAAGCTTCTATTTCGACCAATTTCAGGCATTAAAATGACTCTAAACACACTTATTTTAGTTCCAAAAGTGATAATTCACATGCAGTAGTCATTTACAGTCAAAAAATAAAACATTAAAAAATTACCATTTCTGACCATCTGGAGAAAGTTCGACAGGTCACGGGTCATCGTTTTTCATCAGAAAATTGATTTTATGGACTGTAGAAAAATTGATTCAAAATGTCAATTGGATTGGGCCTCGTGTTGAATAACTACTTTTTAAAGCCACAATGTGACCAAAATTGCCATTTTTACAGCCTTTTTCAACTACTCAGAAGCTTCTATTTCGACCAATTTCAGGCATGAAAATGACTCTAAACACACTTATTTTAGTTCCAACAGTGATAATTCACATGCAGTAGTCATTTACAGTAAAAAAATAAAACATTAAAAAATTAACATTTCTGACCATCTGGGGAAAGTTCAACAGGTCACGGGTCATCGTTTTTCATCAGAAAATTGATTTTTTGGACCGTAGAAAAATTGATTCAAAATGTTATTTGGATTGTGCCTCGTGTTGAATAAGTACTTTTTAAAGCCTCAATGTGACCAAAATTGCCATTTTTACAGCCTTTTTCTCCTACTCAGAAGCTTCTATTTCAACCAATTTCAGGCATTACAATGACTCTAAACACACTTATCTTAGTTCCAAAAGTGATAATTCACATGCAGTTGTCATTTACAGTCAAAAAATAAAACATGAAAAAATTACCATTTCTGACCATCTGGAGAAAGTTCGACAGGTCACGGGTCATCGTTTTTCATCAGAAAATTGATTTTATGGACTGTAGAAAAATTGATTCAAAATGTCATTTGCATTGTGCCTCGTGTTGAATAACTACTTTTTAAAGCCTCAATGTGACCAAAATTGCCATTTTTACAGCCTTTTTCTCCTACTCAGAAGCTTCTATTTCGACCAATTTCAGGCATTAAAATTACTCTAAACACACTTATTTTAGTTCCAAAAGTGATAATTCACATGCAGTAGTCATTTACAGTCAAAAAATAAAACATTAAAAAATTACCATTTCTGACCATCTGGAGAAAGTTCAACAGGTCACGGGTCATCGTTTTTCATCAGAAAATTGATTTTTTGGACTGTAGAAAAATTGATTCAAAATGTCATTTGGATTGTGCCTCGTGTTGAATAAGTACTTTTTAAAGCCTCAATGTGACCAAAATTGCCATTTTTACAGCCTTTTTCTCCTACTCAGAAGCTTCAATTTCGACCAATTTCAGGCATTAAAATGACTCTAAACACACTTATTTTAGTTTCAAAAGTGATAATTCACATGCAGTAGTCATTTACAGTCAAAAAATAAAACATTAAAAAATTACCATTTCTGACCATCTGGAGAAAGTTCGACAGGTCACGGGTCATCGTTTTTCATCAGAAAATAGATTTTTTGGACTGTAGAAAAATTGATTCAAAATGTCAATTGGATTGTGCCTTCTGTTGAATAAGTACTTTTTAAAGCCTCAATGTGACCAAAATTGCCATTTTTACAGCCTTTTTCTCCTACTCAGAAGCTTCTATTTCGACCAATTTCAGGCATTACAATGACTCTAAACACACTTATCTTAGTTCCAAAAGTGATAATTCACATACAGTTGTCATTTACAGTCAAAAAATAAAACATTAAAAAATTACCATTTCTGACCATCTGGAGAAAGTTCGACAGGTCACGGGTCATCGTTTTTCATCAGAAAACTGATTTTTTGGACTGTAGAAAAATTGATTCAAAATGTCATTTGGATTGTGCCTCGTGTTGAATAAGTACTTTTTAAAGCCTCAATGTGACCAAAATTGCCATTTTTACAGCCTTTTTCTCCTACTCAGAAGCTTCTATTTCGACCAATTTCAGGCATTACAATGACTCTAAACACACTTATCTTAGTTCCAAAAGTGATAATTCACATGCAGTTGTCATTTACAGTCAAAAAATAAAACATTAAAAAATTACCATTTCTGACCATCTGGAGAAAGTTCGACAGGTCACGGGTCATCGTTTTTCATCAGAAAATTGATTTTATGGACTGTAGAAAAATTGATTCAAAATGTCAATTGGATTGGGCCTCGTGTTGAATAACTACTTTTTAAAGCCCCAATGTGACCAAAATTGCCATTTTTACAGCCTTTTTCTCCTACTCAGAAGCTTCTATTTCGACCAATTTCAGGCATTAAAACGACTCTAAACACACTTATTTTAGTTCCAAAAGTGATAATTCACATGCAGTAGTCATTTACAGTCAAAAAATAAAACATTAAAAAATTACCATTTCTGACCATCTGGAGAAAGTTCGACAGGTCACGGGTCATCGTTTTTCATCAGAAAATTGATTTTATGGACTGTAGAAAAATTGATTCAAAATGTCAATTGGATTGGGCCTCGTGTTGAATAACTACTTTTTAAAGCCACAATGTGACCAAAATTGCCATTTTTACAGCCTTTTTCTACTACTCAGAAGCTTCTATTTTGACCAATTTCAGGCATTAAAATGACTCTAAACACACTTATTTTAGTTCCAAAAGTGATAATTCACATGCAGTAGTCATTTACAGTCAAAAAATAAAACATTAAAAAATTACCATTTCTGACCATCTGCAGAAAGTTCGACAGGTCACGGGTCATCGTTTTTCATCAGAAAATAGATTTTTTGGACTGTAGAAAAATTGATTCAAAATGTCAATTGGATTGTGCCTCGTGTTGAATAAGTACTTTTTAAAGCCTCAATGTGACCAAAATTGCCATTTTTACAGCCTTTTTCTCCTACTCAGAAGCTTCTATTTCGACCAATTTCAGGGATTAAAATGACTCTAAACACACTTATTTTAGTTCCAAAAGTGATAATTCACATGCAGTAGTCATTTACAGTCCAAAAATAAAACATTAAAAAATTACAATTTTTGACCATCTTGAGAAAGTTCGACAGGTCACGGGTCATCGTTTTTCATCAGAAAATTGATTTTTTGGACTGTAGAAAAATTCATTCAAAATGTCATTTGGATTGTGCCTCGTGTTGAATAAGTACTTTTTAAAGCCTCAATGTGACTAAAATTGCCATTTTTACAGCCTTTTTCTCCTACTCAGAGGCTTCTATTTCGACCAATTTCAGGCATTAAAATGACTCTAAACACACTTATTTTAGTTCCAAAAGTGATAATTCACATGCAGTAGTTATTTACAGTCAAAAAATAAAACATTAAAAAATTACCATTTCTGACCATCTGGAGAAAGTTCGACAGGTCACGGGTCATCGTTTTTCATCAGAAAATTGATTTTTTGGACTGTAGAAAAATTCATTCAAAATGTCATTTGGATTGTGCCTCATGTTGAATAACTACTTTTTAAAGCCTCAATGTGACCAAAATTGCCATTTTTACAGCCTTTTTCTCCTACTCAGAAGCTTCTATTTCGACCAATTTCAGGCATTAAAATGACTCTAAACACACTTATTTTAGTTCCAAAAGTGATAATTCACATGCAGTAGTCATTTACAGTCAAAAAATAAAACATTAAAAAATTACCATTTCTGACCATCTGGAGAAAGTTCGACAGGTCACGGGTCATCGTTTTTCATCAGAAAATTGATTTTATGGACTGTAGAAAAATTGATTCAAAACGTCAATTGGATTGGGCCTCGTGTTGAATAACTACTTTTTAAAGCCACAATGTGACCAAAATTGCCATTTTTACAGCCTTTTTCAACTACTCAGAAGCTTCTATTTCGACCAATTTCAGGCATGAAAATGACTCTAAACACACTTATTTTAGTTCCAACAGTGATAATTCACATGCAGTAGTCATTTACAGTCAAAAAATAAAACATTAAAAAATTAACATTTCTGACCATCTGGGGAAAGTTCAACAGGTCACGGGTCATCGTTTTTCATCAGAAAATTGATTTTTTGGACCGTAGAAAAATTGATTCAAAATGTTATTTGGATTGTGCCTCGTGTTGAATAAGTACTTTTTAAAGCCTCAATGTGACCAAAATTGCCATTTTTACAGCCTTTTTCTCCTACTCAGAAGCTTCTATTTCAACCAATTTCAGGCATTACAATGACTCTAAACACACTTATCTTAGTTCCAAAAGTGATAATTCACATGCAGTTGTCATTTACAGTCAAAAAATAAAACATGAAAAAATTACCATTTCTGACCATTTGAGAAAGTTCGACAGGTCACGGGTCATCGTTTTTCATCAGAAAATTGATTTTATGGACTGTAGAAAAATTGATTCAAAATGTCATTTGCATTGTGCCTCGTGTTGAATAACTACTTTTTAAAGCCTCAATGTGACCAAAATTGCCATTTTTACAGCCTTTTTCTCCTACTCAGAAGCTTCTATTTCGACCAATTTCAGGCATTAAAATTACTCTAAACACACTTATTTTAGTTCCAAAAGTGATAATTCACATGCAGTAGTCATTTACAGTCAAAAAATAAAACATTAAAAAATTACCATTTCTGACCATCTGGAGAAAGTTCAACAGGTCACGGGTCATCGTTTTTCATCAGAAAATTGATTTTTTGGACTGTAGAAAAATTGATTCAAAATGTCATTTGGATTGTGCCTCGTGTTGAATAAGTACTTTTTAAAGCCTCAATGTGACCAAAATTGCCATTTTTACAGCCTTTTTCTCCTACTCAGAAGCTTCAATTTCGACCAATTTCAGGCATTAAAATGACTCTAAACACACTTATTTTAGTTCCAAAAGTGATAATTCACATGTAGTAGTCATTTACAGTCAAAAAATAAAACATTAAAAAATTACCATTTCTGACCATCTGGAGAAAGTTCGACAGGTCACGGGTCATCGTTTTTCATCAGAAAATAGATTTTTTGGACTGTAGAAAAATTGATTCAAAATGTCAATTGGATTGTGCCTTCTGTTGAATAAGTACTTTTTAAAGCCTCAATGTGACCAAAATTGCCATTTTTACAGCCTTTTTCTCCTACTCAGAAGCTTCTATTTCGACCAATTTCAGGCATTACAATGACTCTAAACACACTTATCTTAGTTCCAAAAGTGATAATTCACATACAGTTGTCATTTACAGTCAAAAAATAAAACATTAAAAAATTACCATTTCTGACCATCTGGAGAAAGTTCGACAGGTCACGGGTCATCGTTTTTCATCAGAAAATTGATTTTATGGACTGTAGAAAAATTGATTCAAAATGTCAATTGGATTGGGCCTCGTGTTGAATAACTACTTTTTAAAGCCCCAATGTGACCAAAATTGCCATTTTTACAGCCTTTTTCTCCTACTCAGAAACTTCTATTTCGACCAATTTCAGGCATTAAAACGACTCTAAACACACTTATTTTAGTTCCAAAAGTGATAATTCACATGCAGTAGTCATTTACAGTCAAAAAATAAAACATTAAAAAATTACCATTTCTGACCATCTGGAGAAAGTTCGACAGGTCACGGGTCATCGTTTTTCATCAGAAAATTGATTTTATGGACTGTAGAAAAATTGATTCAAAATGTCAATTGGATTGGGCCTCGTGTTGAATAACTACTTTTTAAAGCCACAATGTGACCAAAATTGCCATTTTTACAGCCTTTTTCTACTACTCAGAAGCTTCTATTTTGACCAATTTCAGGCATTAAAATGACTCTAAACACACTTATTTTAGTTCCAAAAGTGATAATTCACATGCAGTAGTCATTTACAGTCAAAAAATAAAACATTAAAAAATTACCATTTCTGACCATCTGCAGAAAGTTCGACAGGTCACGGGTCATCGTTTTTCATCAGAAAATAGATTTTTTGGACTGTAGAAAAATTGATTCAAAATGTCAATTGGATTGTGCCTCGTGTTGAATAAGTACTTTTTAAAGCCTCAATGTGACCAAAATTGCCATTTTTACAGCCTTTTTCTCCTACTCAGAAGCTTCTATTTCGACCAATTTCAGGGATTAAAATGACTCTAAACACACTTATTTTAGTTCCAAAAGTGATAATACACATGCAGTAGTCATTTACAGTCCAAAAATAAAACATTAAAAAATTACAATTTTTGACCATCTTGAGAAAGTTCGACAGGTCACGGGTCATCGTTTTTCATCAGAAAATTGATTTTTTGGACTGTAGAAAAATTCATTCAAAATGTCATTTGGATTGTGCCTCGTGTTGAATAAGTACTTTTTAAAGCCTCAATGTGACTAAAATTGCCATTTTTACAGCCTTTTTCTCCTACTCAGAGGCTTCTATTTCGACCAATTTCAGGCATTAAAATGACTCTAAACACACTTATTTTAGTTCCAAAAGTGATAATTCACATGCAGTAGTCATTTACAGTCAAAAAATAAAACATTAAAAAATTAACATTTCTGACCATCTGGAGAAAGTTCGACAGGTCACGGGTCATCGTTTTTCATCAGAAAATTGATTTTTTGGACTGTAGAAAAATTCATTCAAAATGTCATTTCGATTGTGCCTCATGTTGAATAACTACTTTTTAAAGCCTCAATGTGACCAAAATTGCCATTTTTACAGCCTTTTTCTCCTACTCAGAAGCTTCTATTTCGACCAATTTCAGGCATTAAAATGACTCTAAACACACTTATTTTAGTTCCAAAAGTGATAATTCACATGCAGTAGTCATTTACAGTCAAAAAATAAAACATTAAAAAATTACCATTTCTGACCATCTGGAGAAAGTTTGACAGGTCACGGGTCATCGTTTTTCATCAGAAAATAGATTTTTTGGACTGTAGAAAAATTGATTCAAAATGTCAATTGGATTGTGCCTCGTGTTGAATAAGTACTTTTTAAAGCCTCAATGTGACCAAAATTGCCATTTTTACAGCCTTTTTCTCCTACTCAGAAGCTTCTATTTCGACCAATTTCAGGGATTAAAATGACTCTAAACACACTTATTTTAGTTCCAAAAGTGAAAATACACATGCAGTAGTCATTTACAGTCCAAAAATAAAACATTAAAAAATTACAATTTTTGACCATCTTGAGAAAGTTCGACAGGTCACGGGTCATCGTTTTTCATCAGAAAATTGATTTTTTGGACTGTAGAAAAATTCATTCAAAATGTCATTTGGATTGTGCCTCGTGTTGAATAAGTACTTTTTAAAGCCTCAATGTGACTAAAATTGCCATTTTTACAGCCTTTTTCTCCTACTCAGAGGCTTCTATTTCGACCAATTTCAGGCATTAAAATGACTCTAAACACACTTATTTTAGTTCCAAAAGTGATAATTCACATGCAGTAGTCATTTACAGTCAAAAAATAAAACATTAAAAAATTAACATTTCTGACCATCTGGAGAAAGTTCGACAGGTCACACGGGTCATCGTTTTTCATCAGAAAATTGATTTTTTGGACTGTAGAAAAATTCATTCAAAATGTCATTTCGATTGTGCCTCATGTTGAATAACTACTTTTTAAAGCCTCAATGTGACCAAAATTGCCATTTTTACAGCCTTTTTCTCCTACTCAGAAGCTTCTATTTCGACCAATTTCAGGCATTAAAATGACTCTAAACACACTTATTTTAGTTCCAAAAGTGATAATTCACATGCAGTAGTCATTTACAGTCAAAAAATAAAACATTAAAAAATTACCATTTCTGACCATCTGGAGAAAGTTCGACAGGTCACGGGTCATCGTTTTTCATCAGAAAATTGATTTTATGGACTGTAGAAAAATTGATTCAAAATGTCAATTGGATTGGGCCTCGTGTTGAATAACTACTTTTTAAAGCCACAATGTGACCAAAATTGCCATTTTTACAGCCTTTTTCAACTACTCAGAAGCTTCTATTTCGACCAATTTCAGGCATGAAAATGACTCTAAACACACTTATTTTAGTTCCAACAGTGATAATTCACATGCAGTAGTCATTTACAGTCAAAAAATAAAACATTAAAAAATTAACATTTCTGACCATCTGGGGAAAGTTCAACAGGTCACGGGTCATCGTTTTTCATCAGAAAATTGATTTTTTGGACCGTAGAAAAATTGATTCAAAATGTTATTTGGATTGTGCCTCGTGTTGAATAAGTACTTTTTAAAGCCTCAATGTGACCAAAATTGCCATTTTTACAGCCTTTTTCTCCTACTCAGAAGCTTCTATTTCAACCAATTTCAGGCATTACAATGACTCTAAACACACTTATCTTAGTTCCAAAAGTGATAATTCACATGCAGTTGTCATTTACAGTCAAAAAATAAAACATGAAAAAATTACCATTTCTGACCATTTGAGAAAGTTCGACAGGTCACGGGTCATCGTTTTTCATCAGAAAATTGATTTTATGGACTGTAGAAAAATTGATTCAAAATGTCATTTGCATTGTGCCTCGTGTTGAATAACTACTTTTTAAAGCCTCAATGTGACCAAAATTGCCATTTTTACAGCCTTTTTCTCCTACTCAGAAGCTTCTATTTCGACCAATTTCAGGCATTAAAATTACTCTAAACACACTTATTTTAGTTCCAAAAGTGATAATTCACATGCAGTAGTCATTTACAGTCAAAAAATAAAACATTAAAAAATTACCATTTCTGACCATCTGGAGAAAGTTCAACAGGTCACGGGTCATCGTTTTTCATCAGAAAATTGATTTTTTGGACTGTAGAAAAATTGATTCAAAATGTCATTTGGATTGTGCCTCGTGTTGAATAAGTACTTTTTAAAGCCTCAATGTGACCAAAATTGCCATTTTTACAGCCTTTTTCTCCTACTCAGAAGCTTCAATTTCGACCAATTTCAGGCATTAAAATGACTCTAAACACACTTATTTTAGTTCCAAAAGTGATAATTCACATGCAGTAGTCATTTACAGTCAAAAAATAAAACATTAAAAAATTACCATTTCTGACCATCTGGAGAAAGTTCGACAGGTCACGGGTCATCGTTTTTCATCAGAAAATAGATTTTTTGGACTGTAGAAAAATTGATTCAAAATGTCAATTGGATTGTGCCTTCTGTTGAATAAGTACTTTTTAAAGCCTCAATGTGACCAAAATTGCCATTTTTACAGCCTTTTTCTCCTACTCAGAAGCTTCTATTTCGACCAATTTCAGGCATTACAATGACTCTAAACACACTTATCTTAGTTCCAAAAGTGATAATTCACATACAGTTGTCATTTACAGTCAAAAAATAAAACATTAAAAAATTACCATTTCTGACCATCTGGAGAAAGTTCGACAGGTCACGGGTCATCGTTTTTCATCAGAAAATTGATTTTTTGGACTGTAGAAAAATTGATTCAAAATGTCAATTGGATTGGGCCTCGTGTTGAATAACTACTTTTTAAAGCCCCAATGTGACCAAAATTGCCATTTTTACAGCCTTTTTCTCCTACTCAGAAGCTTCTATGTCGACCAATTTCAGGGATTAAAATGACTCTAAACACACTTATTTTAGTTCCAAAAGTGATAATTCACATGCAGTAGTCATTTACAGTCAAAAAATAAAACATTAAAAAATTACCATTTCTGACCATCTGGAGAAAGTTCGACAGGTCACGGGTCATCGTTTTTCATCAGAAAATAGATTTTTTGGACTGTAGAAAAATTGATTCAAAATGTCAATTGGATTGTGCCTCGTGTTGAATAAGTACTTTTTAAAGCCTCAATGTGACCAAAATTGCCATTTTTACAGCCTTTTTCTCCTACTCAGAAGCTTCTATTTTGACCAATTTCAGGCATTAAAATGACTCTAAACACACTTATTTTAGTTCCAAAAGTGATAATTCACATGCAGTAGTCATTTACAGTCAAAAAGTAAAACATTAAAAAATTACCATTTCTCACCATCTGGAGAAAGTTCAACAGGTCACGGGTCATCGTTTTTCATCAGAAAATTGATTTTTTGGACTGTAGAAAAATTGATTCAAAATGTCATTTGGATTGTGCCTCGTGTTGAATAAGTACTTTTTAAAGCCTCAATGTGACCAAAATTGCCATTTTTACAGCCTTTTTCTCCTACTCAGAAGCTTCTATTTCGACCAATTTCAGGTATTAAAATGACTCTAAACACACTTATTTTAGTTCCAAAAGTGATAATTCACATGCAGTAGTCATTTACAGTCAAAAAATAATACATTAAAAAATTACCATTTCTGACCATCTGGAGAAAGTTCGACAGGTCACGGGTCATCGTTTTTCATCAGAAAATAGATTTTTTGGACTGTAGAAAAATTGATTCAAAATGTCAATTGGATTGTGCCTCGTGTTGAATAAGTACTTTTTAAAGCCTCAATGTGACCAAAATTGCCATTTTTACAGCCTTTTTCTCCTACTCAGAAGCTTCTATTTCAACCAATTTCAGGCATTACAATGACTCTAAACACACTTATCTTAGTTCCAAAAGTGATAATTCACATGCAGTTGTCATTTACAGTCAAAAAATAAAACATTAAAAAATTACCATTTCTGACCATCTGGAGAAAGTTCGACAGGTCACGGGTCATCGTTTTTCATCAGAAAATTGATTTTTTGGACTGTAGAAAAATTGATTCAAAATGTCAATCGGATTGGGCCTCGTGTTGAATAACTACTTTTTAAAGCCCCAATGTGACCAAAATTGCCATTTTTACAGCCTTTTTCTCCTACTCAGAAGCTTCTATTTCGACCAATTTCAGGCATTAAAATGACTCTAAACACACTTATTTTAGTTCCAAAAGTGATAATTCACATGCAGTAGTCATTTACAGTCAAAAAATAAAACATTAAAAAATTAACATTTCTGACCATCTGGAGAAAGTTCGACAGGTCACGGGTCATCGTTTTTCATCAGAAAATTGATTTTTTGGACTGTAGAAAAATTCATTCAAAATGTCATTTGGATTGTGCCTCATGTTGAATAACTACTTTTTAAAGCCTCAATGTGACCAAAATTGCCATTTTTACAGCCTTTTTCTCCTACTCAGAAGCTTCTATTTCGACCAATTTCAGGCATTAAAATGACTCTAAACACACTTATTTTAGTTCCAAAAGTGATAATTCACATGCAGTAGTCATTTACAGTCAAAAAATAAAACATTAAAAAATTACCATTTCTGACCATCTGGAGAAAGTTCGACAGGTCACGGGTCATCGTTTTTCATCAGAAAATTGATTTTATGGACTGTAGAAAAATTGATTCAAAATGTCAATTGGATTGGGCCTCGTGTTGAATAACTACTTTTTAAAGCCACAATGTGACCAAAATTGCCATTTTTACAGCCTTTTTCAACTACTCAGAAGCTTCTATTTCGACCAATTTCAGGCATGAAAATGACTCTAAACACACTTATTTTAGTTCCAACAGTGATAATTCACATGCAGTAGTCATTTACAGTCAAAAAATAAAACATTAAAAAATTAACATTTCTGACCATCTGGGGAAAGTTCAACAGGTCACGGGTCATCGTTTTTCATCAGAAAATTGATTTTTTGGACCGTAGAAAAATTGATTCAAAATGTTATTTGGATTGTGCCTCGTGTTGAATAAGTACTTTTTAAAGCCTCAATGTGACCAAAATTGCCATTTTTACAGCCTTTTTCTCCTACTCAGAAGCTTCTATTTCAACCAATTTCAGGCATTACAATGACTCTAAACACACTTATCTTAGTTCCAAAAGTGATAATTCACATGCAGTTGTCATTTACAGTCAAAAAATAAAACATGAAAAAATTACCATTTCTGACCATTTGAGAAAGTTCGACAGGTCACGGGTCATCGTTTTTCATCAGAAAATTGATTTTATGGACTGTAGAAAAATTGATTCAAAATGTCATTTGCATTGTGCCTCGTGTTGAATAACTACTTTTTAAAGCCTCAATGTGACCAAAATTGCCATTTTTACAGCCTTTTTCTCCTACTCAGAAGCTTCTATTTCGACCAATTTCAGGCATTAAAATTACTCTAAACACACTTATTTTAGTTCCAAAAGTGATAATTCACATGCAGTAGTCATTTACAGTCAAAAAATAAAACATTAAAAAATTACCATTTCTGACCATCTGGAGAAAGTTCAACAGGTCACGGGTCATCGTTTTTCATCAGAAAATTGATTTTTTGGACTGTAGAAAAATTGATTCAAAATGTCATTTGGATTGTGCCTCGTGTTGAATAAGTACTTTTTAAAGCCTCAATGTGACCAAAATTGCCATTTTTACAGCCTTTTTCTCCTACTCAGAAGCTTCAATTTCGACCAATTTCAGGCATTAAAATGACTCTAAACACACTTATTTTAGTTCCAAAGGTGATAATTCACATGCAGTTGTCATTTACAGTCAAAAAATAAAACATAAAAAAATTACCATTTCTGACCATCTGGAGAAAGTTCGACAGGTCACGGGTCATCGTTTTTCATCAGAAAATAGATTTTTTGGACTGTAGAAAAATTGATTCAAAATGTCAATTGGATTGTGCCTTCTGTTGAATAAGTACTTTTTAAAGCCTCAATGTGACCAAAATTGCCATTTTTACAGCCTTTTTCTCCTACTCAGAAGCTTCTATTTCGACCAATTTCAGGCATTACAATGACTCTAAACACACTTATCTTAGTTCCAAAAGTGATAATTCACATACAGTTGTCATTTACAGTCAAAAAATAAAACATTAAAAAATTACCATTTCTGACCATCTGCAGAAAGTTCGACAGGTCACGGGTCATCGTTTTTCATCAGAAAATAGATTTTTTGGACTGTAGAAAAATTGATTCAAAATGTCAATTGGATTGGGCCTCGTGTTGAATAAGTACTTTTTAAAGCATCAATGTGACCAAAATTGCCATTTTTACAGCCTTTTTTCTCCTACTCAGAAGCTTCTATTTCGACCAATTTCAGGCATTAAAACGACTCTAAACACACTTATTTTAGTTCCAAAAGTGATAATTCACATGCAGTAGTCATTTACAGTCAAAAAGTAAAACATTAAAAAATTACCATTTCTCACCATCTGGAGAAAGTTCAACAGGTCACGGGTCATCGTTTTTCATCAGAAAATTGATTTTTTGGACTGTAGAAAAATTGATTCAAAATGTCATTTGGATTGTGCCTCGTGTTGAATAAGTACTTTTTAAAGCCTCAATGTGACCAAAATTGCCATTTTTACAGCCTTTTTCTCCTACTCAGAAGCTTCTATTTCGACCAATTTCAGGCATTAAAATGACTCTAAACACACTTATTTTAGTTCCAAAAGTGATAATTCACATGCAGTAGTCATTTACAGTCAAAAAATAAAACATTAAAAAATTACCATTTCTGACCATCTGGAGAAAGTTCGACAGGTCACGGGTCATCGCTTTTCATCAGAAAATTGATTTTATGGACTGTAGAAAAATTGATTCAAAATGTCAATTGGATTGTGCCTCGTGTTGAATAAGTACTTTTTAAAGCCTCAATGTGACCAAAATTGCCATTTTTACAGCCTTTTTCTCCTACTCAGAAGCTTCTATTTCGACCAATTTCAGGCATTACAATGACTCTAAACACACTTATCTTAGTTCCAAAAGTGATAATTCACATGCAGTTGTCATTTACAGTCAAAAAATAAAACATTAAAAAATTACCATTTCTGACCATCTGGAGAAAGTTCGACAGGTCACGGGTCATCGTTTTTCATCAGAAAATTGATTTTATGGACTGTAGAAAAATTGATTCAAAATGTCAATTGGATTGGGCCTCGTGTTGAATAACTACTTTTTAAAGCCCCAATGTGACCAAAATTGCTATTTTTACAGCCTTTTTCTCCTACTCAGAAGCTTCTATTTCGACCAATTTCAGGCATTAAAACGACTCTAAACACACTTATTTTAGTTCCAAAAGTGATAATTCACATGCAGTAGTCATTTACAGTCAAAAAATAAAACATTAAAAAATTACCATTTCTGACCATCTGGAGAAAGTTCGACAGGTCACGGGTCATCGTTTTTCATCAGAAAATTGATTTTATGGACTGTAGAAAAATTGATTCAAAATGTCAATTGGATTGGGCCTCGTGTTGAATAACTACTTTTTAAAGCCACAATGTGACCAAAATTGCCATTTTTACAGCCTTTTTCTACTACTCAGAAGCTTCTATTTTGACCAATTTCAGGCATTAAAATGACTCTAAACACACTTATTTTAGTTCCAAAAGTGATAATTCACATGCAGTAGTCATTTACAGTCAAAAAATAAAACATTAAAAAATTACCATTTCTGACCATCTGCAGAAAGTTCGACAGGTCACGGGTCATCGTTTTTCATCAGAAAATAGATTTTTTGGACTGTAGAAAAATTGATTCAAAATGTCAATTGGATTGTGCCTCGTGTTGAATAAGTACTTTTTAAAGCCTCAATGTGACCAAAATTGCCATTTTTACAGCCTTTTTCTCCTACTCAGAAGCTTCTATTTCGACCAATTTCAGGCATTAAAATGACTCTAAACACACTTATTTTAGTTCCAAAAGTGATAATTCACATGCAGTAGTCATTTACAGTCAAAAAATAAAACATTAAAAAATTAACATTTCTGACCATCTGGAGAAAGTTCGACAGGTCACGGGTCATCGTTTTTCATCAGAAAATTGATTTTTTGGACTGTAGAAAAATTCATTCACAATGTCATTTGGATTGTGCCTCATGTTGAATAACTACTTTTTAAAGCCTCAATGTGACCAAAATTGCCATTTTTACAGCCTTTTTCTCCTACTCAGAAGCTTCTATTTCGACCAATTTCAGGCATTAAAATGACTCTAAACACACTTATTTTAGTTCCAAAAGAGATAACTCACATGCAGTAGTCATTTACAGTCAAAAAATAAAACATTAAAAAATTACCATTTCTGACCATCTGGAGAAAGTTCGACAGGTCACGGGTCATCGTTTTTCATCAGAAAATTGATTTTTTGGACTGTAGAAAAATTGATTCAAAATGTCAATTGGATTGGGCCTCGTGTTGAATAACTACTTTTTAAAGCCCCAATGTGACCAAAATTGCCATTTTTACAGCCTTTTTCTCCTACTCAGAAGCTTCTATTTCGACCAATTTCAGGCATTAAAATGACTCTAAACACACGTATTTTAGTTCCAAAAGTGATAATTCACATGCAGTAGTCATTTACAGTCAAAAAATAAAACAATAAAAAATTACCATTTCTGACCATCAGGAGAAAGTTCGACAGGTCACGGGTCATCGTTTTTCATCAGAAAATTGATTTATTGGACTGTAGAAAAATTCATTCAAAATGTCAATTGGATTGGGCCTCGTGTTGAATAACTACTTTTTAAAGCCCCAATGTGACCAAAATTGCCATTTTTACAGCCTTTTTCTCCTACTCAGAAGCTTCTATTTCAACCAATTTCAGGCATTAAAATGACTCTAAACACACTTATTTTAGTTCCAAAAGTGATAATTCACATGCAGTAGTCATTTACAGTCAAAAAATAAAACATTAAAAAATTACCATTTCTGACCATCTGGAGAAAGTTCGACAGGTCACGGGTCATCATTTTTCATCAGAAAATTGATTTTTTGGACTGTAGAAAAATTGATTCAAAATGTCAATTGGATTGGGCCTCGTGTTGAATAACTACTTTTTAAAACCCCAATGTGACCAAAATTGCCATTTTACAGCCTTTTTCTCCTACTCAGAAGCTTCTATTTCGACCAATTTCAGGCATTAAAATGACTCTAAACACACTTATTTTAGTTCCAACAGTGATAATTCACATGCAGTAGTCATTTACATTTAAAAAATAAAACATTAAAAAATTACCATTTCTGACCATCTGGAGAAAGTTCGACAGGTCACGGGTCATCGTTTTTCATCAGAAAATTGATTTTTTGGACTGTAGAAAAATTGATTCAAAATGTCAATTGGATTGGGCCTCGTGTTGAATAACTACTTTTTAAAGCCCCAATGTGACCAAAATTGCCATTTTTACAGCCTTTTTCTCCTACTCAGAAGCTTCTATTTCGACCAATTTCAGGCATTAAAATGACTCTAAACAAACGTATTTTAGTTCCAAAAGTGATAATTCACATGCAGTAGTCATTTACAGTCCAAAAATAAAACATTAAAAAATTACCATTTCTGACCATCTGGAGAAAGTTTGACAGGTCACGGGTCATCGTTTTTCATCAGAAAATAGATTTTTTGGACCGTAGAAAAATTCATTCAAAATGTCATTTGGATTGTGCCTCATGTTGAATAACTACTTTTTAAAGCCTCAATGTGACCAAAATTGCCATTTTTACAGCCTTTTTCTCCTACTCAGAAGCCTCTATTTCGACCAATTTCAGGCATTAAAATGACTCTAAACACACTTATTTTAGTTCCAACAGTGATAATTCACATGCAGTAGTCATTTACATTAAAAAAATAAAACATTAAAAAAATTAACATTTCTGACCATCTGGAGAAAGTTTGACAGGTCAAGGGTCATCGTTTTTCATCAGAAAATTGATTTTTTGGACTGTAGAAAAATTCATTCAAAATGCCATTTGGATTGTGCCTCGTGTTGAATAAGTACTTTTTAATGCCTCAATGTGACCAAAATTGCCATTTTTACAGCCTTTTTCTCCTACTCAGAAGCTTCTATCCCGACCAATTTCAGGCATTAAAATGACTCTAAACACACTTATTTTAGTTCCAAAAGGGATAATTCACATGCAGTAGTCATTTACAGTCAAAAAAATAAAACATTAAAAAATTACCATTTCTGACCATCTGGAGAAAGTTCGACAGGTCACGGGTCATCGTTTTTCATCAGAAAATTGATTTTTTGGACTGTAGAAAAATGTATTCGAAATTTCATTTGGATTGGGCCTCGTGTTGAATAACTACTTTTTAAAGCCCCAATGTGACCAAAATTGCCATTTTTACAGCCTTTTTCTCCTACTCAGAAGCTTCTATTTCGACCAATTTCAGTCATTAAAATGACTCTAAACACACTTATTTTAGTTCCAAAAGTGATAATTCACATGCAGTAGTCATTTACAGTCCAAAAATAAAACATTAAAAAATTACCATTTCTGACCATCTGCAGAAAGTTCGACAGGTCACGGGTCATCGTTTTTCATCAGAAAATAGATTTTTTGGACTGTAGAAAAATTGATTCGAAATTTCAATTGGATTGGGCCTCGTGTTGAATAACTGCTTTTTAAAGCCCCAATGTGACCAAAATTGCCATTTTTACAGCCTTTTTCTCCTACTCAGAAGCTTCTATTTCGACCAATTTCAGTCATTAAAATGACTCTAAACACACTTATTTTAGTTCCAAAAGTGATAATTCACATGCAGTAGTCATTTACAGTCCAAAAATAAAACATTAAAAAATTACCATTTCTGACCATCTGGAGAAAGTTTGACAGGTCACAGGTCATCGTTTTTCATCAGAAAATTGATTTTTTGGACTGTAGATAAATTCATTCAAAATGTCATTTGGATTGTGCCTCATGTTGAATGACTACTTTTTAAAGCCTCAATGTGACCAAAATTGCCATTTTTACAGCCTTTTTCTCCTACTCAGAAGCTTCTATTTCGACCAATTTCAGGCATTAAAATGACTCTAAACACACTTATTTTAGTTCCAAAAGAGATAACTCACATGCAGTAGTCATTTACAGTCAAAAAATAAAACATTAAAAAATTACCATTTCTGACCATCTGGAGAAAGTTCGACAGGTCACGGGTCATCGTTTTTCATCAGAAAATTGATTTTTTGGACTGTAGAAAAATTGATTCAAAATGTCAATTGGATTGGGCCTCGTGTTGAATAACTACTTTTTAAAGCCCCAATGTGACCAAAATTGCCATTTTTACAGCCTTTTTCTCCTACTCAGAAGCTTCTATTTCGACCAATTTCAGGCATTAAAATGACTCTAAACACACGTATTTTAGTTCCAAAAGTGATAATTCACATGCAGTAGTCATTTACAGTCAAAAAATAAAACAATAAAAAATTACCATTTCTGACCATCAGGAGAAAGTTCGACAGGTCACGGGTCATCGTTTTTCATCAGAAAATTGATTTATTGGACTGTAGAAAAATTCATTCAAAATGTCAATTGGATTGGGCCTCGTGTTGAATAACTACTTTTTAAAGCCCCAATGTGACCAAAATTGCCATTTTTACAGCCTTTTTCTCCTACTCAGAAGCTTCTATTTCAACCAATTTCAGGCATTAAAATGACTCTAAACACACTTATTTTAGTTCCAAAAGTGATAATTCACATGCAGTAGTCATTTACAGTCAAAAAATAAAACATTAAAAAATTACCATTTCTGACCATCTGGAGAAAGTTCGACAGGTCACGGGTCATCATTTTTCATCAGAAAATTGATTTTTTGGACTGTAGAAAAATTGATTCAAAATGTCAATTGGATTGGGCCTCGTGTTGAATAACTACTTTTTAAAACCCCAATGTGACCAAAATTGCCATTTTACAGCCTTTTTCTCCTACTCAGAAGCTTCTATTTCGACCAATTTCAGGCATTAAAATGACTCTAAACACACTTATTTTAGTTCCAACAGTGATAATTCACATGCAGTAGTCATTTACATTTAAAAAATAAAACATTAAAAAATTACCATTACTGACCATCTGGAGAAAGTTCGACAGGTCACGGGTCATCGTTTTTCATCAGAAAATTGATTTTTTGGACTGTAGAAAAATTGATTCAAAATGTCAATTGGATTGGGCCTCGTGTTGAATAACTACTTTTTAAAGCCCCAATGTGACCAAAATTGCCATTTTTACAGCCTTTTTCTCCTACTCAGAAGCTTCTATTTCGACCAATTTCAGGCATTAAACTGACTCTAAACAAACGTATTTTAGTTCCAAAAGTGATAATTCACATGCAGTAGTCATTTACAGTCCAAAAATAAAACATTAAAAAATTACCATTTCTGACCATCTGGAGAAAGTTTGACAGGTCACGGGTCATCGTTTTTCATCAGAAAATAGATTTTTTGGACCATAGAAAAATTCATTCAAAATGTCATTTGGATTGTGCCTCGTGTTGAAAAAGTACTTTTTAAAGCCTCAATGTGACCAAAATTGCCATTTTTACAGCCTTTTTCTCCTACTCAGAAGCTTCTATTTCGACCAATTTCAGGCATTAAAATGACTCTAAACACACTTATTTTAGTTCCAAAAGTGATAATTCACATGCAGTAGTCATTTACAGTCCAAAAATAAAACATTAAAAAATTACAATTTCTGACCATCTGGAGAAAGTTTGACAGGTCAAGGGTCATCGTTTTTCATCAGAAAATAGATTTTTTGGACCGTAGAAAAATTCATTCAAAATGTCATTTGGATTGTGCCTCCTGTTGAATAACTACTTTTTAAAGCCTCAATGTGACCAAAATTGCCATTTTTACAGCCTTTTTCTCCTACTCAGAAGCCTCTATTTCGACCAATTTCAGGCATTAAAATGACTCTAAACACACTTATTTTAGTTCCAACAGTGATAATTCACATGCAGTAGTCATTTACATTTAAAAAATAAAACATTCAAAAAATTAACATTTCTGACCATCTGGAGAAAGTTTGACAGGTCAAGGGTCATCGTTTTTCATCAGAAAATTGATTTTTTGGACTGTAGAAAAATTCATTCAAAATGCCATTTGGATTGTGCCTCGTGTTGAATAAGTACTTTTTAATGCCTCAATGTGACCAAAATTGCCATTTTTACAACCTTTTTCTCCTACTCAGAAGCTTCTATCCCGACCAATTTCAGGCATTAAAATGACTCTAAACACACTTATTTTAGTTCCAAAAGGGATAATTCACATGCAGTAGTCATTTACAGTCAAAAAAATAAAACATTAAAAAATTACCATTTCTGACCATCTGGAGAAAGTTCGACAGGTCACGGGTCATCGTTTTTCATCAGAAAATTGATTTTTTGGACTGTAGAAAAATGTATTCGAAATTTCAATTGGATTGGGCCTCGTGTTGAATAACTACTTTTTAAAGCCCCAATGTGACCAAAATTGCCATTTTTACAGCCTTTTTCTCCTACTCAGAAGCTTCTATTTCGACCAATTTCAGTCATTAAAATGACTCTAAACACACTTATTTTAGTTCCAAAAGTGATAATTCACATGCAGTAGTCATTTACAGCCAAAAATAAAACATTAAAAAATTACCATTTCTGACCATCTGGAGAAAGTTTGACAGGTCACAGGTCATCGTTTTTCATCAGAAAATAGATTTTTTGGACCGTAGAAAAATTCATTCAAAATGTCATTTGGATTGTGCCTCATGTTGAATAACTACTTTTTAAAGCCTCAATGTGACCAAAATTGCCATTTTTACAGCCTTTTTCTCCTACTCAGAAGCCTCTATTTGGACCAATTTCAGGCATTAAAATGACTCTAAACACACTTATTTTAGTTCCAACAGTGATAATTCACATGCAGTAGTCATTTACATGTAAAAAATAAAACATTCAAAAAATTAACATTTCTGACCATCTGGAAAAAGTTCAACAGGTCACGGGTCATCGTTTTTCATCAGAAAATTGATTTTTTGGACTGCAGAAAAATTCATTCAAAATGCCATTTGGATTGTGCCTCGTGTTGAATAAGTACTTTTTAATGCCTCAATGTGACCAAAATTGCCATTTTTACAGCCTTTTTCTCCTACTCAGAAGCTTCTATCCCGACCAATTTCAGGCATTAAAATGACTCTAAACACACTTATTTTAGTTCCAAAAGGGATAATTCACATGCAGTTGTCATTTACAGTCAAAAAAATAAAACATTAAAAAATTACCATTTCTGACCATCTGGAGAAAGTTCGACAGGTCACGGGTCATCGTTTTTCATCAGAAAATTGATTTTTTGGACCATAGAAAAATTCATTCAAAATGTCATTTGGATTGTGCCTCGTGTTGAAAAAGTACTTTTTAAAGCCTCAATGTGACCAAAATTGCCATTTTTACAGCCTTTTTCTCCTACTCAGAAGCTTCTATTTCGACCAATTTCAGGCATTAAAATGACTCTAAACACACGTATTTTAGTTCCAAAAGTGATAATTCACATGCAGTAGTCATTTACAGTCCAAAAATAAAACATTAAAAAATTACAATTTCTGACCATCTGGAGAAAGTTTGACAGGTCAAGGGTCATCGTTTTTCATCAGAAAATAGATTTTTTGGACCGTAGAAAAATTCATTCAAAATGTCATTTGGATTGTGCCTCATGTTGAATAAGTACTTTTTAATGCCTCAATGTGACCAAAATTGCCATTTTTACAGCCTTTTTCTCCTACTCAGAAGCTTCTATCCCGACCAATTTCAGGCATTAAAATGACTCTAAACACACTTATTTTAGTTCCAAAAGGGATAATTCACATGCAGTAGTCATTTACAGTCAAAAAAATAAAACATTAAAAAATTACCATTTCTGACCATCTGGAGAAAGTTCAACAGGTCACGGGTGATCGTTTTTCATCAGAAAATTGATTTTTTGGACTGTAGAAAAATTCATTTAAATGCCATTTGGATTGTGCCTCGTGTTGAATAAGTACTTTTTAATGCCTCAATGTGACCAAAATTGCCATTTTTACAGCCTTTTTCTCCTACTCAGAAGCTTCTATTTCAACCAATTTCAGGCATTAAAATGACTCTAAACACACTTATTTTAGTTCCAAAAGTGATAATTCACATGCAGTAGTCATTTACAGTCAAAAAATAAAACATTAAAAAATTACCATTTCTGACCATCTGGAGAAAGTTCGACAGGTCACGGGTCATCATTTTTCATCAGAAAATTGATTTTTTGGACTGTAGAAAAATTGATTCAAAATGTCAATTGGATTGGGCCTCGTGTTGAATAACTACTTTTTAAAACCCCAATGTGACCAAAATTGCCATTTTACAGCCTTTTTCTCCTACTCAGAAGCTTCTATTTCGACCAATTTCAGGCATTAAAATGACTCTAAACACACGTATTTTAGTTCCAAAAGTGATAATTCACATGCAGTAGTCATTTACAGTCCAAAAATAAAACATTAAAAAATTACCATTTCTGACCATCTGGAGAAAGTCGTTTTTCATCAGAAAATAGATTTTTTGGACCGTAGAAAAATTCATTCAAAATGTCATTTGGATTGTGCCTCGTGTTGAATAAGTACTTTTTAAAGCCTCAATGTGACCAAAATTGCCATTTTTACAGCCTTTTTCTCCTACTCAGAAGCTTCTATCCCGACCAATTTCAGGCATTAAAATGACTCTAAACACACTTATTTTAGTTCCAAAAGTGATAATTCACATGCAGTAGTCATTTACAGTCAAAAAATAAAACATTAAAAAATTACCATTTCTGACCATCTGGAGAAAGTTCGACAGGTCACGGGTCATCGTTTTTCATCATAAAATTGATTTTTTGGACTGTAGAAAAATTGATTCAAAATGTCAATTGGATTGGGCCTCGTGTTGAATAACTACTTTTTAAAGCCCCAATGTGACCAAAATTGCCATTTTTACAGCCTTTTTCTCCTACTCAGAAGCTTCTATTTCGACCAATTTCAGGCATTAAAATGACTCTAAACACACTTATTTTAGTTCCAACAGTGATAATTCACATGCAGTAGTCATTTACATTTAAAAAATAAAACATTAAAAAATTACCATTTCTGACCATCTGGAGAAAGTTCGACAGGTCACGGGTCATCGTTTTTCATCAGAAAATTGATTTTTTGGACTGTAGAAAAATTGATTCAAAATGTCAATTGGATTGGGCCTCGTGTTGAATAACTACTTTTTAAAGCCCCAATGTGACCAAAATTGCCATTTTTACAGCCTTTTTCTCCTACTCAGAAGCTTCTATTTCGACCAATTTCAGGCATTAAAATGACTCTAAACAAACGTATTTTAGTTCCAAAAGTGATAATTCACATGCAGTAGTCATTTACAGTCCAAAAATAAAACATTAAAAAATTACCATTTCTGACCATCTGGAGAAAGTTTGACAGGTCACGGGTCATCGTTTTTCATCAGAAAATAGATTTTTTGGACCATAGAAAAATTCATTCAAAATGTCATTTGGATTGTGCCTCGTGTTGAAAAAGTACTTTTTAAAGCCTCAATGTGACCAAAATTGCCATTTTTACAGCCTTTTTCTCCTACTCAGAAGCTTCTATCCCGACCAATTTCAGGCATTAAAATGACTCTAAACACACTTATTTTAGTTCCAAAAGTGATAATTCACATGCAGTAGTCATTTACAGTCCAAAAATAAAACATAAAAAAATTACCATTTCTGACCATCTGGAGAAAGTTTGACAGGTCACGGGTCATCGTTTTTTCATCAGAAAATTGATTTTTTGGACTGTAGATAAATTCATTCAAAATGTCATTTGGATTGTGCCTCATGTTGAATAACTACTTTTTAAAGCCTCAATGTGACTAAAATTGCCATTTTTACAGCCTTTTTCTCCTACTCAGAAACTTCTATTTCGACCAATTTCAGGCATTAAAATGACTCTAAACACACTTATTTTGGTTCCAAAAGTGATAATTCACACGTAGTAGTCATTTACAGTCAAAAAATAAAACATTAAAAAATTACCATTTCTCACCATCTGGAGAAAGTTCGACAGGTCACGGGTCATCGTTTTTCATCAGAAAATTGAGTTTTTTGGACTGTAGAAAAATTGATTCAAAATGTCAATTGGATTGGGCCTCGTGTTGAATAACTACTTTTTAAAGCCCCAATGTGAGCAAAATTGCCATTTTACAGCCTTTTTCTCCTACTCAGAAGCTTCTATTTCGACAAATTTCAGGCATTAAAATGACTCTAAACACACTTATTTTAGTTCCAACAGTGATAATTCACATGCAGTAGTCATTTACAGTCCAAAAATAAAACATTAAAAAATAACCATTTCTGACCATCTGGAGAAAGTTTGACAGGTCACGGGTCATTGTTTTTCATCAGAAAATTGATTTTTTTGGACTGTAGAAAAATTGATTCAAAATGTTATTTGGATTGTGCCTCGTGTTGAATAAGTACTTTTTAAAGCCTCAATGTGACCAAAATTGCCATTTTTACAGCCTTTTTCAACTACTCAGAAGCTTCTATTTCGACCAATTTCAGGCATTAAAATGACTCTAAACACACTTATTTTAGTTCCAAAAGTGATAATTCACATGCAGTAGTCATTTACAGTCAAAAAATAAAACATTAAAAAATTACCATTTCTGACCATCTGGAGAAAGTTCAACAGGTCACGGGTCATCGTTTTTCATCAGAAAATTGATTTTTTGGACTGTAGAAAAATTGATTCAAAATGTCAATTGGATTGGGCCTCGTGTTGAATAACTACTTTTTAAAGCCCCAATGTGACCAAAATTGCCATTTTTACAGCCTTTTTCTCCTACTCAGAAGCTTCTATTTCGACCAATTTCAGGCATTAAAATGACTCTAAACAAACGTATTTTAGTTCCAAAAGTGATAATTCACATGCAGTAGTCATTTACAGTCCAAAAATAAAACATTAAAAAATTACCATTTCTGACCATCTAGAGAAAGTTTGACAGGTCACGGGTCATCGTTTTTCATCAGAAAATAGATTTTTTGGACCATAGAAAAATTCATTCAAAATGTAATTTGGATTGTGCCTCGTGTTGAAAAAGTACTTTTTAAAGCCTCAATGTGACCAAAATTGCCATTTTTACAGCCTTTTTCTCCTACTCAGAAGCTTCTATCCCGACCAATTTCAGGCATTAAAATGACTCTAAACACACTTATTTTAGTTCCAAAAGTGATAATTCACATGCAGTAGTCATTTACAGTAAAAAAATAAAACATTAAAAAATTATCATTTCTGACCATCTGGAGAAAGTTCGACAGGTCACGGGTCATCGTTTTTCATCAGAAAATTGATTTTTTGGACTGTAGAAAAATTGATTCAAAATGTCAATTAGATTGGGCCTCGTGTTGAATAACTACTTTTTAAAGCCCCAATGTGACCAAAATTGCCATTTTTACAGCCTTTTTCTCCTACTCAGAAGCTTCTATTTCGACCAATTTCAGGCATTAAAATGACTCTAAACACACTTATTTTAGTTCCAAAAGTGATAATTCACATGCAGTAGTCATTTACAGTCCAAAAATAAAACATAAAAAAATTACCATTTCTGACCATCTGGAGAAAGTTTGACAGGTCACGGGTCATCGTTTTTTCATCAGAAAATTGATTTTTTGGACTGTAGAAAAATTGATTCAAAATGTCAATTGGATTGGGCCTCGTGTTGAATAACTACTTTTTAAAGCCCCAATGTGACCAAAATTGCCATTTTTACAGCCTTTTTCTCCTACTCAGAAGCTTCTATTTCGACCAATTTCAGGCATTAAAATGACTCTAAACAAACGTATTTTAGTTCCAAAAGTGATAATTCACATGCAGTAGTCATTTACAGTCCAAAAATAAAACATTAAAAAATTACCATTTCTGACCATCTGGAGAAAGTTTGACAGGTCACGGGTCATCGTTTTTCATCAGAAAATAGATTTTTTGGACCGTAGAAAAATTCATTCAAAATGTCATTTGGATTGTGCCTCATGTTGAATAACTACTTTTTAAAACCTCAATGTGACCAAAATTGCCATTTTTACAGCCTTTTTCTCCTACTCAGAAGCCTCTATTTCGACCAATTTCAGGCATTAAAATGACTCTAAACACACTTATTTTAGTTCCAACAGTGATAATTCACATGCAGTAGTCATTTACATTTAAAATATAAAACATTCAAAAAATTAACATTTCTGACCATCTGGAGAAAGTTTGACAGGTCAAGGGTCATCGTTTTTCATCAGAAAATTGATTTTTTGGACTGTAGAAAAATTCATTCAAAATGCCATTTGGATTGTGCCTCGTGTTGAATAAGTACTTTTTAATGCCTCAATGTGACCAAAATTGCCATTTTTACAGCCTTTTTCTCCTACTCAGAAGCGTCTATCCCGACCAATTTCAGGCATTAAAATGACTCTAAAAACACTTATTTTAGTTCCAAAAGGGATAATTCACATGCAGTAGTCATTTACAGTCAAAAAAATAAAACATTAAAAAATTACCATTTCTGACCATCTGGAGAAAGTTCGACAGGTCACGGGTCATCGTTTTTCATCAGAAAATTGATTTTTTGGACTGTAGAAAAATGTATTCGAAATTTCAATTGGATTGGGCCTCGTGTTGAATAACTACTTTTTAAAGCCCCAATGTGACCAAAATTGCCATTTTTACAGCCTTTTTCTCCTACTCAGAAGCTTCTATTTCGACCAATTTCAGTCATTAAAATGACTCTAAACACACTTATTTTAGTTTCAAAAGTGATAATTCACATGCAGTAGTCATTTACAGTCCAAAAATAAAACATTAAAAAATTACCATTTCTGACCATCTGGAGAAAGTTTGACAGGTCACAGGTCATCGTTTTTCATCAGAAAATAGATTTTTTGGACCGTAGAAAAATTCATTCAAAATGTCATTTGGATTGTGCCTCATGTTGAATAACTACTTTTTAAAGCCTCAATGTGACCAAAATTGCCATTTTTACAGCCTTTTTCTCCTACTCAGAAGCCTCTATTTCGACCAATTTCAGGCATTAAAATGACTCTAAACACACTTATTTTAGTTCCAACAGTGATAATTCACATGCAGTAGTCATTTACATTTAAAAAATAAAACATTCAAAAAATTAACATTTCTGACCATCTGGAGAAAGTTCAACAGGTCACGGGTCATCATTTTTCATCAGAAAATTGATTTTTTGGACTGTAGAAAAATTGATTCGAAATTTCAATTGGATTGGGCCTCGTGTTGAATAACTACTTTTTAAAGCCCCAATGTGACCAAAATTGCCATTTTTACAGCCTTTTTCTCCTACTCAGAAGCTTCTATTTCGACCAATTTCAGGCATTAAAATGACTCTAAACACACGTATTTTAGTTCCAAAAGTGATAATTCACATGCAGTAGTCATTTACAGTCAAAAAATAAAACAATAAAAAATTACCATTTCTGACCATCAGGAGAAAGTTCGACAGGTCACGGGTCATCGTTTTTCATCAGAAAATTGATTTATTGGACTGTAGAAAAATTCATTCAAAATGTCAATTGGATTGGGCCTCGTGTTGAATAACTACTTTTTAAAGCCCCAATGTGACCAAAATTGCCATTTTTACAGCCTTTTTCTCCTACTCAGAAGCTTCTATTTCAACCAAATTCAGGCATTAAAATGACTCTAAACACACTTATTTTAGTTCCAAAAGTGATAATTCACATGCAGTAGTCATTTACAGTCAAAAAATAAAACATTAAAAAATTACCATTTCTGACCATCTGGAGAAAGTTCGACAGGTCACGGGTCATCATTTTTCATCAGAAAATTGATTTTTTGGACTGTAGAAAAATTGATTCAAAATGTCAATTGGATTGGGCCTCGTGTTGAATAACTACTTTTTAAAACCCCAATGTGACCAAAATTGCCATTTTACAGCCTTTTTCTCCTACTCAGAAGCTTCTATTTCGACCAATTTCAGGCATTAAAATGACTCTAAACACACGTATTTTAGTTCCAAAAGTGATAATTCACATGCAGTAGTCATTTATAGTCCAAAAATAAAACATTAAAAAATTACCATTTCTGACCATCTGGAGAAAGTCGTTTTTCATCAGAAAATAGATTTTTTGGACCGTAGAAAAATTCATTCAAAATGTCATTTGGATTGTGCCTCGTGTTGAATAAGTACTTTTTAAAGCCTCAATGTGACCAAAATTGCCATTTTTACAGCCTTTTTCTCCTACTCAGAAGCTTCTATCCCGACCAATTTCAGGCATTAAAATGACTCTAAACACACTTATTTTAGTTCCAAAAGTGATAATTCACATGCAGTAGTCATTTACAGTCAAAAAATAAAACATTAAAAAATTACCATTTCTGACCATCTGGAGAAAGTTCGACAGGTCACGGGTCATCGTTTTTCATCATAAAATTGATTTTTTGGACTGTAGAAAAATTGATTCAAAATGTCAATTGGATTGGGCCTCGTGTTGAATAACTACTTTTTAAAGCCCCAATGTGACCAAAATTGCCATTTTTACAGCCTTTTTCTCCTACTCAGAAGCTTCTATTTCGACCAATTTCAGGCATTAAAATGACTCTAAACACACTTATTTTAGTTCCAAAAGTGATGATTCACATGCAGTAGTCATTTACAGTCAAAAAATAAAACATTAAAAAATTACCATTTCTGACCATCTGGAGAAAGTTCGACAGGTCACGGGTCATCGTTTTTCATCAGAAAATTGATTTTTTGGACTGTAGAAAAATTGATTCAAAATGTCAATTGGATTGGGCCTCGTGTTGAATAACTACTTTTTAAAACCCCAATGTGACCAAAATTGCCATTTTACAGCCTTTTTCTCCTACTCAGAAGCTTCTATTTCGACCAATTTCAGGCATTAAAATGACTCTAAACACACTTATTTTAGTTCCAACAGTGATAATTCACATGCAGTAGTCATTTACATTTAAAAAATAAAACATTAAAAAATTACCATTTCTGACCATCTGGAGAAAGTTCGACAGGTCACGGGTCATCGTTTTTCATCAGAAAATTGATTTTTTGGACTGTAGAAAAATTGATTCAAAATGTCAATTGGATTGGGCCTCGTGTTGAATAACTACTTTTTAAAGCCCCAATGTGACCAAAATTGCCATTTTTACAGCCTTTTTCTCCTACTCAGAAGCTTCTATTTCGACCAATTTCAGGCATTAAAATGACTCTAAACAAACGTATTTTAGTTCCAAAAGTGATAATTCACATGCAGTAGTCATTTACAGTCCAAAAATAAAACATTAAAAAATTACCATTTCTGACCATCTGGAGAAAGTTTGACAGGTCAAGGGTCATCGTTTTTCATCAGAAAATAGATTTTTTGGACCATAGAAAAATTCATTCAAAATGTCATTTGGATTGTGCCTCGTGTTGAAAAAGTACTTTTTAAAGCCTCAATGTGACCAAAATTGCCATTTTTATAGCCTTTTTCTCCTACTCAGAAGCTTCTATCCCGACCAATTTCAGGCATTAAAATGACTCTAAACACACTTATTTTAGTTCCAAAAGTGATAATTCACATGCAGTAGTCATTTACAGTCCAAAAATTAAACATAAAAAAATTACCATTTCTGACCATCTGGAGAAAGTTTGACAGGTCACGGGTCATCGTTTTTTCATCAGAAAATTGATTTTTTGGACTGTAGATAAATTCATTCAAAATGTCATTTGGATTGTGCCTCATGTTGAATAACTACTTTTTAAAGCCTCAATGTGACTAAAATTGCCATTTTTACAGCCTTTTTCTCCTACTCAGAAACTTCTATTTCGACCAATTTCAGGCATTAAAATGACTCTAAACACACTTATTTTGGTTCCAAAAGTGATAATTCACACGTAGTAGTCATTTACAGTCAAAAAATAAAACATTAAAAAATTACCATTTCTCACCATCTGGAGAAAGTTCGACAGGTCACGGGTCATCGTTTTTCATCAGAAAATTGAGTTTTTTGGACTGTAGAAAAATTGATTCAAAATGTCAATTGGATTGGGCCTCGTGTTGAATAACTACTTTTTAAAGCCCCAATGTGAGCAAAATTGCCATTTTACAGCCTTTTTCTCCTACTCAGAAGCTTCTATTTCGACAAATTTCAGGCATTAAAATGACTCTAAACACACTTATTTTAGTTCCAACAGTGATAATTCACATGCAGTAGTCATTTACAGTCCAAAAATAAAACATTAAAAAATAACCATTTCTGACCATCTGGAGAAAGTTTGACAGGTCACGGGTCATTGTTTTTCATCAGAAAATTGATTTTTTTGGACTGTAGAAAAATTGATTCAAAATGTTATTTGGATTGTGCCTCGTGTTGAATAAGAACTTTTTAAAGCCTCAATGTGACCAAAATTGCCATTTTTACAGCCTTTTTCAACTACTCAGAAGCTTCTATTTCGACCAATTTCAGGCATTAAAATGACTCTAAACACACTTATTTTAGTTCCAAAAGTGATAATTCACATGCAGTAGTCATTTACAGTCAAAAAATAAAACATTAAAAAATTACCATTTCTGACCATCTGGAGAAAGTTCAACAGGTCACGGGTCATCGTTTTTCATCAGAAAATTGATTTTTTGGACTGTAGAAAAATTGATTCAAAATGTCAATTGGATTGGGCCTCGTGTTGAATAACTACTTTTTAAAGCCCCAATGTGACCAAAATTGCCATTTTTACAGCCTTTTTCTCCTACTCAGAAGCTTCTATTTCGACCAATTTCAGGCATTAAAATGACTCTAAACAAACGTATTTTAGTTCCAAAAGTGATAATTCACATGCAGTAGTCATTTACAGTCCAAAAATAAAACATTAAAAAATTACCATTTCTGACCATCTGGAGAAAGTTTGACAGGTCACGGGTCATCGTTTTTCATCAGAAAATAGATTTTTTGGACCACAGAAAAATTCATTCAAAATGTAATTTGGATTGTGCTTCGTGGTGAAAAAGTACTTTTTAAAGCCTCAATGTGACCAAAATTGCCATTTTTACAGCCTTTTTCTCCTACTCAGAAGCTTCTATCCCGACCAATTTCAGGCATTAAAATGACTCTAAACACACTTATTTTAGTTCCAAAAGTGATAATTCACATGCAGTAGTCATTTACAGTAAAAAAATAAAACATTAAAAAATTATCATTTCTGACCATCTGGAGAAAGTTCGACAGGTCACGGGTCATCGTTTTTCATCAGAAAATTGATTTTTTGGACTGTAGAAAAATTGATTCAAAATGTCAATTAGATTGGGCCTCGTGTTGAATAACTACTTTTTAAAGCCCCAATGTGACCAAAATTGCCATTTTTACAGCCTTTTTCTCCTACTCAGAAGCTTCTATTTCGACCAATTTCAGGCATTAAAATGACTCTAAACACACTTATTTTAGTTCCAAAAGTGATAATTCACATGCAGTAGTCATTTACAGTCCAAAAATAAAACATAAAAAAATTACCATTTCTGACCATCTGGAGAAAGTTTGACAGGTCACGGGTCATCGTTTTTTCATCAGAAAATTGATTTTTTGGACTGTAGAAAAATTGATTCAAAATGTCAATTGGATTGGGCCTCGTGTTGAATAACTACTTTTTAAAGCCCCAATGTGACCAAAATTGCCATTTTTACAGCCTTTTTCTCCTACTCAGAAGCTTCTATTTCGACCAATTTCAGGCATTAAAATGACTCTAAACAAACGTATTTTAGTTCCAAAAGTGATAATTCACATGCAGTAGTCATTTACAGTCCAAAAATAAAACATTAAAAAATTACCATTTCTGACCATCTGGAGAAAGTTTGACAGGTCACGGGTCATCGTTTTTCATCAGAAAATAGATTTTTTGGACTGTAGATAAATTGATTCAAAATGTCAATTGGATTGGGCCTCGTGTTGAATAACTACTTTTTAAAGCCCCAATGTGACCAAAATTGCCATTTTTACAGCCTTTTTCTCCTACTCAGAAGCTTCTATTTCGACCAATTTCAGGCATTAAACTGACTCTAAACAAACGTATTTTAGTTCCAAAAGTGATAATTCACATGCAGTAGTCATTTACAGTCCAAAAATAAAACATTAAAAAATTACAATTTCTGACCATCTGGAGAAAGTTTGACAGGTCAAGGGTAATCGTTTTTCATCAGAAAATAGATTTTTTGGACCGTAGAAAAATTCATTCAAAATGTAATTTGGATTGTGCCTCCTGTTGAATAACTACTTTTTAAAGCCTCAATGTGACCAAAATTGCCATTTTTACAGCCTTTTTCTCCTACTCAGAAGCCTCTATTTCGACCAATTTCAGGCATTAAAATGACTCTAAACACACTTATTTTAGTTCCAACAGTGATAATTCACATGCAGTAGTCATTTACATTTCAAAAATAAAACATTCAAAAAATTAACATTTCTGACCATCTGGAGAAAGTTTGACAGGTCAAGGGTCATCGTTTTTCATCAGAAAATTGATTTTTTGGACTGTAGAAAAATTCATTCAAAATGCCATTTGGATTGGGCCTCGTGTTGAATAAGTACTTTTTAATGCCTCAATGTGACCAAAATTGCCATTTTTACAACCTTTTTCTCCTACTCAGAAGCTTCTATTTCGACAAATTTCAGGCATTAAAATGACTCTAAACAAACGTATTTTAGTTCCAAAAGTGATAATTCACATGCAGTAGTCATTTACAGTCCAAAAATAAAACATTAAAAAATTACCATTTCTGACCATCTGGAGAAAGTTTGACAGGTCAAGGGTCATCGTTTTTCATCAGAAAATAGATTTTTTGGACCATAGAAAAATTCATTCAAAATGTCATTTGGATTGTGCCTCGTGTTGAAAAAGTACTTTTTAAAGCCTCAATGTGACCAAAATTGCCATTTTTACAGCCTTTTTCTCCTACTCAGAAGCTTCTATCCCGACCAATTTCAGGCATTAAAATGACTCTAAACACACTTATTTTAGTTCCAAAAGTGATAATTCACATGCAGTAGTCATTTACAGTAAAAAAATAAAACATTAAAAAATTATCATTTCTGACCATCTGGAGAAAGTTCGACAGGTCACGGGTCATCGTTTTTCATCAGAAAATTGATTTTTTGGACTGTAGAAAAATTGATTCAAAATGTCAATTGGATTGGGCCTCGTGTTGAATAACTACTTTTTAAAGCCCCAATGTGACCAAAATTGCCATTTTTACAGCCTTTTTCTCCTACTCAGAAGCTTCTATTTCGACCAATTTCAGGCATTAAAATGACTCTAAACACACTTATTTTAGTTCCAAAAGTGATAATTCACATGCAGTAGTCATTTACAGTCCAAAAATAAAACATAAAAAAATTACCATTTCTGACCATCTGGAGAAAGTTTGACAGGTCACGGGTCATCGTTTTTTCATCAGAAAATTGATTTTTTGGACTGTAGATAAATTCATTCAAAATGTCATTTGGATTGTGCCTCATGTTGAATAACTACTTTTTAAAGCCTCAATGTGACTAAAATTGCCATTTTTACAGCCTTTTTCTCCTACTCAGAAACTTCTATTTCGACCAATTTCAGGCATTAAAATGACTCTAAACACACTTATTTTGGTTCCAAAAGTGATAATTCACACGTAGTAGTCATTTACAGTCAAAAAATAAAACATTAAAAAATTACCATTTCTCACCATCTGGAGAAAGTTCGACAGGTCACGGGTCATCGTTTTTCATCAGAAAATTGAGTTTTTTGGACTGTAGAAAAATTGATTCAAAATGTCAATTGGATTGGGCCTCGTGTTGAATAACTACTTTTTAAAGCCCCAATGTGAGCAAAATTGCCATTTTACAGCCTTTTTCTCCTACTCAGAAGCTTCTATTTCGACAAATTTCAGGCATTAAAATGACTCTAAACACACTTATTTTAGTTCCAACAGTGATAATTCACATGCAGTAGTCATTTACAGTCCAAAAATAAAACATTAAAAAATAACCATTTCTGACCATCTGGAGAAAGTTTGACAGGTCACGGGTCATTGTTTTTCATCAGAAAATTGATTTTTTTGGACTGTAGAAAAATTGATTCAAAATGTTATTTGGATTGTGCCTCGTGTTGAATAAGTACTTTTTAAAGCCTCAATGTGACCAAAATTGCCATTTTTACAGCCTTTTTCAACTACTCAGAAGCTTCTATTTCGACCAATTTCAGGCATTAAAATGACTCTAAACACACTTATTTTAGTTCCAAAAGTGATAATTCACATGCAGTAGTCATTTACAGTCAAAAAATAAAACATTAAAAAATTACCATTTCTGACCATCTGGAGAAAGTTCAACAGGTCACGGGTCATCGTTTTTCATCAGAAAATTGATTTTTTGGACTGTAGAAAAATTGATTCAAAATGTCAATTGGATTGGGCCTCGTGTTGAATAACTACTTTTTAAAGCCCCAATGTGACCAAAATTGCCATTTTTACAGCCTTTTTCTCCTACTCAGAAGCTTCTATTTAGACCAATTTCAGGCATTAAAATGACTCTAAACAAACGTATTTTAGTTCCAAAAGTGATAATTCACATGCAGTAGTCATTTACACTCCAAAAATAAAACATTAAAAAATTACCATTTCTGACCATCTGGAGAAAGTTTGACAGGTCACGGGTCATCGTTTTTCATCAGAAAATAGATTTTTTGGACCATAGAAAAATTCATTCAAAATGTAATTTGGATTGTGCCTCGTGTTGAAAAAGTACTTTTTAAAGCCTCAATGTGACCAAAATTGCCATTTTTACAGCCTTTTTCTCCTACTCAGAAGCTTCTATCCCGACCAATTTCAGGCATTAAAATGACTCTAAACACACTTATTTTAGTTCCAAAAGTGATAATTCACATGCAGTAGTCATTTACAGTAAAAAAATAAAACATTAAAAAAATTATCATTTCTGACCATCTGGAGAAAGTTCGACAGGTCACGGGTCATCGTTTTTCATCAGAAAATTGATTTTTTGGACTGTAGAAAAATTGATTCAAAATGTCAATTAGATTGGGCCTCGTGTTGAATAACTACTTTTTAAAGCCCCAATGTGACCAAAATTGCCATTTTTACAGCCTTTTTCTCCTACTCAGAAGCTTCTATTTCGACCAATTTCAGGCATTAAAATGACTCTAAACACACTTATTTTAGTTCCAAAAGTGATAATTCACATGCAGTAGTCATTTACAGTCCAAAAATAAAACATAAAAAAATTACCATTTCTGACCATCTGGAGAAAGTTTGACAGGTCACGGGTCATCGTTTTTTCATCAGAAAATTGATTTTTTGGACTGTAGAAAAATTGATTCAAAATGTCAATTGGATTGGGCCTCGTGTTGAATAACTACTTTTTAAAGCCCCAATGTGACCAAAATTGCCATTTTTACAGCCTTTTTCTCCTACTCAGAAGCTTCTATTTCGACCAATTTCAGGCATTAAAATGACTCTAAACAAACGTATTTTAGTTCCAAAAGTGATAATTCACATGCAGTAGTCATTTACAGTCCAAAAATAAAACATTAAAAAATTACCATTTCTGACCATCTGGAGAAAGTTTGACAGGTCACGGGTCATCGTTTTTCATCAGAAAATAGATTTTTTGGACTGTAGAAAAATTGATTCAAAATGTCAATTGGATTGGGCCTCGTGTTGAATAACTACTTTTTAAAGCCCCAACGTGACCAAAATTGCCATTTTTACAGCCTTTTTCTCCTACTCAGAAGCTTCTATTTCGACCAATTTCAGGCATTAAACTGACTCTAAACAAACGTATTTTAGTTCCAAAAGTGATAATTCACATGCAGTAGTCATTTACAGTCCAAAAATAAAACATTAAAAAATTACAATTTCTGACCATCTGGAGAAAGTTTGACAGGTCAAGGGTAATCGTTTTTCATCAGAAAATAGATTTTTTGGACCGTAGAAAAATTCATTCAAAATGTCATTTGGATTGTGCCTCCTGTTGAATAACTACTTTTTAAAGCCTCAATGTGACCAAAATTGCCATTTTTACAGCCTTTTTCTCCTACTCAGAAGCCTCTATTTCGACCAATTTCAGGCATTAAAATGACTCTAAACACACTTATTTTAGTTCCAACAGTGATAATTCACATGCAGTAGTCATTTACATTTAAAAAATAAAACATTCAAAAAATTAACATTTCTGACCATCTGGAGAAAGTTTGACAGGTCAAGGGTCATCGTTTTTCATCAGAAAATTGATTTTTTGGACTGTAGAAAAATTCATTCAAAATGCCATTTGGATTGTGCCTCGTGTTGAATAAGTACTTTTTAATGCCTCAATGTGACCAAAATTGCCATTTTTACAACCTTTTTCTCCTACTCAGAAGCTTCTATTTCGACAAATTTCAGGCATTAAAATGACTCTAAACACACTTATTTTAGTTCCAACAGTGATAATTCACATGCAGTAGTCATTTACAGTCCAAAAATAAAACATTAAAAAATAACCATTTCTGACCATCTGGAGAAAGTTTGACAGGTCACGGGTCATTGTATTTCATCAGAAAATTGATTTTTTTGGACTGTAGAAAAATTGATTCAAAATGTTATTTGGATTGTGCCTCGTGTTGAATAAGTACTTTTTAAAGCCTCAATGTGACCAAAATTGCCATTTTTACAGCCTTTTTCAACTACTCAGAAGCTTCTATTTCGACCAATTTCAGGCATTAAAATGACTCTAAACACACTTATTTTAGTTCCAAAAGTGATAATTCACATGCAGTAGTCATTTACAGTCAAAAAATAAAACATTAAAAAATTACCATTTCTGACCATCTGGAGAAAGTTCAACAGGTCACGGGTCATCGTTTTTCATCAGAAAATTGATTTTTTGGACTGTAGAAAAATTGATTCAAAATGTCAATTGGATTGGGCCTCGTGTTGAATAACTACTTTTTAAAGCCCCAATGTGACCAAAATTGCCATTTTTACAGCCTTTTTCTCCTACTCAGAAGCTTCTATTTCGACCAATTTCAGGCATTAAAATGACTCTAAACAAACGTATTTTAGTTCCAAAAGTGATAATTCACATGCAGTAGTCATTTACAGTCCAAAAATAAAACATTAAAAAATTACCATTTCTGACCATCTGGAGAAAGTTTGACAGGTCACGGGTCATCGTTTTTCATCAGAAAATAGATTTTTTGGACCATAGAAAAATTCATTCAAAATGTAATTTGGATTGTGCCTCGTGTTGAAAAAGTACTTTTTAAAGCCTCAATGTGACCAAAATTGCCATTTTTACAGCCTTTTTCTCCTACTCAGAAGCTTCTATCCCGACCAATTTCAGGCATTAAAATGACTCTAAACACACTTATTTTAGTTCCAAAAGTGATAATTCACATGCAGTAGTCATTTACAGTAAAAAAATAAAACATTAAAAAATTATCATTTCTGACCATCTGGAGAAAGTTCGACAGGTCACGGGTCATCGTTTTTCATCAGAAAATTGATTTTTTGGACTGTAGAAAAATTGATTCAAAATGTCAATTGGATTGGGCCTCGTGTTGAATAACTACTTTTTAAAGCCCCAATGTGACCAAAATTGCCATTTTTACAGCCTTTTTCTCCTACTCAGAAGCTTCTATTTCGACCAATTTCAGGCATTAAAATGACTCTAAACAAACGTATTTTAGTTCCAAAAGTGATAATTCACATGCAGTAGTCATTTACAGTCCAAAAATAAAACATTAAAAAATTACCATTTCTGACCATCTGGAGAAAGTTTGACAGGTCACAGGTCATCGTTTTTCATCAGAAAATAGATTTTTTGGACCGTAGAAAAATTCATTCAAAATGTCATTTGGATTGTGCCTCATGTTGAATAACTACTTTTTAAAGCCTCAATGTGACCAAAATTGCCATTTTTACAGCCTTTTTCTCCTACTCAGAAGCCTCTATTTCGACCAATTTCAGGCATTAAAATTACTCTAAACACACTTATTTTAGTTCCAACAGTGATAATTCACATGCAGTAGTCATTTACATTTAAAAAATAAAACATTCAAAAAATTAACATTTCTGACCATCTGGAGAAAGTTCGACAGGTCACGGGTCATCGTTTTTCATCAGAAAATTGATTTTTTGGACTGTAGAAAAATTGATTCGAAATTTCAATTGGATTGGGCCTCGTGTTGAATAACTACTTTTTAAAGCCCCAATGTGACCAAAATTGCCATTTTTACAGCCTTTTTCTCCTACTCAGAAGCTTCTATTTCGACCAATTTCAGTCATTAAAATGACTCTAAACACACTTATTTTAGTTCCAAAAGTGATAATTCACATGCAGTAGTCATTTACAGTCCAAAAATAAAACATTAAAAAATTACCATTTCTGACCATCTGGAGAAAGTTTGACAGGTCACAGGTCATCGTTTTTCATCAGAAAATTGATTTTTTGGACTGTAGATAAATTCATTCAAAATGTCATTTGGATTGTGCCTCATGTTGAATGACTACTTTTTAAAGCCTCAATGTGACCAAAATTGCCATTTTTACAGCCTTTTTCTCCTACTCAGAAGCTTCTATTTCGACCAATTTCAGGCATTAAAATGACTCTAAACACACTTATTTTAGTTCCAAAAGAGATAACTCACATGCAGTAGTCATTTACAGTCAAAAAATAAAACATTAAAAAATTACCATTTCTGACCATCTGGAGAAAGTTCGACAGGTCACGGGTCATCGTTTTTCATCAGAAAATTGATTTTTTGGACTGTAGAAAAATTGATTCAAAATGTCAATTGGATTGGGCCTCGTGTTGAATAACTACTTTTTAAAGCCCCAATGTGACCAAAATTGCCATTTTTACAGCCTTTTTCTCCTACTCAGAAGCTTCTATTTCGACCAATTTCAGGCATTAAAATGACTCTAAACACACGTATTTTAGTTCCAAAAGTGATAATTCACATGCAGTAGTCATTTACAGTCAAAAAATAAAACAATAAAAAATTACCATTTCTGACCATCAGGAGAAAGTTCGACAGGTCACGGGTCATCGTTTTTCATCAGAAAATTGATTTATTGGACTGTAGAAAAATTCATTCAAAATGTCAATTGGATTGGGCCTCGTGTTGAATAACTACTTTTTAAAGCCCCAATGTGACCAAAATTGCCATTTTTACAGCCTTTTTCTCCTACTCAGAAGCTTCTATTTCAACCAATTTCAGGCATTAAAATGACTCTAAACACACTTATTTTAGTTCCAAAAGTGATAATTCACATGCAGTAGTCATTTACAGTCAAAAAATAAAACATTAAAAAATTACCATTTCTGACCATCTGGAGAAAGTTCGACAGGTCACGGTGATCATTTTTCATCAGAAAATTGATTTTTTGGACTGTAGAAAAATTGATTCAAAATGTCAATTGGATTGGGCCTCGTGTTGAATAACTACTTTTTAAAACCCCAATGTGACCAAAATTGCCATTTTACAGCCTTTTTCTCCTACTCAGAAGCTTCTATTTCGACCAATTTCAGGCATTAAAATGACTCTAAACACACTTATTTTAGTTCCAACAGTGATAATTCACATGCAGTAGTCATTTACATTTAAAAAATAAAACATTCAAAAATTACCATTACTGACCATCTGGAGAAAGTTCGACAGGTCACGGGTCATCGTTTTTCATCAGAAAATAGATTTTTTGGACTGTAGAAAAATTGATTCAAAATGTCAATTGGATTGGGCCTCGTGTTGAATAACTACTTTTTAAAGCCCCAATGTGACCAAAATTGCCATTTTTACAGCCTTTTTCTCCTACTCAGAAGCTTCTATTTCGACCAACTTCAGGCATTAAACTGACTCTAAACAAACGTATTTTAGTTCCAAAAGTGATAATTCACATGCAGTAGTCATTTACAGTCCAAAAATAAAACATTAAAAAATTACAATTTCTGACCATCTGGAGAAAGTTTGACAGGTCAAGGGTAATCGTTTTTCATCAGAAAATAGATTTTTTGGACCGTAGAAAAATTCATTCAAAATGTCATTTGGATTGTGCCTCCTGTTGAATAACTACTTTTTAAAGCCTCAATGTGACCAAAATTGCCATTTTTACAGCCTTTTTCTCCTACTCAGAAGCCTCTATTTCGGCCAATTTCAGGCATTAAAATGACTCTAAACACACTTATTTTAGTTCCAAAAGTGATAATTCACATGCAGTAGTCATTTACAGTCAAAAAATAAAACATTAAAAAATAACCATTTCTGACCATCTGGAGAAAGTTTGACAGGTCACGGGTCATTGTTTTTCATCAGAAAATTGATTTTTTTGGACTGTAGAAAAATTGATTCAAAATGTTATTTGGATTGTGCCTCGTGTTGAATAAGTACTTTTTAAAGCCTCAATGTGACCAAAATTGCCATTTTTACAGCCTTTTTCAACTACTCAGAAGCTTCTATTTCGACCAATTTCAGGCATTAAAATGACTCTAAACACACTTATTTTAGTTCCAAAAGTGATAATTCACATGCAGTAGTCATTTACAGTCAAAAAATAAAACATTAAAAAATTACCATTTCTGACCATCTGGAGAAAGTTCAACAGGTCACGGGTCATCGTTTTTCATCAGAAAATTGATTTTTTGGACTGTAGAAAAATTGATTCAAAATGTCAATTGGATTGGGCCTCGTGTTGAATAACTACTTTTTAAAGCCCCAATGTGACCAAAATTGCCATTTTTACAGCCTTTTTCTCCTACTCAGAAGCTTCTATTTCGACCAATTTCAGGCATTAAAATGACTCTAAACAAACGTATTTTAGTTCCAAAAGTGATAATTCACATGCAGTAGTCATTTACAGTCCAAAAATAAAACATTAAAAAATTACCATTTCTGACCATCTGGAGAAAGTTTGACAGGTCACGGGTCATCGTTTTTCATCAGAAAATAGATTTTTTGGACCGTAGAAAAATTCATTCAAAATGTCATTTGGATTGTGCCTCATGTTGAATAACTACTTTTTAAAGCCTCAATGTGACCAAAATTGCCATTTTTACAGCCTTTTTCTCCTACTCAGAAGCCTCTATTTCGACCAATTTCAGGCATTAAAATGACTCTAAACACACTTATTTTAGTTCCAACAGTGATAATTCACATGCAGTAGTCATTTACATTTAAAATATAAAACATTCAAAAAATTAACATTTCTGACCATCTGGAGAAAGTTCAACAGGTCACGGGTCATCGTTTTTCATCAGAAAATTGATTTTTTGGACTGTAGAAAAATTGATTCGAAATTTCAATTGGATTGGGCCTCGTGTTGAATAACTACTTTTTAAAGCCCCAATGTGACCAAAATTGCCATTTTTACAGCCTTTTTCTCCTACTCAGAAGCTTCTATTTCGACCAATTTCAGTCATTAAAATGACTCTAAACACACTTATTTTAGTTCCAAAAGTGATAATTCACATGCAGTAGTCATTTACAGTCCAAAAATAAAACATTAAAAAATTACCATTTCTGACCATCTGGAGAAAGTTTGACAGGTCACAGGTCATCGTTTTTCATCAGAAAATTGATTTTTTGGACTGTAGATAAATTCATTCAAAATGTCATTTGGATTGTGCCTCATGTTGAATGACTACTTTTTAAAGCCTCAATGTGACCAAAATTGCCATTTTTACAGCCTTTTTCTCCTACTCAGAAGCTTCTATTTCGACCAATTTCAGGCATTAAAATGACTCTAAACACACTTATTTTAGTTCCAAAAGAGATAACTCACATGCAGTAGTCATTTACAGTCAAAAAATAAAACATTAAAAAATTACCATTTCTGACCATCTGGAGAAAGTTCGACAGGTCACGGGTCATCGTTTTTCATCAGAAAATTGATTTTTTGGACTGTAGAAAAATTGATTCAAAATGTCAATTGGATTGGGCCTCGTGTTGAATAACTACTTTTTAAAGCCCCAATGTGACCAAAATTGCCATTTTTACAGCCTTTTTCTCCTACTCAGAAGCTTCTATTTCGACCAATTTCAGGCATTAAAATGACTCTAAACACACGTATTTTAGTTCCAAAAGTGATAATTCACATGCAGTAGTCATTTACAGTCAAAAAATAAAACAATAAAAAATTACCATTTCTGACCATCAGGAGAAAGTTCGACAGGTCACGGGTCATCGTTTTTCATCAGAAAATTGATTTATTGGACTGTAGAAAAATTCATTCAAAATGTCAATTGGATTGGGCCTCGTGTTGAATAACTACTTTTTAAAGCCCCAATGTGACCAAAATTGCCATTTTTACAGCCTTTTTCTCCTACTCAGAAGCTTCTATTTCAACCAATTTCAGGCATTAAAATGACTCTAAACACACTTATTTTAGTTCCAAAAGTGATAATTCACATGCAGTAGTCATTTACAGTCAAAAAATAAAACATTAAAAAATTACCATTTCTGACCATCTGGAGAAAGTTCGACAGGTCACGGGTCATCATTTTTCATCAGAAAATTGATTTTTTGGACTGTAGAAAAATTGATTCAAAATGTCAATTGGATTGGGCCTCGTGTTGAATAACTACTTTTTAAAACCCCAATGTGACCAAAATTGCCATTTTACAGCCTTTTTCTCCTACTCAGAAGCTTCTATTTCGACCAATTTCAGGCATTAAAATGACTCTAAACACACTTATTTTAGTTCCAACAGTGATAATTCACATGCAGTAGTCATTTACATTTAAAAAATAAAACATTAAAAAATTACCATTACTGACCATCTGGAGAAAGTTCGACAGGTCACGGGTCATCGTTTTTCATCAGAAAATTGATTTTTTGGACTGTAGAAAAATTGATTCAAAATGTCAATTGGATTGGGCCTCGTGTTGAATAACTACTTTTTAAAGCCCCAATGTGACCAAAATTGCCATTTTTACAGCCTTTTTCTCCTACTCAGAAGCTTCTATTTCGACCAATTTCAGGCATTAAACTGACTCTAAACAAACGTATTTTAGTTCCAAAAGTGATAATTCACATGCAGTAGTCATTTACAGTCCAAAAATAAAACATTAAAAAATTACCATTTCTGACCATCTGGAGAAAGTTTGACAGGTCACGGGTCATCGTTTTTCATCAGAAAATAGATTTTTTGGACCATAGAAAAATTCATTCAAAATGTCATTTGGATTGTGCCTCGTGTTGAAAAAGTACTTTTTAAAGCCTCAATGTGACCAAAATTGCCATTTTTACAGCCTTTTTCTCCTACTCAGAAGCTTCTATTTCGACCAATTTCAGGCATTAAAATGACTCTAAACACACGTATTTTAGTTCCAAAAGTGATAATTCACATGCAGTAGTCATTTACAGTCCAAAAATAAAACATTAAAAAATTACAATTTCTGACCATATGGAGAAAGTTTGACAGGTCAAGGGTCATCGTTTTTCATCAGAAAATAGATTTTTTGGACCGTAGAAAAATTTATTCAAAATGTCATTTGGATTGTGCCTCCTGTTGAATAACTACTTTTTAAAGCCTCAATGTGACCAAAACTGCCATTTTTACAGCCTTTTTCTCCTACTCAGAAGCCTCTATTTCGACCAATTTCAGGCATTAAAATGACTCTAAACACACTTATTTTAGTTCCAACAGTGATAATTCACATGCAGTAGTCATTTACATTTAAAAAATAAAACATTCAAAAAATTAACATTTCTGACCATCTGGAGAAAGTTTGACAGGTCAAGGGTCATCGTTTTTCATCAGAAAATTGATTTTTTGGACTGTAGAAAAATTCATTCAAAATGCCATTTGGATTGTGCCTCGTGTTGAATAAGTACTTTTTAATGCCTCAATGTGACCAAAATTGCCATTTTTACAACCTTTTTCTCCTACTCAGAAGATCCTATCCCGACCAATTTCAGGCATTAAAATGACTCTAAACACACTTATTTTAGTTCCAAAAGGGATAATTCACATGCAGTAGTCATTTACAGTCAAAAAAATAAAACATTAAAAAATTACCATTTCTGACCATCTGGAGAAAGTTCGACAGGTCACGGGTCATCGTTTTTCATCAGAAAATTGATTTTTTGGACTGTAGAAAAATGTATTCGAAATTTCAATTGGATTGGGCCTCGTGTTGAATAACTACTTTTTAAAGCCCCAATGTGACCAAAATTGCCATTTTTACAGCCTTTTTCTCCTACTCAGAAGCTTCTATTTCGACCAATTTCAGTCATTAAAATGACTCTAAACACACTTATTTTAGTTCCAAAAGTGATAATTCACATGCAGTAGTCATTTACAGTCCAAAAATAAAACATTAAAAAATTACCATTTCTGACCATCTGGAGAAAGTTTGACAGGTCACAGGTCATCGTTTTTCATCAGAAAATAGATTTTTTGGACCGTAGAAAAATTCATTCAAAATGTCATTTGGATTGTGCCTCATGTTGAATAACTACTTTTTAAAGCCTCAATGTGACCAAAATTGCCATTTTTACAGCCTTTTTCTCCTACTCAGAAGCCTCTATTTCGACCAATTTCAGGCGTTAAAATGACTCTAAACACACTTATTTTAGTTCCAACAGTGATAATTCACATGCAGTAGTCATTTACATTTAAAAAATAAAACATTCAAAAAATTAACATTTCTGACCATCTGGAAAAAGTTCAACAGGTCACGGGTCATCGTTTTTCATCAGAAAATTGATTTTTTGGACTGCAGAAAAATTCATTCAAAATGCCATTTGGATTGTGCCTCGTGTTGAATAAGTACTTTTTAATGCCTCAATGTGACCAAAATTGCCATTTTTACAGCCTTTTTCTCCTACTCAGAAGCTTCTATCCCGACCAATTTCAGGCATTAAAATGACTCTAAACACACTTATTTTAGTTCCAAAAGGGATAATTCACATGCAGTAGTCATTTACAGTCAAAAAAATAAAACATTAAAAAATTACCATTTCTGACCATCTGGAGAAAGTTCGACAGGTCACGGGTCATCGTTTTTCATCAGAAAATTGATTTTTTGGACTGTAGAAAAATTTATTCGAAATTTCAATTGGATTGGGCCTCGTGTTGAATAACTACTTTTTAAAGCCCCAATGTGACCAAAATTGCCATTTTTACAGCCTTTTTCTCCTACTCAGAAGCTTCTATTTCGACCAATTTCAGTCATTAAAATGACTCTAAACACACTTATTTTAGTTCCAAAAGTGATAATTCACATGCAGTAGTCATTTACAGTCCAAAAATAAAACATTAAAAAATTACCATTTCTGACCATCTGGAGAAAGTTTGACAGGTCACAGGTCATCGTTTTTCATCAGAAAATAGATTTTTTGGACCGTAGAAAAATTCATTCAAAATGTCATTTGGATTGTGCCTCATGTTGAATAACTACTTTTTAAAGCCTCAATGTGACCAAAATTGCCATTTTTACAGCCTTTTTCTCCTACTCAGAAGCCTCTATTTCGACCAATTTCAGGCGTTAAAATGACTCTAAACACACTTATTTTAGTTCCAACAGTGATAATTCACATGCAGTAGTCATTTACATTTAAAAAATAAAACATTCAAAAAATTAACATTTCTGACCATCTGGAAAAAGTTCAACAGGTCACGGGTCATCGTTTTTCATCAGAAAATTGATTTTTTGGACTGCAGAAAAATTCATTCAAAATGCCATTTGGATTGTGCCTCGTGTTGAATAAGTACTTTTTAATGCCTCAATGTGACCAAAATTGCCATTTTTACAGCCTTTTTCTCCTACTCAGAAGCTTCTATCCCGACCAATTTCAGGCATTAAAATGACTCTAAACACACTTATTTTAGTTCCAAAAGGGATAATTCACATGCAGTTGTCATTTACAGTCAAAAAAATAAAACATTAAAAAATTACCATTTCTGACCATCTGGAGAAAGTTCGACAGGTCACGGGTCATCGTTTTTCATCAGAAAATTGATTTTTTGGACCATAGAAAAATTCATTCAAAATGTCATTTGGATTGTGCCTCGTGTTGAAAAAGTACTTTTTAAAGCCTCAATGTGACCAAAATTGCCATTTTTACAGCATTTTTCTCCTACTCAGAAGCTTCTATTTCGACCAATTTCAGGCATTAAAATGACTCTAAACACACGTATTTTAGTTCCAAAAGTGATAATTCACATGCAGTAGTCATTTACAGTCCAAAAATAAAACATTAAAAAATTACAATTTCTGACCATCTGGAGAAAGTTTGACAGGTCAAGGGTCATCGTTTTTCATCAGAAAATAGATTTTTTGGACCGTAGAAAAATTCATTCAAAATGTCATTTGGATTGTGCCTCGTGTTGAATAAGTACTTTTTAATGCCTCAATGTGACCAAAATTGCCATTTTTACAGCCTTTTTCTCCTACTCAGAAGCTTCTATCCCGACCAATTTCAGGCATTAAAATGACTCTAAACACACTTATTTTAGTTCCAAAAGGGATAATTCACATGCAGTTGTCATTTACAGTCAAAAAAATAAAACATTAAAAAATTACCATTTCTGACCATCTGGAGAAAGTTCGACACGTCACGGGTCATCGTTTTTCATCAGAAAATTGATTTTTTGGACTGTAGAAAAATTGATTCGAAATTTCAATTGGATTGGGCCTCGTGTTGAATAACTACTTTTTAAAGCCCCAATGTGACCAAAATTGCCATTTTTACAGCCTTTTTCTCCTACTCAGAAGCTTCTATTTCGACCAATTTCAGTCATTAAAATGACTCTAAACACACTTATTTTAGTTCCAAAAGTGATAATTCACATGCAGTAGTCATTTACAGTCCAAAAATAAAACATTAAAAAATTACCATTTCTGACCATCTGGAGAAAGTTTGACAGGTCACAGGTCATCGTTTTTCATCAGAAAATTGATTTTTTGGACTGTAGATAAATTCATTCAAAATGTCATTTGGATTGTGCCTCATGTTGAATGACTACTTTTTAAAGCCTCAATGTGACCAAAATTGCCATTTTTACAGCCTTTTTCTCCTACTCAGAAGCTTCTATTTCGACCAATTTCAGGCATTAAAATGACTCTAAACACACTTATTTTAGTTCCAAAAGAGATAACTCACATGCAGTAGTCATTTACAGTCAAAAAATAAAACATTAAAAAATTACCATTTCTGACCATCTGGAGAAAGTTCGACAGGTCACGGGTCATCATTTTTCATCAGAAAATTGATTTTTTGGACTGTAGAAAAATTGATTCAAAATGTCAATTGGATTGGGCCTCGTGTTGAATAACTACTTTTTAAAACCCCAATGTGACCAAAATTGCCATTTTACAGCCTTTTTCTCCTACTCAGAAGCTTCTATTTCGACCAATTTCAGGCATTAAAATGACTCTAAACACACTTATTTTAGTTCCAACAGTGATAATTCACATGCAGTAGTCATTTACATTTAAAAAATAAAACATTAAAAAATTACCATTTCTGACCATCTGGAGAAAGTTCGACAGGTCACGGGTCATCGTTTTTCATCAGAAAATTGATTTTTTGGACTGTAGAAAAATTGATTCAAAATGTCAATTGGATTGGGCCTCGTGTTGAATAACTACTTTTTAAAGCCCCAATGTGACCAAAATTGCCATTTTTACAGCCTTTTTCTCCTACTCAGAAGCTTCTATTTCGACCAATTTCAGGCATTAAAATGACTCTAAACACACGTATTTTAGTTCCAAAAGTGATAATTCACATGCAGTAGTCATTTACAGTCCAAAAATAAAACATTAAAAAATTACCATTTCTGACCATCTGGAGAAAGTCGTTTTTCATCAGAAAATAGATTTTTTGGACCGTAGAAAAATTCATTCAAAATGTCATTTGGATTGTGCCTCGTGTTGAATAAGTACTTTTTAAAGCCTCAATGTGACCAAAATTGCCATTTTTACAGCCTTTTTCTCCTACTCAGAAGCTTCTATCCCGACCAATTTCAGGCATTAAAATGACTCTAAACACACTTATTTTAGTTCCAAAAGTGATAATTCACATGCAGTAGTCATTTACAGTCAAAAAATAAAACATTAAAAAATTACCATTTCTGACCATCTGGAGAAAGTTCGACAGGTCACGGGTCATCGTTTTTCATCATAAAATTGATTTTTTGGACTGTAGAAAAATTGATTCAAAATGTCAATTGGATTGGGCCTCGTGTTGAATAACTACTTTTTAAAGCCCCAATGTGACCAAAATTGCCATTTTTACAGCCTTTTTCTCCTACTCAGAAGCTTCTATTTCGACCAATTTCAGGCATTAAAATGACTCTAAACACACTTATTTTAGTTCCAAAAGTGATGATTCACATGCAGTAGTCATTTACAGTCAAAAAATAAAACATTAAAAAATTACCATTTCTGACCATCTGGAGAAAGTTCGACAGGTCACGGGTCATCGTTTTTCATCAGAAAATTGATTTTTTGGACTGTAGAAATATTGATTCAAATTGTCAATTGGATTGGGCCTCGTGTTGAATAACTACTTTTTAAAGCCCCAATGTGACCAAAATTGCCATTTTTACAGCCTTTTTCTCCTACTCAGAAGCTTCTATTTCGACCAATTTCAGGCATTAAAATGACTCTAAACAAACGTATTTTAGTTCCAAAAGTGATAATTCACATGCAGTAGTCATTTACAGTCCAAAAATAAAACATTAAAAAATTACCATTTCTGACCATCTGGAGAAAGTTTGACAGGTCACGGGTCATCGTTTTTCATCAGAAAATAGATTTTTTGGACCATAGAAAAATTCATTCAAAATGTCATTTGGATTGTGCCTTTTGTTGAAAAAGTACTTTTTAAAGCCTCAATGTGACCAAAATTGCCATTTTTACAGCCTTTTTCTCCTACTCAGAAGCTTCTATCCCGACCAATTTCAGGCATTAAAATGACTCTAAACACACTTATTTTAGTTCCAAAAGTGATAATTCACATGCAGTAGTCATTTACAGTAAAAAAATAAAACATTAAAAAATTATCATTTCTGACCATCTGGAGAAAGTTCGACAGGTCACGGGTCATCGTTTTTCATCAGAAAATTGATTTTTTGGACTGTAGGAAAATTGATTCAAAATGTCAATTGGATTGGGCCTCGTGTTGAATAACTACTTTTTAAAGCCCCAATGTGACCAAAATTGCCATTTTTACAGCCTTTTTCTCCTACTCAGAAGCTTCTATTTCGACCAATTTCAGGCATTAAAATGACTCTAAACACACTTATTTTAGTTCCAAAAGTGATAATTCACATGCAGTAGTCATTTACAGTCCAAAAATAAAACATAAAAAAATTACCATTTCTGACCATCTGGAGAAAGTTTGACAGGTCACGGGTCATCGTTTTTTCATCAGAAAATTGATTTTTTGGACTGTAGATAAATTCATTCAAAATGTCATTTGGATTGTGCCTCATGTTGAATAACTACTTTTTAAAGCCTCAATGTGACTAAAATTGCCATTTTTACAGCCTTTTTCTCCTACTCAGAAACTTCTATTTCGACCAATTTCAGGCATTAAAATGACTCTAAACACACTTATTTTGGTTCCAAAAGTGATAATTCACACGTAGTAGTCATTTACAGTCAAAAAATAAAACATTAAAAAATTACCATTTCTCACCATCTGGAGAAAGTTCGACAGGTCACGGGTCATCGTTTTTCATCAGAAAATTGAGTTTTTTGGACTGTAGAAAAATTGATTCAAAATGTCAATTGGATTGGGCCTCGTGTTGAATAACTACTTTTTAAAGCCCCAATGTGAGCAAAATTGCCATTTTACAGCCTTTTTCTCCTACTCAGAAGCTTCTATTTCGACAAATTTCAGGCATTAAAATGACTCTAAACACACTTATTTTAGTTCCAACAGTGATAATTCACATGCAGTAGTCATTTACAGTCCAAAAATAAAATATTAAAAAATAACCATTTCTGACCATCTGGAGAAAGTTTGACAGGTCACGGGTCATTGTTTTTCATCAGAAAATTGATTTTTTTGGACTGTAGAAAAATTGATTCAAAATGTTATTTGGATTGTGCCTCGTGTTGAATAAGTACTTTTTAAAGCCTCAATGTGACCAAAATTGCCATTTTTACAGCCTTTTTCAACTACTCAGTAGCTTCTATTTCGACCAATTTCAGGCATTAAAATGACTCTAAACACACTTATTTTAGTTCCAAAAGTGATAATTCACATGCAGTAGTCATTTACAGTCAAAAAATAAAACATTAAAAAATTACCATTTCTGACCATCTGGAGAAAGTTCAACAGGTCACGGGTCATCGTTTTTCATCAGAAAATTGATTATTTGGACTGTAGAAAAATTGATTCAAAATGTCAATTGGATTGGGCCTCGTGTTGAATAACTACTTTTTAAAGCCCCAATGTGACCAAAATTGCCATTTTTACAGCCTTTTTCTCCTACTCAGAAGCTTCTATTTCGACCAATTTCAGGCATTAAAATGACTCTAAACAAACATATTTTAGTTCCAAAAGTGATAATTCACATGCAGTAGTCATTTACAGTCCAAAAATAAAACATTAAAAAATTACCATTTCTGACCATCTGGAGAAAGTTTGACAGGTCACGGGTCATCGTTTTTCATCAGAAAATAGATTTTTTGGACCATAGAAAAATTCATTCAAAATGTAATTTGGATTGTGCCTCGTGTTGAAAAAGTACCTTTTAAAGCCTCAATGTGACCAAAATTGCCATTTTTACAGCCTTTTTCTCCTACTCAGAAGCTTCTATCCCGACCAATTTCAGGCATTAAAATGACTCTAAACACACTTATTTTAGTTCCAAAAGTGATAATTCACATGCAGTAGTCATTTACAGTAAAAAAATAAAACATTAAAAAATTATCATTTCTGACAATCTGGAGAAAGTTCGACAGGTCACGGGTCATCGTTTTTCATCAGAAAATTGATTTTTTGGACTGTAGAAAAATTGATTCAAAATGTCAATTAGATTGGGCCTCGTGTTGAATAACTACTTTTTAAAGCCTCAATGTGACCAAAATTGCCATTTTTACAGCCTTTTTCTCCTACTCAGAAGCTTCTATTTCGACCAATTTCAGGCATTAAAATGACTCTAAACACACTTATTTTAGTTCCAAAAGTGATAATTCACATGCAGTAGTCATTTACAGTCCAAAAATAAAACATAAAAAAATTACCATTTCTGACCATCTGGAGAAAGTTTGACAGGTCACGGGTCATCGTTATTCATCAGAAAATTGATTTTTTGGACTGTAGAAAAATTGATTCAAAATGTCAATTGGATTGCGCCTCGTGTTGAATAACTACTTTTTAAAGCCTCAATGTGACTAAAATTGCCATTTTTACAGCCTTTTTCTCCTACTCAGAAACTTCTATTTCGACCAATTTCAGGCATTAAAATGACTCTAAACACACTTATTTTGGTTCCAAAAGTGATAATTCACACGTAGTAGTCATTTACAGTCAAAAAATAAAACATTAAAAAATTACCATTTCTCACCATCTGGAGAAAGTTCGACAGGTCACGGGTCATCGTTTTTCATCAGAAAATTGAGTTTTTTGGACTGTAGAAAAATTGATTCAAAATGTCAATTGGATTGGGCCTCGTGTTGAATAACTACTTTTTAAAGCCCCAATGTGAGCAAAATTGCCATTTTACAGCCTTTTTCTCCTACTCAGAAGCTTCTATTTCGACCAATTTCAGGCATTAAAATGACTCTAAACACACTTATTTTAGTTCCAAAAGTGATAATTCACATGCAGTAGTCATTTACAGTCCAAAAATAAAACATTAAAAAATTACAATTTCTGACCATCTGGAGAAAGTTTGACAGGTCAAGGGTCATCGTTTTTCATCAGAAAATAGATTTTTTGGACCGTCGAAAAATTCATTCAAAATGTCATTTGGATTGTGCCTCATGTTGAATAACTACTTTTTAAAGCCTCAATGTGACCAAAATTGCCATTTTTACAGCCTTTTTCTCCTACTCAGAAGCCTCTATTTCGACCAATTTCAGGCATTAAAATGACTCTAAACACACTTATTTTAGTTCCAACAGTGATAATTCACATGCAGTAGTCATTTACCTTAAAAAAATAAAACATTAAAAAAATTAACATTTCTGACCATCTGGAGAAAGTTTGACAGGTCAAGGGTCATCGTTTTTCATCAGAAAATTGATTTTTTGGACTGTAGAAAAATTCATTCAAAATGCCATTTGGATTGTGCCTCGTGTTGAATAAGTACTTTTTAATGCCTCAATGTGACCAAAATTGCCATTTTTACAGCCTTTTTCTCCTACTCAGAAGCTTCTATCCCGACCAATTTCAGGCATTAAAATGACTCTAAACACACTTATTTTAGTTCCAAAAGGGATAATTCACATGCAGTAGTCATTTACAGTCAAAAAAATAAAACATTAAAAAATTACCATATCTGACCATCTGGAGAAAGTTCGACAGGTCACGGGTCATCGTTTTTCATCAGAAAATGGATTTTTTGGACTGTAGAAAAATGTATTCGAAATTTCAATTGGATTGGGCCTCGTGTTGAATAACTACTTTTTAAAGCCCCAATGTGACCAAAATTGCCATTTTTACAGCCTTTTTCTCCTACTCAGAAGCTTCTATTTCGACCAATTTCAGTCATTAAAATGACTCTAAACACACTTATTTTAGTTCCAAAAGTGATAATTCACATGCAGTAGTCATTTACAGTCCAAAAATAAAACATTAAAAAATTACCATTTCTGACCATCTGGAGAAAGTTTGACAGGTCACAGGTCATCGTTTTTCATCAGAAAATAGATTTTTTGGACCGCAGAAAAATTCATTCAAAATGTCATTTGGATTGTGCCTCATGTTGAATAACTACTTTTTAAAGCCTCAATGTGACCAAAATTGCCATTTTTACAGCCTTTTTCTCCTACTCAGAAGCCTCTATTTCGACCAATTTCAGGCATTAAAATGACTCTAAACACACTTATTTTAGTTCCAAAAGAGATAACTCACATGCAGTAGTCATTTACAGTCAAAAAATAAAACATTAAAAAATTACCATTTCTGACCATCTGGAGAAAGTTCAACAGGTCACGGGTCATCGTTTTTCATCAGAAAATTGATTTTTTGGACTGTAGAAAAATTGATTCGAAATTTCAATTGGATTGGGCCTCGTGTTGAATAACTACTTTTTAAAGCCCCAATGTGACCAAAATTGCCATTTTTACAGACTTTTTCTCCTACTCAGAAGCTTCTATTTCGACCAATTTCAGTCATTAAAATGACTCTAAACACACTTATTTTAGTTCCAAAAGTGATAATTCACATGCAGTAGTCATTTACAGTCCAAAAATAAAACATTAAAAAATTACCATTTCTGACCATCTGGAGAAAGTTTGACAGGTCACAGGTCATCGTTTTTCATCAGAAAATTGATTTTTTGGACTGTAGATAAATTCATTCAAAATGTCATTTGGATTGTGCCTCATGTTGAATGACTACTTTTTAAAGCCTCAATGTGACCAAAATTGCCATTTTTACAGCCTTTTTCTCCTAATCAGAAGCTTCTATTTCGACCAATTTCAGGCATTAAAATGACTCTAAACACACTTATTTTAGTTCCAAAAGAGATAACTCACATGCAGTAGTCATTTACAGTCAAAAAATAAAACATTAAAAAATTACCATTTCTGACCATCTGGAGAAAGTTCGACAGGTCACGGGTCATCGTTTTTCATCAGAAAATTGATTTTTTGGACTGTAGAAAAATTGATTCAAAATGTCAATTGGATTGGGCCTCGTGTTGAATAACTACTTTTTAAAGCCCCAATGTGACCAAAATTGCCATTTTTACAGCCTTTTTCTCCTACTCAGAAGCTTCTATTTCGACCAATTTCAGGCATTAAAATGACTCTAAACACACGTATTTTAGTTCCAAAAGTGATAATTCACATGCAGTAGTCATTTACAGTCAAAAAATAAAACAATAAAAAATTACCATTTCTGACCATCAGGAGAAAGTTCGACAGGTCACGGGTCATCGTTTTTCATCAGAAAATTGATTTATTGGACTGTAGAAAAATTCATTCAAAATGTCAATTGGATTGGGCCTCGTGTTGAATAACTACTTTTTAAAGCCCCAATGTGACCAAAATTGCCATTTTTACAGCCTTTTTCTCCTACTCAGAAGCTTCTATTTCAACCAATTTCAGGCATTAAAATGACTCTAAACACACTTATTTTAGTTCCAAAAGTGATAATTCACATGCAGTAGTCATTTACAGTCAAAAAATAAAACATTAAAAAATTACCATTTCTGACCATCTGGAGAAAGTTCGACAGGTCACGGGTCATCATTTTTCATCAGAAAATTGATTTTTTGGACTGTAGAAAAATTGATTCAAAATGTCAATTGGATTGGGCCTCGTGTTGAATAACTACTTTTTAAAACCCCAATGTGACCAAAATTGCCATTTTACAGCCTTTTTCTCCTACTCAGAAGCTTCTATTTCGACCAATTTCAGGCATTAAAATGACTCTAAACACACTTATTTTAGTTCCAACAGTGATAATTCACATGCAGTAGTCATTTACATTTAAAAAATAAAACATTAAAAAATTACCATTACTGACCATCTGGAGAAAGTTCGACAGGTCACGGGTCATCGTTTTTCATCAGAAAATTGATTTTTTGGACTGTAGAAAAATTGATTCAAAATGTCAATTGGATTGGGCCTCGTGTTGAATAACTACTTTTTAAAGCCCCAATGTGACCAAAATTGCCATTTTTACAGCCTTTTTCTCCTACTCAGAAGCTTCTATTTCGACCAATTTCAGGCATTAAACTGACTCTAAACAAACGTATTTTAGTTCCAAAAGTGATAATTCACATGCAGTAGTCATTTACAGTCCAAAAATAAAACATTAAAAAATTACCATTTCTGACCATCTGGAGAAAGTTTGACAGGTCACGGGTCATCGTTTTTCATCAGAAAATAGATTTTTTGGACCATAGAAAAATTCATTCAAAATGTCATTTGGATTGTGCCTCGTGTTGAAAAAGTACTTTTTAAAGCCTCAATGTGACCAAAATTGCCATTTTTACAGCCTTTTTCTCCTACTCAGAAGCTTCTATTTCGACCAATTTCAGGCATTAAAATGACTCTAAACACACTTATTTTAGTTCCAAAAGTGATAATTCACATGCAGTAGTCATTTACAGTCCAAAAATAAAACATTAAAAAATTACAATTTCTGACCATCTGGAGAAAGTTTGACAGGTCAAGGGTCATCGTTTTTCATCAGAAAATAGATTTTTTGGACCGTAGAAAAATTTATTCAAAATGTCATTTGGATTGTGCCTCCTGTTGAATAACTACTTTTTAAAGCCTCAATGTGACCAAAACTGCCATTTTTACAGCCTTTTTCTCCTACTCAGAAGCCTCTATTTCGACCAATTTCAGGCATTAAAATGACTCTAAACACACTTATTTTAGTTCCAACAGTGATAATTCACATGCAGTAGTCATTTACATTTAAAAAATAAAACATTCAAAAAATTAACATTTCTGACCATCTGGAGAAAGTTTGACAGGTCAAGGGTCATCGTTTTTCATCAGAAAATTGATTTTTTGGACTGTAGAAAAATTCATTCAAAATGCCATTTGGATTGTGCCTCGTGTTGAATAAGTACTTTTTAATGCCTCAATGTGACCAAAATTGCCATTTTTACAACCTTTTTCTCCTACTCAGAAGCTTCTATCCCGACCAATTTCAGGCATTAAAATGACTCTAAACACACTTATTTTAGTTCCAAAAGGGATAATTCACATGCAGTAGTCATTTACAGTCAAAAAAATAAAACATTAAAAAATTACCATTTCTGACCATCTGGAGAAAGTTCGACAGGTCACGGGTCATCGTTTTTCATCAGAAAATTGATTTTTTGGACTGTAGAAAAATTTATTCGAAATTTCAATTGGATTGGGCCTCGTGTTGAATAACTACTTTTTAAAGCCCCAATGTGACCAAAATTGCCATTTTTACAGCCTTTTTCTCCTACTCAGAAGCTTCTATTTCGACCAATTTCAGTCATTAAAATGACTCTAAACACACTTATTTTAGTTCCAAAAGTGATAATTCACATGCAGTAGTCATTTACAGTCCAAAAATAAAACATTAAAAAATTACCATTTCTGACCATCTGGAGAAAGTTTGACAGGTCACAGGTCATCGTTTTTCATCAGAAAATAGATTTTTTGGACCGTAGAAAAATTCATTCAAAATGTCATTTGGATTGTGCCTCATGTTGAATAACTACTTTTTAAAGCCTCAATGTGACCAAAATTGCCATTTTTACAGCCTTTTTCTCCTACTCAGAAGCCTCTATTTCGACCAATTTCAGGCGTTAAAATGACTCTAAACACACTTATTTTAGTTCCAACAGTGATAATTCACATGCAGTAGTCATTTACATTTAAAAAATAAAACATTCAAAAAATTAACATTTCTGACCATCTGGAAAAAGTTCAACAGGTCACGGGTCATCGTTTTTCATCAGAAAATTGATTTTTTGGACTGCAGAAAAATTCATTCAAAATGCCATTTGGATTGTGCCTCGTGTTGAATAAGTACTTTTTAATGCCTCAATGTGACCAAAATTGCCATTTTTACAGCCTTTTTCTCCTACTCAGAAGCTTCTATCCCGACCAATTTCAGGCATTAAAATGACTCTAAACACACTTATTTTAGTTCCAAAAGGGATAATTCACATGCAGTTGTCATTTACAGTCAAAAAAATAAAACATTAAAAAATTACCATTTCTGACCATCTGGAGAAAGTTCGACAGGTCACGGGTCATCGTTTTTCATCAGAAAATTGATTTTTTGGACCATAGAAAAATTCATTCAAAATGTCATTTGGATTGTGCCTCGTGTTGAAAAAGTACTTTTTAAAGCCTCAATGTGACCAAAATTGCCATTTTTACAGCATTTTTCTCCTACTCAGAAGCTTCTATTTCGACCAATTTCAGGCATTAAAATGACTCTAAACACACGTATTTTAATTCCAAAAGTGATAATTCACATGCAGTAGTCATTTACAGTCCAAAAATAAAACATTAAAAAATTACAATTTCTGACCATCTGGAGAAAGTTTGACAGGTCAAGGGTCATCGTTTTTCATCAGAAAATAGATTTTTTGGACCGTAGAAAAATTCATTCAAAATGTCATTTGGATTGTGCCTCGTGTTGAATAAGTACTTTTTAATGCCTCAATGTGACCAAAATTGCCATTTTTACAGCCTTTTTCTCCTACTCAGAAGCTTCTATCCCGACCAATTTCAGGCATTAAAATGACTCTAAACACACTTATTTTAGTTCCAAAAGGGATAATTCACATGCAGTTGTCATTTACAGTCAAAAAAATAAAACATTAAAAAATTACCATTTCTGACCATCTGGAGAAAGTTCGACACGTCACGGGTCATCGTTTTTCATCAGAAAATTGATTTTTTGGACTGTAGAAAAATTGATTCGAAATTTCAATTGGATTGGGCCTCGTGTTGAATAACTACTTTTTAAAGCCCCAATGTGACCAAAATTGCCATTTTTACAGCCTTTTTCTCCTACTCAGAAGCTTCTATTTCGACCAATTTCAGTCATTAAAATGACTCTAAACACACTTATTTTAGTTCCAAAAGTGATAATTCACATGCAGTAGTCATTTACAGTCCAAAAATAAAACATTAAAAAATTACCATTTCTGACCATCTGGAGAAAGTTTGACAGGTCACAGGTCATCGTTTTTCATCAGAAAATTGATTTTTTGGACTGTAGATAAATTCATTCAAAATGTCATTTGGATTGTGCCTCATGTTGAATGACTACTTTTTAAAGCCTCAATGTGACCAAAATTGCCATTTTTACAGCCTTTTTCTCCTACTCAGAAGCTTCTATTTCGACCAATTTCAGGCATTAAAATGACTCTAAACACACTTATTTTAGTTCCAAAAGAGATAACTCACATGCAGTAGTCATTTACAGTCAAAAAATAAAACATTAAAAAATTACCATTTCTGACCATCTGGAGAAAGTTCGACAGGTCACGGGTCATCATTTTTCATCAGAAAATTGATTTTTTGGACTGTAGAAAAATTGATTCAAAATGTCAATTGGATTGGGCCTTGTGTTGAATAACTACTTTTTAAAACCCCAATGTGACCAAAATTGCCATTTTACAGCCTTTTTCTCCTACTCAGAAGCTTCTATTTCGACCAATTTCAGGCATTAAAATGACTCTAAACACACTTATTTTAGTTCCAACAGTGATAATTCACATGCAGTAGTCATTTACATTTAAAAAATATAACATTAAAAAATTACCATTTCTGACCATCTGGAGAAAGTTCGACAGGTCACGGGTCATCGTTTTTCATCAGAAAATTGATTTTTTGGACTGTAGAAAAATTGATTCAAAATGTCAATTGGATTGGGCCTCGTGTTGAATAACTACTTTTTAAAGCCCCAATGTGACCTAAATTGCCATTTTTACAGCCTTTTTCTCCTACTCAGAAGCTTCTATTTCGACCAATTTCAGGCATTAAAATGACTCTAAACACACGTATTTTAGTTCCAAAAGTGATAATTCACATGCAGTAGTCATTTACAGTCCAAAAATAAAACATTAAAAAATTACCATTTCTGACCATCTGGAGAAAGTCGTTTTTCATCAGAAAATAGATTTTTTGGACCGTAGAAAAATTCATTCAAAATGTCATTTGGATTGTGCCTCGTGTTGAATAAGTACTTTTTAAAGCCTCAATGTGACCAAAATTGCCATTTTTACAGCCTTTTTCTCCTACTCAGAAGCTTCTATCCCGACCAATTTCAGGCATTAAAATGACTCTAAACACACTTATTTTAGTTCCAAAAGTGATAATTCACATGCAGTAGTCATTTACAGTCAAAAAATAAAACATTAAAAAATTACCATTTCTGACCATCTGGAGAAAGTTCGACAGGTCACGGGTCATCGTTTTTCATCATAAAATTGATTTTTTGGACTGTAGAAAAATTGATTCAAAATGTCAATTGGATTGGGCCTCGTGTTGAATAACTACTTTTTAAAGCCCCAATGTGTCCAAAATTGCCATTTTTACAGCCTTTTTCTCCTACTCAGAAGCTTCTATTTCGACCAATTTCAGGCATTAAAATGACTCTAAACACACTTATTTTAGTTCCAAAAGTGATGATTCACATGCAGTAGTCATTTACAGTCAAAAAATAAAACATTAAAAAATTACCATTTCTGACCATCTGGAGAAAGTTCGACAGGTCACGGGTCATCGTTTTTCATCAGAAAATTGATTTTTTGGACTGTAGAAATATTGATTCAAATTGTCAATTGGATTGGGCCTCGTGTTGAATAACTACTTTTTAAAGCCCCAATGTGACCAAAATTGCCATTTTTACAGCCTTTTTCTCCTACTCAGAAGCTTCTATTTCGACCAATTTCAGGCATTAAAATGACTCTAAACAAACGTATTTTAGTTCCAAAAGTGATAATTCACATGCAGTAGTCATTTACAGTCCAAAAATAAAACATTAAAAAATTACCATTTCTGACCATCTGGAGAAAGTTTGACAGGTCACGGGTCATCGTTTTTCATCAGAAAATAGATTTTTTGGACCATAGAAAAATTCATTCAAAATGTCATTTGGATTGTGCCTTTTGTTGAAAAAGTACTTTTTAAAGCCTCAATGTGACCAAAATTGCCATTTTTACAGCCTTTTTCTCCTACTCAGAAGCTTCTATCCCGACCAATTTCAGGCATTAAAATGACTCTAAACACACTTATTTTAGTTCCAAAAGTGATAATTCACATGCAGTAGTCATTTACAGTAAAAAAATAAAACATTAAAAAATTATCATTTCTGACCATCTGGAGAAAGTTCGACAGGTCACGGGTCATCGTTTTTCATCAGAAAATTGATTTTTTGGACTGTAGGAAAATTGATTCAAAATGTCAATTGGATTGGGCCTCGTGTTGAATAACTACTTTTTAAAGCCCCAATGTGACCAAAATTGCCATTTTTACAGCCTTTTTCTCCTACTCAGAAGCTTCTATTTCGACCAATTTCAGGCATTAAAATGACTCTAAACACACTTATTTTAGTTCCAAAAGTGATAATTCACATGCAGTAGTCATTTACAGTCCAAAAATAAAACATAAAAAAATTACCATTTCTGACCATCTGGAGAAAGTTTGACAGGTCACGGGTCATCGTTTTTTCATCAGAAAAATGATTTTTTGGACTGTAGATAAATTCATTCAAAATGTCATTTGGATTGTGCCTCATGTTGAATAACTACTTTTTAAAGCCTCAATGTGACTAAAATTGCCATTTTTACAGCCTTTTTCTCCTACTCAGAAACTTCTATTTCGACCAATTTCAGGCATTAAAATGACTCTAAACACACTTATTTTGGTTCCAAAAGTGATAATTCACACGTAGTAGTCATTTACAGTCAAAAAATAAAACATTAAAAAATTACCATTTCTCACCATCTGGAGAAAGTTCGACAGGTCACGGGTCATCGTTTTTCATCAGAAAATTGAGTTTTTTGGACTGTAGAAAAATTGATTCAAAATGTCAATTGGATTGGGCCTCGTGTTGAATAACTACTTTTTAAAGCCCCAATGTGAGCAAAATTGCCATTTTACAGCCTTTTTCTCCTACTCAGAAGCTTCTATTTCGACAAATTTCAGGCATTAAAATGACTCTAAACACACTTATTTTAGTTCCAACAGTGATAATTCACATGCAGTAGTCATTTACAGTCCAAAAATAAAATATTAAAAAATAACCATTTCTGACCATCTGGAGAAAGTTTGACAGGTCACGGGTCATTGTTTTTCATCAGAAAATTGATTTTTTTGGACTGTAGAAAAATTGATTCAAAATGTTATTTGGATTGTGCCTCGTGTTGAATAAGTACTTTTTAAAGCCTCAATGTGACCAAAATTGCCATTTTTACAGCCTTTTTCAACTACTCAGAAGCTTCTATTTCGACCAATTTCAGGCATTAAAATGACTCTAAACACACTTATTTTAGTTCCAAAAGTGATAATTCACATGCAGTAGTCATTTACAGTCAAAAAATAAAACATTAAAAAATTACCATTTCTGACCATCTGGAGAAAGTTCAACAGGTCACGGGTCATCGTTTTTCATCAGAAAATTGATTATTTGGACTGTAGAAAAATTGATTCAAAATGTCAATTGGATTGGGCCTCGTGTTGAATAACTACTTTTTAAAGCCCCAATGTGACCAAAATTGCCATTTTTACAGCCTTTTTCTCCTACTCAGAAGCTTCTATTTCGACCAATTTCAGGCATTAAAATGACTCTAAACAAACATATTTTAGTTCCAAAAGTGATAATTCACATGCAGTAGTCATTTACAGTCCAAAAATAAAACATTAAAAAATTACCATTTCTGACCATCTGGAGAAAGTTTGACAGGTCACGGGTCATCGTTTTTCATCAGAAAATAGATTTTTTGGACCATAGAAAAATTCATTCAAAATGTAATTTGGATTGTGCCTCGTGTTGAAAAAGTACCTTTTAAAGCCTCAATGTGACCAAAATTGCCATTTTTACAGCCTTTTTCTCCTACTCAGAAGCTTCTATCCCGACCAATTTCAGGCATTAAAATGACTCTAAACACACTTATTTTAGTTCCAAAAGTGATAATTCACATGCAGTAGTCATTTACAGTAAAAAAATAAAACATTAAAAAATTATCATTTCTGACAATCTGGAGAAAGTTCGACAGGTCACGGGTCATCGTTTTTCATCAGAAAATTGATTTTTTGGACTGTAGAAAAATTGATTCAAAATGTCAATTAGATTGGGCCTCGTGTTGAATAACTACTTTTTAAAGCCTCAATGTGACCAAAATTGCCATTTTTACAGCCTTTTTCTCCTACTCAGAAGCTTCTATTTCGACCAATTTCAGGCATTAAAATGACTCTAAACACACTTATTTTAGTTCCAAAAGTGATAATTCACATGCAGTAGTCATTTACAGTCCAAAAATAAAACATTAAAAAATTACCATTTCTGACCATCTGGAGAAAGTTCAACAGGTCACGGGTCATCGTTATTCATCAGAAAATTGATTTTTTGGACTGTAGAAAATTGATTCAAAATGTCAATTGGATTGGGCCTTGTGTTGAATAACTACTTTTTAAAGCCCCAATGTGACCAAAATTGCCATTTTTACAGCCTTTTTCTCCTACTCAGAAGCTTCTATTTCGACCAATTTCAGGCATTAAAATTACTCTAAACACACTTATTTTAGTTCCAAAAGTGATAATTCACATGCAGTAGTCATTTACAGTCCAAAAATAAAACATTAAAAAATTACCATTTCTGACCATCTGGAGAAAGATTGACAGGTCACGGGTCATCGTTTTTCATCAGAAAATTGATTTTTTGGACTGTAGAAAAATTCATTCAAAATGTCATTTGAATTGTGCCTCATGTTGAATAACTACTTTTTAAAGCCTCAATGTTACCAAAATTGCCATTTTTACAGCCTTTCTCTCCTACTCAGAAGCTTCTATTTCGACCAATTTCAGGCAATAAAATGACTCTAAACACACTTATTTTAGTTCCAAAAGTGATAATTCACATGCAGTAGTCATTTACAGTCCAAAAATAAAACATTAAAAAATTACCATTTCTGACCATCTGGAGAAAGTTTGACAGGTCACGGGTCATCGTTTTTCATCAGAAAATTGATTTTTTGGACTGTAGAAAAATTCATTCAAAATGTCATTTGGATTGTGCCTCATGTTGAATAACTACTTTTTAAAGCCTGAATGTGACCAAAATTGCCATATTTACAGCCTTTTTCTCCTACTCAGAAGCTTCTATTTCAACCAATTTCAGGCATTAAAATGACTCTAAACACACTTATCTTAGTTCCAAAAGTGATAATTCACATGCAGTAGTCATTTACAGTCAAAAAACTAAAACATTAAAAAATTACCATTTCTGACCATCTGGAGAAAGTTCGACAGGTCACGGGTCATCGTTTTTCATCAGAAAATTGATTTTTTGGACTGTAGAAAAATTGATTCAAAATGTCAATTGGATTGGGCCTCGTGTTGAATAACTACTTTTTAAAGCCCCAATGTGACCAAAATTGCCATTTTTACAGCCTTTTTCTCCTACTCAGAAGCTTCTATTTCGACCAATTTCAGGCATTAAAATGACTCTAAACACACTTATTTTAGTTCCAAAAGTGATAATTCACATGCAGTAGTCATTTACAGTCCAAAAATAAAACATAAAAAAATTACCATTTCTGACCATCTGGAGAAAGTTTGACAGGTCACGGGTCATCGTTTTTTCATCAGAAAAGTGATTTTTTGGACTGTAGATAAATTCATTCAAAATGTCATTTGGATTGTGCCTCATGTTGAATAACTACTTTTTAAAGCCTCAATGTGACTAAAATTGCCATTTTTACAGCCTTTTTCTCCTACTCAGAAACTTCTATTTCGACCAATTTCAGGCATTAAAATGACTCTAAACACACTTATCTTAGTTCCAAAAGTGATAATTCACATGCAGTAGTCATTTACAGTCAAAAAATAAAACATTAAAAAATTACCATTTCTGACCATCTGGAGAAAGTTCGACAGGTCACGGGTCATCGTTTTTCATCAGAAAATCGAGTTTTTTGGACTGTAGAAAAATTGATTCAAAATGTCAATTGGATTGGGCCTCGTGTTGAATAACTACTTTTTAAAGCCCCAATGTGACCAAAATTGCCATTTTACAGCCTTTTTCTCCTACTCAGAAGCTTCTATTTCGACAAATTTCAGGCATTAAAATGACTCTAAACACACTTATTTTAGTTCCAACAGTGATAATTCACATGCAGTAGTCATTTACAGTCCAAAAATAAAACATTAAAAAATAACCATTTCTGACCATCTGGAGAAAGTTTGACAGGTCACGGGTCATCGTTTTTCATCAGAAAATTGATTTTTTGGAGTGTAGAAAAATTGATTCAAAATGTTATTTGGATTGTGCCTCGTGTTGAATAAGTACTTTTTAAAGCCTCAATGTGACCAAAATTGCCATTTTTACAGCCTTTTTCAACTACTCAGAAGCTTCTATTTCGACCAATTTCAGGCATTAAAATGACTCTAAACACACTTATTTTAGTTCCAAAAGTGATCATTCACATGCAGTAGTCATTTACAGTCAAAAAATAAAACATTAAAAAATTACCATTTCTGACCATCTTGAGAAAGTTTGACAGGTCACGGGTCATCGTTTTTCATCAGAAAATTGATTTTTTGGACTGTAGAAAAATTCATTCAAAATGTCATTTGGATTGTGCCTCATGTTGAATAACTACTTTTTAAAGCCTCAATGTGACCAAAATTGCCATTTTTACAGCCTTTTTCTCCTACTCAGAAGCTTCTATTTCGACCAATTTCAGGCATTAAAATGACTCTAAACACACTTATTTTAGTTCCAAAAGTGATAATTCACATGCAGTAGTCATTTACAGTCCAAAAATGAAACATTAAAAAATTACCATTTCTGACCATCTGGAGAAAGTTTGACAGGTCACGGGTCATCGTTTTTCATCAGAAAATTGATTTTTTGGACTGTAGAAAAATTCATTCAAAATGTCATTTGGATTGTGCCTCATGTTGAATAAGTACTTTTTAAAGCCTCAATGTGACCAAAATTGCCATTTTTACAGCCTTTTTCAACTACTCAGAAGCTTCTATTTCGACCAATTTCAGGCATTAAAATGACTCTAAACACACTTATTTTAGTTCCAAAAGTGATAATTCACATGCAGTAGTCATTTACAGTCAAAAAATAAAACATTAAAAAATTACCATTTCTGACCATCTGGAGAAAGTTCAACAGGTCACGGGTCATCGTTATTCATCAGAAAATTGATTTTTTGGACTGTAGAAAAATTGATTCAAAATGTCAATTGGATTGGGCCTTGTGTTGAATAACTACTTTTTAAAGCCCCAATGTGACCAAAATTGCCATTTTTACAGCCTTTTTCTCCTACTCAGAAGCTTCTATTTCGACCAATTTCAGGCATTAAAATGACTCTAAACACACTTATTTTAGTTCCAAAAGTGATAATTCACATGCAGTAGTCATTTACAGTCCAAAAATAAAACATTAAAAAATTACCATTTCTGACCATCTGGAGAAAGTTTGACAGGTCACGGGTCATCGTTTTTCATCAGAAAATTGATTTTTTGGACTGTAGAAAAATTCATTCAAAATGTCATTTGGATTGTGCCTCATGTTGAATAAGTACTTTTTAAAGCCTCAATGTGACCAAAATTGCCATTTTTACAGCCTTTTTCAACTACTCAGAAGCTTCTATTTCGACCAATTTCAGGCATTAAAATGACTCTAAACACACTTATTTTAGTTCCAAAAGTGATAATTCACATGCAGTAGTCATTTACAGTCAAAAAATAAAACATTAAAAAATTACCATTTCTGACCATCTGGAGAAAGTTCAACAGGTCACGGGTCATCGTTATTCATCAGAAAATTGATTTTTTGGACTGTAGAAAAATTGATTCAAAATGTCAATTGGATTGGGCCTTGTGTTGAATAACTACTTTTTAAAGCCCCAATGTGACCAAAATTGCCATTTTTACAGCCTTTTTCTCCTACTCAGAAGCTTCTATTTCGACCAATTTCAGGCATTAAAATGACTCTAAACACACTTATTTTAGTTCCAAAAGTGATAATTCACATGCAGTAGTCATTTACAGTCCAAAAATAAAACATTAAAAAATTACCATTTCTGACCATCTGGAGAAAGTTTGACAGGTCACGGGTCATCGTTTTTCATCAGAAAATTGATTTTTTGGACTGTAGAAAAATTCATTCAAAATGTCATTTGGATTGTTCCTCATGTTGAATAACTACTTTTTAAAGCCTGAATGTGACCAAAATTGCCATATTTACAGCCTTTTTCTCCTACTCAGAAGCTTCTATTTCGACCAATTTCAGGCATTAAAATGACTCTAAACACACTTATCTTAGTTCCAAAAGTGATAATTCACATGCAGTAGTCATTTACAGTCAAAAAATAAAACATTAAAAAATTACCATTTCTCACCATCTGGAGAAAGTTCGACAGGTCACGGGTCATCGTTTTTCATCAGAAAATCGAGTTTTTTGGACTGTAGAAAAATTGATTCAAAATGTCAATTGGATTGGGCCTCGTGTTGAATAACTACTTTTTAAAGCCCCAATGTGACCAAAATTGCCATTTTACAGCCTTTTTCTCCTACTCAGAAGCTTCTATTTCGACAAATTTCAGGCATTAAAATGACTCTAAACACACTTATTTTAGTTCCAACAGTGATAATTCACATGCAGTAGTCATTTACAGTCCAAAAATAAAACATTAAAAAATAACCATTTCTGACCATCTGGAGAAAGTTTGACAGGTCACGGGTCATCGTTTTTCATCAGAAAATTGATTTTTTGGAGTGTAGAAAAATTGATTCAAAATGTTATTTGGATTGTGCCTCGTGTTGAATAAGTACTTTTTAAAGCCTCAATGTGACCAAAATTGCCATTTTTACAGCCTTTTTCAACTACTCAGAAGCTTCTATTTCGACCAATTTCAGGCATTAAAATGACTCTAAACACACTTATTTTAGTTCCAAAAGTGATCATTCACATGCAGTAGTCATTTACAGTCAAAAAATAAAACATTAAAAAATTACCATTTCTGACCATCTTGAGAAAGTTTGACAGGTCACGGGTCATCGTTTTTCATCAGAAAATTGATTTTTTGGACTGTAGAAAAATTCATTCAAAATGTCATTTGGATTGTGCCTCATGTTGAATAACTACTTTTTAAAGCCTCAATGTGACCAAAATTGCCATTTTTACAGCCTTTTTCTCCTACTCAGAAGCTTCTATTTCGACCAATTTCAGGCATTAAAATGACTCTAAACACACTTATTTTGGTTCCAAAAGTGATAATTCACACGTAGTAGTCATTTACAGTCAAAAAATAAAACATTAAAAAATTACCATTTCTCACCATCTGGAGAAAGTTCGACAGGTCACGGGTCATCGTTTTTCATCAGAAAATTGAGTTTTTTGGACTGTAGAAAAATTGATTCAAAATGTCAATTGGATTGGGCCTCGTGTTGAATAACTACTTTTTAAAGCCCCAATGTGAGCAAAATTGCCATTTTACAGCCTTTTTCTCCTACTCAGAAGCTTCTATTTCGACAAATTTCAGGCATTAAAATGACTCTAAACACACTTATTTTAGTTCCAACAGTGATAATTCACATGCAGTAGTCATTTACAGTCCAAAAATAAAACATTAAAAAATAACCATTTCTGACCATCTGGAGAAAGTTTGACAGGTCACGGGTCATTGTTTTTCATCAGAAAATTGATTTTTTTGGACTGTAGAAAAATTGATTCAAAATGGTTTTTGGATTGTGCCTCGTGTTGAATAAGTACTTTTTAAAGCCTCAATGTGACCAAAATTGCCATTTTTACAGCCTTTTTCAACTACTCAGAAGCTTCTATTTCGACCAATTTCAGGCATTAAAATGACTCTAAACACACTTATTTTAGTTCCAAAAGTGATAATTCACATGCAGTAGTCATTTACAGTCCAAAAATAAAACATAAAAAAATTACCATTTCTGACCATCTGGAGAAAGTTTGACAGGTCACGGGTCATCGTTTTTTCATCAGAAAATTGATTTTTTGGACTGTAGATAAATTCATTCAAAATGTCATTTGGATTGTGCCTCATGTTGAATAACTACTTTTTAAAGCCTCAATGTGACTAAAATTGCCATTTTTACAGCCTTTTTCTCCTACTCAGAAACTTCTATTTCGACCAATTTCAGGCATTAAAATGACTCTAAACACACTTATTTTGGTTCCAAAAGTGATAATTCACACGTAGTAGTCATTTACAGTCAAAAAATAAAACATTAAAAAATTACCATTTCTCACCATCTGGAGAAAGTTCGACAGGTCACGGGTCATCGTTTTTCATCAGAAAATTGAGTTTTTTGGACTGTAGAAAAATTGATTCAAAATGTCAATTGGATTGGGCCTCGTGTTGAATAACTACTTTTTAAAGCCCCAATGTGAGCAAAATTGCCATTTTACAGCCTTTTTCTCCTACTCAGAAGCTTCTATTTCGACAAATTTCAGGCATTAAAATGACTCTAAACACACTTATTTTAGTTCCAACAGTGATAATTCACATGCAGTAGTCATTTACAGTCCAAAAATAAAACATTAAAAAATAACCATTTCTGACCATCTGGAGAAAGTTTGACAGGTCACGGGTCATTGTTTTTCATCAGAAAATTGATTTTTTTGGACTGTAGAAAAATTGATTCAAAATGTTATTTGGATTGTGCCTCGTGTTGAATAAGTACTTTTTAAAGCCTCAATGTGACCAAAATTGCCATTTTTACAGCCTTTTTCAACTACTCAGAAGCTTCTATTTCGACCAATTTCAGGCATTAAAATGACTCTAAACACACTTATTTTAGTTCCAAAAGTGATAATTCACATGCAGTAGTCATTTACAGTCAAAAAATAAAACATTAAAAAATTACCATTTCTGACCATCTGGAGAAAGTTCAACAGGTCACGGGTCATCGTTTTTCATCAGAAAATTGATTTTTTGGACTGTAGAAAAATTGATTCAAAATGTCAATTGGATTGGGCCTCGTGTTGAATAACTACTTTTTAAAGCCCCAATGTGACCAAAATTGCCATTTTTACAGCCTTTTTCTCCTACTCAGAAGCTTCTATTTCGACCAATTTCAGGCATTAAAATGACTCTAAACAAACGTATTTTAGTTCCAAAAGTGATAATTCACATGCAGTAGTCATTTACAGTCCAAAAATAAAACATTAAAAAATTACCATTTCTGACCATCTGGAGAAAGTTTGACAGGTCACGGGTCATCGTTTTTCATCAGAAAATAGATTTTTTGGACTGTAGAAAAATTGATTCAAAATGTCAATTGGATTGGGCCTCGTGTTGAATAACTACTTTTTAAAGCCCCAATGTGACCAAAATTGCCATTTTTACAGCCTTTTTCTCCTACTCAGAAGCTTCTATTTCGACCAATTTCAGGCATTAAACTGACTCTAAACAAACGTATTTTAGTTCCAAAAGTGATAATTCACATGCAGTAGTCATTTACAGTCCAAAAATAAAACATTAAAAAATTACAATTTCTGACCATCTGGAGAAAGTTTGACAGGTCAAGGGTAATCGTTTTTCATCAGAAAATAGATTTTTTGGACCGTAGAAAAATTCATTCAAAATGTCATTTGGATTGTGCCTCCTGTTGAATAACTACTTTTTAAAGCCTCAATGTGACCAAAATTGCCATTTTTACAGCCTTTTTCTCCTACTCAGAAGCCTCTATTTCGACCAATTTCAGGCATTAAAATGACTCTAAACACACTTATTTTAGTTCCAACAGTGATAATTCACATGCAGTAGTCATTTACATTTAAAAAATAAAACATTCAAAAAATTGACATTTCTGACCATCTGGAGAAAGTTTGACAGGTCAAGGGTCATCGTTTTTCATCAGAAAATTGATTTTTCGGACTGTAGAAAAATTCATTCAAAATGCCATTTGGATTGGGCCTCGTGTTGAATAAGTACTTTTTAATGCCTCAATGTGACCAAAATTGCCATTTTTACAACCTTTTTCTCCTACTCAGAAGCTTCTATTTCGACAAATTTCAGGCATTAAAATGACTCTAAACAAACGTATTTTAGTTCCAAAAGTGATAATTCACATGCAGTAGTCATTTACAGTCCAAAAATAAAACATTAAAAAATTACCATTTCTGACCATCTGGAGAAAGTTTGACAGGTCAAGGGTCATCGTTTTTCATCAGAAAATAGATTTTTTGGACCATAGAAAAATTCATTCAAAATGTCATTTGGATGTGCCTCGTGTTGAAAAAGTACTTTTTAAAGCCTCAATGTGACCAAAATTGCCATTTTTACAGCCTTTTTCTCCTACTCAGAAGCTTCTATCCCGACCAATTTCAGGCATTAAAATGACTCTAAACACACTTATTTTAGTTCCAAAAGTGATAATTCACATGCAGTAGTCATTTACAGTAAAAAAATAAAACATTAAAAAATTATCATTTCTGACCATCTGGAGAAAGTTCGACAGGTCACGGGTCATCGTTTTTCATCAGAAAATTGATTTTTTGGACTGTAGAAAAATTGATTCAAAATGTCAATTGGATTGGGCCTCGTGTTGAATAACTACTTTTTAAAGCCCCAATGTGACCAAAATTGCCATTTTTACAGCCTTTTTCTCCTACTCAGAAGCTTCTATTTCGACCAATTTCAGGCATTAAAATGACTCTAAACACACTTATTTTAGTTCCAAAAGTGATAATTCACATGCAGTAGTCATTTACAGTCCAAAAATAAAACATAAAAAATTACCATTTCTGACCATCTGGAGAAAGTTTGACAGGTCACGGGTCATCGTTTTTTCATCAGAAAATTGATTTTTTGGACTGTAGATAAATTCATTCAAAATGTCATTTGGATTGTGCCTCATGTTGAATAACTACTTTTTAAAGCCTCAATGTGACTAAAATTGCCATTTTTACAGCCTTTTTCTCCTACTCAGAAACTTCTATTTCGACCAATTTCAGGCATTAAAATGACTCTAAACACACTTATTTTGGTTCCAAAAGTGATAATTCACACGTAGTAGTCATTTACAGTCAAAAAATAAAACATTAAAAAATTACCATTTCTCACCATCTGGAGAAAGTTCGACAGGTCACGGGTCATCGTTTTTCATCAGAAAATTGAGTTTTTTGGACTGTAGAAAAATTGATTCAAAATGTCAATTGGATTGGGCCTCGTGTTGAATAACTACTTTTTAAAGCCCCAATGTGAGCAAAATTGCCATTTTACAGCCTTTTTCTCCTACTCAGAAGCTTCTATTTCGACAAATTTCAGGCATTAAAATGACTCTAAACACACTTATTTTAGTTCCAACAGTGATAATTCACATGCAGTAGTCATTTACAGTCCAAAAATAAAACATTAAAAAATAACCATTTCTGACCATCTGGAGAAAGTTTGACAGGTCACGGGTCATCGTTTTTCATCAGAAAATTGATTTTTTGGACTGTAGAAAAATTGATTCAAAATGTCAATTGGATTGGGCCTCGTGTTGAATAACTACTTTTTAAAGCCCCAATGTGACCAAAATTGCCATTTTTACAGCCTTTTTCTCCTACTCAGAAGCTTCTATTTCGACCAATTTCAGGCATTAAAATGACTCTAAACAAACGTATTTTAGTTCCAAAAGTGATAATTCACATGCAGTAGTCATTTACAGTCCAAAAATAAAACATTAAAAAATTACCATTTCTGACCATCTGGAGAAAGTTCAACAGGTCACGGGTCATCGTTTTTCATCAGAAAATAGATTTTTTGGACCATAGAAAAATTCATTCAAAATGTAATTTGGATTGTGCCTCGTGTTGAAAAAGTACTTTTTAAAGCCTCAATGTGACCAAAATTGCCATTTTTACAGCCTTTTTCTCCTACTCAGAAGCTTCTATCCCGACCAATTTCAGGCATTAAAATGACTCTAAACACACTTATTTTAGTTCCAAAAGTGATAATTCACATGCAGTAGTCATTTACAGTAAAAAAATAAAACATTAAAAAATTATCATTTCTGACCATCTGGAGAAAGTTCGACAGGTCACGGGTCATCGTTTTTCATCAGAAAATTGATTTTTTGGACTGTAGAAAAATTGATTCAAAATGTCAATTAGATTGGGCCTCGTGTTGAATAACTACTTTTTAAAGCCCCAATGTGACCAAAATTGCCATTTTTACAGCCTTTTTCTCCTACTCAGAAGCCTCTATTTCGACCAATTTCAGGCATTAAAATGACTCTAAACACACTTATTTTAGTTCCAACAGTGATAATTCACATGCAGTAGTCATTTACATTTAAAAAATAAAACATTCAAAAAATTAACATTTCTGACCATCTGGAGAAAGTTTGACAGGTCAAGGGTCATCGTTTTTCATCAGAAAATTGATTTTTTGGACTGTAGAAAAATTCATTCAAAATGCCATTTGGATTGTGCCTCGTGTTGAATAAGTACTTTTTAATGCCTCAATGTGACCAAAATTGCCATTTTTACAACCTTTTTCTCCTACTCAGAAGCTTCTATTTCGACAAATTTCAGGCATTAAAATGACTCTAAACACACTTATTTTAGTTCCAACAGTGATAATTCACATGCAGTAGTCATTTACAGTCCAAAAATAAAACATTAAAAAATAACCATTTCTGACCATCTGGAGAAAGTTTGACAGGTCACGGGTCATTGTATTTCATCAGAAAATTGATTTTTTGGGACTGTAGAAAAATTGATTCAAAATGTTATTTGGATTGTGCCTCGTGTTGAATAAGTACTTTTTAAAGCCTCAATGTGACCAAAATTGCCATTTTTACAGCCTTTTTCAACTACTCAGAAGCTTCTATTTCGACCAATTTCAGGCATTAAAATGACTCTAAACACACTTATTTTAGTTCCAAAAGTGATAATTCACATGCAGTAGTCATTTACAGTCAAAAAATAAAACATTAAAAAATTACCATTTCTGACCATCTGGAGAAAGTTTGACAGGTCACGGGTCATCGTTTTTCATCAGAAAATTGATTTTTTGGACTGTAGAAAAATTGATTCAAAATGTCAATTGGATTGGGCCTCGTGTTGAATAACTACTTTTTAAAGCCCCAATGTGACCAAAATTGCCATTTTTACAGCCTTTTTCTCCTACTCAGAAGCTTCTATTTCGACCAATTTCAGGCATTAAAATGACTCTAAACAAACGTATTTTAGTTCCAAAAGTGATAATTCACATGCAGTAGTCATTTACAGTCCAAAAATAAAACATTAAAAAATTACCATTTCTGACCATCTGGAGAAAGTTTGACAGGTCACGGGTCATCGTTTTTCATCAGAAAATAGATTTTTTGGACCATAGAAAAATTCATTCAAAATGTAATTTGGATTGTGCCTCGTGTTGAAAAAGTACTTTTTAAAGCCTCAATGTGACCAAAATTGCCATTTTTACAGCCTTTTTCTCCTACTCAGAAGCTTCTATCCCGACCAATTTAGGCATTAAAATGACTCTAAACACACTTATTTTAGTTCCAAAAGTGATAATTCACATGCAGTAGTCATTTACAGTAAAAAAATAAAACATTAAAAAATTATCATTTCTGACCATCTGGAGAAAGTTCGACAGGTCACGGGTCATCGTTTTTCATCAGAAAATTGATTTTTTGGACTGTAGAAAAATTGATTCAAAATGTCAATTGGATTGGGCCTCGTGTTGAATAACTACTTTTTAAAGCCCCAATGTGACCAAAATTGCCATTTTTACAGCCTTTTTCTCCTACTCAGAAGCTTCTATTTCGACCAATTTCAGGCATTAAAATGACTCTAAACAAACGTATTTTAGTTCCAAAAGTGATAATTCACATGCAGTAGTCATTTACAGTCCAAAAATAAAACATTAAAAAATTACCATTTCTGACCATCTGGAGAAAGTTTGACAGGTCACAGGTCATCGTTTTTCATCAGAAAATAGATTTTTTGGACCGTAGAAAAATTCAATCAAAATGTCATTTGGATTGTGCCTCATGTTGAATAACTACTTTTTAAAGCCTCAATGTGACCAAAATTGCCATTTTTACAGCCTTTTTCTCCTACTCAGAAGCCTCTATTTCGACCAATTTCAGGCATTAAAATGACTCTAAACACACTTATTTTAGTTCCAACAGTGATAATTCACATGCAGTAGTCATTTACATTTAAAAAATAAAACATTCAAAAAATTAACATTTCTGACCATCTGGAGAAAGTTCAACAGGTCACGGGTCATCGTTTTTCATCAGAAAATTGATTTTTTGGACTGTAGAAAAATTGATTCGAAATTTCAATTGGATTGGGCCTCGTGTTGAATAACTACTTTTTAAAGCCCCAATGTGACCAAAATTGCCATTTTTACAGCCTTTTTCTCCTACTCAGAAGCTTCTATTTCGACCAATTTCAGTCATTAAAATGACTCTAAACACACTTATTTTAGTTCCAAAAGTGATAATTCACATGCAGTAGTCATTTACAGTCCAAAAATAAAACATTAAAAAATTACCATTTCTGACCATCTGGAGAAAGTTTGACAGGTCACAGGTCATCGTTTTTCATCAGAAAATTGATTTTTTGGACTGTAGATAAATTCATTCAAAATGTCATTTGGATTGTGCCTCATGTTGAATGACTACTTTTTAAAGCCTCAATGTGACCAAAATTGCCATTTTTACAGCCTTTTTCTCCTACTCAGAAGCTTCTATTTCGACCAATTTCAGGCATTAAAATGACTCTAAACACACTTATTTTAGTTCCAAAAGAGATAACTCACATGCAGTAGTCATTTACAGTCAAAAAATAAAACATTAAAAAATTACCATTTCTGACCATCTGGAGAAAGTTCGACAGGTCACGGGTCATCGTTTTTCATCAGAAAATTGATTTTTTGGACTGTAGAAAAATTGATTCAAAATGTCAATTGGATTGGGCCTTGTGTTGAATAACTACTTTTTAAAGCCCCAATGTGACCAAAATTGCCATTTTTACAGCCTTTTTCTCCTACTCAGAAGCTTCTATTTCAACCAATTTCAGGCATTAAAATGACTCTAAACACACGTATTTTAGTTCCAAAAGTGATAATTCACATGCAGTAGTCATTTACAGTCAAAAAATAAAACAATAAAAAATTACCATTTCTGACCATCAGGAGAAAGTTCGACAGGTCACGGGTCATCGTTTTTCATCAGAAAATTGATTTATTGGACTGTAGAAAAATTCATTCAAAATGTCAATTGGATTGGGCCTCGTGTTGAATAACTACTTTTTAAAGCCCCAATGTGACCAAAATTGCCATTTTTACAGCCTTTTTCTCCTACTCAGAAGCTTCTATTTCAACCAATTTCAGGCATTAAAATGACTCTAAACACACTTATTTTAGTTCCAAAAGTGATAATTCACATGCAGTAGTCATTTACAATCAAAAAATAAAACATTAAAAAATTACCATTTCTGACCATCTGGAGAAAGTTCGACAGGTCACGGGTCATCATTTTTCATCAGAAAATTGATTTTTTGGACTGTAGAAAAATTGATTCAAAATGTCAATTGGATTGGGCCTCGTGTTGAATAACTACTTTTTAAAACCCCAATGTGACCAAAATTGTCATTTTACAGCCTTTTTCTCCTACTCAGAAGCTTCTATTTCGACCAATTTCAGGCATTAAAATGACTCTAAACACACTTATTTTAGTTCCAACAGTGATAATTCACATGCAGTAGTCATTTACATTTAAAAAATAAAACATTCAAAAATTACCATTACTGACCATCTGGAGAAAGTTCGACAGGTCACGGGTCATCGTTTTTCATCAGAAAATAGATTTTTTGGACTGTAGAAAAATTGATTCAAAATGTCAATTGGATTGGGCCTCGTGTTGAATAACTACTTTTTAAAGCCCCAATGTGACCAAAATTGCCATTTTTACAGCCTTTTTCTCCTACTCAGAAGCTTCTATTTCGACCAATTTCAGGCATTAAACTGACTCTAAACAAACGTATTTTAGTTCCAAAAGTGATAATTCACATGCAGTAGTCATTTACAGTCCAAAAATAAAACATTAAAAAATTACAATTTCTGACCATCTGGAGAAAGTTTGACAGGTCAAGGGTAATCGTTTTTCATCAGAAAATAGATTTATTGGACCGTAGAAAAATTCATTCAAAATGTCATTTGGATTGTGCCTCCTGTTGAATAACTACTTTTTAAAGCCTCAATGTGACCAAAATTGCCATTTTTACAGCCTTTTTCTCCTACTCAGAAGCCTCTATTTCGACCAATTTCAGGCATTAAAATGACTCTAAACACACTTATTTTAGTTCCAACAGTGATAATTCACATGCAGTAGTCATTTACATTTAAAAAATAAAACATTCAAAAAATTAACATTTCTGACCATCTGGAGAAAGTTTGACAGGTCAAGGGTCATCGTTTTTCATCAGAAAATTGATTTTTTGGACTGTAGAAAAATTCATTCAAAATGCCATTTGGATTGTGCCTCGTGTTGAATAAGTACTTTTTAATGCCTCAATGTGACCAAAATTGCCATTTTTACAACCTTTTTCTCCTACTCAGAAGCTTCTATTTCGACAAATTTCAGGCATTAAAATGACTCTGAACACACTTATTTTAGTTCCAACAGTGATAATTCACATGCAGTAGTCATTTACAGTCCAAAAATAAAACATTAAAAAATTACCATTTCTGACCATCTGGAGAAAGTTTGACAGGTCACGGGTCATCGTTTTTCATCAGAAAATAGATTTTTTGGACCATAGAAAAATTCATTCAAAATGTAATTTGGATTGTGCCTCGTGTTGAAAAAGTACTTTTTAAAGCCTCAATGTGACCAAAATTGCCATTTTTACAGCCTTTTTCTCCTACTCAGAAGCTTCTATCCCGACCAATTTCAGGCATTAAAATGACTCTAAACACACTTATTTTAGTTCCAAAAGTGATAATTCACATGCAGTAGTCATTTACAGTAAAAAAATAAAACATTAAAAAATTATCATTTCTGACCATCTGGAGAAAGTTCGACAGGTCACGGGTCATCGTTTTTCATCAGAAAATTGATTTTTTGGACTGTAGAAAAATTGATTCAAAATGTCAATTAGATTGGGCCTCGTGTTGAATAACTACTTTTTAAAGCCCCAATGTGACCAAAATTGCCATTTTTACAGCCTTTTTCTCCTACTCAGAAGCTTCTATTTCGACCAATTTCAGGCATTAAAATGACTCTAAACACACTTATTTTAGTTCCAAAAGTGATAATTCACATGCAGTAGTCATTTACAGTCCAAAAATAAAACATAAAAAAATTACCATTTCTGAACATCTGGAGAAAGTTTGACAGGTCACGGGTCATCGTTTTTTCATCAGAAAATTGATTTTTTGGACTGTAGAAAAATTGATTCAAAATGTCAATTGGATTGGGCCTCGTGTTGAATAACTACTTTTTAAAGCCCCAATGTGACCAAAATTGCCATTTTTACAGCCTTTTTCTCCTACTCAGAAGCTTCTATTTCGACCAATTTCAGGCATTAAAATGACTCTAAACAAACGTATTTTAGTTCCAAAAGTGATAATTCACATGCAGTAGTCATTTACAGTCCAAAAATAAAACATTAAAAAATTACCATTTCTGACCATCTGGAGAAAGTTTGACAGGTCACGGGTCATCGTTTTTCATCAGAAAATAGATTTTTTGGACCGTAGAAAAATTCATTCAAAATGTCATTTGGATTGTGCCTCATGTTGAATAACTACTTTTTAAAGCCTCAATGTGACCAAAATTGCCATTTTTACAGCCTTTTTCTCCTACTCAGAAGCCTCTATTTCGACCAATTTCAGGCATTAAAATGACTCTAAACACACTTATTTTAGTTCCAACAGTGATAATTCACATGCAGTAGTCATTTACATTTAAAATATAAAACATTCAAAAAATTAACATTTCTGACCATCTGGAGAAAGTTCAACAGGTCACGGGTCATCGTTTTTCATCAGAAAATTGATTTTTTGGACTGTAGAAAAATTCATTCAAAATGCCATTTGGATTGTGCCTCGTGTTGAATAAGTACTTTTTAATGCCTCAATGTGACCAAAATTGCCATTTTTACAGCCTTTTTCTCCTACTCAGAAGCTTCTATCCCGACCAATTTCAGGCATTAAAATGACTCTAAACACACTTATTTTAGTTCCAAAAGGGATAATTCACATGCAGTTGTCATTTACAGTCAAAAAAATAAAACATTAAAAAATTACCATTTCTGACCATCTGGAGAAAGTTCGACAGGTCACGGGTCATCGTTTTTCATCAGAAAATTGATTTTTTTGGACCATAGAAAAATTCATTCAAAATGTCATTTGGATTGTGCCTCGTGTTGAAAAAGTACTTTTTAAAGCCTCAATGTGACCAAAATTGCCATTTTTACAGCCTTTTTCTCCTACTCAGAAGCTTCTATTTCGACCAATTTCAGGCATTAAAATGACTCTAAACACACTTATTTTAGTTCCAAAAGTGATAATTCACATGCAGTAGTCATTTACAGTCCAAAAATAAAACATTAAAAAATTACAATTTCTGACCATCTGGAGAAAGTTTGACAGGTCAAGGGTCATCGTTTTTCATCAGAAAATAGATTTTTTGGACCGTCGAAAAATTCATTCAAAATGTCATTTGGATTGTGCCTCATGTTGAATAGCTACTTTTTAAAGCCTCAATGTGACCAAAATTGCCATTTTTACAGCCTTTTTCTCCTACTCAGAAGCCTCTATTTCGACCAATTTCAGGCATTAAAATGACTCTAAACACACTTATTTTAGTTCCAACAGTGATAATTCACATGCAGTAGTCATTTACCTTAAAAAAATAAAACATTAAAAAATTACCATTTCTGACCATCTGGAGAAAGTTCGACAGGTCACGGGTCATCGTTTTTCATCAGAAAATGGATTTTTTGGACTGTAGAAAAATGTATTCGAAATTTTAATTGGATTGGGCCTCGTGTTGAATAACTACTTTTTAAAGCCCCAATGTGACCAAAATTGCCATTTTTACAGCCTTTTTCTCCTACTCAGAAGCTTCTATTTCGACCAATTTCAGTCATTAAAATGACTCTAAACACACTTATTTTAGTTCCAAAAGTGATAATTCACATGCAGTAGTCATTTACAGTCCAAAAATAAAACATTAAAAAATTACCATTTCTGACCATCTGGAGAAAGTTTGACAGGTCACAGGTCATCGTTTTTCATCAGAAAATAGATTTTTTGGACCGTAGAAAAATTCATTCAAAATGTCATTTGGATTGTGCCTCATGTTGAATAACTACTTTTTAAAGCCTCAATGTGACCAAAATTGCCATTTTTACAGCCTTTTTCTCCTACTCAGAAGCCTCTATTTCGACCAATTTCAGGCATTAAAATGACTCTAAACACACTTATTTTAGTTCCAACAGTGATAATTCACATGCAGTAGTCATTTACATTTAAAAAATAAAACATTCAAAAAATTAACATTTCTGACCATCTGGAGAAAGTTCAACAGGTCACGGGTCATCGTTTTTCATCAGAAAATTGATTTTTTGGACTGTAGAAAAATTGATTCGAAATTTCAATTGGATTGGGCCTCGTGTTGAATAACTACTTATTAAAGCCCCAATGTGACCAAAATTGCCATTTTTACAGCCTTTTTCTCCTACTCAGAAGCTTCTATTTCGACCAATTTCAGTCATTAAAATGACTCTAAACACACTTATTTTAGTTCCAAAAGTGATAATTCACATGCAGTAGTCATTTACAGTCCAAAAATAAAACATTAAAAAATTACCATTTCTGACCATCTGGAGAAAGTTTGACAGGTCACAGGTCATAGTTTTTCATCAGAAAATTGATTTTTTGGACTGTAGATAAATTCATTCAAAATGTCATTTGGATTGTGCCTCATGTTGAATGACTACTTTTTAAAGCCTCAATGTGACCAAAATTGCCATTTTTACAGCCTTTTTCTCCTACTCAGAAGCTTCTATTTCGACCAATTTCAGGCATTAAAATGACTCTAAACACACTTATTTTAGTTCCAAAAGAGATAACTCACATGCAGTAGTCATTTACAGTCAAAAAATAAAACATTAAAAAATTACCATTTCTGACCATCTGGAGAAAGTTCGACAGGTCACGGGTCATCGTTTTTCATCAGAAAATTGATTTTTTGGACTGTAGAAAAATTGATTCAAAATGTCAATTGGATTGGGCCTCGTGTTGAATAACTACTTTTTAAAGCCCCAATGTGACCAAAATTGCCATTTTTACAGCCTTTTTCTCCTACTCAGAAGCTTCTATTTCGACCAATTTCAGGCATTAAAATGACTCTAAACACACGTATTTTAGTTCCAAAAGTGATAATTCACATGCAGTAGTCATTTACAGTCAAAAAATAAAACAATAAAAAATTACCATTTCTGACCATCAGGAGAAAGTTCGACAGGTCACGGGTCATCGTTTTTCATCAGAAAATTGATTTATTGGACTGTAGAAAAATTCATTCAAAATGTCAATTGGATTGGGCCTCGTGTTGAATAACTACTTTTTAAAGCCCCAATGTGACCAAAATTGCCATTTTTACAGCCTTTTTCTCCTACTCAGAAGCTTCTATTTCAACCAATTTCAGGCATTAAAATGACTCTAAACACACTTATTTTAGTTCCAAAAGTGATAATTCACATGCAGTAGTCATTTACAGTCAAAAAATAAAACATTAAAAAATTACCATTTCTGACCATCTGGAGAAAGTTCGACAGGTCACGGGTCATCATTTTTCATCTGAAAATTGATTTTTTGGACTGTAGAAAAATTGATTCAAAATGTCAATTGGATTGGGCCTCGTGTTGAATAACTACTTTTTAAAACCCCAATGTGACCAAAATTGCCATTTTACAGCCTTTTTCTCCTACTCAGAAGCTTCTATTTCGACCAATTTCAGGCATTAAAATGACTCTAAACACACTTATTTTAGTTCCAACAGTGATAATTCACATGCAGTAGTCATTTACATTTAAAAAATAAAACATTAAAAAATTACCATTACTGACCATCTGGAGAAAGTTCGACAGGTCACGGGTCATCGTTTTTCATCAGAAAATTGATTTTTTGGACTGTAGAAAAATTGATTCAAAATGTCAATTGGATTGGGCCTCGTGTTGAATAACTACTTTTTAAAGCCCCAATGTGACCAAAATTGCCATTTTTACAGCCTTTTTCTCCTACTCAGAAGCTTCTATTTCGACCAATTTCAGGCATTAAAATGACTCTAAACACACTTATTTTAGTTCCAAAAGTGATAATTCACATGCAGTAGTCATTTACAGTCCAAAAATAAAACATTAAAAAATTACAATTTCTGACCATCTGGAGAAAGTTTGACAGGTCAAGGGTCATCGTTTTTCATCAGAAAATAGATTTTTTGGACCGTAGAAAAATTCATTCAAAATGTCATTTGGATTGTGCCTCCTGTTGAATAACTACTTTTTAAAGCCTCAATGTGACCAAAATTGCCATTTTTACAGCCTTTTTCTCCTACTCAGAAGCCTCTATTTCGACCAATTTCAGGCATTAAAATGACTCTAAACACACTTATTTTAGTTCCAACAGTGATAATTCACATGCAGTAGTCATTTACATTTAAAAAATAAAACATTCAAAAAATTAACATTTCTGACCATCTGGAGAAAGTTTGACAGGTCAAGGGTCATCGTTTTTCATCAGAAAATTGATTTTTTGGACTGTAGAAAAATTCATTCAAAATGCCATTTGGATTGTGCCTCGTGTTGAATAAGTACTTTTTAATGCCTCAATGTGACCAAAATTGCCATTTTTACAACCTTTTTCTCCTACTCAGAAGCTTCTATCCCGACCAATTTCAGGCATTAAAATGACTCTAAACACACTTATTTTAGTTCCAAAAGGGATAATTCACATGCAGTAGTCATTTACAGTCAAAAAAATAAAACATTAAAAAATTACCATTTCTGACCATCTGGAGAAAGTTCGACAGGTCACGGGTCATCGTTTTTCATCAGAAAATTGATTTTTTGGACTGTAGAAAAATTTATTCGAAATTTCAATTGGATTGGGCCTCGTGTTGAATAACTACTTTTTAAAGCCCCAATGTGACCAAAATTGCCATTTTTACAGCCTTTTTCTCCTACTCAGAAGCTTCTATTTCGACCAATTTCAGTCATTAAAATGACTCTAAACACACTTATTTTAGTTCCAAAAGTGATAATTCACATGCAGTAGTCATTTACAGTCCAAAAATAAAACATTAAAAAATTACCATTTCTGACCATCTGGAGAAAGTTTGACAGGTCACAGGTCATCGTTTTTCATCAGAAAATAGATTTTTTGGACCGTAGAAAAATTCATTCAAAATGTCATTTGGATTGTGCCTCATGTTGAATAACTACTTTTTAAAGCCTCAATGTGACCAAAATTGCCATTTTTACAGCCTTTTTCTCCTACTCAGAAGCCTCTATTTCGACCAATTTCAGGCGTTAAAATGACTCTAAACACACTTATTTTAGTTCCAACAGTGATAATTCACATGCAGTAGTCATTTACATTTAAAAAATAAAACATTCAAAAAATTAACATTTCTGACCATCTGGAAAAAGTTCAACAGGTCACGGGTCATCGTTTTTCATTAGAAAATTGATTTTTTGGACTGCAGAAAAATTCATTCAAAATGCCATTTGGATTGTGCCTCGTGTTGAATAAGTACTTTTTAATGCCTCAATGTGACCAAAATTGCCATTTTTACAGCCTTTTTCTCCTACTCAGAAGCTTCTATCCCGACCAATTTCAGGCATTAAAATGACTCTAAACACACTTATTTTAGTTCCAAAAGGGATAATTCACATGCAGTTGTCATTTACAGTCAAAAAAATAAAACATTAAAAAATTACCATTTCTGACCATCTGGAGAAAGTTCGACAGGTCACGGGTCATCGTTTTTCATCAGAAAATTGATTTTTTGGACCATAGAAAAATTCATTCAAAATGTCATTTGGATTGTGCCTCGTGTTGAAAAAGTACTTTTTAAAGCCTCAATGTGACCAAAATTGCCATTTTTACAGCCTTTTTCTCCTACTCAGAAGCTTCTATTTCGACCAATTTCAGGCATTAAAATGACTCTAAACACACGTATTTTAGTTCCAAAAGTGATAATTCACATGCAGTAGTCATTTACAGTCCAAAAATAAAACATTAAAAAATTACAATTTCTGACCATCTGGAGAAAGTTTGACAGGTCAAGGGTCATCGTTTTTCATCAGAAAATAGATTTTTTGGACCGTAGAAAAATTCATTCAAAATGTCATTTGGATTGTGCCTCCTGTTGAATAACTACTTTTTAAAGCCTCAATGTGACCAAAATTGCCATTTTTACAGCCTTTTTCTCCTACTCAGAAGCCTCTATTTCGACCAATTTCAGGCATTAAAATGACTCTAAACACACTTATTTTAGTTCCAAAAGGGATAATTCACATGCAGTAGTCATTTACAGTCAAAAAAATAAAACATTAAAAAATTACCATTTCTGACCATCTGGAGAAAGTTCAACAGGTCACGGGTCATCGTTTTTCATCAGAAAATTGATTTTTTGGACTGTAGAAAAATTCATTCAAAATGCCATTTGGATTGTGCCTCGTGTTGAATAAGTACTTTTTAATGCCTCAATGTGACCAAAATTGCCATTTTTACAGCCTTTTTCTCCTACTCAGAAGCTTCTATCCCGACCAATTTCAGGCATTAAAATGACTCTAAACACACTTATTTTAGTTCCAAAAGGGATAATTCACATGCAGTTGTCATTTACAGTCAAAAAAATAAAACATTAAAAAATTACCATTTCTGACCATCTGGAGAAAGTTCGACACGTCACGGGTCATCGTTTTTCATCAGAAAATTGATTTTTTGGACTGTAGAAAAATTGATTCGAAATTTCAATTGGATTGGGCCTCGTGTTGAATAACTACTTTTTAAAGCCCCAATGTGACCAAAATTGCCATTTTTACAGCCTTTTTCTCCTACTCAGAAGCTTCTATTTCGACCAATTTCAGTCATTAAAATGACTCTAAACACACTTATTTTAGTTCCAAAAGTGATAATTCACATGCAGTAGTCATTTACAGTCCAAAAATAAAACATTAAAAAATTACCATTTCTGACCATCTGGAGAAAGTTTGACAGGTCACAGGTCATCGTTTTTCATCAGAAAATTGATTTTTTGGACTGTAGATAAATTCATTCAAAATGTCATTTGGATTGTGCCTCATGTTGAATGACTACTTTTTAAAGCCTCAATGTGACCAAAATTGCCATTTTTACAGCCTTTTTCTCCTACTCAGAAGCTTCTATTTCGACCAATTTCAGGCATTAAAATGACTCTAAACACACTTATTTTAGTTCCAAAAGAGATAACTCACATGCAGTAGTCATTTACAGTCAAAAAATAAAACATTAAAAAATTACCATTTCTGACCATCTGGAGAAAGTTCGACAGGTCACGGGTCATCATTTTTCATCAGAAAATTGATTTTTTGGACTGTAGAAAAATTGATTCAAAATGTCAATTGGATTGGGCCTCGTGTTGAATAACTACTTTTTAAAACCCCAATGTGACCAAAATTGCCATTTTACAGCCTTTTTCTCCTACTCAGAAGCTTCTATTTCGACCAATTTCAGGCATTAAAATGACTCTAAACACACTTATTTTAGTTCCAACAGTGATAATTCACATGCAGTAGTCATTTACATTTAAAAAATAAAACATTAAAAAATTACCATTTCTGACCATCTGGAGAAAGTTCGACAGGTCACGGGTCATCGTTTTTCATCAGAAAATTGATTTTTTGGACTGTAGAAAAATTGATTCAAAATGTCAATTGGATTGGGCCTCGTGTTGAATAACTACTTTTTAAAGCCCCAATGTGACCAAAATTGCCATTTTTACAGCCTTTTTCTCCTACTCAGAAGCTTCTATTTCGACCAATTTCAGGCATTAAAATGACTCTAAACACACGTATTTTAGTTCCAAAAGTGATAATTCACATGCAGTAGTCATTTACAGTCCAAAAATAAAACATTAAAAAATTACCATTTCTGACCATCTGGAGAAAGTCGTTTTTCATCAGAAAATAGATTTTTTGGACCGTAGAAAAATTCATTCAAAATGTCATTTGGATTGTGCCTCGTGTTGAATAAGTACTTTTTAAAGCCTCAATGTGACCAAAATTGCCATTTTTACAGCCTTTTTCTCCTACTCAGAAGCTTCTATCCCGACCAATTTCAGGCATTAAAATGACTCTAAACACACTTATTTTAGTTCCAAAAGTGATAATTCACATGCAGTAGTCATTTACAGTCAAAAAATAAAACATTAAAAAATTACCATTTCTGACCATCTGGAGAAAGTTCGACAGGTCACGGGTCATCGTTTTTCATCATAAAATTGATTTTTTGGACTGTAGAAAAATTGATTCAAAATGTCAATTGGATTGGGCCTCGTGTTGAATAACTACTTTTTAAAGCCCCAATGTGACCAAAATTGCCATTTTTACAGCCTTTTTCTCCTACTCAGAAGCTTCTATTTCGACCAATTTCAGGCATTAAAATGACTCTAAACACACTTATTTTAGTTCCAAAAGTGATGATTCACATGCAGTAGTCATTTACAGTCAAAAAATAAAACATTAAAAAATTACCATTTCTGACCATCTGGAGAAAGTTCGACAGGTCACGGGTCATCGTTTTTCATCAGAAAATTGATTTTTTGGACTGTAGAAATATTGATTCAAAATGTCAATTGGATTGGGCCTCGTGTTGAATAACTACTTTTTAAAGCCCCAATGTGACCAAAATTGCCATTTTCACAGCCTTTTTCTCCTACTCAGAAGCTTCTATTTCGACCAATTTCAGGCATTAAAATGACTCTAAACAAACGTATTTTAGTTCCAAAAGTGATAATTCACATGCAGTAGTCATTTACAGTCCAAAAATAAAACATTAAAAAATTACCATTTCTGACCATCTGGAGAAAGTTTGACAGGTCACGGGTCATCGTTTTTCATCAGAAAATAGATTTTTTGGACCATAGAAAAATTCATTCAAAATGTCATTTGGATTGTGCCTCGTGTTGAAAAAGTACTTTTTAAAGCCTCAATGTGACCAAAATTGCCATTTTTACCGCCTTTTTCTCCTACTCAGAAGCTTCTATCCCGACCAATTTCAGGCATTAAAATGACTCTAAACACACTTATTTTAGTTCCAAAAGTGATAATTCACATGCAGTAGTCATTTACAGTAAAAAAATAAAACATTAAAAAATTATCATTTCTGACCATCTGGAGAAAGTTCGACAGGTCACGGGTCATCGTTTTTCATCAGAAAATTGATTTTTTGGACTGTAGGAAAATTGATTCAAAATGTCAATTGGATTGGGCCTCGTGTTGAATAACTACTTTTTAAAGCCCCAATGTGACCAAAATTGCCATTTTTACAGCCTTTTTCTCCTACTCAGAAGCTTCTATTTCGACCAATTTCAGGCATTAAAATGACTCTAAACACACTTATTTTAGTTCCAAAAGTGATAATTCACATGCAGTAGTCATTTACAGTCCAAAAATAAAACATAAAAAAATTACCATTTCTGACCATCTGGAGAAAGTTTGACAGGTCACGGGTCATCGTTTTTTCATCAGAAAATTGATTTTTTGGACTGTAGATAAATTCATTCAAAATGTCATTTGGATTGTGCCTCATGTTGAATAACTACTTTTTAAAGCCTCAATGTGACTAAAATTGCCATTTTTACAGCCTTTTTCTCCTACTCAGAAACTTCTATTTCGACCAATTTCAGGCATTAAAATGACTCTAAACACACTTATTTTGGTTCCAAAAGTGATAATTCACACGTAGTAGTCATTTACAGTCAAAAAATAAAACATTAAAAAATTACCATTTCTCACCATCTGGAGAAAGTTCGACAGGTCACGGGTCATCGTTTTTCATCAGAAAATTGAGTTTTTTGGACTGTAGAAAAATTGATTCAAAATGTCAATTGGATTGGGCCTCGTGTTGAATAACTACTTTTTAAAGCCCCAATGTGAGCAAAATTGCCATTTTACAGCCTTTTTCTCCTACTCAGAAGCTTCTATTTCGACAAATTTCAGGCATTAAAATGACTCTAAACACACTTATTTTAGTTCCAACAGTGATAATTCACATGCAGTAGTCATTTACAGTCCAAAAATAAAACATTAAAAAATAACCATTTCTGACCATCTGGAGAAAGTTTGACAGGTCACGGGTCATTGTTTTTCATCAGAAAATTGATTTTTTTGGATTGTAGAAAAATTGATTCAAAATGTTATTTGGATTGTGCCTCGTGTTGAATAAGTACTTTTTAAAGCCTCAATGTGACCAAAATTGCCATTTTTACAGCCTTTTTCAACTACTCAGAAGCTTCTATTTCGACCAATTTCAGGCATTAAAATGACTCTAAACACACTTATTTTAGTTCCAAAAGTGATAATTCACATGCAGTAGTCATTTACAGTCAAAAAATAAAACATTAAAAAATTACCATTTCTGACCATCTGGAGAAAGTTCAACAGGTCACGGGTCATCGTTTTTCATCAGAAAATTGATTTTTTGGACTGTAGAAAAATTGATTCAAAATGTCAATTGGATTGGGCCTCGTGTTGAATAACTACTTTTTAAAGCCCCAATGTGACCAAAATTGCCATTTTTACAGCCTTTTTCTCCTACTCAGAAGCTTCTATTTCGACCAATTTCAGGCATTAAAATGACTCTAAACACACTTATTTTAGTTCCAAAAGTGATAATTCACATGCAGTAGTCATTTACAGTCCAAAAATAAAACATAAAAAAATTACCATTTCTGACCATCTGGAGAAAGTTTGACAGGTCACGGGTCATCGTTTTTTCATCAGAAAAGTGATTTTTTGGACTGTAGATAAATTCATTCAAAATGTCATTTGGATTGTGCCTCATGTTGAATAACTACTTTTTAAAGCCTCAATGTGACCAAAATTGCCATTTTACAGCCTTTTTCTCCTACTCAGAAGCTTCTATTTCGACAAATTTCAGGCATTAAAATGACTCTAAACACACTTATTTTAGTTCCAACAGTGATAATTCACATGCAGTAGTCATTTACAGTCCAAAAATAAAACATTAAAAAATAACCATTTCTGACCATCTGGAGAAAGTTTGACAGGTCACGGGTCATCGTTTTTCATCAGAAAATTGATTTTTTGGAGTGTAGAAAAATTGATTCAAAATGTTATTTGGATTGTGCCTCGTGTTGAATAAGTACTTTTTAAAGCCTCAATGTGACCAAAATTGCCATTTTTACAGCCTTTTTCAACTACTCAGAAGCTTCTATTTCGACCAATTTCAGGCATTAAAATGACTCTAAACACACTTATTTTAGTTCCAAAAGTGATCATTCACATGCAGTAGTCATTTACAGTCAAAAAATAAAACATTAAAAAATTACCATTTCTGACCATCTTGAGAAAGTTTGACAGGTCACGGGTCATCGTTTTTCATCAGAAAATTGATTTTTTGGACTGTAGAAAAATTCATTCAAAATGTCATTTGGATTGTGCCTCATGTTGAATAACTACTTTTTAAAGCCTCAATGTGACCAAAATTGCCATTTTTACAGCCTTTTTCAACTACTCAGAAGCTTCTATTTCGACCAATTTCAGGCATTAAAATGACTCTAAACACACTTATTTTAGTTCCAAAAGTGATAATTCACATGCAGTAGTCATTTACAGTCAAAAAATAAAACATTAAAAAATTACCATTTCTGACCATCTGGAGAAAGTTCAACAGGTCACGGGTCATCGTTTTTCATCAGAAAATTGATTTTTTGGACTGTAGAAAAATTGATTCAAAATGTCAATTGGATTGGGCCTCGTGTTGAATAACTACTTTTTAAAGCCCCAATGTGACCAAAATTGCCATTTTTACAGCCTTTTTCTCCTACTCAGAAGCTTCTATTTCGACCAATTTCAGGCATTAAAATGACTCTAAACACACTTATTTTAGTTCCAAAAGTGATAATTCACATGCAGTAGTCATTTACAGTCCAAAAATAAAACATAAAAAAATTACCATTTCTGACCATCTGGAGAAAGTTTGACAGGTCACGGGTCATCGTTTTTTCATCAGAAAAGTGATTTTTTGGACTGTAGATAAATTCATTCAAAATGTCATTTGGATTGTGCCTCATGTTGAATAACTACTTTTTAAAGCCTCAATGTGACCAAAATTGCCATTTTACAGCCTTTTTCTCCTACTCAGAAGCTTCTATTTCGACAAATTTCAGGCATTAAAATGACTCTAAACACACTTATTTTAGTTCCAACAGTGATAATTCACATGCAGTAGTCATTTACAGTCCAAAAATAAAACATTAAAAAATAACCATTTCTGACCATCTGGAGAAAGTTTGACAGGTCACGGGTCATCGTTTTTCATCAGAAAATTGATTTTTTGGAGTGTAGAAAAATTGATTCAAAATGTTATTTGGATTGTGCCTCGTGTTGAATAAGTACTTTTTAAAGCCTCAATGTGACCAAAATTGCCATTTTTACAGCCTTTTTCAACTACTCAGAAGCTTCTATTTCGACCAATTTCAGGCATTAAAATGACTCTAAACACACTTATTTTAGTTCCAAAAGTGATCATTCACATGCAGTAGTCATTTACAGTCCAAAAATAAAACATAAAAAAATTACCATTTCTGACCATCTGGAGAAAGTTTGACAGGTCACGGGTCATCGTTTTTTCATCAGAAAATTGATTTTTTGGACTGTAGATAAATTCATTCAAAATGTCATTTGGATTGTGCCTTATGTTGAATAACTACTTTTTAAAGCCTCAATGTGACTAAAATTGCCATTTTTACAGCCTTTTTCTCCTACTCAGAAACTTCTATTTCGACCAATTTCAGGCATTAAAATGACTCTAAACACACTTATTTTGGTTCCAAAAGTGATAATTCACACGTAGTAGTCATTTACAGTCAAAAAATAAAACATTAAAAAATTACCATTTCTCACCATCTGGAGAAAGTTTGACAGGTCACGGGTCATTGTTTTTCATCAGAAAATTGATTTTTTTGGATTGTAGAAAAATTGATTCAAAATGTTATTTGGATTGTGCCTCGTGTTGAATAAGTACTTTTTAAAGCCTCAATGTGACCAAAATTGCCATTTTTACAGCCTTTTTCAACTACTCAGAAGCTTCTATTTCGACCAATTTCAGGCATTAAAATGACTCTAAACACACTTATTTTAGTTCCAAAAGTGATAATTCACATGCAGTAGTCATTTACAGTCAAAAAATAAAACATTAAAAAATTATCATTTCTGACCATCTGGAGAAAGTTCAACAGGTCACGGGTCATCGTTTTTCATCAGAAAATTGATTTTTTGGACTGTAGAAAAATTGATTCAAAATGTCAATTGGATTGGGCCTCGTGTTGAATAACTACTTTTTAAAGCCCCAATGTGACCAAAATTGCCATTTTTACAGCCTTTTTCTCCTACTCAGAAGCTTCTATTTCGACCAATTTCAGGCATTAAAATGACTCTAAACACACTTATTTTAGTTCCAAAAGTGATAATTCACATGCAGTAGTCATTTACAGTCCAAAAATAAAACATAAAAAAATTACCATTTCTGACCATCTGGAGAAAGTTTGACAGGTCACGGGTCATCGTTTTTTCATCAGAAAAGTGATTTTTTGGACTGTAGATAAATTCATTCAAAATGTCATTTGGATTGTGCCTCATGTTGAATAACTACTTTTTAAAGCCTCAATGTGACCAAAATTGCCATTTTACAGCCTTTTTCTCCTACTCAGAAGCTTCTATTTCGACAAATTTCAGGCATTAAAATGACTCTAAACACACTTATTTTAGTTCCAACAGTGATAATTCACATGCAGTAGTCATTTACAGTCCAAAAATAAAACATTAAAAAATAACCATTTCTGACCATCTGGAGAAAGTTTGACAGGTCACGGGTCATCGTTTTTCATCAGAAAATTGATTTTTTGGAGTGTAGAAAAATTGATTCAAAATGTTATTTGGATTGTGCCTCGTGTTGAATAAGTACTTTTTAAAGCCTCAATGTGACCAAAATTGCCATTTTTACAGCCTTTTTCAACTACTCAGAAGCTTCTATTTCGACCAATTTCAGGCATTAAAATGACTCTAAACACACTTATTTTAGTTCCAAAAGTGATCATTCACATGCAGTAGTCATTTACAGTCAAAAAATAAAACATTAAAAAATTACCATTTCTGACCATCTTGAGAAAGTTTGACAGGTCACGGGTCATCGTTTTTCATCAGAAAATTGATTTTTTGGACTGTAGAAAAATTCATTCAAAATGTCATTTGGATTGTGCCTCATGTTGAATAACTACTTTTTAAAGCCTCAATGTGACCAAAATTGCCATTTTTACAGCCTTTTTCAACTACTCAGAAGCTTCTATTTCGACCAATTTCAGGCATTAAAATGACTCTAAACACACTTATTTTAGTTCCAAAAGTGATAATTCACATGCAGTAGTCATTTACAGTCAAAAAATAAAACATTAAAAAATTACCATTTCTGACCATCTGGAGAAAGTTCAACAGGTCACGGGTCATCGTTATTCATCAGAAAATTGATTTTTTGGACTGTAGAAAAATTGATTCAAAATGTCAATTGGATTGGGCCTTGTGTTGAATAACTACTTTTTAAAGCCCCAATGTGACCAAAATTGCCATTTTTACAGCCTTTTTCTCCTACTCAGAAGCTTCTATTTCGACCAATTTCAGGCATTAAAATGACTCTAAACACACTTATTTTAGTTCCAAAAGTGATAATTCACATGCAGTAGTCATTTACAGTCCAAAAATAAAACATTAAAAAATTACCATTTCTGACCATCTGGAGAAAGTTTGACAGGTCACGGGTCATCGTTTTTCATCAGAAAATTGATTTTTTGGACTGTAGAAAAATTCATTCAAAATGTCATTTGGATTGTTCCTCATGTTGAATAACTACTTTTTAAAGCCTGAATGTGACCAAAATTGCCATTTTTACAGCCTTTTTCTCCTACTCAGAAGCTTCTATTTCGACCAATTTCAGGCATTAAAATGACTCTAAACACACTTATTTTAGTTCCAAAAGTGATAATTCACATGCAGTAGTCATTTACAGTCCAAAAATAAAACATTAAAAAATTACCATTTCTGACCATCTGGAGAAAGTTTGACAGGTCACGGGTCATCGTTTTTCATCAGAAAATTGATTTTTTGGACTGTAGAAAAATTCATTCAAAATGTCATTTGGATTGTGCCTCATGTTGAATAACTACTTTTTAAAGCCTGAATGTGACCAAAATTGCCATTTTTACAGCCTTTTTCTCCTACTCAGAAGCTTCTATTTCAACCAATTTCAGGCATTAAAATGACTCTAAACACACGTATTTTAGTTCCAAAAGTGATAATTCACATGCAGTAGTCATTTACAGTCCAAAAATAAAACATTAAAAAATTACCATTTCTGACCATCTGGAGAAAGTTCGACAGGTCACGGGTCATCGTTTTTCATCAGAAAATTGAGTTTTTTGGACTATAGAAAAATTCATTCAAAATTTCATTTGGATTGTGCCTCATGTTGAATAACTACTTTTTAAAGCCTCAATGTGACCAAAATTGCCATTTTTACAGCCTTTTTCTCCTACTCAGAAGCTTCTATTTTGACCAATTTCAGGCATTAAAATGACTCTAAACACACTTATTTTAGTTCCAAACGTGATAATTCACATGCAGTAGTCATTTACAGTCCAAAAATAAAACATTAAAAAATTACCATTTCTGACCATCTGGAGAAAGTTTGACAGGTCACGGGTCATCGTTTTTCATCAGAAAATTGATTTTTTGGACTGTAGAAAAATTCATTCAAAATGTCATTTGGATTGTGCCTCATGTTGAATAACTACTTTTTAAAGCCTCAATGTGACCAAAATTGCCATTTTTACAGCCTTTTTCTCCTACTCAGAAGCCTCTATTTCGACCAATTTCAGGCATTAAAATGACTCTAAACACACTTATTTTAGTTCCAAAAGTGATAATTCACATGCAGTAGTCATTTACAGTCAAAAAATAAAACATTAAAAAATTACCATTTCTGACCATCTGGAGAAAGTTCGACAGGTCACGGGTCATCGTTTTTCATCAGAAAATTGATTTTTTGGACTGTAGAAAAATTGATTCAAAATGTCAATTGGATTGGGCCTCGTGTTGAATAACTACTTTTTAAAGCCCCAATGTGACCAAAATTGCCATTTTTACAGCCTTTTTCTCCTACTCAGAAGCTTCTATTTCAACCAATTTCAGGCATTAAAATGACTCTAAACACACGTATTTTAGTTCCAAAAGTGATAATTCACATGCAGTAGTCATTTACAGTCCAAAAATAAAACATTAAAAAATTACCATTTCTGACCATCTGGAGAAAGTTTGACAGGTCACGGGTCATCGTTTTTCATCAGAAAATAGATTTTTTGGACCGTAGAAAAATTCATTCAAAATGTCATTTGGATTGTGAATCGTGTTGAAAAAGTACTTTTTAAAGCCTCAATGTGACCAAAATTGCCATTTTTACAGCCTTTTTCTCCTACTCAGAAGCTTCTATCCCGACCAATTTCAGGCATTAAAATGACTCTAAACACACTTATTTTAGTTCCAAAAGTGATAATTCACATGCAGTAGTCATTTACAGTAAAAAAATAAAACATTAAAAAATTACCATTTCTGACCATCTGGAGAAAGTTTGACAGGTCACGGGTCATCGTTTTTCATCAGAAAATTGATTTTTTGGACTGTAGAAAAATTCATTCAAAATGTCATTTGGATTGTGCCTCATGTTGAATAACTACTTTTTAAAGCCTGAATGTGACCAAAATTGCCATATTTACAGCCTTTTTCTCCTACTCAGAAGCTTCTATTTCGACCAATTTCAGGCATTAAAATGACTCTAAACACACGTATCTTAGTTCCAAAAGTGATAATTCACATGCAGTAGTCATTTACAGTCAAAAAATAAAACATTAAAAAATTACCATTTCTGACCATCTGGAGAAAGTTCGACAGGTCACGGGTCATCGTTTTTCATCAGAAAATCGAGTTTTTTGGACTGTAGAAAAATTGATTAAAAATGTCAATTGGATTGGGCCTTGTGTTGAATAACTACTTTTTAAAGCCCCAATGTGACCAAAATTGCCATTTTTACAGCCTTTTTCTCCTACTCAGAAGCTTCTATTTCGACCAATTTCAGGCATTAAAATGACTCTAAACACACTTATTTTAGTTCCAAAAGTGATAATTCACATGCAGTAGTCATTTACAGTCCAAAAATAAAACATTAAAAAATTACCATTTCTGACCATCTGGAGAAAGTTTGACAGGTCACGGGTCATCGTTTTTCATCAGAAAATTGATTTTTTGGAGTGTAGAAAAATTGATTCAAAATGTTATTTGGATTATGCCTCGTGTTGAATAAGTACTTTTTAAAGCCTCAATGTGACCAAAATTGCCATTTTTACAGCCTTTTTCAACTACTCAGAAGCTTCTATTTCGACCAATTTCAGGCATTAAAATGACTCTAAACACACTTATTTTAGTTCCAAAAGTGATCATTCACATGCAGTAGTCATTTACAGTCAAAAAATAAAACATTAAAAAATTACCATTTCTGACCATCTTGAGAAAGTTTGACAGGTCACGGGTCATCGTTTTTCATCAGAAAATTGATTTTTTGGACTGTAGAAAAATTCATTCAAAATGTCATTTGGATTGTGCCTCATGTTGAATAACTACTTTTTAAAGCCTCAATGTGACCAAAATTGCCATTTTTACAGCCTTTTTCTCCTACTCAGAAGCTTCTATTTCGACCAATTTCAGGCATTAAAATGACTCTAAACACACTTATTTTAGTTCCAAAAGTGATAATTCACATGCAGTACTCATTTACAGTCCAAAAAAAAACATTAAAAAATTACCATTTCTGACCATCTGGAGAAAGTTCGACAGGTCACGGGTCATCGTTTTTCATCAGAAAATTTAGTTTTTTGGACTATAGAAAAATTCATTCAAAATTTCATTTGGATTGTGCCTCATGTTGAATAACTACTTTTTAAAGCCTCAATGTGACCAAAATTGCCATTTTTACAGCCTTTTTCTCCTACTCAGAAGCTTCTATTTTGACCAATTTCAGGCATTAAAATGACTCTAAACACACTTATTTTAGTTCCAAACGTGATAATTCACATGCAGTAGTCATTTACAGTCCAAAAATAAAACATTAAAAAATTACCATTTCTGACCATCTGGAGAAAGTTTGACAGGTCACGGGTCATCGTTTTTCATCAGAAAATTGATTTTTTGGACTGTAGAAAAATTCATTCAAAATGTCATTTGGATTGTGCCTCATGTTGAATAACTACTTTTTAAAGCCTCAATGTGACCAAAATTGCCATTTTTACAGCCTTTTTCTCCTACTCAGAAGCCTCTATTTCGACCAATTTCAGGCATTAAAATGACTCTAAACACACTTATTTTAGTTCCAAAAGTGATAATTCACATGCAGTAGTCATTTACAGTCAAAAAATAAAACATTAAAAAATTACCATTTCTGACCATCTGGAGAAAGTTCGACAGGTCACGGGTCATCGTTTTTCATCAGAAAATTGATTTTTTGGACTGTAGAAAAATTGATTCAAAATGTCAATTGGATTGGGCCTCGTGTTGAATAACTACTTTTTAAAGCCCCAATGTGACCAAAATTGCCATTTTTACAGCCTTTTTCTCCTACTCAGAAGCTTCTATTTCAACCAATTTCAGGCATTAAAATGACTCTAAACACACGTATTTTAGTTCCAAAAGTGATAATTCACATGCAGTAGTCATTTACAGTCCAAAAATAAAACATTAAAAAATTACCATTTCTGACCATCTGGAGAAAGTTTGACAGGTCACGGGTCATCGTTTTTCATCAGAAAATAGATTTTTTGGACCGTAGAAAAATTCATTCAAAATGTCATTTGGATTGTGCCTCGTGTTGAAAAAGTACTTTTTAAAGCCTCAATGTGACCAAAATTGCCATTTTTACAGCCTTTTTCTCCTACTCAGAAGCTTCTATCCCGACCAATTTCAGGCATTAAAATGACTCTAAACACACTTATTTTAGTTCCAAAAGTGATAATTCACATGCAGTAGTCATTTACAGTAAAAAAAAAAAACATTAAAAAATTATCATTTCTGACCATCTGGAGAAAGTTCAACAGGTCACGGGTCATCGTTTTTCATCAGAAAATTGATTTTTTGGACTGTAGATAAATTGATTCAAAATGTCATTTGGATTGTGCCTTGTGTTGAATAACTACTTTTTAAAGCCTCAATGTGACCAAAATTGCCATTTTTACAGCCTTTTTCTCCTACTCAGAAGCTTCTATTTCGACCAATTTCAAGCATTAAAATGACTCTAAACACACTTATTTTAGTTCCAAAAGTGATAATTCACATGCAGTAGTCATTTACAGTCAAAAAATAAAACATTAAAAAATTACCATTTCTGACCATCTGGAGAAAGTTCGACAGGTCACGGGTCATCGTTTTTCAACAGAAAATTGAGTTTTTTGGACTGTAGAAAAATTGATTCAAAATGTCAATTGGATTGGGCCTCGTGTTGAATAACTACTTTTTAAAGCCCCAATGTGAGCAAAATTGCCATTTTACAGCCTTTTTCTCCTACTCAGAAGCTTCTATTTCGACAAATTTCAGGCATTAAAATGACTCTAAACACACTTATTTTAGTTCCAACAGTGATAATTCACATGCAGTAGTCATTTACAGTCCAAAAATAAAACATTAAAAAATAACCATTTCTGACCATCTGGAGACAGTTTGACAGGTCACGGGTCATCGTTTTTCATCAGAAAATAGATTTTTTGGACTGTAGAAAAATTGATTCAAAATGTTATTTGGATTGTGCCTCGTGTTGAATAAGTACTTTTTAAAGCCTCAATGTGACCAAAATTGCCATTTTTACAGCCCTTTTCAACTACTCAGAAGCTTCTATTTCGACCAATTTCAGGCATTAAAATGACTCTAAACACACTTATTTTAGTTCCAAAAGTGATAATTCACATGCAGTAGTCATTTACAGTCAAAAAATAAAACATTAAAAAATTACCATTTCTGACCATCTGGAGAAAGTTCAACAGGTCACGGGTCATCGTTATTCATCAGAAAATTGATTTTTTGGACTGTAGAAAAATTGATTCAAAATGTCAATTGGATTGGGCCTTGTGTTGAATAACTACTTTTTAAAGCCTCAATGTGACCAAAATTGCCATTTTTACAGCCTTTTTCTCCTACTCAGAAGCTTCTATTTCGACCAATTTCAAGCATTAAAATGACTCTAAACACACTTATTTTAGTTCCAAAAGTGATAATTCACATGCAGTAGTCATTTACAGTCAAAAAATAAAACATTAAAAAATTACCATTTCTGACCATCTGGAGAAAGTTCGACAGGTCACGGGTCATCGTTTTTCAACAGAAAATTGAGTTTTTTGGACTGTAGAAAAATTGATTCAAAATGTCAATTGGATTGGGCCTCGTGTTGAATAACTACTTTTTAAAGCCCCAATGTGAGCAAAATTGCCATTTTACAGCCTTTTTCTCCTACTCAGAAGCTTCTATTTCGACAAATTTCAGGCATTAAAATGACTCTAAACACACTTATTTTAGTTCCAACAGTGATAATTCACATGCAGTAGTCATTTACAGTCCAAAAATAAAACATTAAAAAATAACCATTTCTGACCATCTGGAGACAGTTTGACAGGTCACGGGTCATCGTTTTTCATCAGAAAATAGATTTTTTGGACTGTAGAAAAATTGATTCAAAATGTTATTTGGATTGTGCCTCGTGTTGAATAAGTACTTTTTAAAGCCTCAATGTGACCAAAATTGCCATTTTTACAGCCCTTTTCAACTACTCAGAAGCTTCTATTTCGACCAATTTCAGGCATTAAAATGACTCTAAACACACTTATTTTAGTTCCAAAAGTGATAATTCACATGCAGTAGTCATTTACAGTCAAAAAATAAAACATTAAAAAATTACCATTTCTGACCATCTGGAGAAAGTTCAACAGGTCACGGGTCATCGTTATTCATCAGAAAATTGATTTTTTGGACTGTAGAAAAATTGATTCAAAATGTCAATTGGATTGGGCCTTGTGTTGAATAACTACTTTTTAAAGCCCCAATGTGACCAAAATTGCCATTTTTACAGCCTTTTTCTCCTACTCAGAAGCTTCTATTTCGACCAATTTCAGGCATTAAAATGACTCTAAACACACTTATTTTAGTTCCAAAAGTGATAATTCACATGCAGTAGTCATTTACAGTCCAAAAATAAAACATTAAAAAATTACCATTTCTGACCATCTGGAGAAAGTTTGACAGGTCACGGGTCATCGTTTTTCATCAGAAAATTGATTTTTTGGACTGTAGAAAAATTCATTCAAAATGTCATTTGGATTGTTCCTCATGTTGAATAACTACTTTTTAAAGCCTGAATGTGACCAAAATTGCCATATTTACAGCCTTTTTCTCCTACTCAGAAGCTTCTATTTCGACCAATTTCAGGCATTAAAATGACTCTAAACACACTTATCTTAGTTCCAAAAGTGATAATTCACATGCAGTAGTCATTTACAGTCAAAAAATAAAACATTAAAAAATTACCATTTCTCACCATCTGGAGAAAGTTCGACAGGTCACGGGTCATCGTTTTTCATCAGAAAATCGAGTTTTTTGGACTGTAGAAAAATTGATTCAAAATGTCAATTGGATTGGGCCTCGTGTTGAATAACTACTTTTTAAAGCCCCAATGTGACCAAAATTGCCATTTTACAGCCTTTTTCTCCTACTCAGAAGCTTCTATTTCGACAAATTTCAGGCATTAAAATGACTCTAAACACACTTATTTTAGTTCCAACAGTGATAATTCACATGCAGTAGTCATTTACAGTCCAAAAATAAAACATTAAAAAATAACCATTTCTGACCATCTGGAGAAAGTTTGACAGGTCACGGGTCATCGTTTTTCATCAGAAAATTGATTTTTTGGAGTGTAGAAAAATTGATTCAAAATGTTATTTGGATTGTGCCTCGTGTTGAATAAGTACTTTTTAAAGCCTCAATGTGACCAAAATTGCCATTTTTACAGCCTTTTTCTCCTACTCAGAAGCTTCTATTTCGACCAATTTCAGGCATTAAAATGACTCTAAACACACTTATTTTAGTTCCAAAAGTGATAATTCACATGCAGTAGTCATTTACAGTCCAAAAATAAAACATTAAAAAATTACCATTTCTGACCATCTGGAGAAAGTTTGACAGGTCACGGGTCATCGTTTTTCATCAGAAAATTGATTTTTTGGACTGTAGAAAAATTCATTCAAAATGTCATTTGGATTGTGCCTCATGTTGAATAACTACTTTTTAAAGCCTGAATGTGACCAAAATTGCCATATTTACAGCCTTTTTCTCCTACTCAGAAGCTTCTATTTCGACCAATTTCAGGCATTAAAATGACTCTAAACACACGTATCTTAGTTCCAAAAGTGATAATTCACATGCAGTAGTCATTTACAGTCAAAAAATAAAACATTAAAAAATTACCATTTCTGACCATCTGGAGAAAGTTCGACAGGTCACGGGTCATCGTTTTTCATCAGAAAATCGAGTTTTTTGGACTGTAGAAAAATTGATTAAAAATGTCAATTGGATTGGGCCTTGTGTTGAATAACTACTTTTTAAAGCCCCAATGTGACCAAAATTGCCATTTTTACAGCCTTTTTCTCCTACTCAGAAGCTTCTATTTCGACCAATTTCAGGCATTAAAATGACTCTAAACACACTTATTTTAGTTCCAAAAGTGATAATTCACATGCAGTAGTCATTTACAGTCCAAAAATAAAACATTAAAAAATTACCATTTCTGACCATCTGGAGAAAGTTTGACAGGTCACGGGTCATCGTTTTTCATCAGAAAATTGATTTTTTGGAGTGTAGAAAAATTGATTCAAAATGTTATTTGGATTATGCCTCGTGTTGAATAAGTACTTTTTAAAGCCTCAATGTGACCAAAATTGCCATTTTTACAGCCTTTTTCAACTACTCAGAAGCTTCTATTTCGACCAATTTCAGGCATTAAAATGACTCTAAACACACTTATTTTAGTTCCAAAAGTGATCATTCACATGCAGTAGTCATTTACAGTCAAAAAATAAAACATTAAAAAATTACCATTTCTGACCATCTTGAGAAAGTTTGACAGGTCACGGGTCATCGTTTTTCATCAGAAAATTGATTTTTTGGACTGTAGAAAAATTCATTCAAAATGTCATTTGGATTGTGCCTCATGTTGAATAACTACTTTTTAAAGCCTCAATGTGACCAAAATTGCCATTTTTACAGCCTTTTTCTCCTACTCAGAAGCTTCTATTTCGACCAATTTCAGGCATTAAAATGACTCTAAACACACTTATTTTAGTTCCAAAAGTGATAATTCACATGCAGTACTCATTTACAGTCCAAAAAAAAACATTAAAAAATTACCATTTCTGACCATCTGGAGAAAGTTCGACAGGTCACGGGTCATCGTTTTTCATCAGAAAATTTAGTTTTTTGGACTATAGAAAAATTCATTCAAAATTTCATTTGGATTGTGCCTCATGTTGAATAACTACTTTTTAAAGCCTCAATGTGACCAAAATTGCCATTTTTACAGCCTTTTTCTCCTACTCAGAAGCTTCTATTTTGACCAATTTCAGGCATTAAAATGACTCTAAACACACTTATTTTAGTTCCAAACGTGATAATTCACATGCAGTAGTCATTTACAGTCCAAAAATAAAACATTAAAAAATTACCATTTCTGACCATCTGGAGAAAGTTTGACAGGTCACGGGTCATCGTTTTTCATCAGAAAATTGATTTTTTGGACTGTAGAAAAATTGATTCAAAATGTCAATTGGATTGGGCCTCGTGTTGAATAACTACTTTTTAAAGCCCCAATGTGACCAAAATTGCCATTTTTACAGCCTTTTTCTCCTACTCAGAAGCTTCTATTTCAACCAATTTCAGGCATTAAAATGACTCTAAACACACGTATTTTAGTTCCAAAAGTGATAATTCACATGCAGTAGTCATTTACAGTCCAAAAATAAAACATTAAAAAATTACCATTTCTGACCATCTGGAGAAAGTTTGACAGGTCACGGGTCATCGTTTTTCATCAGAAAATAGATTTTTTGGACCGTAGAAAAATTCATTCAAAATGTCATTTGGATTGTGCCTCGTGTTGAAAAAGTACTTTTTAAAGCCTCAATGTGACCAAAATTGCCATTTTTACAGCCTTTTTCTCCTACTCAGAAGCTTCTATCCCGACCAATTTCAGGCATTAAAATGACTCTAAACACACTTATTTTAGTTCCAAAAGTGATAATTCACATGCAGTAGTCATTTACAGTAAAAAAAAAAAACATTAAAAAATTATCATTTCTGACCATCTGGAGAAAGTTCAACAGGTCACGGGTCATCGTTTTTCATCAGAAAATTGATTTTTTGGACTGTAGATAAATTGATTCAAAATGTCATTTGGATTGTGCCTTGTGTTGAATAACTACTTTTTAAAGCCTCAATGTGACCAAAATTGCCATTTTTACAGCCTTTTTCTCCTACTCAGAAGCTTCTATTTCGACCAATTTCAAGCATTAAAATGACTCTAAACACACTTATTTTAGTTCCAAAAGTGATAATTCACATGCAGTAGTCATTTACAGTCAAAAAATAAAACATTAAAAAATTACCATTTCTGACCATCTGGAGAAAGTTCGACAGGTCACGGGTCATCGTTTTTCAACAGAAAATTGAGTTTTTTGGACTGTAGAAAAATTGATTCAAAATGTCAATTGGATTGGGCCTCGTGTTGAATAACTACTTTTTAAAGCCCCAATGTGAGCAAAATTGCCATTTTACAGCCTTTTTCTCCTACTCAGAAGCTTCTATTTCGACAAATTTCAGGCATTAAAATGACTCTAAACACACTTATTTTAGTTCCAACAGTGATAATTCACATGCAGTAGTCATTTACAGTCCAAAAATAAAACATTAAAAAATAACCATTTCTGACCATCTGGAGACAGTTTGACAGGTCACGGGTCATCGTTTTTCATCAGAAAATAGATTTTTTGGACTGTAGAAAAATTGATTCAAAATGTTATTTGGATTGTGCCTCGTGTTGAATAAGTACTTTTTAAAGCCTCAATGTGACCAAAATTGCCATTTTTACAGCCCTTTTCAACTACTCAGAAGCTTCTATTTCGACCAATTTCAGGCATTAAAATGACTCTAAACACACTTATTTTAGTTCCAAAAGTGATAATTCACATGCAGTAGTCATTTACAGTCAAAAAATAAAACATTAAAAAATTACCATTTCTGACCATCTGGAGAAAGTTCAACAGGTCACGGGTCATCGTTATTCATCAGAAAATTGATTTTTTGGACTGTAGAAAAATTGATTCAAAATGTCAATTGGATTGGGCCTTGTGTTGAATAACTACTTTTTAAAGCCCCAATGTGACCAAAATTGCCATTTTTACAGCCTTTTTCTCCTACTCAGAAGCTTCTATTTCGACCAATTTCAGGCATTAAAATGACTCTAAACACACTTATTTTAGTTCCAAAAGTGATAATTCACATGCAGTAGTCATTTACAGTCCAAAAATAAAACATTAAAAAATTACCATTTCTGACCATCTGGAGAAAGTTTGACAGGTCACGGGTCATCGTTTTTCATCAGAAAATTGATTTTTTGGACTGTAGAAAAATTCATTCAAAATGTCATTTGGATTGTTCCTCATGTTGAATAACTACTTTTTAAAGCCTGAATGTGACCAAAATTGCCATATTTACAGCCTTTTTCTCCTACTCAGAAGCTTCTATTTCGACCAATTTCAGGCATTAAAATGACTCTAAACACACTTATCTTAGTTCCAAAAGTGATAATTCACATGCAGTAGTCATTTACAGTCAAAAAATAAAACATTAAAAAATTACCATTTCTCACCATCTGGAGAAAGTTCGACAGGTCACGGGTCATCGTTTTTCATCAGAAAATCGAGTTTTTTGGACTGTAGAAAAATTGATTCAAAATGTCAATTGGATTGGGCCTCGTGTTGAATAACTACTTTTTAAAGCCCCAATGTGACCAAAATTGCCATTTTACAGCCTTTTTCTCCTACTCAGAAGCTTCTATTTCGACAAATTTCAGGCATTAAAATGACTCTAAACACACTTATTTTAGTTCCAACAGTGATAATTCACATGCAGTAGTCATTTACAGTCCAAAAATAAAACATTAAAAAATAACCATTTCTGACCATCTGGAGAAAGTTTGACAGGTCACGGGTCATCGTTTTTCATCAGAAAATTGATTTTTTGGAGTGTAGAAAAATTGATTCAAAATGTTATTTGGATTGTGCCTCGTGTTGAATAAGTACTTTTTAAAGCCTCAATGTGACCAAAATTGCCATTTTTACAGCCTTTTTCTCCTACTCAGAAGCTTCTATTTCGACCAATTTCAGGCATTAAAATGACTCTAAACACACTTATTTTAGTTCCAAAAGTGATAATTCACATGCAGTAGTCATTTACAGTCCAAAAATAAAACATTAAAAAATTACCATTTCTGACCATCTGGAGAAAGTTTGACAGGTCACGGGTCATCGTTTTTCATCAGAAAATTGATTTTTTGGACTGTAGAAAAATTCATTCAAAATGTCATTTGGATTGTGCCTCATGTTGAATAACTACTTTTTAAAGCCTCAATGTGACTAAAATTGCCATTTTTACAGCCTTTTTCTCCTACTCAGAAACTTCTATTTCAACCAATTTCAGGCATTAAAATGACTCTAAACACACTTATTTTGGTTCCAAAAGTGATAATTCACACGTAGTAGTCATTTACAGTCAAAAAATAAAACATTAAAAAATTACCATTTCTCACCATCTGGAGAAAGTTCGACAGGTCACGGGTCATCGTTTTTCATCAGAAAATTGAGTTTTTTGGACTGTAGAAAAATTGATTCAAAATGTCAATTGGATTGGGCCTCGTGTTGAATAACTACTTTTTAAAGCCCCAATGTGAGCAAAATTGCCATTTTACAGCCTTTTTCTCCTACTCAGAAGCTTCTATTTCGACAAATTTCAGGCATTAAAATGACTCTAAACACACTTATTTTAGTTCCAAACGTGATAATTCACATGCAGTAGTCATTTACAGTCCAAAAATAAAACATTAAAAAATAACCATTTCTGACCATCTGGAGAAAGTTTGAGAGGTCACGGGTCATTGTTTTTCATCAGAAAATTGATTTTTTTGGACTGTAGAAAAATTGATTCAAAATGTTATTTGGATTGTGCCTCGTGTTGAATAAGTACTTTTTAAAGCCTCAATGTGACCAAAATTGCCATTTTTACAGCCTTTTTCAACTACTCAGAAGCTTCTATTTCGACCAATTTCAGGCATTAAAATGACTCTAAACACACTTATTTTAGTTCCAAAAGTGATAATTCACATGCAGTAGTCATTTACAGTCAAAAAATAAAACATTAAAAAATTACCATTTCTGACCATCTGGAGAAAGTTCAACAGGTCACGGGTCATCGTTATTCATCAGAAAATTGATTTTTTGGACTGTAGAAAAATTGATTCAAAATGTCAATTGGATTGGGCCTTGTGTTGAATAACTACTTTTTAAAGGCCCAATGTGACCAAAATTGCCATTTTTACAGCCTTTTTCTCCTACTCAGAAGCTTCTATTTCGACCAATTTCAGGCATTAAAATGACTCTAAACACACTTATTTTAGTTCCAAAAGTGATAATTCACATGCAGTAGTCATTTACAGTCCAAAAATAAAACATTAAAAAATTACCATTTCTGACCATCTGGAGAAAGTTTGACAGGTCACGGGTCATCGTTTTTCATCAGAAAATTGATTTTTTGGACTGTAGAAAAATTCATTCAAAATGTCATTTGGATTGTGCCTCATGTTGAATAACTACTTTTTAAAGCCTGAATGTGACCAAAATTGCCATATTTACAGCCTTTTTCTCCTACTCAGAAGCTTCTATTTCGACCAATTTCAGGCATTAAAATGACTCTAAACACACGTATCTTAGTTCCAAAAGTGATAATTCACATGCAGTAGTCATTTACAGTCAAAAAATAAAACATTAAAAAATTACCATTTCTGACCATCTGGAGAAAGTTCGACAGGTCACGGGTCATCGTTTTTCATCAGAAAATTGATATTTTGGACTGTAGAAAAATTCATTCAAAATGTCATTTGGATTGTGCCTCATGTTGAATAACTACTTTTTAAAGCCTGAATATGACCAAAATTGCCATATTTACAGCCTTTTTCTCCTACTCAGAAGCTTCTATTTCGACCAATTTCAGGCATTAAAATGACTCTAAACACACTTATCTTAGTTCCAAAAGTGATAATTCACATGCAGTAGTCATTTACAGTCAAAAAATAAAACATTAAAAAATTACCATTTCTGACCATCTGGAGAAAGTTCGACAGGTCACGGGTCATTGTTTTTCATCAGAAAATTGATTTTTTTGGACTGTAGAAAAATTGATTCAAAATGTTATTTGGATTGTGCCTCGTGTTGAATAAGTACTTTTTAAAGCCTCAATGTGACCAAAATTGCCATTTTTACAGCCTTTTTCAACTACTCAGAAGCTTCTATTTCGACCAATTTCAGGCATTAAAATGACTCTAAACACACTTATTTTAGTTCCAAAAGTGATAATTCACATGCAGTAGTCATTTACAGTCAAAAAATAAAACATTAAAAAATTACCATTTCTGACCATCTGGAGAAAGTTCAACAGGTCACGGGTCATCGTTATTCATCAGAAAATTGATTTTTTGGACTGTAGAAAAATTGATTCAAAATGTCAATTGGATTGGGCCTTGTGTTGAATAACTACTTTTTAAAGGCCCAATGTGACCAAAATTGCCATTTTTACAGCCTTTTTCTCCTACTCAGAAGCTTCTATTTCGACCAATTTCAGGCATTAAAATGACTCTAAACACACTTATTTTAGTTCCAAAAGTGATAATTCACATGCAGTAGTCATTTACAGTCCAAAAATAAAACATTAAAAAATTACCATTTCTGACCATCTGGAGAAAGTTTGACAGGTCACGGGTCATCGTTTTTCATCAGAAAATTGATTTTTTGGACTGTAGAAAAATTCATTCAAAATGTCATTTGGATTGTGCCTCATGTTGAATAACTACTTTTTAAAGCCTGAATGTGACCAAAATTGCCATATTTACAGCCTTTTTCTCCTACTCAGAAGCTTCTATTTCGACCAATTTCAGGCATTAAAATGACTCTAAACACACGTATCTTAGTTCCAAAAGTGATAATTCACATGCAGTAGTCATTTACAGTCAAAAAATAAAACATTAAAAAATTACCATTTCTGACCATCTGGAGAAAGTTCGACAGGTCACGGGTCATCGTTTTTCATCAGAAAATTGATATTTTGGACTGTAGAAAAATTCATTCAAAATGTCATTTGGATTGTGCCTCATGTTGAATAACTACTTTTTAAAGCCTGAATGTGACCAAAATTGCCATATTTACAGCCTTTTTCTCCTACTCAGAAGCTTCTATTTCGACCAATTTCAGGCATTAAAATGACTCTAAACACACTTATCTTAGTTCCAAAAGTGATAATTCACATGCAGTAGTCATTTACAGTCAAAAAATAAAACATTAAAAAATTACCATTTCTGACCATCTGGAGAAAGTTCGACAGGTCACGGGTCATCGTTTTTCATCAGAAAATCGAGTTTTTTGGACTGTAGAAAAATTGATTCAAAATGTCAATTTGATTGGGCCTTGTGTTGAATAACTACTTTTTAAAGCCCCAATGTGACCAAAATTGCCATTTTTACAGCCTTTTTCTCCTACTCAGAAGCTTCTATTTCGACCAATTTCAGGCATTAAAATGACTCTAAACACACTTATTTTAGTTCCAAAAGTGATAATTCACATGCAGTAGTCATTTACAGTCCAAAAATAAAACATTAAAAAATTACCATTTCTGACCATCTGGAGAAAGTTTGACAGGTCACGGGTCATCGTTTTTCATCAGAAAATTGATTTTTTGGAGTGTAGAAAAATTGATTCAAAATGTTATTTGGATTGTGCCTCGTGTTGAATAAGTACTTTTTAAAGCCTCAATGTGACCAAAATTGCCATTTTTACAGCCTTTTTCAACTACTCAGAAGCTTCTATTTCGACCAATTTCAGGCATTAAAATGACTCTAAACACACTTATTTTAGTTCCAAAAGTGATCATTCACATGCAGTAGTCATTTACAGTCAAAAAATAAAACATTAAAAAATTACCATTTCTGACCATCTTGAGAAAGTTTGACAGGTCACGGGTCATCGTTTTTCATCAGAAAATTGATTTTTTGGACTGTAGAAAAATTCATTCAAAATGTCATTTGGATTGTGCCTCATGTTGAATAACTACTTTTTAAAGCCTCAATGTGACCAAAATTGCCATTTTTACAGCCTTTTTCTCCTACTCAGAAGCTTCTATTTCGACCAATTTCAGGCATTAAAATGACTCTAAACACACTTATTTTAGTTCCAAAAGTGATAATTCACATGCAGTAGTCATTTACAGTCCAAAAATAAAACATTAAAAAATTACCATTTCTGACCATCTGGAGAAAGTTCGACAGCTCACGGGTCATCGTTTTTCATCAGAAAATTGATTTTTTGGACTGTAGAAAAATTGATTCAAAATGTCAATTGGATTGGGCCTCGTGTTGAATAACTACTTTTTAAAGCCCCAATGTGACCAAAATTGCCATTTTTACAGCCTTTTTCTCCTACTCAGAAGCTTCTATTTCGACCAATTTCAGGCATTAAAATGACTCTAAACACACGTATTTTAGTTCCAAAAGTGATAATTCACATGCAGTAGTCATTTACAGTCCAAAAATAAAACATTAAAAAATTACCATTTCTGACCATCTGGAGAAAGTTCGACAGGTCACGGGTCATCGTTTTTCATCAGAAAATTGATTTTTTGGACTGTAGAAAAATTCATTCAAAATGTCATTTGGATTGTGCCTCATGTTGAATAACTACTTTTTAAAGCCTCAATGTGACCAAAATTGCCATTTTTACAGCCTTTTTCTCCTACTCAGAAGCCTCTATTTCGACCAATTTCAGGCATTAAAATGACTCTAAACACACTTATTTTAGTTCCAAAAGTGATAATTCACATGCAGTAGTCATTTACAGTCCAAAAATAAAACATTAAAAAATTACCATTTCTGACCATCTGGAGAAAGTTTGACAGGTCACGGGTCATCGTTTTTCATCAGAAAATAGATTTTTTGGACCGTAGAAAAATTCATTCAAAATGTCATTTGGATTGTGCCTCGTGTTGAAAAAGTACTTTTTAAAGCCTCAATGTGACCAAAATTGCCATTTTTACAGCCTTTTTCTCCTACTCAGAAGCTTCTATCCCGACCAATTTCAGGCATTAAAATGACTCTAAACACACTTATTTTAGTTCCAAAAGTGATAATTCACATGCAGTAGTCATTTACAGTAAAAAAAAAAAACATTAAAAAATTATCATTTCTGACCATCTGGAGAAAGTTCAACAGGTCACGGGTCATCGTTTTTCATCAGAAAATTGATTTTTTGGACTGTAGATAAATTGATTCAAAATGTCATTTGGATTGTGCCTTGTGTTGAATAACTACTTTTTAAAGCCCCAATGTGAGCAAAATTGCCATTTTACAGCCTTTTTCTCCTACTCAGAAGCTTCTATTTCGACAAATTTCAGGCATTAAAATGACTCTAAACACACTTATTTTAGTTCCAACAGTGATAATTCACATGCAGTAGTCATTTACAGTCCAAAAATAAAACATTAAAAAATAACCATTTCTGACCATCTGGAGAAAGTTTGACAGGTCACGGGTCATCGTTTTTCATCAGAAAATAGATTTTTTGGACTGTAGAAAAATTGATTCAAAATGTTATTTGGATTGTGCCTTGTGTTGAATAAGTACTTTTTAAAGCCTCAATGTGACCAAAATTGCCATTTTTACAGCCCTTTTCAACTACTCAGAAGCTTCTATTTCGACCAATTTCAGGCATTAAAATGACTCTAAACACACTTATTTTAGTTCCAAAAGTGATAATTCACATGCAGTAGTCATTTACAGTCAAAAAATAAAACATTAAAAAATTACCATTTCTGACCATCTGGAGAAAGTTCGACAGGTCACGGGTCATCGTTTTTCATCAGAAAATTGATTTTTTGGACTGTAGAAAAATTGATTCAAAATGTCAATTGGATTGGGCCTTGTGTTGAATAACTACTTTTTAAAGCCCCAATGTGACCAAAATTGCAATTTTTACAGCCTTTTTCTCCTACTCAGAAGCTTCTATTTCAACCAATTTCAGGCATTAAAATGACTCTAAACACACGTATTTTAGTTCCAAAAGTGATAATTCACATGCAGTAGTCATTTACAGTCCAAAAATAAAACATTAAAAAATTACCATTTCTGACCATCTGGAGAAAGTTTGACAGGTCACGGGTCATCGTTTTTCATCAGAAAATAGATTTTTTGGACCGTAGAAAAATTCATTCAAAATGTCATTTGGATTGTGAATCGTGTTGAAAAAGTACTTTTTAAAGCCTCAATGTGACCAAAATTGCCATTTTTACAGCCTTTTTCTCCTACTCAGAAGCTTCTATCCCGACCAATTTCAGGCATTAAAATGACTCTAAACACACTTATTTTAGTTCCAAAAGTGATAATTCACATGCAGTAGTCATTTACAGTAAAAAAATAAAACATTAAAAAATTATCATTTCTGACCATCTGGAGAAAGTTCAACAGGTCACGGGTCATCGTTTTTCATCAGAAAATTGATTTTTTGGACTGTAGAAAAATTGATTCAAAATGTCAATTGGATTGGGCCTTGTGTTGAATAACTACTTTTTAAAGCCCCAATGTGACCAAAATTGCCATTTTTACAGCCTTTTTCTCCTACTCAGAAGCTTCTATTTCGACCAATTTCAGGCATTAAAATGACTCTAAACACACTTATTTTAGTTCCAAAAGTGATAATTCACATGCAGTAGTCATTTACAGTCCAAAAATAAAACATTAAAAAATTACCATTTCTGACCATCTGGAGAAAGTTTGACAGGTCACGGGTCATCGTTTTTCATCAGAAAATTGATTTTTTGGACTGTAGAAAAATTCATTCAAAATGTCATTTGGATTGTGCCTCATGTTGAATAACTACTTTTTAAAGCCTGAATGTGACCAAAATTGCCATATTTACAGCCTTTTACTCCTACTCAGAAGCTTCTATTTCGACCAATTTCAGGCATTAAAATGACTCTAAACACACGTATCTTAGTTCCAAAAGTGATAATTCACATGCAGTAGTCATTTACAGTCAAAAAATAAAACATTAAAAAATTACCATTTCTGACCATCTGGAGAAAGTTCGACAGGTCACGGGTCATCGTTTTTCATCAGAAAATCGAGTTTTTTGGACTGTAGAAAAATTGATTAAAAATGTCAATTGGATTGGGCCTTGTGTTGAATAACTACTTTTTAAAGCCCCAATGTGACCAAAATTGCCATTTTTACAGCCTTTTTCTCCTACTCAGAAGCTTCTATTTCGACCAATTTCAGGCATTAAAATGACTCTAAACACACTTATTTTAGTTCCAAAAGTGATAATTCACATGCAGTAGTCATTTACAGTCCAAAAATAAAACATTAAAAAATTATCATTTCTGACCATCTGGAGAAAGTTTGACAGGTCACGGGTCATCGTTTTTCATCAGAAAATTGATTTTTTGGACTGTAGAAAAATTCATTCAAAATGTCATTTGGATTGTGCCTCATGTTGAATAACTACTTTTTAAAGCCTGAATGTGACCAAAATTGCCATATTTACAGCCTTTTTCTCCTACTCAGAAGCTTCTATTTCGACCAATTTCAGGCATTAAAATGACTCTAAACACACTTATCTTAGTTCCAAAAGTGATAATTCACATGCAGTAGTCATTTACAGTCAAAAAATAAAACATTAAAAAATTACCATTTCTGACCATCTGGAGAAAGTTCGACAGGTCACGGGTCATCGTTTTTCATCAGAAAATCGAGTTTTTTGGACTGTAGAAAAATTGATTCAAAATGTTATTTGGATTGTGCCTCGTGTTGAATAAGTACTTTTTAAAGCCTCAATGTGACCAAAATTGCCATTTTTACAGCCTTTTTCTCCTACTCAGAAGCTTCTATTTCGACCAATTTCAGGCATTAAAATGACTCTAAACACACTTATTTTAGTTCCAAAAGTGATAATTCACATGCAGTAGTCATTTACAGTCCAAAAATAAAACATTAAAAAATTACCATTTCTGACCATCTGGAGAAAGTTTGACAGGTCACGGGTCATCGTTTTTCATCAGAAAATTGATTTTTTGGACTGTAGAAAAATTCATTCAAAATGTCATTTGGATTGTGCCTCATGTTGAATAACTACTTTTTAAAGCCTCAATGTGACTAAAATTGCCATTTTTACAGCCTTTTTCTCCTACTCAGAAACTTCTATTTCAACCAATTTCAGGCATTAAAATGACTCTAAACACACTTATTTTGGTTCCAAAAGTGATAATTCACACGTAGTAGTCATTTACAGTCAAAAAATAAAACATTAAAAAATTACCATTTCTCACCATCTGGAGAAAGTTCGACAGGTCACGGGTCATCGTTTTTCATCAGAAAATTGAGTTTTTTGGACTGTAGAAAAATTGATTCAAAATGTCAATTGGATTGGGCCTCGTGTTGAATAACTACTTTTTAAAGCCCCAATGTGAGCAAAATTGCCATTTTACAGCCTTTTTCTCCTACTCAGAAGCTTCTATTTCGACAAATTTCAGGCATTAAAATGACTCTAAACACACTTATTTTAGTTCCAAACGTGATAATTCACATGCAGTAGTCATTTACAGTCCAAAAATAAAACATTAAAAAATAACCATTTCTGACCATCTGGAGAAAGTTTGAGAGGTCACGGGTCATTGTTTTTCATCAGAAAATTGATTTTTTTGGACTGTAGAAAAATTGATTCAAAATGTTATTTGGATTGTGCCTCGTGTTGAATAAGTACTTTTTAAAGCCTCAATGTGACCAAAATTGCCATTTTTACAGCCTTTTTCAACTACTCAGAAGCTTCTATTTCGACCAATTTCAGGCATTAAAATGACTCTAAACACACTTATTTTAGTTCCAAAAGTGATAATTCACATGCAGTAGTCATTTACAGTCAAAAAATAAAACATTAAAAAATTACCATTTCTGACCATCTGGAGAAAGTTCAACAGGTCACGGGTCATCGTTATTCATCAGAAAATTGATTTTTTGGACTGTAGAAAAATTGATTCAAAATGTCAATTGGATTGGGCCTTGTGTTGAATAACTACTTTTTAAAGGCCCAATGTGACCAAAATTGCCATTTTTACAGCCTTTTTCTCCTACTCAGAAGCTTCTATTTCGACCAATTTCAGGCATTAAAATGACTCTAAACACACTTATTTTAGTTCCAAAAGTGATAATTCACATGCAGTAGTCATTTACAGTCCAAAAATAAAACATTAAAAAATTACCATTTCTGACCATCTGGAGAAAGTTTGACAGGTCACGGGTCATCGTTTTTCATCAGAAAATTGATTTTTTGGACTGTAGAAAAATTCATTCAAAATGTCATTTGGATTGTGCCTCATGTTGAATAACTACTTTTTAAAGCCTGAATGTGACCAAAATTGCCATATTTACAGCCTTTTTCTCCTACTCAGAAGCTTCTATTTCGACCAATTTCAGGCATTAAAATGACTCTAAACACACGTATCTTAGTTCCAAAAGTGATAATTCACATGCAGTAGTCATTTACAGTCAAAAAATAAAACATTAAAAAATTACCATTTCTGACCATCTGGAGAAAGTTCGACAGGTCACGGGTCATCGTTTTTCATCAGAAAATTGATATTTTGGACTGTAGAAAAATTCATTCAAAATGTCATTTGGATTGTGCCTCATGTTGAATAACTACTTTTTAAAGCCTGAATGTGACCAAAATTGCCATATTTACAGCCTTTTTCTCCTACTCAGAAGCTTCTATTTCGACCAATTTCAGGCATTAAAATGACTCTAAACACACTTATCTTAGTTCCAAAAGTGATAATTCACATGCAGTAGTCATTTACAGTCAAAAAATAAAACATTAAAAAATTACCATTTCTGACCATCTGGAGAAAGTTCGACAGGTCACGGGTCATCGTTTTTCATCAGAAAATCGAGTTTTTTGGACTGTAGAAAAATTGATTCAAAATGTCAATTTGATTGGGCCTTGTGTTGAATAACTACTTTTTAAAGCCCCAATGTGACCAAAATTGCCATTTTTACAGCCTTTTTCTCCTACTCAGAAGCTTCTATTTCGACCAATTTCAGGCATTAAAATGACTCTAAACACACTTATTTTAGTTCCAAAAGTGATAATTCACATGCAGTAGTCATTTACAGTCCAAAAATAAAACATTAAAAAATTACCATTTCTGACCATCTGGAGAAAGTTTGACAGGTCACGGGTCATCGTTTTTCATCAGAAAATTGATTTTTTGGAGTGTAGAAAAATTGATTCAAAATGTTATTTGGATTGTGCCTCGTGTTGAATAAGTACTTTTTAAAGCCTCAATGTGACCAAAATTGCCATTTTTACAGCCTTTTTCAACTACTCAGAAGCTTCTATTTCGACCAATTTCAGGCATTAAAATGACTCTAAACACACTTATTTTAGTTCCAAAAGTGATCATTCACATGCAGTAGTCATTTACAGTCAAAAAATAAAACATTAAAAAATTACCATTTCTGACCATCTTGAGAAAGTTTGACAGGTCACGGGTCATCGTTTTTCATCAGAAAATTGATTTTTTGGACTGTAGAAAAATTCATTCAAAATGTCATTTGGATTGTGCCTCATGTTGAATAACTACTTTTTAAAGCCTCAATGTAACCAAAATTGCCATTTTTACAGCCTTTTTCTCCTACTCAGAAGCTTCTATTTCGACCAATTTCAGGCATTAAAATGACTCTAAACACACTTATTTTAGTTCCAAAAGTGATAATTCACATGCAGTAGTCATTTACAGTCCAAAAATAAAACATTAAAAAATTACCATTTCTGACCATCTGGAGAAAGTTCGACAGCTCACGGGTCATCGTTTTTCATCAGAAAATTGATTTTTTGGACTGTAGAAAAATTGATTCAAAATGTCAATTGGATTGGGCCTCGTGTTGAATAACTACTTTTTAAAGCCCCAATGTGACCAAAATTGCCATTTTTACAGCCTTTTTCTCCTACTCAGAAGCTTCTATTTCAACCAATTTCAGGCATTAAAATGACTCTAAACACACGTATTTTAGTTCCAAAAGTGATAATTCACATGCAGTAGTCATTTACAGTCCAAAAATAAAACATTAAAAAATTACCATTTCTGACCATCTGGAGAAAGTTCGACAGGTCACGGGTCATCGTTTTTCATCAGAAAATTGATTTTTTGGACTGTAGAAAAATTCATTCAAAATGTCATTTGGATTGTGCCTCATGTTGAATAACTACTTTTTAAAGCCTCAATGTGACCAAAATTGCCATTTTTACAGCCTTTTTCTCCTACTCAGAAGCCTCTATTTCGACCAATTTCAGGCATTAAAATGACTCTAAACACACTTATTTTAGTTCCAAAAGTGATAATTCACATGCAGTAGTCATTTACAGTCAAAAAATAAAACATTAAAAAATTACCATTTCTGACCATCTGGAGAAAGTTCGACAGGTCACGGGTCATCGTTTTTCATCAGAAAATTGATTTTTTGGACTGTAGAAAAATTGATTCAAAATGTCAATTGGATTGGGCCTCGTGTTGAATAACTACTTTTTAAAGCCCCAATGTGACCAAAATTGCCATTTTTACAGCCTTTTTCTCCTACTCAGAAGCTTCTATTTCAACCAATTTCAGGCATTAAAATGACTCTAAACACACGTATTTTAGTTCCAAAAGTGATAATTCACATGCAGTAGTCATTTACAGTCCAAAAATAAAACATTAAAAAATTACCATTTCTGACCATCTGGAGAAAGTTTGACAGGTCACGGGTCATCGTTTTTCATCAGAAAATAGATTTTTTGGACCGTAGAAAAATTCATTCAAAATGTCATTTGGATTGTGCCTCGTGTTGAAAAAGTACTTTTTAAAGCCTCAATGTGACCAAAATTGCCATTTTTACAGCCTTTTTCTCCTACTCAGAAGCTTCTATCCCGACCAATTTCAGGCATTAAAATGACTCTAAACACACTTATTTTAGTTCCAAAAGTGATAATTCACATGCAGTAGTCATTTACAGTAAAAAAAAAAAACATTAAAAAATTATCATTTCTGACCATCTGGAGAAAGTTCAACAGGTCACGGGTCATCGTTTTTCATCAGAAAATTGATTTTTTGGACTGTAGATAAATTGATTCAAAATGTCATTTGGATTGTGCCTTGTGTTGAATAACTACTTTTTAAAGCCCCAATGTGAGCAAAATTGCCATTTTACAGCCTTTTTCTCCTACTCAGAAGCTTCTATTTCGACAAATTTCAGGCATTAAAATGACTCTAAACACACTTATTTTAGTTCCAACAGTGATAATTCACATGCAGTAGTCATTTACAGTCCAAAAATAAAACATTAAAAAATAACCATTTCTGACCATCTGGAGAAAGTTTGACAGGTCACGGGTCATCGTTTTTCATCAGAAAATAGATTTTTTGGACTGTAGAAAAATTGATTCAAAATGTTATTTGGATTGTGCCTCGTGTTGAATAAGTACTTTTTAAAGCCTCAATGTGACCAAAATTGCCATTTTTACAGCCCTTTTCAACTACTCAGAAGCTTCTATTTCGACCAATTTCAGGCATTAAAATGACTCTAAACACACTTATTTTAGTTCCAAAAGTGATAATTCACATGCAGTAGTCATTTACAGTCAAAAAATAAAACATTAAAAAATTACCATTTCTGACCATCTGGAGAAAGTTCGACAGGTCACGGGTCATCGTTTTTCATCAGAAAATTGATTTTTTGGACTGTAGAAAAATTGATTCAAAATGTCAATTGGATTGGGCCTTGTGTTGAATAACTACTTTTTAAAGCCCCAATGTGACCAAAATTGCAATTTTTACAGCCTTTTTCTCCTACTCAGAAGCTTCTATTTCAACCAATTTCAGGCATTAAAATGACTCTAAACACACGTATTTTAGTTCCAAAAGTGATAATTCACATGCAGTAGTCATTTACAGTCCAAAAATAAAACATTAAAAAATTACCATTTCTGACCATCTGGAGAAAGTTTGACAGGTCACGGGTCATCGTTTTTCATCAGAAAATAGATTTTTTAAGCCGTAGAAAAATTCATTCAAAATGTCATTTGGATTGGGAATCGTGTTGAAAAAGTACTTTTTAAAGCCTCAATGTGACCAAAATTGCCATTTTTACAGCCTTTTTCTCCTACTCAGAAGCTTCTATCCCGACCAATTTCAGGCATTAAAATGACTCTAAACACACTTATTTTAGTTCCAAAAGTGATAATTCACATGCAGTAGTCATTTACAGTAAAAAAATAAAACATTAAAAAATTATCATTTCTGACCATCTGGAGAAAGTTCAACAGGTCACGGGTCATCGTTTTTCATCAGAAAATTGATTTTTTGGACTGTAGAAAAATTGATTCAAAATGTCAATTGGATTGGGCCTTGTGTTGAATAACTACTTTTTAAAGCCCCAATGTGACCAAAATTGCCATTTTTACAGCCTTTTTCTCCTACTCAGAAGCTTCTATTTCGACCAATTTCAGGCATTAAAATGACTCTAAACACACTTATTTTAGTTCCAAAAGTGATAATTCACATGCAGTAGTCATTTACAGTCCAAAAATAAAACATTAAAAAATTACCATTTCTGACCATCTGGAGAAAGTTTGACAGGTCACGGGTCATCGTTTTTCATCAGAAAATTGATTTTTTGGACTGTAGAAAAATTCATTCAAAATGTCATTTGGATTGTGCCTCATGTTGAATAACTACTTTTTAAAGCCTGAATGTGACCAAAATTGCCATATTTACAGCCTTTTTCTCCTACTCAGAAGCTTCTATTTCGACCAATTTCAGGCATTAAAATGACTCTAAACACACGTATCTTAGTTCCAAAAGTGATAATTCACATGCAGTAGTCATTTACAGTCAAAAAATAAAACATTAAAAAATTACCATTTCTGACCATCTGGAGAAAGTTCGACAGGTCACGGGTCATCGTTTTTCATCAGAAAATCGAGTTTTTTGGACTGTAGAAAAATTGATTAAAAATGTCAATTGGATTGGGCCTTGTGTTGAATAACTACTTTTTAAAGCCCCAATGTGACCAAAATTGCCATTTTTACAGCCTTTTTCTCCTACTCAGAAGCTTCTATTTCGACCAATTTCAGGCATTAAAATGACTCTAAACACACTTATTTTAGTTCCAAAAGTGATAATTCACATGCAGTAGTCATTTACAGTCCAAAAATAAAACATTAAAAAATTATCATTTCTGACCATCTGGAGAAAGTTTGACAGGTCACGGGTCATCGTTTTTCATCAGAAAATTGATTTTTTGGACTGTAGAAAAATTCATTCAAAATGTCATTTGGATTGTGCCTCATGTTGAATAACTACTTTTTAAAGCCTGAATGTGACCAAAATTGCCATATTTACAGCCTTTTTCTCCTACTCAGAAGCTTCTATTTCGACCAATTTCAGGCATTAAAATGACTCTAAACACACTTATCTTAGTTCCAAAAGTGATAATTCACATGCAGTAGTCATTTACAGTCAAAAAATAAAACATTAAAAAATTACCATTTCTGACCATCTGGAGAAAGTTCGACAGGTCACGGGTCATCGTTTTTCATCAGAAAATCGAGTTTTTTGGACTGTAGAAAAATTGATTCAAAATGTCAATTGGATTGGGCCTTGTGTTGAATAACTACTTTTTAAAGCCCCAATGTGACCAAAATTGCCATTTTTACAGCCTTTTTCTCCTACTCAGAAGCTTCTATTTCGACCAATTTCAGGCATTAAAATGACTCTAAACACACTTATTTTAGTTCCAAAAGTGATAATTCACATGCAGTAGTCATTTACAGTCCAAAAATAAAACATTAAAAAATTACCATTTCTGACCATCTGGAGAAAGTTTGACAGGTCACGGGTCATCGTTTTTCATCAGAAAATTGATTTTTTGGAGTGTAGAAAAATTGATTCAAAATGTTATTTGGATTGTGCCTCGTGTTGAATAAGTACTTTTTAAAGCCTCAATGTGACCAAAATTGCCATTTTTACAGCCTTTTTCAACTACTCAGAAGCTTCTATTTCGACCAATTTCAGGCATTAAAATGACTCTAAACACACTTATTTTAGTTCCAAAAGTGATCATTCACATGCAGTAGTCATTTACAGTCAAAAAATAAAACATTAAAAAATTACCATTTCTGACCATCTTGAGAAAGTTTGACAGGTCACGGGTCATCGTTTTTCATCAGAAAATTGATTTTTTGGACTGTAGAAAAATTCATTCAAAATGTCATTTGGATTGTGCCTCATGTTGAATAACTACTTTTTAAAGCCTCAATGTGACCAAAATTGCCATTTTTACAGCCTTTTTCTCCTACTCAGAAGCTTCTATTTCGACCAATTTCAGGCATTAAAATGACTCTAAACACACTTATTTTAGTTCCAAAAGTGATAATTCACATGCAGTAGTCATTTACAGTCCAAAAATAAAACATTAAAAAATTACCATTTCTGACCATCTGGAGAAAGTTCGACAGGTCACGGGTCATCGTTTTTCATCAGAAAATTGAGTTTTTTGGACTATAGAAAAATTCATTCAAAATTTCATTTGGATTGTGCCTCATGTTGAATAACTACTTTTTAAAGCCTCAATGTGACCAAAATTGCCATTTTTACAGCCTTTTTCTCCTACTCAGAAGCTTCTATTTTGACCAATTTCAGGCATTAAAATGACTCTAAACACACTTATTTTAGTTCCAAACGTGATAATTCACATGCAGTAGTCATTTACAGTCCAAAAATAAAACATTAAAAAATTACCATTTCTGACCATCTGGAGAAAGTTTGACAGGTCACGGGTCATCGTTTTTCATCAGAAAATTGATTTTTTGGACTGTAGAAAAATTCATTCAAAATGTCATTTGGATTGTGCCTCATGTTGAATAACTACTTTTTAAAGCCTCAATGTGACCAAAATTGCCATTTTTACAGCCTTTTTCTCCTACTCAGAAGCCTCTATTTCGACCAATTTCAGGCATTAAAATGACTCTAAACACACTTATTTTAGTTCCAAAAGTGATAATTCACATGCAGTAGTCATTTACAGTCCAAAAATAAAACATTAAAAAATTACCATTTCTGACCATCTGGAGAAAGTTTGACAGGTCACGGGTCATCGTTTTTCATCAGAAAATTGATTTTTTGGAGTGTAGAAAAATTGATTCAAAATGTTATTTGGATTGTGCCTCGTGTTGAATAAGTACTTTTTAAAGCCTCAATGTGACCAAAATTGCCATTTTTACAGCCTTTTTCAACTACTCAGAAGCTTCTATTTCGACCAATTTCAGGCATTAAAATGACTCTAAACACACTTATTTTAGTTCCAAAAGTGATCATTCACATGCAGTAGTCATTTACAGTCAAAAAATAAAACATTAAAAAATTACCATTTCTGACCATCTTGAGAAAGTTTGACAGGTCACGGGTCATCGTTTTTCATCAGAAAATTGATTTTTTGGACTGTAGAAAAATTCATTCAAAATGTCATTTGGATTGTGCCTCATGTTGAATAACTACTTTTTAAAGCCTCAATGTGACCAAAATTGCCATTTTTACAGCCTTTTTCTCCTACTCAGAAGCTTCTATTTCGACCAATTTCAGGCATTAAAATGACTCTAAACACACTTATTTTAGTTCCAAAAGTGATAATTCACATGCAGTAGTCATTTACAGTCCAAAAATAAAACATTAAAAAACTACCATTTCTGACCATCTGGAGAAAGTTCGACAGGTCACGGGTCATCGTTTTTCATCAGAAAATTGAGTTTTTTGGACTATAGAAAAATTCATTCAAAATTTCATTTGGATTGTGCCTCATGTTGAATAACTACTTTTTAAAGCCTCAATGTGACCAAAATTGCCATTTTTACAGCCTTTTTCTCCTACTCAGAAGCTTCTATTTTGACCAATTTCAGGCATTAAAATGACTCTAAACACACTTATTTTAGTTCCAAACGTGATAATTCACATGCAGTAGTCATTTACAGTCCAAAAATAAAACATTAAAAAATTACCATTTCTGACCATCTGGAGAAAGTTTGACAGGTCACGGGTCATCGTTTTTCATCAGAAAATTGATTTTTTGGACTGTAGAAAAATTCATTCAAAATGTCATTTGGATTGTGCCTCATGTTGAATAACTACTTTTTAAAGCCTCAATGTGACCAAAATTGCCATTTTTACAGCCTTTTTCTCCTACTCAGAAGCCTCTATTTCGACCAATTTCAGGCATTAAAATGACTCTAAACACACTTATTTTAGTTCCAAAAGTGATAATTCACATGCAGTAGTCATTTACAGTCAAAAAATAAAACATTAAAAAATTACCATTTCTGACCATCTGGAGAAAGTTCGACAGGTCACGGGTCATCGTTTTTCATCAGAAAATTGATTTTTTGGACTGTAGAAAAATTGATTCAAAATGTCAATTGGATTGGGCCTCGTGTTGAATAACTACTTTTTAAAGCCCCAATGTGACCAAAATTGCCATTTTTACAGCCTTTTTCTCCTACTCAGAAGCTTCTATTTCAACCAATTTCAGGCATTAAAATGACTCTAAACACGTATTTTAGTTCCAAAAGTGATAATTCACATGCAGTAGTCATTTACAGTCCAAAAATAAAACATTAAAAAATTACCATTTCTGACCATCTGGAGAAAGTTTGACAGGTCACGGGTCATCGTTTTTCATCAGAAAATAGATTTTTTGGACCGTAGAAAAATTCATTCAAAATGTCATTTGGATTGTGCCTCGTGTTGAAAAAGTACTTTTTAAAGCCTCAATGTGACCAAAATTGCCATTTTTACAGCCTTTTTCTCCTACTCAGAAGCTTCTATCCCGACCAATTTCAGGCATTAAAATGACTCTAAACACACTTATTTTAGTTCCAAAAGTGATAATTCACATGCAGTAGTCATTTACAGTCCAAAAATAAAACATTAAAAAATTACCATTTCTGACCATCTGGAGAAAGTTCGACAGGTCACGGGTCATCGTTTTTCATCAGAAAATTGAGTTTTTTGGACTATAGAAAAATTCATTCAAAATTTCATTTGGATTGTGCCTCATGTTGAATAACTACTTTTTAAAGCCTCAATGTGACCAAAATTGCCATTTTTACAGCCTTTTTCTCCTACTCAGAAGCTTCTATTTTGACCAATTTCAGGCATTAAAATGACTCTAAACACACTTATTTTAGTTCCAAACGTGATAATTCACATGCAGTAGTCATTTACAGTCCAAAAATGAAACATTAAAAAATTACCATTTCTGACCATCTGGAGAAAGTTTGACAGGTCACGGGTCATCGTTTTTCATCAGAAAATTGATTTTTTGGACTGTAGAAAAATTCATTCAAAATGTCATTTGGATTGTGCCTCATGTTGAATAACTACTTTTTAAAGCCTCAATGTGACCAAAATTGCCATTTTTACAGCCTTTTTCTCCTACTCAGAAGCCTCTATTTCGACCAATTTCAGGCATTAAAATGACTCTAAACACACTTATTTTAGTTCCAAAAGTGATAATTCACATGCAGTAGTCATTTACAGTCAAAAAATAAAACATTAAAAAATTACCATTTCTGACCATCTGGAGAAAGTTCGACAGGTCACGGGTCATCGTTTTTCATCAGAAAATTGATTTTTTGGACTGTAGAAAAATTGATTCAAAATGTCAATTGGATTGGGCCTCGTGTTGAATAACTACTTTTTAAAGCCCCAATGTGACCAAAATTGCCATTTTTACAGCCTTTTTCTCCTACTCAGAAGCTTCTATTTCAACCAATTTCAGGCATTAAAATGACTCTAAACACACGTATTTTAGTTCCAAAAGTGATAATTCACATGCAGTAGTCATTTACAGTCCAAAAATAAAACATTAAAAAATTACCATTTCTGACCATCTGGAGAAAGTTTGACAGGTCACGGGTCATCGTTTTTCATCAGAAAATAGATTTTTTGGACCGTAGAAAAATTCATTCAAAATGTCATTTGGATTGTGCCTCGTGTTGAAAAAGTACTTTTTAAAGCCTCAATGTGACCAAAATTGCCATTTTTACAGCCTTTTTCTCCTACTCAGAAGCTTCTATCCCGACCAATTTCAGGCATTAAAATGACTCTAAACACACTTATTTTAGTTCCAAAAGTGATAATTCACATGCAGTAGTCATTTACAGTAAAAAAAAAAAACATTAAAAAATTATCATTTCTGACCATCTGGAGAAAGTTCAACAGGTCACGGGTCATCGTTTTTCATCAGAAAATTGATTTTTTGGACTGTAGATAAATTGATTCAAAATGTCATTTGGATTGTGCCTTGTGTTGAATAACTACTTTTTAAAGCCTCAATGTGACCAAAATTGCCATTTTTACAGCCTTTTTCTCCTACTCAGAAGCTTCTATTTCGACCAATTTCAAGCATTAAAATGACTCTAAACACACTTATTTTAGTTCCAAAAGTGATAATTCACATGCAGTAGTCATTTACAGTCAAAAAATAAAACATTAAAAAATTACCATTTCTGACCATCTGGAGAAAGTTCGACAGGTCACGGGTCATCGTTTTTCAACAGAAAATTGAGTTTTTTGGACTGTAGAAAAATTGATTCAAAATGTCAATTGGATTGGGCCTCGTGTTGAATAACTACTTTTTAAAGCCCCAATGTGAGCAAAATTGCCATTTTACAGCCTTTTTCTCCTACTCAGAAGCTTCTATTTCGACAAATTTCAGGCATTAAAATGACTCTAAACACACTTATTTTAGTTCCAACAGTGATAATTCACATGCAGTAGTCATTTACAGTCCAAAAATAAAACATTAAAAAATAACCATTTCTGACCATCTGGAGACAGTTTGACAGGTCACGGGTCATCGTTTTTCATCAGAAAATAGATTTTTTGGACTGTAGAAAAATTGATTCAAAATGTTATTTGGATTGTGCCTCGTGTTGAATAAGTACTTTTTAAAGCCTCAATGTGACCAAAATTGCCATTTTTACAGCCCTTTTCAACTACTCAGAAGCTTCTATTTCGACCAATTTCAGGCATTAAAATGACTCTAAACACACTTATTTTAGTTCCAAAAGTGATAATTCACATGCAGTAGTCATTTACAGTCAAAAAATAAAACATTAAAAAATTACCATTTCTGACCATCTGGAGAAAGTTCGACAGGTCACGGGTCATCGTTTTTCATCAGAAAATTGATTTTTTGGACTGTAGAAAAATTGATTCAAAATGTCAATTGGATTGGGCCTTGTGTTGAATAACTACTTTTTAAAGCCCCAATGTGACCAAAATTGCAATTTTTACAGCCTTTTTCTCCTACTCAGAAGCTTCTATTTCAACCAATTTCAGGCATTAAAATGACTCTAAACACACGTATTTTAGTTCCAAAAGTGATAATTCACATGCAGTAGTCATTTACAGTCCAAAAATAAAACATTAAAAAATTACCATTTCTGACCATCTGGAGAAAGTTTGACAGGTCACGGGTCATCGTTTTTCATCAGAAAATAGATTTTTTGGACCGTAGAAAAATTCATTCAAAATGTCATTTGGATTGTGAATCGTGTTGAAAAAGTACTTTTTAAAGCCTCAATGTGACCAAAATTGCCATTTTTACAGCCTTTTTCTCCTACTCAGAAGCTTCTATCCCGACCAATTTCAGGCATTAAAATGACTCTAAACACACTTATTTTAGTTCCAAAAGTGATAATTCACATGCAGTAGTCATTTACAGTAAAAAAATAAAACATTAAAAAATTATCATTTCTGACCATCTGGAGAAAGTTCAACAGGTCACGGGTCATCGTTTTTCATCAGAAAATTGATTTTTTGGACTGTAGAAAAATTGATTCAAAATGTCAATTGGATTGGGCCTCGTGTTGAATAACTACTTTTTAAAGCCCCAATGTGAGCAAAATTGCCATTTTACAGCCTTTTTCTCCTACTCAGAAGCTTCTATTTCGACAAATTTCAGGCATTAAAATGACTCTAAACACACTTATTTTAGTTCCAAAAGTGATAATTCACATGCAGTAGTCATTTACAGTCAAAAAATAAAACATTAAAAAATTACCATTTCTGACCATCTGGAGAAAGTTCGACAGGTCACGGGTCATCGTTTTTCATCAGAAAATTGATTTTTTGGACTGTAGAAAAATTGATTCAAAATGTCAATTGGATTGGGCCTTGTGTTGAATAACTACTTTTTAAAGCCCCAATGTGACCAAAATTGCCATTTTTACAGCCTTTTTCTCCTACTCAGAAGCTTCTATTTCAACCAATTTCAGGCATTAAAATGACTCTAAACACACTTATTTAAGTTCCAAAAGTGATAATTCACATGCAGTAGTCATTTACAGTCAAAAAATAAAACATTAAAAAATTACCATTTCTGACCATCTGGAGAAAGTTCGACAGGTCACGGGTCATCGTTTTTCATCAGAAAATTGATTTTTTGGACTGTAGAAAAATTGATTCAAAATGTCAATTGGATTGGGCCTTGTGTTGAATAACTACTTTTTAAAGCCCCAATGTGACCAAAATTGCCATTTTTACAGCCTTTTTCTCCTACTCAGAAGCTTCTATTTCAACCAATTTCAGGCATTAAAATGACTCTAAACACACTTATTTAAGTTCCAAAAGAGATAATTCACATGCAGTAGTCATTTACAGTCCAAAAATAAAACATTAAAAAATTACCATTTCTGACCATCTTGAGAAAGTTTGACAGGTCACGGGTCATCGTTTTTCATCAGAAAATTGATTTTTTGGACTGTAGAAAAATTGATTCAAAATGTCAATTGGATTGGGCCTCGTGTTGAATAACTACTTTTTAAAGCCCCAATGTGACCAAAATTGCCATTTTTACAGCCTTTTTCTCCTACTCAGAAGCTTCTATTTCAACCAATTTCAGGCATTAAAATGACTCTAAACACACGTATTTTAGTTCCAAAAGTGATAATTCACATGCAGTAGTCATTTACAGTCCAAAAATAAAACATTAAAAAATTACCATTTCTGACCATCTGGAGAAAGTTTGACAGGTCACGGGTCATCGTTTTTCATCAGAAAATAGATTTTTTGGACCGTAGAAAAATTCATTCAAAATGTCATTTGGATTGTGCCTCGTGTTGAAAAAGTACTTTTTAAAGCCTCAATGTGACCAAAATTGCCATTTTTACAGCCTTTTTCTCCTACTCAGAAGCTTCTATCCCGACCAATTTCAGGCATTAAAATGACTCTAAACACACTTATTTTAGTTCCAAAAGTGATAATTCACATGCAGTAGTCATTTACAGTAAAAAAAAAAAACATTAAAAAATTATCATTTCTGACCATCTGGAGAAAGTTCAACAGGTCACGGGTCATCGTTTTTCATCAGAAAATTGATTTTTTGGACTGTAGATAAATTGATTCAAAATGTCATTTGGATTGTGCCTTGTGTTGAATAACTACTTTTTAAAGCCTCAATGTGACCAAAATTGCCATTTTTACAGCCTTTTTCTCCTACTCAGAAGCTTCTATTTCGACCAATTTCAAGCATTAAAATGACTCTAAACACACGTATTTTAGTTCCAAAAGTGATAATTCACATGCAGTAGTCATTTACAGTCAAAAAATAAAACATTAAAAAATTACCATTTCTGACCATCTGGAGAAAGTTCGACAGGTCACGGGTCATCGTTTTTCAACAGAAAATTGAGTTTTTTGGACTGTAGAAAAATTGATTCAAAATGTCAATTGGATTGGGCCTCGTGTTGAATAACTACTTTTTAAAGCCCCAATGTGAGCAAAATTGCCATTTTACAGCCTTTTTCTCCTACTCAGAAGCTTCTATTTCGACAAATTTCAGGCATTAAAATGACTCTAAACACACTTATTTTAGTTCCAACAGTGATAATTCACATGCAGTAGTCATTTACAGTCCAAAAATAAAACATTAAAAAATAACCATTTCTGACCATCTGGAGACAGTTTGACAGGTCACGGGTCATCGTTTTTCATCAGAAAATAGATTTTTTGGACTGTAGAAAAATTGATTCAAAATGTTATTTGGATTGTGCCTCGTGTTGAATAAGTACTTTTTAAAGCCTCAATGTGACCAAAATTGCCATTTTTACAGCCCTTTTCAACTACTCAGAAGCTTCTATTTCGACCAATTTCAGGCATTAAAATGACTCTAAACACACTTATTTTAGTTCCAAAAGTGATAATTCACATGCAGTAGTCATTTACAGTCAAAAAATAAAACATTAAAAAATTACCATTTCTGACCATCTGGAGAAAGTTCGACAGGTCACGGGTCATCGTTTTTCATCAGAAAATTGATTTTTTGGACTGTAGAAAAATTGATTCAAAATGTCAATTGGATTGGGCCTTGTGTTGAATAACTACTTTTTAAAGCCCCAATGTGACCAAAATTGCAATTTTTACAGCCTTTTTCTCCTACTCAGAAGCTTCTATTTCAACCAATTTCAGGCATTAAAATGACTCTAAACACACGTATTTTAGTTCCAAAAGTGATAATTCACATGCAGTAGTCATTTACAGTCCAAAAATAAAACATTAAAAAATTACCATTTCTGACCATCTGGAGAAAGTTTGACAGGTCACGGGTCATCGTTTTTCATCAGAAAATAGATTTTTTGGACCGTAGAAAAATTCATTCAAAATGTCATTTGGATTGTGAATCGTGTTGAAAAAGTACTTTTTAAAGCCTCAATGTGACCAAAATTGCCATTTTTACAGCCTTTTTCTCCTACTCAGAAGCTTCTATCCCGACCAATTTCAGGCATTAAAATGACTCTAAACACACTTATTTTAGTTCCAAAAGTGATAATTCACATGCAGTAGTCATTTACAGTAAAAAAATAAAACATTAAAAAATTATCATTTCTGACCATCTGGAGAAAGTTCAACAGGTCACGGGTCATCGTTTTTCATCAGAAAATTGATTTTTTGGACTGTAGAAAAATTGATTCAAAATGTCAATTGGATTGGGCCTCGTGTTGAATAACTACTTTTTAAAGCCCCAATGTGAGCAAAATTGCCATTTTACAGCCTTTTTCTCCTACTCAGAAGCTTCTATTTCGACAAATTTCAGGCATTAAAATGACTCTAAACACACTTATTTTAGTTCCAAAAGTGATAATTCACATGCAGTAGTCATTTACAGTCAAAAAATAAAACATTAAAAAATTACCATTTCTGACCATCTGGAGAAAGTTCGACAGGTCACGGGTCATCGTTTTTCATCAGAAAATTGATTTTTTGGACTGTAGAAAAATTGATTCAAAATGTCAATTGGATTGGGCCTTGTGTTGAATAACTACTTTTTAAAGCCCCAATGTGACCAAAATTGCCATTTTTACAGCCTTTTTCTCCTACTCAGAAGCTTCTATTTCAACCAATTTCAGGCATTAAAATGACTCTAAACACACTTATTTAAGTTCCAAAAGAGATAATTCACATGCAGTAGTCATTTACAGTCCAAAAATAAAACATTAAAAAATTACCATTTCTGACCATCTTGAGAAAGTTTGACAGGTCACGGGTCATCGTTTTTCATCAGAAAATTGATTTTTTGGACTGTAGAAAAATTCATTCAAAATGTCATTTGGATTGTGCCTCATGTTGAATAACTACTTTTTAAAGCCTCAATGTGACCAAAATTGCCATTTTTACAGCCTTTTTCTCCTACTCAGAAGCTTCTATTTCGACCAATTTCAGGCATTAAAATGACTCTAAACACACTTATTTTAGTTCCAAAAGTGATAATTCACATGCAGTAGTCATTTACAGTCAAAAAATAAAACATCAAAAAATTACCATTTCTGACCATCTGGAGAAAGTTCGACAGGTCACGGGTCATCGTTTTTCATCAGAAAATTGATTTTTTGGACTGTAGAAAAATTGATTCAAAATGTCAATTGGATTGGGCCTTGTGTTGAATAACTACTTTTTAAAGCCCCAATGTGACCAAAATTGCCATTTTTACAGCCTTTTTCTCCTACTCAGAAGCTTCTATTTCAACCAATTTCAGGCATTAAAATAACTCTAAACACACTTATTTAAGTTCCAAAAGTGATAATTCACATGCAGTAGTCATTTACAGTCCAAAAATAAAACATTAAAAAATTACCATTTCTGACCATCTTGAGAAAGTTTGACAGGTCACGGGTCATCGTTTTTCATCAGAAAATTGATTTTTTGGACTGTAGAAAAATTCATTCAAAATGTCATTTGGATTGTGCCTCATGTTGAATAACTACTTTTTAAAGCCTCAATGTGACCAAAATTGCCATTTTTACAGCCTTTTTCTCCTACTCAGAAGCTTCTATTTCGACCAATTTCAGGCATTAAAATGACTCTAAACACACTTATTTTAGTTCCAAAAGTGATAATTCACATGCAGTAGTCATTTACAGTCCAAAAATAAAACATTAAAAAACTACCATTTCTGACCATCTGGAGAAAGTTCGACAGGTCACGGGTCATCGTTTTTCATCAGAAAATTGAGTTTTTTGGACTATAGAAAAATTCATTCAAAATTTCATTTGGATTGTGCCTCATGTTGAATAACTACTTTTTAAAGCCTCAATGTGACCAAAATTGCCATTTTTACAGCCTTTTTCTCCTACTCAGAAGCTTCTATTTTGACCAATTTCAGGCATTAAAATGACTCTAAACACACTTATTTTAGTTCCAAACGTGATAATTCACATGCAGTAGTCATTTACAGTCCAAAAATAAAACATTAAAAAATTACCATTTCTGACCATCTGGAGAAAGTTTGACAGGTCACGGGTCATCGTTTTTCATCAGAAAATTGATTTTTTGGACTGTAGAAAAATTCATTCAAAATGTCATTTGGATTGTGCCTCATGTTGAATAACTACTTTTTAAAGCCTCAATGTGACCAAAATTGCCATTTTTACAGCCTTTTTCTCCTACTCAGAAGCCTCTATTTCGACCAATTTCAGGCATTAAAATGACTCTAAACACACTTATTTTAGTTCCAAAAGTGATAATTCACATGCAGTAGTCATTTACAGTCAAAAAATAAAACATTAAAAAATTACCATTTCTGACCATCTGGAGAAAGTTCGACAGGTCACGGGTCATCGTTTTTCATCAGAAAATTGATTTTTTGGACTGTAGAAAAATTGATTCAAAATGTCAATTGGATTGGGCCTCGTGTTGAATAACTACTTTTTAAAGCCCCAATGTGACCAAAATTGCCATTTTTACAGCCTTTTTCTCCTACTCAGAAGCTTCTATTTCAACCAATTTCAGGCATTAAAATGACTCTAAACACGTATTTTAGTTCCAAAAGTGATAATTCACATGCAGTAGTCATTTACAGTCCAAAAATAAAACATTAAAAAATTACCATTTCTGACCATCTGGAGAAAGTTTGACAGGTCACGGGTCATCGTTTTTCATCAGAAAATAGATTTTTTGGACCGTAGAAAAATTCATTCAAAATGTCATTTGGATTGTGCCTCGTGTTGAAAAAGTACTTTTTAAAGCCTCAATGTGACCAAAATTGCCATTTTTACAGCCTTTTTCTCCTACTCAGAAGCTTCTATCCCGACCAATTTCAGGCATTAAAATGACTCTAAACACACTTATTTTAGTTCCAAAAGTGATAATTCACATGCAGTAGTCATTTACAGTCCAAAAATAAAACATTAAAAAATTACCATTTCTGACCATCTGGAGAAAGTTCGACAGGTCACGGGTCATCGTTTTTCATCAGAAAATTGAGTTTTTTGGACTATAGAAAAATTCATTCAAAATTTCATTTGGATTGTGCCTCATGTTGAATAACTACTTTTTAAAGCCTCAATGTGACCAAAATTGCCATTTTTACAGCCTTTTTCTCCTACTCAGAAGCTTCTATTTTGACCAATTTCAGGCATTAAAATGACTCTAAACACACTTATTTTAGTTCCAAACGTGATAATTCACATGCAGTAGTCATTTACAGTCCAAAAATGAAACATTAAAAAATTACCATTTCTGACCATCTGGAGAAAGTTTGACAGGTCACGGGTCATCGTTTTTCATCAGAAAATTGATTTTTTGGACTGTAGAAAAATTCATTCAAAATGTCATTTGGATTGTGCCTCATGTTGAATAACTACTTTTTAAAGCCTCAATGTGACCAAAATTGCCATTTTTACAGCCTTTTTCTCCTACTCAGAAGCCTCTATTTCGACCAATTTCAGGCATTAAAATGACTCTAAACACACTTATTTTAGTTCCAAAAGTGATAATTCACATGCAGTAGTCATTTACAGTCAAAAAATAAAACATTAAAAAATTACCATTTCTGACCATCTGGAGAAAGTTCGACAGGTCACGGGTCATCGTTTTTCATCAGAAAATTGATTTTTTGGACTGTAGAAAAATTGATTCAAAATGTCAATTGGATTGGGCCTCGTGTTGAATAACTACTTTTTAAAGCCCCAATGTGACCAAAATTGCCATTTTTACAGCCTTTTTCTCCTACTCAGAAGCTTCTATTTCAACCAATTTCAGGCATTAAAATGACTCTAAACACACGTATTTTAGTTCCAAAAGTGATAATTCACATGCAGTAGTCATTTACAGTCCAAAAATAAAACATTAAAAAATTACCATTTCTGACCATCTGGAGAAAGTTTGACAGGTCACGGGTCATCGTTTTTCATCAGAAAATAGATTTTTTGGACCGTAGAAAAATTCATTCAAAATGTCATTTGGATTGTGCCTCGTGTTGAAAAAGTACTTTTTAAAGCCTCAATGTGACCAAAATTGCCATTTTTACAGCCTTTTTCTCCTACTCAGAAGCTTCTATCCCGACCAATTTCAGGCATTAAAATGACTCTAAACACACTTATTTTAGTTCCAAAAGTGATAATTCACATGCAGTAGTCATTTACAGTAAAAAAAAAAAACATTAAAAAATTATCATTTCTGACCATCTGGAGAAAGTTCAACAGGTCACGGGTCATCGTTTTTCATCAGAAAATTGATTTTTTGGACTGTAGATAAATTGATTCAAAATGTCATTTGGATTGTGCCTTGTGTTGAATAACTACTTTTTAAAGCCTCAATGTGACCAAAATTGCCATTTTTACAGCCTTTTTCTCCTACTCAGAAGCTTCTATTTCGACCAATTTCAAGCATTAAAATGACTCTAAACACACTTATTTTAGTTCCAAAAGTGATAATTCACATGCAGTAGTCATTTACAGTCAAAAAATAAAACATTAAAAAATTACCATTTCTGACCATCTGGAGAAAGTTCGACAGGTCACGGGTCATCGTTTTTCAACAGAAAATTGAGTTTTTTGGACTGTAGAAAAATTGATTCAAAATGTCAATTGGATTGGGCCTCGTGTTGAATAACTACTTTTTAAAGCCCCAATGTGAGCAAAATTGCCATTTTACAGCCTTTTTCTCCTACTCAGAAGCTTCTATTTCGACAAATTTCAGGCATTAAAATGACTCTAAACACACTTATTTTAGTTCCAACAGTGATAATTCACATGCAGTAGTCATTTACAGTCCAAAAATAAAACATTAAAAAATAACCATTTCTGACCATCTGGAGACAGTTTGACAGGTCACGGGTCATCGTTTTTCATCAGAAAATAGATTTTTTGGACTGTAGAAAAATTGATTCAAAATGTTATTTGGATTGTGCCTCGTGTTGAATAAGTACTTTTTAAAGCCTCAATGTGACCAAAATTGCCATTTTTACAGCCCTTTTCAACTACTCAGAAGCTTCTATTTCGACCAATTTCAGGCATTAAAATGACTCTAAACACACTTATTTTAGTTCCAAAAGTGATAATTCACATGCAGTAGTCATTTACAGTCAAAAAATAAAACATTAAAAAATTACCATTTCTGACCATCTGGAGAAAGTTCGACAGGTCACGGGTCATCGTTTTTCATCAGAAAATTGATTTTTTGGACTGTAGAAAAATTGATTCAAAATGTCAATTGGATTGGGCCTTGTGTTGAATAACTACTTTTTAAAGCCCCAATGTGACCAAAATTGCAATTTTTACAGCCTTTTTCTCCTACTCAGAAGCTTCTATTTCAACCAATTTCAGGCATTAAAATGACTCTAAACACACGTATTTTAGTTCCAAAAGTGATAATTCACATGCAGTAGTCATTTACAGTCCAAAAATAAAACATTAAAAAATTACCATTTCTGACCATCTGGAGAAAGTTTGACAGGTCACGGGTCATCGTTTTTCATCAGAAAATAGATTTTTTGGACCGTAGAAAAATTCATTCAAAATGTCATTTGGATTGTGAATCGTGTTGAAAAAGTACTTTTTAAAGCCTCAATGTGACCAAAATTGCCATTTTTACAGCCTTTTTCTCCTACTCAGAAGCTTCTATCCCGACCAATTTCAGGCATTAAAATGACTCTAAACACACTTATTTTAGTTCCAAAAGTGATAATTCACATGCAGTAGTCATTTACAGTAAAAAAATAAAACATTAAAAAATTATCATTTCTGACCATCTGGAGAAAGTTCAACAGGTCACGGGTCATCGTTTTTCATCAGAAAATTGATTTTTTGGACTGTAGAAAAATTGATTCAAAATGTCAATTGGATTGGGCCTCGTGTTGAATAACTACTTTTTAAAGCCCCAATGTGAGCAAAATTGCCATTTTACAGCCTTTTTCTCCTACTCAGAAGCTTCTATTTCGACAAATTTCAGGCATTAAAATGACTCTAAACACACTTATTTTAGTTCCAAAAGTGATAATTCACATGCAGTAGTCATTTACAGTCAAAAAATAAAACATTAAAAAATTACCATTTCTGACCATCTGGAGAAAGTTCGACAGGTCACGGGTCATCGTTTTTCATCAGAAAATTGATTTTTTGGACTGTAGAAAAATTGATTCAAAATGTCAATTGGATTGGGCCTTGTGTTGAATAACTACTTTTTAAAGCCCCAATGTGACCAAAATTGCCATTTTTACAGCCTTTTTCTCCTACTCAGAAGCTTCTATTTCAACCAATTTCAGGCATTAAAATGACTCTAAACACACTTATTTAAGTTCCAAAAGTGATAATTCACATGCAGTAGTCATTTACAGTCAAAAAATAAAACATTAAAAAATTACCATTTCTGACCATCTGGAGAAAGTTCGACAGGTCACGGGTCATCGTTTTTCATCAGAAAATTGATTTTTTGGACTGTAGAAAAATTGATTCAAAATGTCAATTGGATTGGGCCTTGTGTTGAATAACTACTTTTTAAAGCCCCAATGTGACCAAAATTGCCATTTTTACAGCCTTTTTCTCCTACTCAGAAGCTTCTATTTCAACCAATTTCAGGCATTAAAATGACTCTAAACACACTTATTTAAGTTCCAAAAGAGATAATTCACATGCAGTAGTCATTTACAGTCCAAAAATAAAACATTAAAAAATTACCATTTCTGACCATCTTGAGAAAGTTTGACAGGTCACGGGTCATCGTTTTTCATCAGAAAATTGATTTTTTGGACTGTAGAAAAATTGATTCAAAATGTCAATTGGATTGGGCCTCGTGTTGAATAACTACTTTTTAAAGCCCCAATGTGACCAAAATTGCCATTTTTACAGCCTTTTTCTCCTACTCAGAAGCTTCTATTTCAACCAATTTCAGGCATTAAAATGACTCTAAACACACGTATTTTAGTTCCAAAAGTGATAATTCACATGCAGTAGTCATTTACAGTCCAAAAATAAAACATTAAAAAATTACCATTTCTGACCATCTGGAGAAAGTTTGACAGGTCACGGGTCATCGTTTTTCATCAGAAAATAGATTTTTTGGACCGTAGAAAAATTCATTCAAAATGTCATTTGGATTGTGCCTCGTGTTGAAAAAGTACTTTTTAAAGCCTCAATGTGACCAAAATTGCCATTTTTACAGCCTTTTTCTCCTACTCAGAAGCTTCTATCCCGACCAATTTCAGGCATTAAAATGACTCTAAACACACTTATTTTAGTTCCAAAAGTGATAATTCACATGCAGTAGTCATTTACAGTAAAAAAAAAAAACATTAAAAAATTATCATTTCTGACCATCTGGAGAAAGTTCAACAGGTCACGGGTCATCGTTTTTCATCAGAAAATTGATTTTTTGGACTGTAGATAAATTGATTCAAAATGTCATTTGGATTGTGCCTTGTGTTGAATAACTACTTTTTAAAGCCTCAATGTGACCAAAATTGCCATTTTTACAGCCTTTTTCTCCTACTCAGAAGCTTCTATTTCGACCAATTTCAAGCATTAAAATGACTCTAAACACACGTATTTTAGTTCCAAAAGTGATAATTCACATGCAGTAGTCATTTACAGTCAAAAAATAAAACATTAAAAAATTACCATTTCTGACCATCTGGAGAAAGTTCGACAGGTCACGGGTCATCGTTTTTCAACAGAAAATTGAGTTTTTTGGACTGTAGAAAAATTGATTCAAAATGTCAATTGGATTGGGCCTCGTGTTGAATAACTACTTTTTAAAGCCCCAATGTGAGCAAAATTGCCATTTTACAGCCTTTTTCTCCTACTCAGAAGCTTCTATTTCGACAAATTTCAGGCATTAAAATGACTCTAAACACACTTATTTTAGTTCCAACAGTGATAATTCACATGCAGTAGTCATTTACAGTCCAAAAATAAAACATTAAAAAATAACCATTTCTGACCATCTGGAGACAGTTTGACAGGTCACGGGTCATCGTTTTTCATCAGAAAATAGATTTTTTGGACTGTAGAAAAATTGATTCAAAATGTTATTTGGATTGTGCCTCGTGTTGAATAAGTACTTTTTAAAGCCTCAATGTGACCAAAATTGCCATTTTTACAGCCCTTTTCAACTACTCAGAAGCTTCTATTTCGACCAATTTCAGGCATTAAAATGACTCTAAACACACTTATTTTAGTTCCAAAAGTGATAATTCACATGCAGTAGTCATTTACAGTCAAAAAATAAAACATTAAAAAATTACCATTTCTGACCATCTGGAGAAAGTTCGACAGGTCACGGGTCATCGTTTTTCATCAGAAAATTGATTTTTTGGACTGTAGAAAAATTGATTCAAAATGTCAATTGGATTGGGCCTTGTGTTGAATAACTACTTTTTAAAGCCCCAATGTGACCAAAATTGCAATTTTTACAGCCTTTTTCTCCTACTCAGAAGCTTCTATTTCAACCAATTTCAGGCATTAAAATGACTCTAAACACACGTATTTTAGTTCCAAAAGTGATAATTCACATGCAGTAGTCATTTACAGTCCAAAAATAAAACATTAAAAAATTACCATTTCTGACCATCTGGAGAAAGTTTGACAGGTCACGGGTCATCGTTTTTCATCAGAAAATAGATTTTTTGGACCGTAGAAAAATTCATTCAAAATGTCATTTGGATTGTGAATCGTGTTGAAAAAGTACTTTTTAAAGCCTCAATGTGACCAAAATTGCCATTTTTACAGCCTTTTTCTCCTACTCAGAAGCTTCTATCCCGACCAATTTCAGGCATTAAAATGACTCTAAACACACTTATTTTAGTTCCAAAAGTGATAATTCACATGCAGTAGTCATTTACAGTAAAAAAATAAAACATTAAAAAATTATCATTTCTGACCATCTGGAGAAAGTTCAACAGGTCACGGGTCATCGTTTTTCATCAGAAAATTGATTTTTTGGACTGTAGAAAAATTGATTCAAAATGTCAATTGGATTGGGCCTCGTGTTGAATAACTACTTTTTAAAGCCCCAATGTGAGCAAAATTGCCATTTTACAGCCTTTTTCTCCTACTCAGAAGCTTCTATTTCGACAAATTTCAGGCATTAAAATGACTCTAAACACACTTATTTTAGTTCCAAAAGTGATAATTCACATGCAGTAGTCATTTACAGTCAAAAAATAAAACATTAAAAAATTACCATTTCTGACCATCTGGAGAAAGTTCGACAGGTCACGGGTCATCGTTTTTCATCAGAAAATTGATTTTTTGGACTGTAGAAAAATTGATTCAAAATGTCAATTGGATTGGGCCTTGTGTTGAATAACTACTTTTTAAAGCCCCAATGTGACCAAAATTGCCATTTTTACAGCCTTTTTCTCCTACTCAGAAGCTTCTATTTCAACCAATTTCAGGCATTAAAATGACTCTAAACACACTTATTTAAGTTCCAAAAGAGATAATTCACATGCAGTAGTCATTTACAGTCCAAAAATAAAACATTAAAAAATTACCATTTCTGACCATCTTGAGAAAGTTTGACAGGTCACGGGTCATCGTTTTTCATCAGAAAATTGATTTTTTGGACTGTAGAAAAATTCATTCAAAATGTCATTTGGATTGTGCCTCATGTTGAATAACTACTTTTTAAAGCCTCAATGTGACCAAAATTGCCATTTTTACAGCCTTTTTCTCCTACTCAGAAGCTTCTATTTCGACCAATTTCAGGCATTAAAATGACTCTAAACACACTTATTTTAGTTCCAAAAGTGATAATTCACATGCAGTAGTCATTTACAGTCAAAAAATAAAACATCAAAAAATTACCATTTCTGACCATCTGGAGAAAGTTCGACAGGTCACGGGTCATCGTTTTTCATCAGAAAATTGATTTTTTGGACTGTAGAAAAATTGATTCAAAATGTCAATTGGATTGGGCCTTGTGTTGAATAACTACTTTTTAAAGCCCCAATGTGACCAAAATTGCCATTTTTACAGCCTTTTTCTCCTACTCAGAAGCTTCTATTTCAACCAATTTCAGGCATTAAAATAACTCTAAACACACTTATTTAAGTTCCAAAAGTGATAATTCACATGCAGTAGTCATTTACAGTCCAAAAATAAAACATTAAAAAATTACCATTTCTGACCATCTTGAGAAAGTTTGACAGGTCACGGGTCATCGTTTTTCATCAGAAAATTGATTTTTTGGACTGTAGAAAAATTCATTCAAAATGTCATTTGGATTGTGCCTCATGTTGAATAACTACTTTTTAAAGCCTCAATGTGACCAAAATTGCCATTTTTACAGCCTTTTTCTCCTACTCAGAAGCTTCTATCCCGACCAATTTCAGGCATTAAAATGACTCTAAACACACTTATTTTAGTTCCAAAAGTGATAATTCACATGCAGTAGTCATTTACAGTCAAAAAATAAAACATTAAAAAATTATCATTTCTGACCATCTGGAGAAAGTTCGACAGGTCAAGGGTCATCGTTTTTCATCAGAAAATTGAGTTTTTTGGACTGTAGAAAAATTGATTCAAAATGTCAATTGGATTGGGCCTCGTGTTGAATAACTACTTTTTAAAGCCCCAATGTGAGCAAAATTGCCATTTTACAGCCTTTTTCTCCTACTCAGAAGCTTCTATTTCGACAAATTTCAGGCATTAAAATGACTCTAAACACACTTATTTTAGTTCCAACAGTGATAATTCACATGCAGTAGTCATTTACAGTCCAAAAATAAAACATTAAAAAATAACCATTTCTGACCATCTGGAGAAAGTTTGACAGGTCACGGGTCATCGTTTTTCATCAGAAAATTGATTTTTTGGACTGTAGAAAAATTGATTCAAAATGTTATTTGGATTGTGCCTCGTGTTGAATAAGTACTTTTTAAAGCCTCAATGTGACCAAAATTGCCATTTTTACAGCCTTTTTCAACCACTCAGAAGCTTCTATTTTGACCAATTTCAGGCATTAAAATGACTCTAAACACACTTATTTTAGTTCCAAAAGTGATAATTCACATGCAGTAGTCATTTACAGTCCAAAAATAAAACATTAAAAAATTACCATTTCTGACCATCTGGAGAAAGTTTGACAGGTCACGGGTCATCGTTTTTCATCAGAAAATTGATTTTTTGGACTGTAGAAAAATTCATTCAAAATGTCATTTGGATTGTGCCTCATGTTGAATAACTACTTTTTAAAGCCTCAATGTGACCAAAATTGCCATTTTTACAGCCTTTTTCTCCTACTCAGAAGCTTCTATTTCGACCAATTTCAGGCATTAAAATGACTCTAAACACACTTATTTTTGTTCCAAAAGTGATAATTCACATGCAGTAGTCATTTACAGTCAAAAAATAAAACATTAAAAAATTACCATTTCTGACCATCTGGAGAAAGTTCAACAGGTCACGGGTCATCGTTTTCATCAGAAAATTGATTTTTTGGACTGTAGAAAAATTGATTCAAAATGTCAATTGGATTGGGCCTTGTGTTGAATAACTACTTTTTAAAGCCCCATTGTGACCAAAATTGCCATTTTTACAGCCTTTTTCTCCTACTCAGAAGCTTCTATTTCGACCAATTTCAGGCATTAAAATGACTCTAAACACACTTATTTTAGTTCCAAAAGTGATAATTCACATGCAGTAGTCATTTACAGTCCAAAAATAAAACATTAAAAAATTACCATTTCTGACCATCTGGAGAAAGTTTGACAGGTCACGGGTCATCGTTTTTCATCAGAAAATTGATTTTTTGGACTGTAGAAAAATTCATTCAAAATGTCATTTGAATTGTGCCTCATGTTGAATAACTACTTTTTAAAGCCTCAATGTGACCAAAATTGCCATTTTTACAGCCTTTTTCTCCTACTCAGAAGCTTCTATTTCGACCAATTTCAGGCATTAAAATGACTCTAAACACACTCATCTTAGTTCCAAAAGTGATAATTCACATGCAGTAGTCATTTACAGTCAAAAAATAAAACATTAAAAAATTACCATTTCTGACCATCTGGAGAAAGTTCGACAGGTCACGGGTCATCGTTTTTCATCAGAAAATTGATTTTTTGGACTGAAGAAAAATTGATTCAAAATGTCAATTGGATTGGGCCTCGTGTTGAATAACTACTTTTTAAAGCCCCAATGTGAGCAAAATTGCCATTTTACAGCCTTTTTCTCCTACTCAGAAGCTTCTATTTCGACAAATTTCAGGCATTAAAATGACTCTAAACACACTTATTTTAGTTCCAACAGTGATAATTCACATGCAGTAGTCATTTACAGTCCAAAAATAAAACATTAAAAAATAACCATTTCTGACCATCTGGAGAAAGTTTGACAGGTCACGGGTCATCGTTTTTCATCAGAAAATTGATTTTTTGGACTGTAGAAAAATTGATTCAAAATGTTATTTGGATTGTGCCTCGTGTTGAATAGGTACTTTTTAAAGCCTCAATGTGACCAAAATTGCCATTTTTACAGCCTTTTTCAACTACTCAGAAGCCTCTATTTCGACCAATTTCAGGCATTAAAATGACTCTAAACACACTTATTTTAGTTCCAAAAGTGATAATTCACATGCAGTAGTCATTTACAGTCAAAAAATAAAACATTAAAAAATTACCATTTCTGACCATCTGGAGAAAGTTCGACAGGTCACGGGTCATCGTTTTTCATCAGAAAATTGAGTTTTTTGGACTGTAGAAAAATTGATTCAAAATGTCAATTGGATTGGGCCTCGTGTTGAATAACTACTTTTTAAAGCCCCAATGTGACCAAAATTGCCATTTTACAGCCTTTTTCTCCTACTCAGAAGCTTCTATTTCGACAAATTTCAGGCATTAAAATGACTCTAAACACACTTATTTTAGTTCCAACAGTGATAATTCACATGCAGTAGTCATTTACAGTCCAAAAATAAAACATTAAAAAATAACCATTTCTGACCATCTGGAGAAAGTTTGACAGGTCACGGGTCATCGTTTTTCATCAGAAAATTGATTTTTTGGACTGTAGAAAAATTGATTCAAAATGTTATTTGGATTGTGCCTCGTGTTGAATAAGTACTTTTTAAAGCCTCAATGTGACCAAAATTGCCATTTTTACAGCCTTTTTCAACGACTCAGAAGCTTCTATTTCGACCAATTTCAGGCATTAAAATGACTCTAAACACACTTATTTTAGTTCCAAAAGTGATAATTCACATGCAGTAGTCATTTACAGTCAAAAAATAAAACATTAAAAAATTACCATTTCTGACCATCTGGAGAAAGTTCAACAGGTCACGGGTCATCGTTTTCATCAGAAAATTAATTTTTTGGACTGTAGAAAAATTGATTCAAAATGTCAATTGGATTGGGCCTCGTGTTGAATAACTACTTTTTAAAGCCCCAATGTGACCAAAATTGCCATTTTTACAGCCTTTTTCTCCTACTCAGAAGCTTCTATTTCGACAAATTTCAGGCATTAAAATGACTCTAAACACACTTATTTTAGTTCCAACAGTGATAATTCACATGCAGTAGTCATTTACAGTCCAAAAATAAAACATTAAAAAATAACCATTTCTGACCATCTGGAGAAAGTTTGACAGGTCACGGGTCATCGTTTTTCATCAGAAAATTGATTTTTTGGACTGTAGAAAAATTGATTCAAAATGTTTTTTGGATTGTGCCTCGTGTTGAATAAGTACTTTTTAAAGCCTCAATGTGACCAAAATTGCCATTTTTACAGCCTTTTTCAACTACTCAGAAGCTTCTATTTCGACCAATTTCAGGCATTAAAATGACTCTAAACACACTTATTTTAGTTCCAAAAGTGATAATTCACATGCAGTAGTCATTTACAGTCAAAAAATAAAACATTAAAAAATTACCATTTCTGACCATCTGGAGAAAGTTCGACAGGTCACGGGTCATCGTTTTTCATCAGAAAATTGAGTTTTTTGGACTGTAGAAAAATTGATTCAAAATGTCAATTGGATTGGGCCTCGTGTTGAATAACTACTTTTTAAAGCCCCAATGTGAGCAAAATTGCCATTTTACAGCCTTTTTCTCCTACTCAGAAGCTTCTATTTCGACAAATTTCAGGCATTAAAATGACTCTAAACACAATTATTTTAGTTCCAACAGTGATAATTCACATGCAGTAGTCATTTACAGTCCAAAAATAAAACATTAAAAAATAACCATTTCTGACCATCTGGAGAAAGTTTGACAGGTCACGGGTCATCGTTTTTCATCAGAAAATTGATTTTTTGGACTGTAGAAAAATTGATTCAAAATGTTATTTGGATTGTGCCTCGTGTTGAATAAGTACTTTTTAAAGCCTCAATGTGACCAAAATTGCCATTTTTACAGCCCTTTTCAACTACTCAGAAGCTTCTATTTCGACAAATTTCAGGCATTAAAATGACTCTAAACACACTTATTTTAGTTCCAACAGTGATAATTCACATGCAGTAGTCATTTACAGTCCAAAAATAAAACATTAAAAAATTACCATTTCTGACCATCTGGAGAAAGTTCGACAGGTCACGGGTCATCGTTTTTCATCAGAAAATTGATTTTTTGGACTGTAGAAAAATTCATTCAAAATGTTTTTTGGATTGTGCCTCGTGTTGAATAAGTACTTTTTAAAGCCTCAATGTGACCAAAATTGCCATTTTTACAGCCTTTTTCAACTACTCAGAAGCTTCTATTTCGACCAATTTCAGGCATTAAAATGACTCTAAACACACTTATTTTAGTTCCAAAAGTGATAATTCACATGCAGTAGTCATTTACAGTCCAAAAATAAAACATTAAAAAATTACCATTTCTGACCATCTGGAGAAAGTTTGACAGGTCACGGGTCATCGTTTTTCATCAGAAAATTGATTTTTTGGACTGTAGAAAAATTCATTCAAAATGTCATTTGAATTGTGCCTCATGTTGAATTACTTTTTAAAGCCTCAATGTGACCAAAATTGCCATTTTTACAGCCTTTTTCTCCTACTCAGAAGCTTCTATTTCGACGAATTTCAGGCATTAAAATGACTCTAAACACACTCATCTTAGTTCCAAAAGTGATAATTCACATGCAGTAGTCATTTACAGTCAAAAAATAAAACATTAAAAAATTACCATTTCTGACCATCTGGAGAAAGTTCGACAGGTCACGGGTCATCGTTTTTCATCAGAAAATTGATTTTTTGGACTGTAGAAAAATTGATTCAAAATGTCAATTGGATTGGGCCTCGTGTTGAATAACTACTTTTTAAAGCCCCAATGTGAGCAAAATTGCCATTTTACAGCCTTTTTCTCCTACTCAGAAGCTTCTATTTCGACAAATTTCAGGCATTAAAATGACTCTAAACACACTTATTTTAGTTCCAACAGTGATAATTCACATGCAGTAGTCATTTACAGTCCAAAAATAAAACATTAAAAAATAACCATTTCTGACCATCTGGAGAAAGTTTGACAGGTCACGGGTCATCGTTTTTCATCAGAAAATTGATTTTTTGGACTGTAGAAAAATTGATTCAAAATGTTATTTGGATTGTGCCTCGTGTTGAATAACTACTTTTTAAAGCCTCAATGTGACCAAAATTGCCATTTTTACAGCCTTTTTCAACTACTCAGAAGCTTCTATTTCGACCAATTTCAGGCATTAAAATGACTCTAAACACACTTATTTTAGTTCCAAAAGTGATAATTCACATGCAGTAGTCATTTACAGTCAAAAAATAAAACATTAAAAAATTACCATTTCTGACCATCTGGAGAAAGTTCGACAGGTCACGGGTCATCGTTTTTCATCAGAAAATTGATTTTTTGGACTGTAGAAAAATTGATTCAAAATGTCAATTGGATTGGGCCTTGTGTTGAATAACTACTTTTTTAAAGCCCAATGTGACCAAAATTGCCATTTTTACAGCCTTTTTCTCCTACTCAGAAGCTTCTATTTCGACCAATTCAGGCATTAAAATGACTCTAAACACACTTATTTTAGTTCCAAAAGTGATAATTCACATGCAGTAGTCATTTACAGTCCAAAAATAAAACATTAAAAAATTACCATTTCTGACCATCTGGAGAAAGTTTGACAGGTCACGGGTCATCGTTTTTCATCAGAAAATTGATTTTTTGGACTGTAGAAAAATTCATTCAAAATGTCATTTGGATTGTGCCTCATGTTGAATAACTACTTTTTAAAGCCTCAATGTGACCAAAATTGCCATTTTTACAGCCTTTTTCTCCTACTCAGAAGCCTCTATTTCGACCAATTTCAGGCATTAAAATGAATCTAAACACACTTATTTTAGTTCCAAAAGTGATAATTCACATGCAGTAGTCATTTACAGTCAAAAAATAAAACATTAAAAAATTACCATTTCTGACCATCTGGAGAAAGTTCGACAGGTCACGGGTCAGTGTTTTTCATCAGAAAATTGATTTTTTTGGACTGTAGAAAAATTGATTCAAACTGTCATTTGGATTGAGCCTCATGTTGAATAACTACTTTTTAAAGCCTCAATGTGACCAAAATTGCCATTTTTACTGACTTTTTCTCCTACTCAGAAGCTTCCATTTCGACCAATTTCAGGCATTAAAATGACTCTAAACACACTTATTTTAGTTCCAAAAGTGACAACTCACATGCAATAGTCATTTACAGTCAAAAAATTAAACATAAAAAAATGACCATTTCTGACCATCTGGAGAAAGTTCGACAGGTCACGGGTCATTGTTTTTCATCAGAAAATTGATTTTTTGGACTGTAGAAAAATTGATTCAAAATGTCATTTGGATTGTGCCTCATGTTGAATAACTACTTTTTAAAGCCTCAATGTGATCAAAATTGCCATTTTTACTGACTTTTTCTCCTACTCAGAAGCTTGTATTTCGACCAATTGTAGGCATTAAAATGATTCTAAACACACTTATTTTAGTTCCAAAAGAGATAATTCACATGCAATAGTCATTTACAGTCAAAAAATTAAACATTTAAAAAATTACCATTTCTGACCATCTCGAGAAAGTTCGACATGTCACGGGTCATCGTTTTTCCTCCGAAATTTATTCTTTGGACTGTAGAAAAATTGATTCAAAGTGGGCATTTGAATTGTGCCTCATGTTGAATAACTACTTTTTAAAGCCTCAATGTGACCAAAATTGCCATTTTTTACTGACTTTTTCTCCTACTCAGAGCTTCTATTTCGACCAATTTCAGGCATTAAAATGACTCTAAACACACTTATTTTAGTTCCAAAAGTGATAATTCACATGCAGTAGTCATTTACAGTCAAAAAATAAAACATCAAAAAATTACCATTTCTGACCATCTGGAGAAAGTTCGACAGGTCACGGGTCATCGTTTTTCATCAGAAAATTGATTTTTTGGACTGTAGAAAAATTGATTCAAAATGTCAATTGGATTGGGCCTTGTGTTGAATAACTACTTTTTAAAGCCCCAATGTGACCAAAATTGCCATTTTTTACAGCCTTTTTCTCCTACTCAGAGCTTCTATTTCAACCAATTTCAGCATTAAAATGACTCTAAACACACTTATTTAAGTTCCAAAAGTGATAATTCACATGCAGTAGTCATTTACAGTCCAAAAATAAAACATTAAAAAATTACCATTTCTGACCATCTTGAGAAAGTTTGACAGGTCACGGGTCATCGTTTTTCATCAGAAAATTGATTTTTTGGACTGTAGAAAAATTCATTCAAAATGTCATTTGGATTGTGCCTCATGTTGAATAACTACTTTTTAAAGCCTCAATGTGACCAAATTGCCATTTTTACAGCCTTTTTCTCCTACTCAGAAGCTTCTATCCCGACCAATTTCAGGCATTAAAATGACTCTAAACACACTTATTTTAGTTTCCAAAAGTGATAATTCACATGCAGTAGTCATTTACAGTAAAAAAATAAAACATTAAAAAATTATCATTTCTGACCATCTGGAGAAAGTTCAACAGGTCACGGGTCATCGTTTTTCATCAGAAAATTGATTTTTTGGACTGTAGAAAAATTGATTCAAAATGTCATTTGGATTGTGCCTTGTGTTGAATAACTACTTTTTAAAGCCTCAATGTGACCAAAATTGCATTTTTACAGCCTTTTTCTCCTACTCAGAAGCTTCTATTTCGACCAATTTCAGGCATTAAAATGACTCTAAACACACTTATTTTAGTTCCAAAAGTGATAATTCACATGCAGTAGTCATTTACAGTCAAAAATAAAACATTAAAAAATTACCATTTCTGACCATCTGGAGAAAGTTCGACAGGTCAAGGGTCATCGTTTTTCATCAGAAATTGAGTTTTTGGACTGTAGAAAAATTGATTCAAAATGTCAATTGGATTGGGCCTCGTGTTGAATAACTACTTTTTAAAGCCCCAATGTGAGCATAATTGCCATTTTACAGCCTTTTTCTCCTACTCAGAAGCTTCTATTTCGACAAATTTCAGGCATTAAAATGACTCTAAACACACTTAGTTTAGTTCCAACAGTGATAATCACATGCAGTAGTCATTTACAGTCAAAAATAAAACATTAAAAATAACCATTTCTGACCATCTGGAGAAAGTTTGACAGGTCACGGGTCATCGTTTTTCATCAGAAAATTGATTTTTTGGACTGTAGAAAAATTGATCAAAATGTTAAAATGTTATTTGGATTGTGCCTCGTGTTGAATAAGTACTTTTTAAAGCCTCAATGTGACCAAAATTGCCATTTTTACAGCCTTTTTCAACCACTCAGAAGCTTCTATTTTGACCAATTTCAGGCATTAAAATGACTCTAAACACACTTATTTTAGTTCCAAAAGTGATAATTCACATGCAGTAGTCATTTACAGTCCAAAAATAAAACATTAAAAAATTACCATTTCTGACCATCTGGAGAAAGTTTGACAGGTCACGGGTCATCGTTTTTCATCAGAAAATTGATTTTTTGGACTGTAGAAAAATTCATTCAAAATGTCATTTGGATTGTGCCTCATGTTGAATAACTACTTTTTAAAGCCTCAATGTGACCAAAATTGCCATTTTTACAGCCTTTTTCTCCTACTCAGAAGCTTCTATTTCGACCAATTTCAGGCATTAAAATGACTCTAAACACACTTATTTTTGTTCCAAAAGTGATAATTCACATGCAGTAGTCATTTACAGTCAAAAAATAAAACATTAAAAAATTACCATTTCTGACCATCTGGAGAAAGTTCAACAGGTCACGGGTCATCGTTTTCATCAGAAAATTGATTTTTTGGACTGTAGAAAAATTGATTCAAAATGTCAATTGGATTGGGCCTTGTGTTGAATAACTACTTTTTAAAGCCCCATTGTGACCAAAATTGCCATTTTTACAGCCTTTTTCTCCTACTCAGAAGCTTCTATTTCGACCAATTTCAGGCATTAAAATGACTCTAAACACACTTATTTTAGTTCCAAAAGTGATAATTCACATGCAGTAGTCATTTACAGTCCAAAAATAAAACATTAAAAAATTACCATTTCTGACCATCTGGAGAAAGTTTGACAGGTCACGGGTCATCGTTTTTCATCAGAAAATTGATTTTTTGGACTGTAGAAAAATTCATTCAAAATGTCATTTGAATTGTGCCTCATGTTGAATAACTACTTTTTAAAAGCCTCAATGTGACCAAAATTGCCATTTTTACAGCCTTTTTCTCCTACTCAGAAGCTTCTATTTCGACCAATTTCAGGCATTAAAATGACTCTAAACACACTCATCTTAGTTCCAAAAGTGATAATTCACATGCAGTAGTCATTTACAGTCAAAAAATAAAACATTAAAAAATTACCATTTCTGACCATCTGGAGAAAGTTCGACAGGTCACGGGTCATCGTTTTTCATCAGAAAATTGATTTTTTGGACTGTAGAAAAATTGATTCAAAATGTCAATTGGATTGGGCCTCGTGTTGAATAACTACTTTTTAAAGCCCCAATGTGACCAAAATTGCCATTTTTACAGCCTTTTTCTCCTACTCAGAAGCTTCTATTTCGACCAATTTCAGGCATTAAAATGACTCTAAACACACTTATTTTAGTTCCAAAAGTGATAATTCACATGCAGTAGTCATTTACAGTCCAAAAATAAAACATTAAAAAATTACCATTTCTGACCATCTGGAGAAAGTTCAACAGGTCACGGGTCATCGTTATTCATCAGAAAATTGATTTTTTGGACTGTAGAAAAATTGATTCAAAATGTCAATTGGATTGGGCCTTGTGTTGAATAACTACTTTTTAAAGCCCCAATGTGACCAAAATTGCCATTTTTACAGCCTTTTTCTCCTACTCAGAAGCTTCTATTTCGACCAATTTCAGGCATTAAAATGACTCTAAACACACTTATTTTAGTTCCAAAAGTGATAATTCACATGCAGTAGTCATTTACAGTCCAAAAATAAAACATTAAAAAATTACCATTTCTGACCATCTGGAGAAAGTTCGACAGGTCACGGGTCATCGTTTTTCATCAGAAAATTGATTTTTTGGACTGTAGAAAAATTCATTCAAAATGTCATTTGGATTGTGCCTCATGTTGAATAAGTACTTTTTAAAGCCTCAATGTGACCAAAATTGCCATTTTTACAGCCTTTTTCAACTACTCAGAAGCTTCTATTTCGACCAATTTCAGGCATTAAAATGACTCTAAACACACTTATTTTAGTTCCAAAAGTGATAATTCACATGCAGTAGTCATTTACAGTCAAAAAATAAAACATTAAAAAATTACCATTTCTGACCATCTGGAGAAAGTTCAACAGGTCACGGGTCATCGTTATTCATCAGAAAATTGATTTTTTGGACTGTAGAAAAATTGATTCAAAATGTCAATTGGATTGGGCCTTGTGTTGAATAACTACTTTTTAAAGCCCCAATGTGACCAAAATTGCCATTTTTACAGCCTTTTTCTCCTACTCAGAAGCTTCTATTTCGACCAATTTCAGGCATTAAAATGACTCTAAACACACTTATTTTAGTTCCAAAAGTGATAATTCACATGCAGTAGTCATTTACAGTCCAAAAATAAAACATTAAAAAATTACCATTTCTGACCATCTGGAGAAAGTTTGACAGGTCACGGGTCATCGTTTTTCATCAGAAAATTGATTTTTTGGACTGTAGAAAAATTCATTCAAAATGTCATTTGGATTGTTCCTCATGTTGAATAACTACTTTTTAAAGCCTGAATGTGACCAAAATTGCCATTTTTACAGCCTTTTTCTCCTACTCAGAAGCTTCTATTTCGACCAATTTCAGGCATTAAAATGACTCTAAACACACTTATTTTCGTTCCAAAAGTGATAATTCACATGCAGTAGTCATTTACAGTCCAAAAATAAAACATTAAAAAATTACCATTTCTGACCATCTGGAGAAAGTTTGACAGGTCACGGGTCATCGTTTTTCATCAGAAAATTGATTTTTTGGACTGTAGAAAAATTCATTCAAAATGTCATTTGGATTGTGCCTCATGTTGAATAAGTACTTTTTAAAGCCTCAATGTGACCAAAATTGCCATTTTTACAGCCTTTTTCAACTACTCAGAAGCTTCTATTTCGACCAATTTCAGGCATTAAAATGACTCTAAACACACTTATTTTAGTTCCAAAAGTGATAATTCACATGCAGTAGTCATTTACAGTCAAAAAATAAAACATTAAAAAATTACCATTTCTGACCATCTGGAGAAAGTTCAACAGGTCACGGGTCATCGTTATTCATCAGAAAATTGATTTTTTGGACTGTAGAAAAATTGATTCAAAATGTCAATTGGATTGGGCCTTGTGTTGAATAACTACTTTTTAAAGCCCCAATGTGACCAAAATTGCCATTTTTACAGCCTTTTTCTCCTACTCAGAAGCTTCTATTTCGACCAATTTCAGGCATTAAAATGACTCTAAACACACTTATTTTAGTTCCAAAAGTGATAATTCACATGCAGTAGTCATTTACAGTCCAAAAATAAAACATTAAAAAATTACCATTTCTGACCATCTGGAGAAAGTTTGACAGGTCACGGGTCATCGTTTTTCATCAGAAAATTGATTTTTTGGACTGTAGAAAAATTCATTCAAAATGTCATTTGGATTGTTCCTCATGTTGAATAACTACTTTTTAAAGCCTGAATGTGACCAAAATTGCCATATTTACAGCCTTTTTCTCCTACTCAGAAGCTTCTATTTCGACCAATTTCAGGCATTAAAATGACTCTAAACACACTTATCTTAGTTCCAAAAGTGATAATTCACATGCAGTAGTCATTTACAGTCAAAAAATAAAACATTAAAAAATTACCATTTCTCACCATCTGGAGAAAGTTCGACAGGTCACGGGTCATCGTTTTTCATCAGAAAATCGAGTTTTTTGGACTGTAGAAAAATTGATTCAAAATGTCAATTGGATTGGGCCTCGTGTTGAATAACTACTTTTTAAAGCCCCAATGTGACCAAAATTGCCATTTTACAGCCTTTTTCTCCTACTCAGAAGCTTCTATTTCGACAAATTTCAGGCATTAAAATGACTCTAAACACACTTATTTTAGTTCCAACAGTGATAATTCACATGCAGTAGTCATTTACAGTCCAAAAATAAAACATTAAAAAATAACCATTTCTGACCATCTGGAGAAAGTTTGACAGGTCACGGGTCATCGTTTTTCATCAGAAAATTGATTTTTTGGAGTGTAGAAAAATTGATTCAAAATGTTATTTGGATTGTGCCTCGTGTTGAATAAGTACTTTTTAAAGCCTCAATGTGACCAAAATTGCCATTTTTACAGCCTTTTTCAACTACTCAGAAGCTTCTATTTCGACCAATTTCAGGCATTAAAATGACTCTAAACACACTTATTTTAGTTCCAAAAGTGATCATTCACATGCAGTAGTCATTTACAGTCAAAAAATAAAACATTAAAAAATTACCATTTCTGACCATCTTGAGAAAGTTTGACAGGTCACGGGTCATCGTTTTTCATCAGAAAATTGATTTTTTGCACTGTAGAAAAATTCATTCAAAATGTCATTTGGATTGTGCCTCATGTTGAATAACTACTTTTTAAAGCCTCAATGTGACCAAAATTGCCATTTTTACAGCCTTTTTCTCCTACTCAGAAGCTTCTATTTCGACCAATTTCAGGCATTAAAATGACTCTAAACACACTTATTTTAGTTCCAAAAGTGATAATTCACATGCAGTAGTCATTTACAGTCCAAAAATAAAACATTAAAAAATTACCATTTCTGACCATCTGGAGAAAGTTTGACAGGTCACGGGTCATCGTTTTTCATCAGAAAATTGATTTTTTGGACTGTAGAAAAATTCATTCAAAATGTCATTTGGATTGTGCCTCATGTTGAATAAGTACTTTTTAAAGCCTCAATGTGACCAAAATTGCCATTTTTACAGCCTTTTTCAACTACTCAGAAGCTTCTATTTCGACCAATTTCAGGCATTAAAATGACTCTAAACACACTTATTTTAGTTCCAAAAGTGATAATTCACATGCAGTAGTCATTTACAGTCAAAAAATAAAACATTAAAAAATTACCATTTCTGACCATCTGGAGAAAGTTCAACAGGTCACGGGTCATCGTTATTCATCAGAAAATTGATTTTTTGGACTGTAGAAAAATTGATTCAAAATGTCAATTGGATTGGGCCTTGTGTTGAATAACTACTTTTTAAAGCCCCAATGTGACCAAAATTGCCATTTTTACAGCCTTTTTCTCCTACTCAGAAGCTTCTATTTCGACCAATTTCAGGCATTAAAATGACTCTAAACACACTTATTTTAGTTCCAAAAGTGATAATTCACATGCAGTAGTCATTTACAGTCCAAAAATAAAACATTAAAAAATTACCATTTCTGACCATCTGGAGAAAGTTTGACAGGTCACGGGTCATCGTTTTTCATCAGAAAATTGATTTTTTGGACTGTAGAAAAATTCATTCAAAATGTCATTTGGATTGTGCCTCATGTTGAATAAGTACTTTTTAAAGCCTCAATGTGACCAAAATTGCCATTTTTACAGCCTTTTTCAACTACTCAGAAGCTTCTATTTCGACCAATTTCAGGCATTAAAATGACTCTAAACACACTTATTTTAGTTCCAAAAGTGATAATTCACATGCAGTAGTCATTTACAGTCAAAAAATAAAACATTAAAAAATTACCATTTCTGACCATCTGGAGAAAGTTCAACAGGTCACGGGTCATCGTTATTCATCAGAAAATTGATTTTTTGGACTGTAGAAAAATTGATTCAAAATGTCAATTGGATTGGGCCTTGTGTTGAATAACTACTTTTTAAAGCCCCAATGTGACCAAAATTGCCATTTTTACAGCCTTTTTCTCCTACTCAGAAGCTTCTATTTCGACCAATTTCAGGCATTAAAATGACTCTAAACACACTTATTTTAGTTCCAAAAGTGATAATTCACATGCAGTAGTCATTTACAGTCCAAAAATAAAACATTAAAAAATTACCATTTCTGACCATCTGGAGAAAGTTTGACAGGTCACGGGTCATCGTTTTTCATCAGAAAATTGATTTTTTGGACTGTAGAAAAATTCATTCAAAATGTCATTTGGATTGTTCCTCATGTTGAATAACTACTTTTTAAAGCCTGAATGTGACCAAAATTGCCATTTTTACAGCCTTTTTCTCCTACTCAGAAGCTTCTATTTCGACCAATTTCAGGCATTAAAATGACTCTAAACACACTTATTTTAGTTCCAAAAGTGATAATTCACATGCAGTAGTCATTTACAGTCCAAAAATAAAACATTAAAAAATTACCATTTCTGACCATCTGGAGAAAGTTTGACAGGTCACGGGTCATCGTTTTTTATCAGAAAATTGATTTTTTGGACTGTAGAAAAATTCATTCAAAATGTCATTTGGATTGTGCCTCATGTTGAATAAGTACTTTTTAAAGCCTCAATGTGACCAAAATTGCCATTTTTACAGCCTTTTTTAACTACTCAGAAGCTTCTATTTTGACCAATTTCAGGCATTAAAATGACTCTAAACACACTTATTTTAGTTCCAAAAGTGATAATTCACATGCAGTAGTCATTTACAGTCAAAAAATAAAACATTAAAAAATTACCATTTCTGACCATCTGGAGAAAGTTCAACAGGTCACGGGTCATCGTTATTCATCAGAAAATTGATTTTTTGGACTGTAGAAAAATTGATTCAAAATGTCAATTGGATTGGGCCTTGTGTTGAATAACTACTTTTTAAAGCCCCAATGTGACCAAAATTGCCATTTTTACAGCCTTTTTCTCCTACTCAGAAGCTTCTATTTCGACCAATTTCAGGCATTAAAATGACTCTAAACACACTTATTTTAGTTCCAAAAGTGATAATTCACATGCAGTAGTCATTTACAGTCCAAAAATAAAACATTAAAAAATTACCATTTCTGACCATCTGGAGAAAGTTTGACAGGTCACGGGTCATCGTTTTTCATCAGAAAATTGATTTTTTGGACTGTAGAAAAATTCATTCAAAATGTCATTTGGATTGTTCCTCATGTTGAATAACTACTTTTTAAAGCCTGAATGTGACCAAAATTGCCATATTTACAGCCTTTTTCTCCTACTCAGAAGCTTCTATTTCGACCAATTTCAGGCATTAAAATGACTCTAAACACACTTATCTTAGTTCCAAAAGTGATAATTCACATGCAGTAGTCATTTACAGTCAAAAAATAAAACATTAAAAAATTACCATTTCTCACCATCTGGAGAAAGTTCGACAGGTCACGGGTCATCGTTTTTCATCAGAAAATCGAGTTTTTTGGACTGTAGAAAAATTGATTCAAAATGTCAATTGGATTGGGCCTCGTGTTGAATAACTACTTTTTAAAGCCCCAATGTGACCAAAATTGCCATTTTACAGCCTTTTTCTCCTACTCAGAAGCTTCTATTTCGACAAATTTCAGGCATTAAAATGACTCTAAACACACTTATTTTAGTTCCAACAGTGATAATTCACATGCAGTAGTCATTTACAGTCCAAAAATAAAACATTAAAAAATAACCATTTCTGACCATCTGGAGAAAGTTTGACAGGTCACGGGTCATCGTTTTTCATCAGAAAATTGATTTTTTGGAGTGTAGAAAAATTGATTCAAAATGTTATTTGGATTGTGCCTCGTGTTGAATAAGTACTTTTTAAAGCCTCAATGTGACCAAAATTGCCATTTTTACAGCCTTTTTCAACTACTCAGAAGCTTCTATTTCGACCAATTTCAGGCATTAAAATGACTCTAAACACACTTATTTTAGTTCCAAAAGTGATCATTCACATGCAGTAGTCATTTACAGTCAAAAAATAAAACATTAAAAAATTACCATTTCTGACCATCTTGAGAAAGTTTGACAGGTCACGGGTCATCGTTTTTCATCAGAAAATTGATTTTTTGGACTGTAGAAAAATTCATTCAAAATGTCATTTGGATTGTGCCTCATGTTGAATAACTACTTTTTAAAGCCTCAATGTGACCAAAATTGCCATTTTTACAGCCTTTTTCTCCTACTCAGAAGCTTCTATTTCGACCAATTTCAGGCATTAAAATGACTCTAAACACACTTATTTTAGTTCCAAAAGTGATAATTCACATGCAGTAGTCATTTACAGTCCAAAAATAAAACATTAAAAAATTACCATTTCTGACCATCTGGAGAAAGTTTGACAGGTCACGGGTCATCGTTTTTCATCAGAAAATTGATTTTTTGGACTGTAGAAAAATTCATTCAAAATGTCATTTGGATTGTGCCTCATGTTGAATAACTACTTTTTAAAGCCTCAATGTGACTAAAATTGCCATTTTTACAGCCTTTTTCTCCTACTCAGAAACTTCTATTTCAACCAATTTCAGGCATTAAAATGACTCTAAACACACTTATTTTGGTTCCAAAAGTGATAATTCACACGTAGTAGTCATTTACAGTCAAAAAATAAAACATTAAAAAATTACCATTTCTCACCATCTGGAGAAAGTTCGACAGGTCACGGGTCATCGTTTTTCATCAGAAAATTGAGTTTTTTGGACTGTAGAAAAATTGATTCAAAATGTCAATTGGATTGGGCCTCGTGTTGAATAACTACTTTTTAAAGCCCCAATGTGAGCAAAATTGCCATTTTACAGCCTTTTTCTCCTACTCAGAAGCTTCTATTTCGACAAATTTCAGGCATTAAAATGACTCTAAACACACTTATTTTAGTTCCAACAGTGATAATTCACATGCAGTGGTCATTTACAGTCCAAAAATAAAACATTAAAAAATAACCATTTCTGACCATCTGGAGAAAGTTTGACAGGTCACGGGTCATTGTTTTTCATCAGAAAATTGATTTTTTTGGACTGTAGAAAAATTGATTCAAAATGTTATTTGGATTGTGCCTCGTGTTGAATAAGTACTTTTTAAAGCCTCAATGTGACCAAAATTGCCATTTTTACAGCCTTTTTCAACTACTCAGAAGCTTCTATTTCGACCAATTTCAGGCATTAAAATGACTCTAAACACACTTATTTTAGTTCCAAAAGTGATAATTCACATGCAGTAGTCATTTACAGTCAAAAAATAAAACATTAAAAAATTACCATTTCTGACCATCTGGAGAAAGTTCAACAGGTCACGGGTCATCGTTATTCATCAGAAAATTGATTTTTTGGACTGTAGAAAAATTGATTCAAAATGTCAATTGGATTGGGCCTTGTGTTGAATAACTACTTTTTAAAGCCCCAATGTGACCAAAATTGCCATTTTTACAGCCTTTTTCTCCTACTCAGAAGCTTCTATTTCGACCAATTTCAGGCATTAAAATGACTCTAAACACACTTATTTTAGTTCCAAAAGTGATAATTCACATGCAGTAGTCATTTACAGTCCAAAAATAAAACATTAAAAAATTACCATTTCTGACCATCTGGAGAAAGTTTGACAGGTCACGGGTCATCGTTTTTCATCAGAAAATTGATTTTTTGGACTGTAGAAAAATTCATTCAAAATGTCATTTGGATTGTGCCTCATGTTGAATAACTACTTTTTAAAGCCTGAATGTGACCAAAATTGCCATATTTACAGCCTTTTTCTCCTACTCAGAAGCTTCTATTTCGACCAATTTCAGGCATTAAAATGACTCTAAACACACGTATCTTAGTTCCAAAAGTGATAATTCACATGCAGTAGTCATTTACAGTCAAAAATAAAACATTAAAAAATTACCATTTCTGACCATCTGGAGAAAGTTCGACAGGTCACGGGTCATCGTTTTTCATCAGAAAATCGAGTTTTTTGGACTGTAGAAAAATTGATTAAAAATGTCAATTGGATTGGGCCTTGTGTTGAATAACTACTTTTTAAAGCCCCAATGTGACCAAAATTGCCATTTTTACAGCCTTTTTCTCCTACTCAGAAGCTTCTATTTCGACCAATTTCAGGCATTAAAATGACTCTAAACACACTTATTTTAGTTCCAAAAGTGATAATTCACATGCAGTAGTCATTTACAGTCCAAAAATAAAACATTAAAAAATTATCATTTCTGACCATCTTGAGAAAGTTTGACAGGTCACGGGTCATCGTTTTTCATCAGAAAATTGATTTTTTGGACTGTAGAAAAATTCATTCAAAATGTCATTTGGATTGTGCCTCATGTTGAATAACTTCTTTTTAAAGCCTCAATGTGACCAAAATTGCCATTTTTACAGCCTTTTTCTCCTACTCAGAAGCTTCTATTTCGACCAATTTCAGGCATTAAAATGACTCTAAACACACTTATTTTAGTTCCAAAAGTGATAATTCACATGCAGTAGTCATTTACAGTCCAAAAATAAAACATTAAAAAATTACCATTTCTGACCATCTGGAGAAAGTTTGACAGGTCACGGGTCATCGTTTTTCATCAGAAAATTGATTTTTTGGACTGTAGAAAAATTCATTCAAAATGTCATTTGGATTGTGCCTCATGTTGAATAACTACTTTTTAAAGCCTCAATGTGACTAAAATTGCCATTTTTACAGCCTTTTTCTCCTACTCAGAAACTTCTATTTCAACCAATTTCAGGCATTAAAATGACTCTAAACACACTTATTTTGGTTCCAAAAGTGATAATTCACACGTAGTAGTCATTTACAGTCAAAAAATAAAACATTAAAAAATTACCATTTCTCACCATCTGGAGAAAGTTCGACAGGTCACGGGTCATCGTTTTTCATCAGAAAATTGAGTTTTTTGGACTGTAGAAAAATTGATTCAAAATGTCAATTGGATTGGGCCTCGTGTTGAATAACTACTTTTTAAAGCCCCAATGTGAGCAAAATTGCCATTTTACAGCCTTTTTCTCCTACTCAGAAGCTTCTATTTCGACAAATTTCAGGCATTAAAATGACTCTAAACACACTTATTTTAGTTCCAACAGTGATAATTCACATGCAGTAGTCATTTACAGTCCAAAAATAAAACATTAAAAAATAACCATTTCTGACCATCTGGAGAAAGTTTGACAGGTCACGGGTCATTGTTTTTCATCAGAAAATTGATTTTTTTGGACTGTAGAAAAATTGATTCAAAATGTTATTTGGATTGTGCCTCGTGTTGAATAAGTACTTTTTAAAGCCTCAATGTGACCAAAATTGCCATTTTTACAGCCTTTTTCAACTACTCAGAAGCTTCTATTTCGACCAATTTCAGGCATTAAAATGACTCTAAACACACTTATTTTAGTTCCAAAAGTGATAATTCACATGCAGTAGTCATTTACAGTCAAAAAATAAAACATTAAAAAATTACCATTTCTGACCATCTGGAGAAAGTTCAACAGGTCACGGGTCATCGTTATTCATCAGAAAATTGATTTTTTGGACTGTAGAAAAATTGATTCAAAATGTCAATTGGATTGGGCCTTGTGTTGAATAACTACTTTTTAAAGCCCCAATGTGACCAAAATTGCCATTTTTACAGCCTTTTTCTCCTACTCAGAAGCTTCTATTTCGACCAATTTCAGGCATTAAAATGACTCTAAACACACTTATTTTAGTTCCAAAAGTGATAATTCACATGCAGTAGTCATTTACAGTCCAAAAATAAAACATTAAAAAATTACCATTTCTGACCATCTGGAGAAAGTTTGACAGGTCACGGGTCATCGTTTTTCATCAGAAAATTGATTTTTTGGACTGTAGAAAAATTCATTCAAAATGTCATTTGGATTGTGCCTCATGTTGAATAACTACTTTTTAAAGCCTGAATGTGACCAAAATTGCCATATTTACAGCCTTTTTCTCCTACTCAGAAGCTTCTATTTCGACCAATTTCAGGCATTAAAATGACTCTAAACACACGTATCTTAGTTCCAAAAGTGATAATTCACATGCAGTAGTCATTTACAGTCAAAAATAAAACATTAAAAAATTACCATTTCTGACCATCTGGAGAAAGTTCGACAGGTCACGGGTCATCGTTTTTCATCAGAAAATCGAGTTTTTTGGACTGTAGAAAAATTGATTAAAAATGTCAATTGGATTGGGCCTTGTGTTGAATAACTACTTTTTAAAGCCCCAATGTGACCAAAATTGCCATTTTTACAGCCTTTTTCTCCTACTCAGAAGCTTCTATTTCGACCAATTTCAGGCATTAAAATGACTCTAAACACACTTATTTTAGTTCCAAAAGTGATAATTCACATGCAGTAGTCATTTACAGTCCAAAAATAAAACATTAAAAAATTATCATTTCTGACCATCTGGAGAAAGTTTGACAGGTCACGGGTCATCGTTTTTCATCAGAAAATTGATTTTTTGGACTGTAGAAAAATTCATTCAAAATGTCATTTGGATTGTGCCTCATGTTGAATAACTACTTTTTAAAGCCTGAATGTGACCAAAATTGCCATATTTACAGCCTTTTTCTCCTACTCAGAAGCTTCTATTTCGACCAATTTCAGGCATTAAAATGACTCTAAACACACTTATCTTAGTTCCAAAAGTGATAATTCACATGCAGTAGTCATTTACAGTCAAAAAATAAAACATTAAAAAATTACCATTTCTGACCATCTGGAGAAAGTTCGACAGGTCACGGGTCATCGTTTTTCATCAGAAAATCGAGTTTTTTGGACTGTAGAAAAATTGATTCAAAATGTCAATTGGATTGGGCCTTGTGTTGAATAACTACTTTTTAAAGCCCCAATGTGACCAAAATTGCCATTTTTACAGCCTTTTTCTCCTACTCAGAAGCTTCTATTTCGACCAATTTCAGGCATTAAAATGACTCTAAACACACTTATTTTAGTTCCAAAAGTGATAATTCACATGCAGTAGTCATTTACAGTCCAAAAATAAAACATTAAAAAATTACCATTTCTGACCATCTGGAGAAAGTTTGACAGGTCAAGGGTCATCGTTTTTCATCAGAAAATTGATTTTTTGGAGTGTAGAAAAATTGATTCAAAATGTTATTTGGATTGTGCCTCGTGTTGAATAAGTACTTTTTAAAGCCTCAATGTGACCAAAATTGCCATTTTTACAGCCTTTTTCAACTACTCAGAAGCTTCTATTTCGACCAATTTCAGGCATTAAAATGACTCTAAACACACTTATTTTAGTTCCAAAAGTGATCATTCACATGCAGTAGTCATTTACAGTCAAAAAATAAAACATTAAAAAATTACCATTTCTGACCATCTTGAGAAAGTTTGACAGGTCACGGGTCATCGTTTTTCATCAGAAAATTGATTTTTTGGACTGTAGAAAAATTCATTCAAAATGTCATTTGGATTGTGCCTCATGTTGAATAACTACTTTTTAAAGCCTCAATGTGACCAAAATTGCCATTTTTACAGCCTTTTTCTCCTACTCAGAAGCTTCTATTTCGACCAATTTCAGGCATTAAAATGACTCTAAACACACTTATTTTAGTTCCAAAAGTGATAATTCACATGCAGTAGTCATTTACAGTCCAAAAATAAAACATTAAAAAATTACCATTTCTGACCATCTGGAGAAAGTTCGACAGCTCACGGGTCATCGTTTTTCATCAGAAAATTGATTTTTTGGACTGTAGAAAAATTGATTCAAAATGTCAATTGGATTGGGCCTCGTGTTGAATAACTACTTTTTAAAGCCCCAATGTGACCAAAATTGCCATTTTTACAGCCTTTTTCTCCTACTCAGAAGCTTCTATTTCAACCAATTTCAGGCATTAAAATGACTCTAAACACACGTATTTTAGTTCCAAAAGTTATAATTCACATGCAGTAGTCATTTACAGTCCAAAAATAAAACATTAAAAAATTACCATTTCTGACCATCTGGAGAAAGTTCGACAGGTCACGGGTCATCGTTTTTCATCAGAAAATTGAGTTTTTTGGACTATAGAAAAATTCATTCAAAATTTCATTTGGATTGTGCCTCATGTTGAATAACTACTTTTTAAAGCCTCAATGTGACCAAAATTGCCATTTTTACAGCCTTTTTCTCCTACTCAGAAGCTTCTATTTTGACCAATTTCAGGCATTAAAATGACTCTAAACACACTTATTTTAGTTCCAAACGTGATAATTCACATGCAGTAGTCATTTACAGTCCAAAAATAAAACATTAAAAAATTACCATTTCTGACCATCTGGAGAAAGTTTGACAGGTCACGGGTCATCGTTTTTCATCAGAAAATTGATTTTTTGGACTGTAGAAAAATTCATTCAAAATGTCATTTGGATTGTGCCTCATGTTGAATAACTACTTTTTAAAGCCTCAATGTGACCAAAATTGCCATTTTTACAGCCTTTTTCTCCTACTCAGAAGCCTCTATTTCGACCAATTTCAGGCATTAAAATGACTCTAAACACACTTATTTTAGTTCCAAAAGTGATAATTCACATGCAGTAGTCATTTACAGTCAAAAAATAAAACATTAAAAAATTACCATTTCTGACCATCTGGAGAAAGTTCGACAGGTCACGGGTCATCGTTTTTCATCAGAAAATTGATTTTTTGGACTGTAGAAAAATTGATTCAAAATGTCAATTGGATTGGGCCTCGTGTTGAATAACTACTTTTTAAAGCCCCAATGTGACCAAAATTGCCATTTTTACAGCCTTTTTCTCCTACTCAGAAGCTTCTATTTCAACCAATTTCAGGCATTAAAATGACTCTAAACACACGTATTTTAGTTCCAAAAGTGATAATTCACATGCAGTAGTCATTTACAGTCCAAAAATAAAACATTAAAAAATTACCATTTCTGACCATCTGGAGAAAGTTTGACAGGTCACGGGTCATCGTTTTTCATCAGAAAATAGATTTTTTGGACCGTAGAAAAATTCATTCAAAATGTCATTTGGATTGTGCCTCGTGTTGAAAAAGTACTTTTTAAAGCCTCAATGTGACCAAAATTGCCATTTTTACAGCCTTTTTCTCCTACTCAGAAGCTTCTATCCCGACCAATTTCAGGCATTAAAATGACTCTAAACACACTTATTTTAGTTCCAAAAGTGATAATTCACATGCAGTAGTCATTTACAGTAAAAAAAAAAAACATTAAAAAATTATCATTTCTGACCATCTGGAGAAAGTTCAACAGGTCACGGGTCATCGTTTTTCATCAGAAAATTGATTTTTTGGACTGTAGATAAATTGATTCAAAATGTCATTTGGATTGTGCCTTGTGTTGAATAACTACTTTTTAAAGCCCCAATGTGAGCAAAATTGCCATTTTACAGCCTTTTTCTCCTACTCAGAAGCTTCTATTTCGACAAATTTCAGGCATTAAAATGACTCTAAACACACTTATTTTAGTTCCAAAAGTGATAATTCACATGCAGTAGTCATTTACAGTCAAAAAATAAAACATTAAAAAATTACCATTTCTGACCATCTGGAGAAAGTTCGACAGGTCACGGGTCATCGTTTTTCATCAGAAAATTGATTTTTTGGACTGTAGAAAAATTGATTCAAAATGTCAATTGGATTGGGCCTTGTGTTGAATAACTACTTTTTAAAGCCCCAATGTGACCAAAATTGCAATTTTTACAGCCTTTTTCTCCTACTCAGAAGCTTCTATTTCAACCAATTTCAGGCATTAAAATGACTCTAAACACACGTATTTTAGTTCCAAAAGTGATAATTCACATGCAGTAGTCATTTACAGTCCAAAAATAAAACATTAAAAAATTACCATTTCTGACCATCTGGAGAAAGTTTGACAGGTCACGGGTTATCGTTTTTCATCAGAAAATAGATTTTTTGGACCGTAGAAAAATTCATTCAAAATGTCATTTGGATTGTGAATCGTGTTGAAAAAGTACTTTTTAAAGCCTCAATGTGACCAAAATTGCCATTTTTACAGCCTTTTTCTCCTACTCAGAAGCTTCTATCCCGACCAATTTCAGGCATTAAAATGACTCTAAACACACTTATTTTAGTTCCAAAAGTGATAATTCACATGCAGTAGTCATTTACAGTAAAAAAATAAAACATTAAAAAATTATCATTTCTGACCATCTGGAGAAAGTTCAACAGGTCACGGGTCATCGTTTTTCATCAGAAAATTGATTTTTTGGACTGTAGAAAAATTGATTCAAAATGTCAATTGGATTGGGCCTTGTGTTGAATAACTACTTTTTAAAGCCCCAATGTGACCAAAATTGCCATTTTTACAGCCTTTTTCTCCTACTCAGAAGCTTCTATTTCGACCAATTTCAGGCATTAAAATGACTCTAAACACACTTATTTCAGTTCCAAAAGTGATAATTCACATGCAGTAGTCATTTACAGTCCAAAAATAAAACATTAAAAAATTACCATTTCTGACCATCTGGAGAAAGTTTGACAGGTCACGGGTCATCGTTTTTCATCAGAAAATTGATTTTTTGGACTGTAGAAAAATTCATTCAAAATGTCATTTGGATTGTGCCTCATGTTGAATAACTACTTTTTAAAGCCTGAATGTGACCAAAATTGCCATATTTACAGCCTTTTTCTCCTACTCAGAAGCTTCTATTTCGACCAATTTCAGGCATTAAAATGACTCTAAACACACGTATCTTAGTTCCAAAAGTGATAATTCACATGCAGTAGTCATTTACAGTCAAAAAATAAAACATTAAAAAATTACCATTTCTGACCATCTGGAGAAAGTTCGACAGGTCACGGGTCATCGTTTTTCATCAGAAAATCGAGTTTTTTGGACTGTAGAAAAATTGATTAAAAATGTCAATTGGATTGGGCCTTGTGTTGAATAACTACTTTTTAAAGCCCCAATGTGACCAAAATTGCCATTTTTACAGCCTTTTTCTCCTACTCAGAAGCTTCTATTTCGACCAATTTCAGGCATTAAAATGACTCTAAACACACTTATTTTAGTTCCAAAAGTGATAATTCACATGCAGTAGTCATTTACAGTCCAAAAATAAAACATTAAAAAATTATCATTTCTGACCATCTGGAGAAAGTTTGACAGGTCACGGGTCATCGTTTTTCATCAGAAAATTGATTTTTTGGACTGTAGAAAAATTCATTCAAAATGTCATTTGGATTGTGCCTCATGTTGAATAACTACTTTTTAAAGCCTGAATGTGACCAAAATTGCCATATTTACAGCCTTTTTCTCCTACTCAGAAGCTTCTATTTCGACCAATTTCAGGCATTAAAATGACTCTAAACACACTTATCTTAGTTCCAAAAGTGATAATTCACATGCAGTAGTCATTTACAGTCAAAAAATAAAACATTAAAAAATTACCATTTCTGACCATCTGGAGAAAGTTCGACAGGTCACGGGTCATCGTTTTTCATCAGAAAATCGAGTTTTTTGGACTGTAGAAAAATTGATTCAAAATGTCAATTGGATTGGGCCTTGTGTTGAATAACTACTTTTTAAAGCCCCAATGTGACCAAAATTGCCATTTTTACAGCCTTTTTCTCCTACTCAGAAGCTTCCATTTCGACCAATTTCAGGCATTAAAATGACTCTAAACACACTTATTTTAGTTCCAAAAGTGATAATTCACATGCAGTAGTCATTTACAGTCCAAAAATAAAACATTAAAAAATTACCATTTCTGACCATCTGGAGAAAGTTTGACAGGTCACGGGTCATCGTTTTTCATCAGAAAATTGATTTTTTGGAGTGTAGAAAAATTGATTCAAAATGTTATTTGGATTGTGCCTCGTGTTGAATAAGTACTTTTTAAAGCCTCAATGTGACCAAAATTGCCATTTTTACAGCCTTTTTCAACTACTCAGAAGCTTCTATTTCGACCAATTTCAGGCATTAAAATGACTCTAAACACACTTATTTTAGTTCCAAAAGTGATCATTCACATGCAGTAGTCATTTACAGTCAAAAAATAAAACATTAAAAAATTACCATTTCTGACCATCTTGAGAAAGTTTGACAGGTCACGGGTCATCGTTTTCATCAGAAAATTGATTTTTTGGACTGTAGAAAAATTCATTCAAAATGTCATTTGGATTGTGCCTCATGTTGAATAACTACTTTTTAAAGCCTCAATGTGACCAAAATTGCCATTTTTACAGCCTTTTTCTCCTACTCAGAAGCTTCTATTTCGACCAATTTCAGGCATTAAAATGACTCTAAACACACTTATTTTAGTTCCAAAAGTGATAATTCACATGCAGTAGTCATTTACAGTCCAAAAATAAAACATTAAAAAATTACCATTTCTGACCATCTGGAGAAAGTTCGACAGGTCACGGGTCATCGTTTTTCATCAGAAAATTGAGTTTTTTGGACTATAGAAAAATTCATTCAAAATTTCATTTGGATTGTGCCTCATGTTGAATAACTACTTTTTAAAGCCTCAATGTGACCAAAATTGCCATTTTTACAGCCTTTTTCTCCTACTCAGAAGCTTCTATTTTGACCAATTTCAGGCATTAAAATGACTCTAAACACACTTATTTTAGTTCCAAACGTGATAATTCACATGCAGTAGTCATTTACAGTCCAAAAATAAAACATTAAAAAATTACCATTTCTGACCATCTGGAGAAAGTTTGACAGGTCACGGGTCATCGTTTTTCATCAGAAAATTGTTTTTTTGGACTGTAGAAAAATTCATTCAAAATGTCATTTGGATTGTGCCTCATGTTGAATAACTACTTTTTAAAGCCTCAATGTGACCAAAATTGCCATTTTTACAGCCTTTTTCTCCTACTCAGAAGCCTCTATTTCGACCAATTTCAGGCATTAAAATGACTCTAAACACACTTATTTTAGTTCCAAAAGTGATAATTCACATGCAGTAGTCATTTACAGTCAAAAAATAAAACATTAAAAAATTACCATTTCTGACCATCTGGAGAAAGTTCGACAGGTCACGGGTCATCGTTTTTCATCAGAAAATTGATTTTTTGGACTGTAGAAAAATTGATTCAAAATGTCAATTGGATTGGGCCTCGTGTTGAATAACTACTTTTTAAAGCCCCAATGTGACCAAAATTGCCATTTTTACAGCCTTTTTCTCCTACTCAGAAGCTTCTATTTCAACCAATTTCAGGCATTAAAATGACTCTAAACACACGTATTTTAGTTCCAAAAGTGATAATTCACATGCAGTAGTCATTTACAGTCCAAAAATAAAACATTAAAAAATTACCATTTCTGACCATCTGGAGAAAGTTTGACAGGTCACGGGTCATCGTTTTTCATCAGAAAATAGATTTTTTGGACCGTAGAAAAATTCATTCAAAATGTCATTTGGATTGTGCCTCGTGTTGAAAAAGTACTTTTTAAAGCCTCAATGTGACCAAAATTGCCATTTTTACAGCCTTTTTCTCCTACTCAGAAGCTTCTATCCCGACCAATTTCAGGCATTAAAATGACTCTAAACACACTTATTTTAGTTCCAAAAGTGATAATTCACATGCAGTAGTCATTTACAGTAAAAAAAAAAAACATTAAAAAATTATCATTTCTGACCATCTGGAGAAAGTTCAACAGGTCACGGGTCATCGTTTTTCATCAGAAAATTGATTTTTTGGACTGTAGATAAATTGATTCAAAATGTCATTTGGATTGTGCCTTGTGTTGAATAACTACTTTTTAAAGCCTCAATGTGACCAAAATTGCATTTTTACAGCCTTTTTCTCCTACTCAGAAGCTTCTATTTCGACCAATTTCAAGCATTAAAATGACTCTAAACACACTTATTTTAGTTCCAAAAGTGATAATTCACATGCAGTAGTCATTTACAGTCAAAAAATAAAACATTAAAAAATTACCATTTCTGACCATCTGGAGAAAGTTCGACAGGTCACGGGTCATCGTTTTTCAACAGAAAATTGAGTTTTTTGGACTGTAGAAAAATTGATTCAAAATGTCAATTGGATTGGGCCTCGTGTTGAATAACTACTTTTTAAAGCCCCAATGTGAGCAAAATTGCCATTTTACAGCCTTTTTCTCCTACTCAGAAGCTTCTATTTCAACAAATTTCAGGCATTAAAATGACTCTAAACACACTTATTTTAGTTCCAACAGTGATAATTCACATGCAGTAGTCATTTACAGTCCAAAAATAAAACATTAAAAAATAACCATTTCTGACCATCTGGAGAAAGTTTGACAGGTCACAGGTCATCGTTTTTCATCAGAAAATAGATTTTTTGGACTGTAGAAAAATTGATTCAAAATGTTATTTGGATTGTGCCTCGTGTTGAATAAGTACTTTTTAAAGCCTCAATGTGACCAAAATTGCCATTTTTACAGCCCTTTTCAACTACTCAGAAGCTTCTATTTCGACCAATTTCAGGCATTAAAATGACTCTAAACACACTTATTTTAGTTCCAAAAGTGATAATTCACATGCAGTAGTCATTTACAGTCAAAAAATAAAACATTAAAAAATTACCATTTCTGACCATCTGGAGAAAGTTCGACAGGTCACGGGTCATCGTTTTTCATCAGAAAATTGATTTTTTGGACTGTAGAAAAATTGATTCAAAATGTCAATTGGATTGGGCCTTGTGTTGAATAACTACTTTTTAAAGCCCCAATGTGACCAAAATTGCAATTTTTACAGCCTTTTTCTCCTACTCAGAAGCTTCTATTTCAACCAATTTCAGGCATTAAAATGACTCTAAACACACGTATTTTAGTTCCAAAAGTGATAATTCACATGCAGTAGTCATTTACAGTCCAAAAATAAAACATTAAAAAATTACCATTTCTGACCATCTGGAGAAAGTTTGACAGGTCACGGGTCATCGTTTTTCATCAGAAAATAGATTTTTTGGACCGTAGAAAAATTCATTCAAAATGTCATTTGGATTGTGAATCGTGTTGAAAAAGTACTTTTTAAAGCCTCAATGTGACCAAAATTGCCATTTTTACAGCCTTTTTCTCCTACTCAGAAGCTTCTATCCCGACCAATTTCAGGCATTAAAATGACTCTAAACACACTTATTTTAGTTCCAAAAGTGATAATTCACATGCAGTAGTCATTTACAGTAAAAAAATAAAACATTAAAAAATTATCATTTCTGACCATCTGGAGAAAGTTCAACAGGTCACGGGTCATCGTTTTTCATCAGAAAATTGATTTTTTGGACTGTAGAAAAATTGATTCAAAATGTCAATTGGATTGGGCCTCGTGTTGAATAACTACTTTTTAAAGCCCCAATGTGAGCAAAATTGCCATTTTACAGCCTTTTTCTCCTACTCAGAAGCTTCTATTTCGACAAATTTCAGGCATTAAAATGACTCTAAACACACTTATTTTAGTTCCAACAGTGATAATTCACATGCAGTAGTCATTTACAGTCCAAAAATAAAACATTAAAAAATAACCATTTCTGACCATCTGGAGAAAGTTTGACAGGTCACGGGTCATCGTTTTTCATCAGAAAATTGATTTTTTGGACTGTAGAAAAATTGATTCAAAATGTTATTTGGATTGTGCCTCGTGTTGAATAAGTACTTTTTAAAGCCTCAATGTGACCAAAATTGCCATTTTTACAGCCCTTTTCAACTACTCAGAAGCTTCTATTTCGACCAATTTCAGGCATTAAAATGACTCTAAACACACTTATTTTAGTTCCAAAAGTGATAATTCACATGCAGTAGTCATTTACAGTCAAAAAATAAAACATTAAAAAATTACCATTTCTGACCATCTGGAGAAAGTTCGACAGGTCACGGGTCATCGTTTTTCATCAGAAAATTGATTTTTTGGACTGTAGAAAAATTGATTCAAAATGTCAATTGGATTGGGCCTTGTGTTGAATAACTACTTTTTAAAGCCCCAATGTGACCAAAATTGCCATTTTTACAGCCTTTTTCTCCTACTCAGAAGCTTCTATTTCAACCAATTTCAGGCATTAAAATGACTCTAAACACACTTATTTAAGTTCCAAAAGAGATAATTCACATGCAGTAGTCATTTACAGTCCAAAAATAAAACATTAAAAAATTACCATTTCTGACCATCTTGAGAAAGTTTGACAGGTCACGGGTCATCGTTTTTCATCAGAAAATTGATTTTTTGGACTGTAGAAAAATTCATTCAAAATGTCATTTGGATTGTGCCTCATGTTGAATAACTACTTTTTAAAGCCTCAATGTGACCAAAATTGCCATTTTTACAGCCTTTTTCTCCTACTCAGAAGCTTCTATTTCGACCAATTTCAGGCATTAAAATGACTCTAAACACACTTATTTTAGTTCCAAAAGTGATAATTCACATGCAGTAGTCATTTACAGTCAAAAAATAAAACATCAAAAAATTACCATTTCTGACCATCTGGAGAAAGTTCGACAGGTCACGGGTCATCGTTTTTCATCAGAAAATCGATTTTTTGGACTGTAGAAAAATTGATTCAAAATGTCAATTGGATTGGGCCTCGTGTTGAATAACTACTTTTTAAAGCCCCAATGTGAGCAAAATTGCCATTTTACAGCCTTTTTCTCCTACTCAGAAGCTTCTATTTCAACAAATTTCAGGCATTAAAATGACTCTAAACACACTTATTTTAGTTCCAACAGTGATAATTCACATGCAGTAGTCATTTACAGTCCAAAAATAAAACATTAAAAAATAACCATTTCTGACCATCTGGAGAAAGTTTGACAGGTCACAGGTCATCGTTTTTCATCAGAAAATAGATTTTTTGGACTGTAGAAAAATTGATTCAAAATGTTATTTGGATTGTGCCTCGTGTTGAATAAGTACTTTTTAAAGCCTCAATGTGACCAAAATTGCCATTTTTACAGCCCTTTTCAACTACTCAGAAGCTTCTATTTCGACCAATTTCAGGCATTAAAATGACTCTAAACACACTTATTTTAGTTCCAAAAGTGATAATTCACATGCAGTAGTCATTTACAGTCAAAAAATAAAACATTAAAAAATTACCATTTCTGACCATCTGGAGAAAGTTCGACAGGTCACGGGTCATCGTTTTTCATCAGAAAATTGATTTTTTGGACTGTAGAAAAATTGATTCAAAATGTCAATTGGATTGGGCCTTGTGTTGAATAACTACTTTTTAAAGCCCCAATGTGACCAAAATTGCAATTTTTACAGCCTTTTTCTCCTACTCAGAAGCTTCTATTTCAACCAATTTCAGGCATTAAAATGACTCTAAACACACGTATTTTAGTTCCAAAAGTGATAATTCACATGCAGTAGTCATTTACAGTCCAAAAATAAAACATTAAAAAATTACCATTTCTGACCATCTGGAGAAAGTTTGACAGGTCACGGGTCATCGTTTTTCATCAGAAAATAGATTTTTTGGACCGTAGAAAAATTCATTCAAAATGTCATTTGGATTGTGAATCGTGTTGAAAAAGTACTTTTTAAAGCCTCAATGTGACCAAAATTGCCATTTTTACAGCCTTTTTCTCCTACTCAGAAGCTTCTATCCCGACCAATTTCAGGCATTAAAATGACTCTAAACACACTTATTTTAGTTCCAAAAGTGATAATTCACATGCAGTAGTCATTTACAGTAAAAAAATAAAACATTAAAAAATTACCATTTCTGACCATCTGGAGAAAGTTCAACAGGTCACGGGTCATCGTTTTTCATCAGAAAATTGATTTTTTGGACTGTAGAAAAATTGATTCAAAATGTCAATTGGATTGGGCCTCGTGTTGAATAACTACTTTTTAAAGCCCCAATGTGAGCAAAATTGCCATTTTACAGCCTTTTTCTCCTACTCAGAAGCTTCTATTTCGACAAATTTCAGGCATTAAAATGACTCTAAACACACTTATTTTAGTTCCAACAGTGATAATTCACATGCAGTAGTCATTTACAGTCCAAAAATAAAACATTAAAAAATAACCATTTCTGACCATCTGGAGAAAGTTTGACAGGTCACGGGTCATCGTTTTTCATCAGAAAATTGATTTTTTGGACTGTAGAAAAATTGATTCAAAATGTTATTTGGATTGTGCCTCGTGTTGAATAAGTACTTTTTAAAGCCTCAATGTGACCAAAATTGCCATTTTTACAGCCCTTTTCAACTACTCAGAAGCTTCTATTTCGACCAATTTCAGGCATTAAAATGACTCTAAACACACTTATTTTAGTTCCAAAAGTGATAATTCACATGCAGTAGTCATTTACAGTCAAAAAATAAAACATTAAAAAATTACCATTTCTGCCCATCTGGAGAAAGTTCGACAGGTCACGGGTCATCGTTTTTCATCAGAAAATTGATTTTTTGGACTGTAGAAAAATTGATTCAAAATGTCAATTGGATTGGGCCTTGTGTTGAATAACTACTTTTTAAAGCCCCAATGTGACCAAAATTGCCATTTTTACAGCCTTTTTCTCCTACTCAGAAGCTTCTATTTCAACCAATTTCAGGCATTAAAATGACTCTAAACACACTTATTTAAGTTCCAAAAGAGATAATTCACATGCAGTAGTCATTTACAGTCCAAAAATAAAACATTAAAAAATTACCATTTCTGACCATCTTGAGAAAGTTTGACAGGTCACGGGTCATCGTTTTTCATCAGAAAATTGATTTTTTGGACTGTAGAAAAATTCATTCAAAATGTCATTTGGATTGTGCCTCATGTTGAATAACTACTTTTTAAAGCCTCAATGTGACCAAAATTGCCATTTTTACAGCCTTTTTCTCCTACTCAGAAGCTTCTATTTCGACCAATTTCAGGCATTAAAATGACTCTAAACACACTTATTTTAGTTCCAAAAGTGATAATTCACATGCAGTAGTCATTTACAGTCAAAAAATAAAACATCAAAAAATTACCATTTCTGACCATCTGGAGAAAGTTCGACAGGTCACGGGTCATCGTTTTTCATCAGAAAATTGATTTTTTGGACTGTAGAAAAATTGATTCAAAATGTCAATTGGATTGGGCCTTGTGTTGAATAACTACTTTTTAAAGCCCCAATGTGACCAAAATTGCCATTTTTACAGCCTTTTTCTCCTACTCAGAAGCTTCTATTTCAACCAATTTCAGGCATTAAAATGACTCTAAACACACTTATTTAAGTTCCAAAAGTGATAATTCACATGCAGTAGTCATTTACAGTCCAAAAATAAAACATTAAAAAATTACCATTTCTGACCATCTTGAGAAAGTTTGACAGGTCACGGGTCATCGTTTTTCATCAGAAAATTGATTTTTTGGACTGTAGAAAAATTCATTCAAAATGTCATTTGGATTGTGCCTCATGTTGAATAACTACTTTTTAAAGCCTCAATGTGACCAAAATTGCCATTTTTACAGCCTTTTTCTCCTACTCAGAAGCTTCTATCCCGACCAATTTCAGGCATTAAAATGACTCTAAACACACTTATTTTAGTTCCAAAAGTGATAATTCACATGCAGTAGTCATTTACAGTAAAAAAATAAAACATTAAAAAATTATCATTTCTGACCATCTGGAGAAAGTTCAACAGGTCACGGGTCATCGTTTTTCATCAGAAAATTGATTTTTTGGACTGTAGAAAAATTGATTCAAAATGTCATTTGGATTGTGCCTTGTGTTGAATAACTACTTTTTAAAGCCTCAATGTGACCAAAATTGCCATTTTTACAGCCTTTTTCTCCTACTCAGAAGCTTCTATTTCGACCAATTTCAGGCATTAAAATGACTCTAAACACACTTATTTTAGTTCCAAAAGTGATAATTCACATGCAGTAGTCATTTACAGTCAAAAAATAAAACATTAAAAAATTACCATTTCTGACCATCTGGAGAAAGTTCGACAGGTCAAGGGTCATCGTTTTTCATCAGAAAATTGAGTTTTTTGGACTGTAGAAAAATTGATTCAAAATGTCAATTGGATTGGGCCTCGTGTTGAATAACTACTTTTTAAAGCCCCAATGTGAGCAAAATTGCCATTTTACAGCCTTTTTCTCCTACTCAGAAGCTTCTATTTCGACAAATTTCAGGCATTAAAATGACTCTAAACACACTTATTTTAGTTCCAACAGTGATAATTCACATGCAGTAGTCATTTACAGTCCAAAAATAAAACATTAAAAAATAACCATTTCTGACCATCTGGAGAAAGTTTGACAGGTCACGGGTCATCGTTTTTCATCAGAAAATTGATTTTTTGGACTGTAGAAAAATTGATTCAAAATGTTATTTGGATTGTGCCTCGTGTTGAATAAGTACTTTTTAAAGCCTCAATGTGACCAAAATTGCCATTTTTACAGCCTTTTTCAACCACTCAGAAGCTTCTATTTTGACCAATTTCAGGCATTAAAATGACTCTAAACACACTTATTTTAGTTCCAAAAGTGATAATTCACATGCAGTAGTCATTTACAGTCCAAAAATAAAACATTAAAAAATTACCATTTCTGACCATCTGGAGAAAGTTTGACAGGTCACGGGTCATCGTTTTTCATCAGAAAATTGATTTTTTGGACTGTAGAAAAATTCATTCAAAATGTCATTTGGATTGTGCCTCATGTTGAATAACTACTTTTTAAAGCCTCAATGTGACCAAAATTGCCATTTTTACAGCCTTTTTCTCCTACTCAGAAGCTTCTATTTCGACCAATTTCAGGCATTAAAATGACTCTAAACACACTTATTTTTGTTCCAAAAGTGATAATTCACATGCAGTAGTCATTTACAGTCAAAAAATAAAACATTAAAAAATTACCATTTCTGACCATCTGGAGAAAGTTCAACAGGTCACGGGTCATCGTTTTCATCAGAAAATTGATTTTTTGGACTGTAGAAAAATTGATTCAAAATGTCAATTGGATTGGGCCTTGTGTTGAATAACTACTTTTTAAAGCCCCATTGTGACCAAAATTGCCATTTTTACAGCCTTTTTCTCCTACTCAGAAGCTTCTATTTCGACCAATTTCAGGCATTAAAATGACTCTAAACACACTTATTTTAGTTCCAAAAGTGATAATTCACATGCAGTAGTCATTTACAGTCCAAAAATAAAACATTAAAAAATTACCATTTCTGACCATCTGGAGAAAGTTTGACAGGTCACGGGTCATCGTTTTTCATCAGAAAATTGATTTTTTGGACTGTAGAAAAATTCATTCAAAATGTCATTTGAATTGTGCCTCATGTTGAATAACTACTTTTTAAAGCCTCAATGTGACCAAAATTGCCATTTTTACAGCCTTTTTCTCCTACTCAGAAGCTTCTATTTCGACCAATTTCAGGCATTAAAATGACTCTAAACACACTCATCTTAGTTCCAAAAGTGATAATTCACATGCAGTAGTCATTTACAGTCAAAAAATAAAACATTAAAAAATTACCATTTCTGACCATCTGGAGAAAGTTCGACAGGTCACGGGTCATCGTTTTTCATCAGAAAATTGATTTTTTGGACTGAAGAAAAATTGATTCAAAATGTCAATTGGATTGGGCCTCGTGTTGAATAACTACTTTTTAAAGCCCCAATGTGAGCAAAATTGCCATTTTACAGCCTTTTTCTCCTACTCAGAAGCTTCTATTTCGACAAATTTCAGGCATTAAAATGACTCTAAACACACTTATTTTAGTTCCAACAGTGATAATTCACATGCAGTAGTCATTTACAGTCCAAAAATAAAACATTAAAAAATAACCATTTCTGACCATCTGGAGAAAGTTTGACAGGTCACGGGTCATCGTTTTTCATCAGAAAATTGATTTTTTGGACTGTAGAAAAATTGATTCAAAATGTTATTTGGATTGTGCCTCGTGTTGAATAGGTACTTTTTAAAGCCTCAATGTGACCAAAATTGCCATTTTTATAGCCTTTTTCAACTACTCAGAAGCCTCTATTTCGACCAATTTCAGGCATTAAAATGACTCTAAACACACTTATTTTAGTTCCAAAAGTGATAATTCACATGCAGTAGTCATTTACAGTCAAAAAATAAAACATTAAAAAATTACCATTTCTGACCATCTGGAGAAAGTTCGACAGGTCACGGGTCATCGTTTTTCATCAGAAAATTGAGTTTTTTGGACTGTAGAAAAATTGATTCAAAATGTCAATTGGATTGGGCCTCGTGTTGAATAACTACTTTTTAAAGCCCCAATGTGACCAAAATTGCCATTTTACAGCCTTTTTCTCCTACTCAGAAGCTTCTATTTCGACAAATTTCAGGCATTAAAATGACTCTAAACACACTTATTTTAGTTCCAACAGTGATAATTCACATGCAGTAGTCATTTACAGTCCAAAAATAAAACATTAAAAAATAACCATTTCTGACCATCTGGAGAAAGTTTGACAGGTCACGGGTCATCGTTTTTCATCAGAAAATTGATTTTTTGGACTGTAGAAAAATTGATTCAAAATGTTATTTGGATTGTGCCTCGTGTTGAATAAGTACTTTTTAAAGCCTCAATGTGACCAAAATTGCCATTTTTACAGCCTTTTTCAACTACTCAGAAGCTTCTATTTCGACCAATTTCAGGCATTAAAATGACTCTAAACACACTTATTTTAGTTCCAAAAGTGATAATTCACATGCAGTAGTCATTTACAGTCAAAAAATAAAACATTAAAAAATTACCATTTCTGACCATCTGGAGAAAGTTCAACAGGTCACGGGTCATCGTTCTCATCAGAAAATTGATTTTTTGGACTGTAGAAAAATTGATTCAAAATGTCAATTGGATTGGGCCTCGTGTTGAATAACTACTTTTTAAAGCCCCAATGTGACCAAAATTGCCATTTTTACAGCCTTTTTCTCCTACTCAGAAGCTTCTATTTCGACAAATTTCAGGCATTAAAATGACTCTAAACACACTTATTTTAGTTCCAACAGTGATAATTCACATGCAGTAGTCATTTACAGTCCAAAAATAAAACATTAAAAAATAACCATTTCTGACCATCTGGAGAAAGTTTGACAGGTCACGGGTCATCGTTTTTCATCAGAAAATTGATTTTTTGGACTGTAGAAAAATTCATTCAAAATGTCATTTGGATTGTGCCTCATGTTGAATAACTTCTTTTTAAAGCCTCAATGTGACCAAAATTGCCATTTTTACAGCCTTTTTCTCCTACTCAGAAGCTTCTATTTCGACCAATTTCAGGCATTAAAATGACTCTAAACACACTTATTTTAGTTCCAAAAGTGATAATTCACATGCAGTAGTCATTTACAGTCCAAAAATAAAACATTAAAAAATTACCATTTCTGACCATCTGGAGAAAGTTTGACAGGTCACGGGTCATCGTTTTTCATCAGAAAATTGATTTTTTGGACTGTAGAAAAATTCATTCAAAATGTCATTTGGATTGTGCCTCATGTTGAATAACTACTTTTTAAAGCCTCAATGTGACTAAAATTGCCATTTTTACAGCCTTTTTCTCCTACTCAGAAACTTCTATTTCAACCAATTTCAGGCATTAAAATGACTCTAAACACACTTATTTTGGTTCCAAAAGTGATAATTCACACGTAGTAGTCATTTACAGTCAAAAAATAAAACATTAAAAAATTACCATTTCTCACCATCTGGAGAAAGTTCGACAGGTCACGGGTCATCGTTTTTCATCAGAAAATTGAGTTTTTTGGACTGTAGAAAAATTGATTCAAAATGTCAATTGGATTGGGCCTCGTGTTGAATAACTACTTTTTAAAGCCCCAATGTGAGCAAAATTGCCATTTTACAGCCTTTTTCTCCTACTCAGAAGCTTCTATTTCGACAAATTTCAGGCATTAAAATGACTCTAAACACACTTATTTTAGTTCCAACAGTGATAATTCACATGCAGTAGTCATTTACAGTCCAAAAATAAAACATTAAAAAATAACCATTTCTGACCATCTGGAGAAAGTTTGACAGGTCACGGGTCATTGTTTTTCATCAGAAAATTGATTTTTTTGGACTGTAGAAAAATTGATTCAAAATGTTATTTGGATTGTGCCTCGTGTTGAATAAGTACTTTTTAAAGCCTCAATGTGACCAAAATTGCCATTTTTACAGCCTTTTTCAACTACTCAGAAGCTTCTATTTCGACCAATTTCAGGCATTAAAATGACTCTAAACACACTTATTTTAGTTCCAAAAGTGATAATTCACATGCAGTAGTCATTTACAGTCAAAAAATAAAACATTAAAAAATTACCATTTCTGACCATCTGGAGAAAGTTCAACAGGTCACGGGTCATCGTTATTCATCAGAAAATTGATTTTTTGGACTGTAGAAAAATTGATTCAAAATGTCAATTGGATTGGGCCTTGTGTTGAATAACTACTTTTTAAAGCCCCAATGTGACCAAAATTGCCATTTTTACAGCCTTTTTCTCCTACTCAGAAGCTTCTATTTCGACCAATTTCAGGCATTAAAATGACTCTAAACACACTTATTTTAGTTCCAAAAGTGATAATTCACATGCAGTAGTCATTTACAGTCCAAAAATAAAACATTAAAAAATTACCATTTCTGACCATCTGGAGAAAGTTTGACAGGTCACGGGTCATCGTTTTTCATCAGAAAATTGATTTTTTGGACTGTAGAAAAATTCATTCAAAATGTCATTTGGATTGTGCCTCATGTTGAATAACTACTTTTTAAAGCCTGAATGTGACCAAAATTGCCATATTTACAGCCTTTTTCTCCTACTCAGAAGCTTCTATTTCGACCAATTTCAGGCATTAAAATGACTCTAAACACACGTATCTTAGTTCCAAAAGTGATAATTCACATGCAGTAGTCATTTACAGTCAAAAATAAAACATTAAAAAATTACCATTTCTGACCATCTGGAGAAAGTTCGACAGGTCACGGGTCATCGTTTTTCATCAGAAAATCGAGTTTTTTGGACTGTAGAAAAATTGATTAAAAATGTCAATTGGATTGGGCCTTGTGTTGAATAACTACTTTTTAAAGCCCCAATGTGACCAAAATTGCCATTTTTACAGCCTTTTTCTCCTACTCAGAAGCTTCTATTTTGACCAATTTCAGGCATTAAAATGACTCTAAACACACTTATTTTAGTTCCAAAAGTGATAATTCACATGCAGTAGTCATTTACAGTCCAAAAATAAAACATTAAAAAATTACCATTTCTGACCATCTGGAGAAAGTTTGACAGGTCACGGGTCATCGTTTTTCATCAGAAAATTGATTTTTTGGACTGTAGAAAAATTCATTCAAAATGTCATTTGGATTGTGCCTCATGTTGAATAACTACTTTTTAAAGCCTCAATGTGACCAAAATTGCCATTTTTACAGCCTTTTTCTCCTACTCAGAAGCTTCTATTTCGACCAATTTCAGGCATTAAAATGACTCTAAACACACTTATTTTTGTTCCAAAAGTGATAATTCACATGCAGTAGTCATTTACAGTCAAAAAATAAAACATTAAAAAATTACCATTTCTGACCATCTGGAGAAAGTTCAACAGGTCACGGGTCATCGTTTTCATCAGAAAATTGATTTTTTGGACTGTAGAAAAATTGATTCAAAATGTCAATTGGATTGGGCCTTGTGTTGAATAACTACTTTTTAAAGCCCCATTGTGACCAAAATTGCCATTTTTACAGCCTTTTTCTCCTACTCAGAAGCTTCTATTTCGACCAATTTCAGGCATTAAAATGACTCTAAACACACTTATTTTAGTTCCAAAAGTGATAATTCACATGCAGTAGTCATTTACAGTCCAAAAATAAAACATTAAAAAATTACCATTTCTGACCATCTGGAGAAAGTTTGACAGGTCACGGGTCATCGTTTTTCATCAGAAAATTGATTTTTTGGACTGTAGAAAAATTCATTCAAAATGTCATTTGAATTGTGCCTCATGTTGAATAACTACTTTTTAAAGCCTCAATGTGACCAAAATTGCCATTTTTACAGCCTTTTTCTCCTACTCAGAAGCTTCTATTTCGACCAATTTCAGGCATTAAAATGACTCTAAACACACTCATCTTAGTTCCAAAAGTGATAATTCACATGCAGTAGTCATTTACAGTCAAAAAATAAAACATTAAAAAATTACCATTTCTGACCATCTGGAGAAAGTTCGACAGGTCACGGGTCATCGTTTTTCATCAGAAAATTGATTTTTTGGACTGAAGAAAAATTGATTCAAAATGTCAATTGGATTGGGCCTCGTGTTGAATAACTACTTTTTAAAGCCCCAATGTGAGCAAAATTGCCATTTTACAGCCTTTTTCTCCTACTCAGAAGCTTCTATTTCGACAAATTTCAGGCATTAAAATGACTCTAAACACACTTATTTTAGTTCCAACAGTGATAATTCACATGCAGTAGTCATTTACAGTCCAAAAATAAAACATTAAAAAATAACCATTTCTGACCATCTGGAGAAAGTTTGACAGGTCACGGGTCATCGTTTTTCATCAGAAAATTGATTTTTTGGACTGTAGAAAAATTGATTCAAAATGTTATTTGGATTGTGCCTCGTGTTGAATAGGTACTTTTTAAAGCCTCAATGTGACCAAAATTGCCATTTTTATAGCCTTTTTCAACTACTCAGAAGCCTCTATTTCGACCAATTTCAGGCATTAAAATGACTCTAAACACACTTATTTTAGTTCCAAAAGTGATAATTCACATGCAGTAGTCATTTACAGTCAAAAAATAAAACATTAAAAAATTACCATTTCTGACCATCTGGAGAAAGTTCGACAGGTCACGGGTCATCGTTTTTCATCAGAAAATTGAGTTTTTTGGACTGTAGAAAAATTGATTCAAAATGTCAATTGGATTGGGCCTCGTGTTGAATAACTACTTTTTAAAGCCCCAATGTGACCAAAATTGCCATTTTACAGCCTTTTTCTCCTACTCAGAAGCTTCTATTTCGACAAATTTCAGGCATTAAAATGACTCTAAACACACTTATTTTAGTTCCAACAGTGATAATTCACATGCAGTAGTCATTTACAGTCCAAAAATAAAACATTAAAAAATAACCATTTCTGACCATCTGGAGAAAGTTTGACAGGTCACGGGTCATCGTTTTTCATCAGAAAATTGATTTTTTGGACTGTAGAAAAATTGATTCAAAATGTTATTTGGATTGTGCCTCGTGTTGAATAAGTACTTTTTAAAGCCTCAATGTGACCAAAATTGCCATTTTTACAGCCTTTTTCAACTACTCAGAAGCTTCTATTTCGACCAATTTCAGGCATTAAAATGACTCTAAACACACTTATTTTAGTTCCAAAAGTGATAATTCACATGCAGTAGTCATTTACAGTCAAAAAATAAAACATTAAAAAATTACCATTTCTGACCATCTGGAGAAAGTTCAACAGGTCACGGGTCATCGTTCTCATCAGAAAATTGATTTTTTGGACTGTAGAAAAATTGATTCAAAATGTCAATTGGATTGGGCCTCGTGTTGAATAACTACTTTTTAAAGCCCCAATGTGACCAAAATTGCCATTTTTACAGCCTTTTTCTCCTACTCAGAAGCTTCTATTTCGACAAATTTCAGGCATTAAAATGACTCTAAACACACTTATTTTAGTTCCAACAGTGATAATTCACATGCAGTAGTCATTTACAGTCCAAAAATAAAACATTAAAAAATAACCATTTCTGACCATCTGGAGAAAGTTTGACAGGTCACGGGTCATCGTTTTTCATCAGAAAATTGATTTTTTGGACTGTAGAAAAATTGATTCAAAATGTTATTTGGATTGTGCCTCGTGTTGAATAGGTACTTTTTAAAGCCTCAATGTGACCAAAATTGCCATTTTTATAGCCTTTTTCAACTACTCAGAAGCCTCTATTTCGACCAATTTCAGGCATTAAAATGACTCTAAACACACTTATTTTAGTTCCAAAAGTGATAATTCACATGCAGTAGTCATTTACAGTCAAAAAATAAAACATTAAAAAATTACCATTTCTGACCATCTGGAGAAAGTTCGACAGGTCACGGGTCATCGTTTTTCATCAGAAAATTGAGTTTTTTGGACTGTAGAAAAATTGATTCAAAATGTCAATTGGATTGGGCCTCGTGTTGAATAACTACTTTTTAAAGCCCCAATGTGACCAAAATTGCCATTTTACAGCCTTTTTCTCCTACTCAGAAGCTTCTATTTCGACAAATTTCAGGCATTAAAATGACTCTAAACACACTTATTTTAGTTCCAACAGTGATAATTCACATGCAGTAGTCATTTACAGTCCAAAAATAAAACATTAAAAAATAACCATTTCTGACCATCTGGAGAAAGTTTGACAGGTCACGGGTCATCGTTTTTCATCAGAAAATTGATTTTTTGGACTGTAGAAAAATTGATTCAAAATGTTATTTGGATTGTGCCTCGTGTTGAATAAGTACTTTTTAAAGCCTCAATGTGACCAAAATTGCCATTTTTACAGCCTTTTTCAACTACTCAGAAGCTTCTATTTCGACCAATTTCAGGCATTAAAATGACTCTAAACACACTTATTTTAGTTCCAAAAGTGATAATTCACATGCAGTAGTCATTTACAGTCAAAAAATAAAACATTAAAAAATTACCATTTCTGACCATCTGGAGAAAGTTCAACAGGTCACGGGTCATCGTTCTCATCAGAAAATTGATTTTTTGGACTGTAGAAAAATTGATTCAAAATGTCAATTGGATTGGGCCTCGTGTTGAATAACTACTTTTTAAAGCCCCAATGTGACCAAAATTGCCATTTTTACAGCCTTTTTCTCCTACTCAGAAGCTTCTATTTCGACAAATTTCAGGCATTAAAATGACTCTAAACACACTTATTTTAGTTCCAACAGTGATAATTCACATGCAGTAGTCATTTACAGTCCAAAAATAAAACATTAAAAAATAACCATTTCTGACCATCTGGAGAAAGTTTGACAGGTCACGGGTCATCGTTTTTCATCAGAAAATTGATTTTTTGGACTGTAGAAAAATTGATTCAAAATGTTTTTTGGATTGTGCCTCGTGTTGAATAAGTACTTTTTAAAGCCTCAATGTGACCAAAATTGCCATTTTTACAGCCTTTTTCAACTACTCAGAAGCTTCTATTTCGACCAATTTCAGGCATTAAAATGACTCTAAACACACTTATTTTAGTTCCAAAAGTGATAATTCACATGCAGTAGTCATTTACAGTCAAAAAATAAAACATTAAAAAATTACCATTTCTGACCATCTGGAGAAAGTTCGACAGGTCACGGGTCATCGTTTTTCATCAGAAAATTGAGTTTTTTGGACTGTAGAAAAATTGATTCAAAATGTCAATTGGATTGGGCCTCGTGTTGAATAACTACTTTTTAAAGCCCCAATGTGAGCAAAATTGCCATTTTACAGCCTTTTTCTCCTACTCAGAAGCTTCTATTTCGACAAATTTCAGGCATTAAAATGACTCTAAACACACTTATTTTAGTTCCAACAGTGATAATTCACATGCAGTAGTCATTTACAGTCCAAAAATAAAACATTAAAAAATAACCATTTCTGACCATCTGGAGAAAGTTTGACAGGTCACGGGTCATCGTTTTTCATCAGAAAATTGATTTTTTGGACTGTAGAAAAATTGATTCAAAATGTTATTTGGATTGTGCCTCGTGTTGAATAAGTACTTTTTAAAGCCTCAATGTGACCAAAATTGCCATTTTTACAGCCCTTTTCAACTACTCAGAAGCTTCTATTTCGACAAATTTCAGGCATTAAAATGACTCTAAACACACTTATTTTAGTTCCAACAGTGATAATTCACATGCAGTAGTCATTTACAGTCCAAAAATAAAACATTAAAAAATTACCATTTCTGACCATCTGGAGAAAGTTCGACAGGTCACGGGTCATCGTTTTTCATCAGAAAATTGATTTTTTGGACTGTAGAAAAATTCATTCAAAATGTTTTTTGGATTGTGCCTCGTGTTGAATAAGTACTTTTTAAAGCCTCAATGTGACCAAAATTGCCATTTTTACAGCCTTTTTCAACTACTCAGAAGCTTCTATTTCGACCAATTTCAGGCATTAAAATGACTCTAAACACACTTATTTTAGTTCCAAAAGTGATAATTCACATGCAGTAGTCATTTACAGTCAAAAAATTAAACATTAAAAAATTACCATTTCTGACCATCTGGAGAAAGTTCAACAGGTCACGGGTCATCGTTTTGATCAGAAAATTGATTTTTTGGACTGTAGAAAAATTGATTCAAAATGTCAATTGGATTGGGCCTTGTGTTGAATAACTACTTTTTAAAGCCCCAATGTGACCAAAATTGCCATTTTTACAGCCTTTTTCTCCTACTCAGAAGCTTCTATTTCGACCAATTTCAGGCATTAAAATGACTCTAAACACACTTATTTTAGTTCCAAAAGTGATAATTCACATGCAGTAGTCATTTACAGTCCAAAAATAAAACATTAAAAAATTACCATTTCTGACCATCTGGAGAAAGTTTGACAGGTCACGGGTCATCGTTTTTCATCAGAAAATTGATTTTTTGGACTGTAGAAAAATTCATTCAAAATGTCATTTGAATTGTGCCTCATGTTGAATAACTACTTTTTAAAGCCTCAATGTGACCAAAATTGCCATTTTTACAGCCTTTTTCTCCTACTCAGAAGCTTCTATTTCGACCAATTTCAGGCATTAAAATGACTCTAAACACACTCATCTTAGTTCCAAAAGTGATAATTCACATGCAGTAGTCATTTACAGTCAAAAAATAAAACATTAAAAAATTACCATTTCTGACCATCTGGAGAAAGTTCGACAGGTCACGGGTCATCGTTTTTCATCAGAAAATTGATTTTTTGGACTGTAGAAAAATTGATTCAAAATGTCAATTGGATTGGGCCTTGTGTTGAATAACTACTTTTTAAAGCCCCAATGTGACCAAAATTGCCATTTTTACAGCCTTTTTCTCCTACTCAGAAGCTTCTATTTCGACCAATTTCAGGCATTAAAATGACTCTAAACACACTTATTTTAGTTCCAAAAGTGATAATTCACATGCAGTAGTCATTTACAGTCCAAAAATAAAACATTAAAAAATTACCATTTCTGACCATCTGGAGAAAGTTTGACAGGTCACGGGTCATCGTTTTTCATCAGAAAATTGATTTTTTGGACTGTAGAAAAATTCATTCAAAATGTCATTTGGATTGTGCCTCATGTTGAATAACTACTTTTTAAAGCCTCAATGTGACCAAAATTGCCATTTTTACAGCCTTTTTCTCCTACTCAGAAGCCTCTATTTCGACCAATTTCAGGCATTAAAATGAATCTAAACACACTTATTTTAGTTCCAAAAGTGATAATTCACATGCAGTAGTCATTTACAGTCAAAAAATAAAACATTAAAAAATTACCATTTCTGACCATCTGGAGAAAGTTCGACAGGTCACGGGTCAGTGTTTTTCATCAGAAAATTGATTTTTTTGGACTGTAGAAAAATTGATTCAAACTGTCATTTGGATTGAGCCTCATGTTGAATAACTACTTTTTAAAGCCTCAATGTGACCAAAATTGCCATTTTTACTGACTTTTTCTCCTACTCAGAAGCTTCCATTTCGACCAATTTCAGGCATTAAAATGACTCTAAACACACTTATTTTAGTTCCAAAAGTGACAACTCACATGCAATAGTCATTTACAGTCAAAAAATTAAACATAAAAAAATGACCATTTCTGACCATCTGGAGAAAGTTCGACAGGTCACGGGTCATTGTTTTTCATCAGAAAATTGATTTTTTGGACTGTAGAAAAATTGATTCAAAATGTCATTTGGATTGTGCCTCATGTTGAATAACTACTTTTTAAAGCCTCAATGTGATCAAAATTGCCATTTTTACTGACTTTTTCTCCTACTCAGAAGCTTCTATTTCGACCAATTGTAGGCATTAAAATGATTCTAAACACACTTATTTTAGTTCCAAAAGAGATAATTCACATGCAATAGTCATTTACAGTCAAAAAATTAAACATTAAAAAATTACCATTTCTGACCATCTCGAGAAAGTTCGACATGTCACGGGTCATCGTTTTTCCTCCGAAAATTTATTCTTTGGACTGTAGAAAAATTGATTCAAAGTGGCATTTGAATTGTGCCTCATGTTGAATAACTACTTTTTAAAGCCTCAATGTGACCAAAATTGCCATTTTTACTGACTTTTTCTCCTACTCAGAGCTTCTATTTCGACCAATTTCAGGCATTAAAATGACTCTAAACACACTTATTTTAGTTCCAAAAGTGATAATTCACATGCAGTAGTCATTTACAGTCAAAAAATAAAACATCAAAAAATTACCATTTCTGACCATCTGGAGAAAGTTCGACAGGTCACGGGTCATCGTTTTTCATCAGAAAATTGATTTTTTGGACTGTAGAAAAATTGATTCAAAATGTCAATTGGATTGGGCCTTGTGTTGAATAACTACTTTTTAAAACCCCAATGTGACCAAAATTGCCATTTTTACAGCCTTTTTCTCCTACTCAGAAGCTTCTATTTCAACCAATTTCAGGCATTAAAATGACTCTAAACACACTTATTTAAGTTCCAAAAGTGATAATTCACATGCAGTAGTCATTTACAGTCAAAAAATAAAACATTAAAAAATTACCATTTCTGACCATCTGGAGAAAGTTCGACAGGTCAAGGGTCATCGTTTTTCATCAGAAAATTGAGTTTTTTGGACTGTAGAAAAATTGATTCAAAATGTCAATTGGATTGGGCCTCGTGTTGAATAACTACTTTTTAAAGCCCCAATGTGAGCAAAATTGCCATTTTACAGCCTTTTTCTCCTACTCAGAAGCTTCTATTTCGACAAATTTCAGGCATTAAAATGACTCTAAACACACTTATTTTAGTTCCAACAGTGATAATTCACATGCAGTAGTCATTTACAGTCCAAAAATAAAACATTAAAAAATAACCATTTCTGACCATCTGGAGAAAGTTTGACAGGTCACGGGTCATCGTTTTTCATCAGAAAATTGATTTTTTGGACTGTAGAAAAATTGATTCAAAATGTTATTTGGATTGTGCCTCGTGTTGAATAAGTACTTTTTAAAGCCTCAATGTGACCAAAATTGCCATTTTTACAGCCTTTTTCAACCACTCAGAAGCTTCTATTTTGACCAATTTCAGGCATTAAAATGACTCTAAACACACTTATTTTAGTTCCAAAAGTGATAATTCACATGCAGTAGTCATTTACAGTCCAAAAATAAAACATTAAAAAATTACCATTTCTGACCATCTGGAGAAAGTTTGACAGGTCACGGGTCATCGTTTTTCATCAGAAAATTGATTTTTTGGACTGTAGAAAAATTCATTCAAAATGTCATTTGGATTGTGCCTCATGTTGAATAACTACTTTTTAAAGCCTCAATGTGACCAAAATTGCCATTTTTACAGCCTTTTTCTCCTACTCAGAAGCTTCTATTTCGACCAATTTCAGGCATTAAAATGACTCTAAACACACTTATTTTTGTTCCAAAAGTGATAATTCACATGCAGTAGTCATTTACAGTCAAAAAATAAAACATTAAAAAATTACCATTTCTGACCATCTGGAGAAAGTTCGACAGGTCACGGGTCAGTGTTTTTCATCCGAAAATTGATTTTTTTGGACTGTAGAAAAATTGATTCAAACTGTCATTTGGATTGAGCCTCATGTTGAATAACTACTTTTTAAAGCCTCAATGTGACCAAAATTGCCATTTTTACTGACTTTTTCTCCTACTCAGAAGCTTCCATTTCGACCAATTTCAGGCATTAAAATGACTCTAAACACACTTATTTTAGTTCCAAAAGTGACAACTCACATGCAATAGTCATTTACAGTCAAAAAATTAAACATAAAAAAATGACCATTTCTGACCATCTGGAGAAAGTTCGACAGGTCACGGGTCATTGTTTTTCATCAGAAAATTGATTTTTTGGACTGTAGAAAAATTGATTCAAAATGTCATTTGGATTGTGCCTCATGTTGAATAACTACTTTTTAAAGCCTCAATGTGATCAAAATTGCCATTTTTACTGACTTTTTCTCCTACTCAGAAGCTTCTATTTCGACCAATTGTAGGCATTAAAATGATTCTAAACACACTTATTTTAGTTCCAAAAGAGATAATTCACATGCAATAGTCATTTACAGTCAAAAAATTAAACATTAAAAAATTACCATTTCTGACCATCTCGAGAAAGTTCGACATGTCACGGGTCATCGTTTTTCCTCCGAAAATTTATTCTTTGGACTGTAGAAAAATTGATTCAAAGTGGCATTTGAATTGTGCCTCATGTTGAATAACTACTTTTTAAAGCCTCAATGTGACCAAAATTGCCATTTTTACTGACTTTTTCTCCTACTCAGAGCTTCTATTTCGACCAATTTCAGGCATTAAAATGACTCTAAACACACTTATTTTAGTTCCAAAAGTGATAATTCACATGCAGTAGTCATTTACAGTCAAAAAATAAAACATCAAAAAATTACCATTTCTGACCATCTGGAGAAAGTTCGACAGGTCACGGGTCATCGTTTTTCATCAGAAAATTGATTTTTTGGACTGTAGAAAAATTGATTCAAAATGTCAATTGGATTGGGCCTTGTGTTGAATAACTACTTTTTAAAACCCCAATGTGACCAAAATTGCCATTTTTACAGCCTTTTTCTCCTACTCAGAAGCTTCTATTTCAACCAATTTCAGGCATTAAAATGACTCTAAACACACTTATTTAAGTTCCAAAAGTGATAATTCACATGCAGTAGTCATTTACAGTCAAAAAATAAAACATTAAAAAATTACCATTTCTGACCATCTGGAGAAAGTTCGACAGGTCAAGGGTCATCGTTTTTCATCAGAAAATTGAGTTTTTTGGACTGTAGAAAAATTGATTCAAAATGTCAATTGGATTGGGCCTCGTGTTGAATAACTACTTTTTAAAGCCCCAATGTGAGCAAAATTGCCATTTTACAGCCTTTTTCTCCTACTCAGAAGCTTCTATTTCGACAAATTTCAGGCATTAAAATGACTCTAAACACACTTATTTTAGTTCCAACAGTGATAATTCACATGCAGTAGTCATTTACAGTCCAAAAATAAAACATTAAAAAATAACCATTTCTGACCATCTGGAGAAAGTTTGACAGGTCACGGGTCATCGTTTTTCATCAGAAAATTGATTTTTTGGACTGTAGAAAAATTGATTCAAAATGTTATTTGGATTGTGCCTCGTGTTGAATAAGTACTTTTTAAAGCCTCAATGTGACCAAAATTGCCATTTTTACAGCCTTTTTCAACCACTCAGAAGCTTCTATTTTGACCAATTTCAGGCATTAAAATGACTCTAAACACACTTATTTTAGTTCCAAAAGTGATAATTCACATGCAGTAGTCATTTACAGTCCAAAAATAAAACATTAAAAAATTACCATTTCTGACCATCTGGAGAAAGTTTGACAGGTCACGGGTCATCGTTTTTCATCAGAAAATTGATTTTTTGGACTGTAGAAAAATTCATTCAAAATGTCATTTGGATTGTGCCTCATGTTGAATAACTACTTTTTAAAGCCTCAATGTGACCAAAATTGCCATTTTTACAGCCTTTTTCTCCTACTCAGAAGCTTCTATTTCGACCAATTTCAGGCATTAAAATTACTCTAAACACACTTATTTTTGTTCCAAAAGTGATAATTCACATGCAGTAGTCATTTACAGTCAAAAAATAAAACATTAAAAAATTACCATTTCTGACCATCTGGAGAAAGTTCAACAGGTCACGGGTCATCGTTTTCATCAGAAAATTGATTTTTTGGACTGTAGAAAAATTGATTCAAAATGTCAATTGGATTGGGCCTTGTGTTGAATAACTACTTTTTAAAGCCCCATTGTGACCAAAATTGCCATTTTTACAGCCTTTTTCTCCTACTCAGAAGCTTCTATTTCGACCAATTTCAGGCATTAAAATGACTCTAAACACACTTATTTTAGTTCCAAAAGTGATAATTCACATGCAGTAGTCATTTACAGTCCAAAAATAAAACATTAAAAAATTACCATTTCTGACCATCTGGAGAAAGTTTGACAGGTCACGGGTCATCGTTTTTCATCAGAAAATTGATTTTTTGGACTGTAGAAAAATTCATTCAAAATGTCATTTGAATTGTGCCTCATGTTGAATAACTACTTTTTAAAGCCTCAATGTGACCAAAATTGCCATTTTTACAGCCTTTTTCTCCTACTCAGAAGCTTCTATTTCGACCAATTTCAGGCATTAAAATGACTCTAAACACACTCATCTTAGTTCCAAAAGTGATAATTCACATGCAGTAGTCATTTACAGTCAAAAAATAAAACATTAAAAAATTACCATTTCTGACCATCTGGAGAAAGTTTGACAGGTCACGGGTCATCGTTTTTCATCAGAAAATTGATTTTTTGGACTGAAGAAAAATTGATTCAAAATGTCAATTGGATTGGGCCTCGTGTTGAATAACTACTTTTTAAAGCCCCAATGTGAGCAAAATTGCCATTTTACAGCCTTTTTCTCCTACTCAGAAGCTTCTATTTCGACAAATTTCAGGCATTAAAATGACTCTAAACACACTTATTTTAGTTCCAACAGTGATAATTCACATGCAGTAGTCATTTACAGTCCAAAAATAAAACATTAAAAAATAACCATTTCTGACCATCTGGAGAAAGTTTGACAGGTCACGGGTCATCGTTTTTCATCAGAAAATTGATTTTTTGGACTGTAGAAAAATTGATTCAAAATGTTATTTGGATTGTGCCTCGTGTTGAATAGGTACTTTTTAAAGCCTCAATGTGACCAAAATTGCCATTTTTACAGCCTTTTTCAACTACTCATAAGCCTCTATTTCGACCAATTTCAGGCATTAAAATGACTCTAAACACACTTATTTTAGTTCCAAAAGTGATAATTCACATGCAGTAGTCATTTACAGTCAAAAAATAAAACATTAAAAAATTACCATTTCTGACCATCTGGAGAAAGTTCGACAGGTCACGGGTCATCGTTTTTCATCAGAAAATTGAGTTTTTTGGACTGTAGAAAAATTGATTCAAAATGTCAATTGGATTGGGCCTCGTGTTGAATAACTACTTTTTAAAGCCCCAATGTGACCAAAATTGCCATTTTACAGCCTTTTTCTCCTACTCAGAAGCTTCTATTTCGACAAATTTCAGGCATTAAAATGACTCTAAACACACTTATTTTAGTTCCAACAGTGATAATTCACATGCAGTAGTCATTTACAGTCCAAAAATAAAACATTAAAAAATAACCATTTCTGACCATCTGGAGAAAGTTTGACAGGTCACGGGTCATCGTTTTTCATCAGAAAATTGATTTTTTGGACTGTAGAAAAATTGATTCAAAATGTTATTTGGATTGTGCCTCGTGTTGAATAAGTACTTTTTAAAGCCTCAATGTGACCAAAATTGCCATTTTTACAGCCTTTTTCAACTACTCAGAAGCTTCTATTTCGACCAATTTCAGGCATTAAAATGACTCTAAACACACTTATTTTAGTTCCAAAAGTGATAATTCACATGCAGTAGTCATTTACAGTCAAAAAATAAAACATTAAAAAATTACCATTTCTGACCATCTGGAGAAAGTTCAACAGGTCACGGGTCATCGTTTTCATCAGAAAATTGATTTTTTGGACTGTAGAAAAATTGATTCAAAATGTCAATTGGATTGGGCCTCGTGTTGAATAACTACTTTTTAAAGCCCCAATGTGACCAAAATTGCCATTTTTACAGCCTTTTTCTCCTACTCAGAAGCTTCTATTTCGACAAATTTCAGGCATTAAAATGACTCTAAACACACTTATTTTAGTTCCAACAGTGATAATTCACATGCAGTAGTCATTTACAGTCCAAAAATAAAACATTAAAAAATAACCATTTCTGACCATCTGGAGAAAGTTTGACAGGTCACGGGTCATCGTTTTTCATCAGAAAATTGATTTTTTGGACTGTAGAAAAATTGATTCAAAATGTTTTTTGGATTGTGCCTCGTGTTGAATAAGTACTTTTTAAAGCCTCAATGTGACCAAAATTGCCATTTTTACAGCCTTTTTCAACTACTCAGAAGCTTCTATTTCGACCAATTTCAGGCATTAAAATGACTCTAAACACACTTATTTTAGTTCCAAAAGTGATAATTCACATGCAGTAGTCATTTACAGTCAAAAAATAAAACATTAAAAAATTACCATTTCTGACCATCTGGAGAAAGTTCAACAGGTCACGGGTCATCGTTTTTCATCAGAAAATTGAGTTTTTTGGACTGTAGAAAAATTGATTCAAAATGTCAATTGGATTTGGCCTCGTGTTGAATAACTACTTTTTAAAGCCCCAATGTGAGCAAAATTGCCATTTTACAGCCTTTTTCTCCTACTCAGAAGCTTCTATTTCGACAAATTTCAGGCATTAAAATGACTCTAAACACACTTATTTTAGTTCCAACAGTGATAATTCACATGCAGTAGTCATTTACAGTCCAAAAATAAAACATTAAAAAATAACCATTTCTGACCATCTGGAGAAAGTTTGACAGGTCACGGGTCATCGTTTTTCATCAGAAAATTGATTTTTTGGACTGTAGAAAAATTGATTCAAAATGTTATTTGGATTGTGCCTCGTGTTGAATAAGTACTTTTTAAAGCCTCAATGTGACCAAAATTGCCATTTTTACAGCCCTTTTCAACTACTCAGAAGCTTCTATTTCGACAAATTTCAGGCATTAAAATGACTCTAAACACACTTATTTTAGTTCCAACAGTGATAATTCACATGCAGTAGTCATTTACAGTCCAAAAATAAAACATTAAAAAATTACCATTTCTGACCATCTGGAGAAAGTTCGACAGGTCACGGGTCATCGTTTTTCATCAGAAAATTGATTTTTTGGACTGTAGAAAAATTCATTCAAAATGTTTTTTGGATTGTGCCTCGTGTTGAATAAGTACTTTTTAAAGCCTCAATGTGACCAAAATTGCCATTTTTACAGCCTTTTTCAACTACTCAGAAGCTTCTATTTCGACCAATTTCAGGCATTAAAATGACTCTAAACACACTTATTTTAGTTCCAAAAGTGATAATTCACATGCAGTAGTCATTTACAGTCAAAAAATTAAACATTAAAAAATTACCATTTCTGACCATCTGGAGAAAGTTCAACAGGTCACGGGTCATCGTTTTGATCAGAAAATTGATTTTTTGGACTGTAGAAAAATTGATTCAAAATGTCAATTGGATTGGGCCTTGTGTTGAATAACTACTTTTTAAAGCCCCAATGTGACCAAAATTGCCATTTTTACAGCCTTTTTCTCCTACTCAGAAGCTTCTATTTCGACAAATTTCAGGCATTAAAATGACTCTAAACACACTTATTTTAGTTCCAAAAGTGATAATTCACATGCAGTAGTCATTTACAGTCCAAAAATAAAACATTAAAAAATTACCATTTCTGACCATCTGGAGAAAGTTTGACAGGTCACGGGTCATCGTTTTTCATCAGAAAATTGATTTTTTGGACTGTAGAAAAATTCATTCAAAATGTCATTTGAATTGTGCCTCATGTTGAATAACTACTTTTTAAAGCCTCAATGTGACCAAAATTGCCATTTTTACAGCCTTTTTCTCCTACTCAGAAGCTTCTATTTCGACCAATTGTAGGCATTAAAATGATTCTAAACACACTTATTTTAGTTCCAAAAGAGATAATTCACATGCAATAGTCATTTACAGTCAAAAAATTAAACATTAAAAAATTACCATTTCTGACCATCTCGAGAAAGTTCGACATGTCACGGGTCATCGTTTTTCCTCCGAAAATTTATTCTTTGGACTGTAGAAAAATTGATTCAAAGTGGCATTTGAATTGTGCCTCATGTTGAATAACTACTTTTTAAAGCCTCAATGTGACCAAAATTGCCATTTTTACTGACTTTTTCTCCTACTCAGAGCTTCTATTTCGACCAATTTCAGGCATTAAAATGACTCTAAACACACTTATTTTAGTTCCAAAAGTGATAATTCACATGCAGTAGTCATTTACAGTCAAAAAATAAAACATCAAAAAATTACCATTTCTGACCATCTGGAGAAAGTTCGACAGGTCACGGGTCATCGTTTTTCATCAGAAAATTGATTTTTTGGACTGTAGAAAAATTGATTCAAAATGTCAATTGGATTGGGCCTTGTGTTGAATAACTACTTTTTAAAACCCCAATGTGACCAAAATTGCCATTTTTACAGCCTTTTTCTCCTACTCAGAAGCTTCTATTTCAACCAATTTCAGGCATTAAAATGACTCTAAACACACTTATTTAAGTTCCAAAAGTGATAATTCACATGCAGTAGTCATTTACAGTCCAAAAATAAAACATTAAAAAATTACCATTTCTGACCATCTTGAAAAAGTTTGACAGGTCACGGGTCATCGTTTTTCATCAGAAAATTGATTTTTTGGACTGTAGAAAAATTCATTCAAAATGTCATTTGGATTGTGCCTCATGTTGAATAACTACTTTTTAAAGCCTCAATGTGACCAAAATTGCCATTTTTACAGCCTTTTTCTCCTACTCAGAAGCTTCTATCCCGACCAATTTCAGGCATTAAAATGACTCTAAACACACTTATTTTAGTTCCAAAAGTGATAATTCACATGCAGTAGTCATTTACAGTAAAAAAATAAAACATTAAAAAATTATCATTTCTGACCATCTGGAGAAAGTTCAACAGGTCACGGGTCATCGTTTTTCATCAGAAAATTGATTTTTTGGACTGTAGAAAAATTGATTCAAAATGTCATTTGGATTGTGCCTTGTGTTGAATAACTACTTTTTAAAGCCTCAATGTGACCAAAATTGCCATTTTTACAGCCTTTTTCTCCTACTCAGAAGCTTCTATTTCGACCAATTTCAGGCATTAAAATGACTCTAAACACACTTATTTTAGTTCCAAAAGTGATAATTCACATGCAGTAGTCATTTACAGTCAAAAAATAAAACATTAAAAAATTACCATTTCTGACCATCTGGAGAAAGTTCGACAGGTCAAGGGTCATCGTTTTTCATCAGAAAATTGAGTTTTTTGGACTGTAGAAAAATTGATTCAAAATGTCAATTGGATTGGGCCTCGTGTTGAATAACTACTTTTTAAAGCCCCAATGTGAGCAAAATTGCCATTTTACAGCCTTTTTCTCCTACTCAGAAGCTTCTATTTCGACAAATTTCAGGCATTAAAATGACTCTAAACACACTTATTTTAGTTCCAACAGTGATAATTCACATGCAGTAGTCATTTACAGTCCAAAAATAAAACATTAAAAAATAACCATTTCTGACCATCTGGAGAAAGTTTGACAGGTCACGGGTCATCGTTTTTCATCAGAAAATTGATTTTTTGGACTGTAGAAAAATTGATTCAAAATGTTATTTGGATTGTGCCTCGTGTTGAATAAGTACTTTTTAAAGCCTCAATGTGACCAAAATTGCCATTTTTACAGCCTTTTTCAACCACTCAGAAGCTTCTATTTTGACCAATTTCAGGCATTAAAATGACTCTAAACACACTTATTTTAGTTCCAAAAGTGATAATTCACATGCAGTAGTCATTTACAGTCCAAAAATAAAACATTAAAAAATTACCATTTCTGACCATCTGGAGAAAGTTTGACAGGTCACGGGTCATCGTTTTTCATCAGAAAATTGATTTTTTGGACTGTAGAAAAATTCATTCAAAATGTCATTTGGATTGTGCCTCATGTTGAATAACTACTTTTTAAAGCCTCAATGTGACCAAAATTGCCATTTTTACAGCCTTTTTCTCCTACTCAGAAGCTTCTATTTCGACCAATTTCAGGCATTAAAATGACTCTAAACACACTTATTTTTGTTCCAAAAGTGATAATTCACATGCAGTAGTCATTTACAGTCAAAAAATAAAACATTAAAAAATTACCATTTCTGACCATCTGGAGAAAGTTCAACAGGTCACGGGTCATCGTTTTCATCAGAAAATTGATTTTTTGGACTGTAGAAAAATTGATTCAAAATGTCAATTGGATTGGGCCTTGTGTTGAATAACTACTTTTTAAAGCCCCATTGTGACCAAAATTGCCATTTTTACAGCCTTTTTCTCCTACTCAGAAGCTTCTATTTCGACCAATTTCAGGCATTAAAATGACTCTAAACACACTTATTTTAGTTCCAAAAGTGATAATTCACATGCAGTAGTCATTTACAGTCCAAAAATAAAACATTAAAAAATTACCATTTCTGACCATCTGGAGAAAGTTTGACAGGTCACGGGTCATCGTTTTTCATCAGAAAATTGATTTTTTGGACTGTAGAAAAATTCATTCAAAATGTCATTTGAATTGTGCCTCATGTTGAATAACTACTTTTTAAAGCCTCAATGTGACCAAAATTGCCATTTTTACAGCCTTTTTCTCCTACTCAGAAGCTTCTATTTCGACCAATTTCAGGCATTAAAATGACTCTAAACACACTCATCTTAGTTCCAAAAGTGATAATTCACATGCAGTAGTCATTTACAGTCAAAAAATAAAACATTAAAAAATTACCATTTCTGACCATCTGGAGAAAGTTTGACAGGTCACGGGTCATCGTTTTTCATCAGAAAATTGATTTTTTGGACTGAAGAAAAATTGATTCAAAATGTCAATTGGATTGGGCCTCGTGTTGAATAACTACTTTTTAAAGCCCCAATGTGAGCAAAATTGCCATTTTACAGCCTTTTTCTCCTACTCAGAAGCTTCTATTTCGACAAATTTCAGGCATTAAAATGACTCTAAACACACTTATTTTAGTTCCAACAGTGATAATTCACATGCAGTAGTCATTTACAGTCCAAAAATAAAACATTAAAAAATAACCATTTCTGACCATCTGGAGAAAGTTTGACAGGTCACGGGTCATCGTTTTTCATCAGAAAATTGATTTTTTGGACTGTAGAAAAATTGATTCAAAATGTTATTTGGATTGTGCCTCGTGTTGAATAGGTACTTTTTAAAGCCTCAATGTGACCAAAATTGCCATTTTTACAGCCTTTTTCAACTACTCATAAGCCTCTATTTCGACCAATTTCAGGCATTAAAATGACTCTAAACACACTTATTTTAGTTCCAAAAGTGATAATTCACATGCAGTAGTCATTTACAGTCAAAAAATAAAACATTAAAAAATTACCATTTCTGACCATCTGGAGAAAGTTCGACAGGTCACGGGTCATCGTTTTTCATCAGAAAATTGAGTTTTTTGGACTGTAGAAAAATTGATTCAAAATGTCAATTGGATTGGGCCTCGTGTTGAATAACTACTTTTTAAAGCCCCAATGTGACCAAAATTGCCATTTTACAGCCTTTTTCTCCTACTCAGAAGCTTCTATTTCGACAAATTTCAGGCATTAAAATGACTCTAAACACACTTATTTTAGTTCCAACAGTGATAATTCACATGCAGTAGTCATTTACAGTCCAAAAATAAAACATTAAAAAATAACCATTTCTGACCATCTGGAGAAAGTTTGACAGGTCACGGGTCATCGTTTTTCATCAGAAAATTGATTTTTTGGACTGTAGAAAAATTGATTCAAAATGTTATTTGGATTGTGCCTCGTGTTGAATAAGTACTTTTTAAAGCCTCAATGTGACCAAAATTGCCATTTTTACAGCCTTTTTCAACTACTCAGAAGCTTCTATTTCGACCAATTTCAGGCATTAAAATGACTCTAAACACACTTATTTTAGTTCCAAAAGTGATAATTCACATGCAGTAGTCATTTACAGTCAAAAAATAAAACATTAAAAAATTACCATTTCTGACCATCTGGAGAAAGTTCAACAGGTCACGGGTCATCGTTTTCATCAGAAAATTGATTTTTTGGACTGTAGAAAAATTGATTCAAAATGTCAATTGGATTGGGCCTCGTGTTGAATAACTACTTTTTAAAGCCCCAATGTGACCAAAATTGCCATTTTTACAGCCTTTTTCTCCTACTCAGAAGCTTCTATTTCGACAAATTTCAGGCATTAAAATGACTCTAAACACACTTATTTTAGTTCCAACAGTGATAATTCACATGCAGTAGTCATTTACAGTCCAAAAATAAAACATTAAAAAATAACCATTTCTGACCATCTGGAGAAAGTTTGACAGGTCACGGGTCATCGTTTTTCATCAGAAAATTGATTTTTTGGACTGTAGAAAAATTGATTCAAAATGTTTTTTGGATTGTGCCTCGTGTTGAATAAGTACTTTTTAAAGCCTCAATGTGACCAAAATTGCCATTTTTACAGCCTTTTTCAACTACTCAGAAGCTTCTATTTCGACCAATTTCAGGCATTAAAATGACTCTAAACACACTTATTTTAGTTCCAAAAGTGATAATTCACATGCAGTAGTCATTTACAGTCAAAAAATAAAACATTAAAAAATTACCATTTCTGACCATCTGGAGAAAGTTCGACAGGTCACGGGTCATCGTTTTTCATCAGAAAATTGAGTTTTTTGGACTGTAGAAAAATTGATTCAAAATGTCAATTGGATTTGGCCTCGTGTTGAATAACTACTTTTTAAAGCCCCAATGTGAGCAAAATTGCCATTTTACAGCCTTTTTCTCCTACTCAGAAGCTTCTATTTCGACAAATTTCAGGCATTAAAATGACTCTAAACACACTTATTTTAGTTCCAACAGTGATAATTCACATGCAGTAGTCATTTACAGTCCAAAAATAAAACATTAAAAAATAACCATTTCTGACCATCTGGAGAAAGTTTGACAGGTCACGGGTCATCGTTTTTCATCAGAAAATTGATTTTTTGGACTGTAGAAAAATTGATTCAAAATGTTATTTGGATTGTGCCTCGTGTTGAATAGGTACTTTTTAAAGCCTCAATGTGACCAAAATTGCCATTTTTACAGCCTTTTTCAACTACTCAGAAGCTTCTATTTCGACCAATTTCAGGCATTAAAATGACTCTAAACACACTTATTTTAGTTCCAAAAGTGATAATTCACATGCAGTAGTCATTTACAGTCAAAAAATTAAACATTAAAAAATTACCATTTCTGACCATCTGGAGAAAGTTCAACAGGTCACGGGTCATCGTTTTGATCAGAAAATTGATTTTTTGGACTGTAGAAAAATTGATTCAAAATGTCAATTGGATTGGGCCTTGTGTTGAATAACTACTTTTTAAAGCCCCAATGTGACCAAAATTGCCATTTTTACAGCCTTTTTCTCCTACTCAGAAGCTTCTATTTCGACAAATTTCAGGCATTAAAATGACTCTAAACACACTTATTTTAGTTCCAAAAGTGATAATTCACATGCAGTAGTCATTTACAGTCCAAAAATAAAACATTAAAAAATTACCATTTCTGACCATCTGGAGAAAGTTTGACAGGTCACGGGTCATCGTTTTTCATCAGAAAATTGATTTTTTGGACTGTAGAAAAATTCATTCAAAATGTCATTTGAATTGTGCCTCATGTTGAATAACTACTTTTTAAAGCCTCAATGTGACCAAAATTGCCATTTTTACAGCCTTTTTCTCCTACTCAGAAGCTTCTATTTCGACCAATTGTAGGCATTAAAATGATTCTAAACACACTTATTTTAGTTCCAAAAGAGATAATTCACATGCAATAGTCATTTACAGTCAAAAAATTAAACATTAAAAAATTACCATTTCTGACCATCTCGAGAAAGTTCGACATGTCACGGGTCATCGTTTTTCCTCCGAAAATTTATTCTTTGGACTGTAGAAAAATTGATTCAAAGTGGCATTTGAATTGTGCCTCATGTTGAATAACTACTTTTTAAAGCCTCAATGTGACCAAAATTGCCATTTTTACTGACTTTTTCTCCTACTCAGAGCTTCTATTTCGACCAATTTCAGGCATTAAAATGACTCTAAACACACTTATTTTAGTTCCAAAAGTGATAATTCACATGCAGTAGTCATTTACAGTCAAAAAATAAAACATCAAAAAATTACCATTTCTGACCATCTGGAGAAAGTTCGACAGGTCACGGGTCATCGTTTTTCATCAGAAAATTGATTTTTTGGACTGTAGAAAAATTGATTCAAAATGTCAATTGGATTGGGCCTTGTGTTGAATAACTACTTTTTAAAACCCCAATGTGACCAAAATTGCCATTTTTACAGCCTTTTTCTCCTACTCAGAAGCTTCTATTTCAACCAATTTCAGGCATTAAAATGACTCTAAACACACTTATTTAAGTTCCAAAAGTGATAATTCACATGCAGTAGTCATTTACAGTCCAAAAATAAAACATTAAAAAATTACCATTTCTGACCATCTTGAAAAAGTTTGACAGGTCACGGGTCATCGTTTTTCATCAGAAAATTGATTTTTTGGACTGTAGAAAAATTCATTCAAAATGTCATTTGGATTGTGCCTCATGTTGAATAACTACTTTTTAAAGCCTCAATGTGACCAAAATTGCCATTTTTACAGCCTTTTTCTCCTACTCAGAAGCTTCTATCCCGACCAATTTCAGGCATTAAAATGACTCTAAACACACTTATTTTAGTTCCAAAAGTGATAATTCACATGCAGTAGTCATTTACAGTAAAAAAATAAAACATTAAAAAATTATCATTTCTGACCATCTGGAGAAAGTTCAACAGGTCACGGGTCATCGTTTTTCATCAGAAAATTGATTTTTTGGACTGTAGAAAAATTGATTCAAAATGTCATTTGGATTGTGCCTTGTGTTGAATAACTACTTTTTAAAGCCTCAATGTGACCAAAATTGCCATTTTTACAGCCTTTTTCTCCTACTCAGAAGCTTCTATTTCGACCAATTTCAGGCATTAAAATGACTCTAAACACACTTATTTTAGTTCCAAAAGTGATAATTCACATGCAGTAGTCATTTACAGTCAAAAAATAAAACATTAAAAAATTACCATTTCTGACCATCTGGAGAAAGTTCGACAGGTCAAGGGTCATCGTTTTTCATCAGAAAATTGAGTTTTTTGGACTGTAGAAAAATTGATTCAAAATGTCAATTGGATTGGGCCTCGTGTTGAATAACTACTTTTTAAAGCCCCAATGTGAGCAAAATTGCCATTTTACAGCCTTTTTCTCCTACTCAGAAGCTTCTATTTCGACAAATTTCAGGCATTAAAATGACTCTAAACACACTTATTTTAGTTCCAACAGTGATAATTCACATGCAGTAGTCATTTACAGTCCAAAAATAAAACATTAAAAAATAACCATTTCTGACCATCTGGAGAAAGTTTGACAGGTCACGGGTCATCGTTTTTCATCAGAAAATTGATTTTTTGGACTGTAGAAAAATTGATTCAAAATGTTATTTGGATTGTGCCTCGTGTTGAATAAGTACTTTTTAAAGCCTCAATGTGACCAAAATTGCCATTTTTACAGCCTTTTTCAACCACTCAGAAGCTTCTATTTTGACCAATTTCAGGCATTAAAATGACTCTAAACACACTTATTTTAGTTCCAAAAGTGATAATTCACATGCAGTAGTCATTTACAGTCCAAAAATAAAACATTAAAAAATTACCATTTCTGACCATCTGGAGAAAGTTTGACAGGTCACGGGTCATCGTTTTTCATCAGAAAATTGATTTTTTGGACTGTAGAAAAATTCATTCAAAATGTCATTTGGATTGTGCCTCATGTTGAATAACTACTTTTTAAAGCCTCAATGTGACCAAAATTGCCATTTTTACAGCCTTTTTCTCCTACTCAGAAGCTTCTATTTCGACCAATTTCAGGCATTAAAATGACTCTAAACACACTTATTTTTGTTCCAAAAGTGATAATTCACATGCAGTAGTCATTTACAGTCAAAAAATAAAACATTAAAAAATTACCATTTCTGACCATCTGGAGAAAGTTCAACAGGTCACGGGTCATCGTTTTCATCAGAAAATTGATTTTTTGGACTGTAGAAAAATTGATTCAAAATGTCAATTGGATTGGGCCTTGTGTTGAATAACTACTTTTTAAAGCCCCATTGTGACCAAAATTGCCATTTTTACAGCCTTTTTCTCCTACTCAGAAGCTTCTATTTCGACCAATTTCAGGCATTAAAATGACTCTAAACACACTTATTTTAGTTCCAAAAGTGATAATTCACATGCAGTAGTCATTTACAGTCCAAAAATAAAACATTAAAAAATTACCATTTCTGACCATCTGGAGAAAGTTTGACAGGTCACGGGTCATCGTTTTTCATCAGAAAATTGATTTTTTGGACTGTAGAAAAATTCATTCAAAATGTCATTTGAATTGTGCCTCATGTTGAATAACTACTTTTTAAAGCCTCAATGTGACCAAAATTGCCATTTTTACAGCCTTTTTCTCCTACTCAGAAGCTTCTATTTCGACCAATTTCAGGCATTAAAATGACTCTAAACACACTCATCTTAGTTCCAAAAGTGATAATTCACATGCAGTAGTCATTTACAGTCAAAAAATAAAACATTAAAAAATTACCATTTCTGACCATCTGGAGAAAGTTTGACAGGTCACGGGTCATCGTTTTTCATCAGAAAATTGATTTTTTGGACTGAAGAAAAATTGATTCAAAATGTCAATTGGATTGGGCCTCGTGTTGAATAACTACTTTTTAAAGCCCCAATGTGAGCAAAATTGCCATTTTACAGCCTTTTTCTCCTACTCAGAAGCTTCTATTTCGACAAATTTCAGGCATTAAAATGACTCTAAACACACTTATTTTAGTTCCAACAGTGATAATTCACATGCAGTAGTCATTTACAGTCCAAAAATAAAACATTAAAAAATAACCATTTCTGACCATCTGGAGAAAGTTTGACAGGTCACGGGTCATCGTTTTTCATCAGAAAATTGATTTTTTGGACTGTAGAAAAATTGATTCAAAATGTTATTTGGATTGTGCCTCGTGTTGAATAGGTACTTTTTAAAGCCTCAATGTGACCAAAATTGCCATTTTTACAGCCTTTTTCAACTACTCATAAGCCTCTATTTCGACCAATTTCAGGCATTAAAATGACTCTAAACACACTTATTTTAGTTCCAAAAGTGATAATTCACATGCAGTAGTCATTTACAGTCAAAAAATAAAACATTAAAAAATTACCATTTCTGACCATCTGGAGAAAGTTCGACAGGTCACGGGTCATCGTTTTTCATCAGAAAATTGAGTTTTTTGGACTGTAGAAAAATTGATTCAAAATGTCAATTGGATTGGGCCTCGTGTTGAATAACTACTTTTTAAAGCCCCAATGTGACCAAAATTGCCATTTTACAGCCTTTTTCTCCTACTCAGAAGCTTCTATTTCGACAAATTTCAGGCATTAAAATGACTCTAAACACACTTATTTTAGTTCCAACAGTGATAATTCACATGCAGTAGTCATTTACAGTCCAAAAATAAAACATTAAAAAATAACCATTTCTGACCATCTGGAGAAAGTTTGACAGGTCACGGGTCATCGTTTTTCATCAGAAAATTGATTTTTTGGACTGTAGAAAAATTGATTCAAAATGTTATTTGGATTGTGCCTCGTGTTGAATAAGTACTTTTTAAAGCCTCAATGTGACCAAAATTGCCATTTTTACAGCCTTTTTCAACTACTCAGAAGCTTCTATTTCGACCAATTTCAGGCATTAAAATGACTCTAAACACACTTATTTTAGTTCCAAAAGTGATAATTCACATGCAGTAGTCATTTACAGTCAAAAAATAAAACATTAAAAAATTACCATTTCTGACCATCTGGAGAAAGTTCAACAGGTCACGGGTCATCGTTTTCATCAGAAAATTGATTTTTTGGACTGTAGAAAAATTGATTCAAAATGTCAATTGGATTGGGCCTCGTGTTGAATAACTACTTTTTAAAGCCCCAATGTGACCAAAATTGCCATTTTTACAGCCTTTTTCTCCTACTCAGAAGCTTCTATTTCGACAAATTTCAGGCATTAAAATGACTCTAAACACACTTATTTTAGTTCCAACAGTGATAATTCACATGCAGTAGTCATTTACAGTCCAAAAATAAAACATTAAAAAATAACCATTTCTGACCATCTGGAGAAAGTTTGACAGGTCACGGGTCATCGTTTTTCATCAGAAAATTGATTTTTTGGACTGTAGAAAAATTGATTCAAAATGTTTTTTGGATTGTGCCTCGTGTTGAATAAGTACTTTTTAAAGCCTCAATGTGACCAAAATTGCCATTTTTACAGCCTTTTTCAACTACTCAGAAGCTTCTATTTCGACCAATTTCAGGCATTAAAATGACTCTAAACACACTTATTTTAGTTCCAAAAGTGATAATTCACATGCAGTAGTCATTTACAGTCAAAAAATAAAACATTAAAAAATTACCATTTCTGACCATCTGGAGAAAGTTCGACAGGTCACGGGTCATCGTTTTTCATCAGAAAATTGAGTTTTTTGGACTGTAGAAAAATTGATTCAAAATGTCAATTGGATTTGGCCTCGTGTTGAATAACTACTTTTTAAAGCCCCAATGTGAGCAAAATTGCCATTTTACAGCCTTTTTCTCCTACTCAGAAGCTTCTATTTCGACAAATTTCAGGCATTAAAATGACTCTAAACACACTTATTTTAGTTCCAACAGTGATAATTCACATGCAGTAGTCATTTACAGTCCAAAAATAAAACATTAAAAAATAACCATTTCTGACCATCTGGAGAAAGTTTGACAGGTCACGGGTCATCGTTTTTCATCAGAAAATTGATTTTTTGGACTGTAGAAAAATTGATTCAAAATGTTATTTGGATTGTGCCTCGTGTTGAATAAGTACTTTTTAAAGCCTCAATGTGACCAAAATTGCCATTTTTACAGCCCTTTTCAACTACTCAGAAGCTTCTATTTCGACAAATTTCAGGCATTAAAATGACTCTAAACACACTTATTTTAGTTCCAACAGTGATAATTCACATGCAGTAGTCATTTACAGTCCAAAAATAAAACATTAAAAAATTACCATTTCTGACCATCTGGAGAAAGTTCGACAGGTCACGGGTCATCGTTTTTCATCAGAAAATTGATTTTTTGGACTGTAGAAAAATTCTTTCAAAATGTTTTTTGGATTGTGCCTCGTGTTGAATAAGTACTTTTTAAAGCCTCAATGTGACCAAAATTGCCATTTTTACAGCCTTTTTCAACTACTCAGAAGCTTCTATTTCGACCAATTTCAGGCATTAAAATGACTCTAAACACACTCATCTTAGTTCCAAAAGTGATAATTGACATGCAGTAGTCATTTACAGTCAAAAAATTAAACATTAAAAAATTACCATTTCTGACCATCTGGAGAAAGTTCAACAGGTCACGGGTCATCGTTTTGATCAGAAAATTGATTTTTTGGACTGTAGAAAAATTGATTCAAAATGTCAATTGGATTGGGCCTTGTGTTGAATAACTACTTTTTAAAGCCCCAATGTGACCAAAATTGCCATTTTTACAGCCTTTTTCTCCTACTCAGAAGCTTCTATTTCGACAAATTTCAGGCATTAAAATGACTCTAAACACACTTATTTTAGTTCCAAAAGTGATAATTCACATGCAGTAGTCATTTACAGTCCAAAAATAAAACATTAAAAAATTACCATTTCTGACCATCTGGAGAAAGTTTGACAGGTCACGGGTCATCGTTTTTCATCAGAAAATTGATTTTTTGGACTGTAGAAAAATTCATTCAAAATGTCATTTGAATTGTGCCTCATGTTGAATAACTACTTTTTAAAGCCTCAATGTGACCAAAATTGCCATTTTTACAGCCTTTTTCTCCTACTCAGAAGCTTCTATTTCGACCAATTTCAGGCATTAAAATGACTCTAAACACACTCATCTTAGTTCCAAAAGTGATAATTCACATGCAGTAGTCATTTACAGTCAAAAAATAAAACATTAAAAAATTACCATTTCTGACCATCTGGAGAAAGTTCGACAGGTCACGGGTCATCGTTTTTCATCAGAAAATTGATTTTTTGGACTGTAGAAAAATTGATTCAAAATGTCAATTGGATTGGGCCTCGTGTTGAATAACTACTTTTTAAAGCCCCAATGTGAGCAAAATTGCCATTTTACAGCCTTTTTCTCCTACTCAGAAGCTTCTATTTCGACAAATTTCAGGCATTAAAATGACTCTAAACACACTTATTTTAGTTCCAAAAGTGATAATTCACATGCAGTAGTCATTTACAGTCCAAAAATAAAACATTAAAAAATTACCATTTCTGACCATCTGGAGAAAGTTTGACAGGTCACGGGTCATCGTTTTTCATCAGAAAATTGATTTTTTGGACTGTAGAAAAATTCATTCAAAATGTCATTTGAATTGTGCCTCATGTTGAATAACTACTTTTTAAAGCCTCAATGTGACCAAAATTGCCATTTTTACAGCCTTTTTCTCCTACTCAGAAGCTTCTATTTCGACCAATTTCAGGCATTAAAATGACTCTAAACACACTCATCTTAGTTCCAAAAGTGATAATTCACATGCAGTAGTCATTTACAGTCAAAAAATAAAACATTAAAAAATTACCATTTCTGACCATCTGGAGAAAGTTCGACAGGTCACGGGTCATCGTTTTTCATCAGAAAATTGATTTTTTGGACTGTAGAAAAATTGATTCAAAATGTCAATTGGATTGGGCCTCGTGTTGAATAACTACTTTTTAAAGCCCCAATGTGAGCAAAATTGCCATTTTACAGCCTTTTTCTCCTACTCAGAAGCTTCTATTTCGACAAATTTCAGGCATTAAAATGACTCTAAACACACTTATTTTAGTTCCAACAGTGATAATTCACATGCAGTAGTCATTTACAGTCCAAAAATAAAACATTAAAAAATAACCATTTCTGACCATCTGGAGAAAGTTTGACAGGTCACGGGTCATCGTTTTTCATCAGAAAATTGATTTTTTGGACTGTAGAAAAATTGATTCAAAATGTTATTTGGATTGTGCCTCGTGTTGAATAGGTACTTTTTAAAGCCTCAATGTGACCAAAATTGCCATTTTTACAGCCTTTTTCAACTACTCAGAAGCTTCTATTTCGACCAATTTCAGGCATTAAAATGACTCTAAACACACTTATTTTAGTTCCAAAAGTGATAATTCACATGCAGTAGTCATTTACAGTCAAAAAATAAAACATTAAAAAATTACCATTTCTGACCATCTGGAGAAAGTTCGACAGGTCACGGGTCATCGTTTTTCATCAGAAAATTGATTTTTTGGACTGTAGAAAAATTGATTCAAAATGTCAATTGGATTGGGCCTTGTGTTGAATAACTACTTTTTAAAGCCCCAATGTGACCAAAATTGCCATTTTTACAGCCTTTTTCTCCTACTCAGAAGCTTCTATTTCGACCAATTTCAGGCATTAAAATGACTCTAAACACACTTATTTTAGTTCCAAAAGTGATAATTCACATGCAGTAGTCATTTACAGTCCAAAAATAAAACATTAAAAAATTACCATTTCTGACCATCTGGAGAAAGTTTGACAGGTCACGGGTCATCGTTTTTCATCAGAAAATTGATTTTTTGGACTGTAGAAAAATTCATTCAAAATGTCATTTGGATTGTGCCTCATGTTGAATAACTACTTTTTAAAGCCTCAATGTGACCAAAATTGCCATTTTTACAGCCTTTTTCTCCTACTCAGAAGCCTCTATTTCGACCAATTTCAGGCATTAAAATGAATCTAAACACACTTATTTTAGTTCCAAAAGTGATAATTCACATGCAGTAGTCATTTACAGTCAAAAAATAAAACATTAAAAAATTACCATTTCTGACCATCTGGAGAAAGTTCGACAGGTCACGGGTCAGTGTTTTTCATCAGAAAATTGATTTTTTTGGACTGTAGAAAAATTGATTCAAACTGTCATTTGGATTGAGCCTCATGTTGAATAACTACTTTTTAAAGCCTCAATGTGACCAAAATTGCCATTTTTACTGACTTTTTCTCCTACTCAGAAGCTTCCATTTCGACCAATTTCAGGCATTAAAATGACTCTAAACACACTTATTTTAGTTCCAAAAGTGACAACTCACATGCAATAGTCATTTACAGTCAAAAAATTAAACATAAAAAAATGACCATTTCTGACCATCTGGAGAAAGTTTGACAGGTCACGGGTCATCGTTTTTCATCAGAAAATTGATTTTTTGGACTGTAGAAAAATTGATTCAAAATGTTATTTGGATTGTGCCTCGTGTTGAATAAGTACTTTTTAAAGCCTCAATGTGACCAAAATTGCCATTTTTACAGCCTTTTTCAACTACTCAGAAGCTTCTATTTCGACCAATTTCAGGCATTAAAATGACTCTAAACACACTTATTTTAGTTCCAAAAGTGATAATTCACATGCAGTAGTCATTTACAGTCAAAAAATAAAACATTAAAAAATTACCATTTCTGACCATCTGGAGAAAGTTCAACAGGTCACGGGTCATCGTTTTCATCAGAAAATTGATTTTTTGGACTGTAGAAAAATTGATTCAAAATGTCAATTGGATTGGGCCTCGTGTTGAATAACTACTTTTTAAAGCCCCAATGTGACCAAAATTGCCATTTTTACAGCCTTTTTCTCATACTCAGAAGCTTCTATTTCGACAAATTTCAGGCATTAAAATGACTCTAAACACACTTATTTTAGTTCCAACAGTGATAATTCACATGCAGTAGTCATTTACAGTCCAAAAATAAAACATTAAAAAATAACCATTTCTGACCATCTGGAGAAAGTTTGACAGGTCACGGGTCATCGTTTTTCATCAGAAAATTGATTTTTTGGACTGTAGAAAAATTGATTCAAAATGTTTTTTGGATTGTGCCTCGTGTTGAATAAGTACTTTTTAAAGCCTCAATGTGACCAAAATTGCCATTTTTACAGCCTTTTTCAACTACTCAGAAGCTTCTATTTCGACCAATTTCAGGCATTAAAATGACTCTAAACACACTTATTTTAGTTCCAAAAGTGATAATTCACATGCAGTAGTCATTTACAGTCAAAAAATAAAACATTAAAAAATTACCATTTCTGACCATCTGGAGAAAGTTCGACAGGTCACGGGTCATCGTTTTTCATCAGAAAATTGAGTTTTTTGGACTGTAGAAAAATTGATTCAAAATGTCAATTGGATTGGGCCTCGTGTTGAATAACTACTTTTTAAAGCCCCAATGTGAGCAAAATTGCCATTTTACAGCCTTTTTCTCCTACTCAGAAGCTTCTATTTCGACAAATTTCAGGCATTAAAATGACTCTAAACACACTTATTTTAGTTCCAACAGTGATAATTCACATGCAGTAGTCATTTACAGTCCAAAAATAAAACATTAAAAAATAACCATTTCTGACCATCTGGAGAAAGTTTGACAGGTCACGGGTCATCGTTTTTCATCAGAAAATTGATTTTTTGGACTGTAGAAAAATTGATTCAAAATGTTATTTGGATTGTGCCTCGTGTTGAATAAGTACTTTTTAAAGCCTCAATGTGACCAAAATTGCCATTTTTACAGCCCTTTTCAACTACTCAGAAGCTTCTATTTCGACAAATTTCAGGCATTAAAATGACTCTAAACACACTTATTTTAGTTCCAACAGTGATAATTCACATGCAGTAGTCATTTACAGTCCAAAAATAAAACATTAAAAAATTACCATTTCTGACCATCTGGAGAAAGTTCGACAGGTCACGGGTCATCGTTTTTCATCAGAAAATTGATTTTTTGGACTGTAGAAAAATTCATTCAAAATGTTTTTTGGATTGTGCCTCGTGTTGAATAAGTACTTTTTAAAGCCTCAATGTGACCAAAATTGCCATTTTTACAGCCTTTTTCAACTACTCAGAAGCTTCTATTTCGACCAATTTCAGGCATTAAAATGACTCTAAACACACTTATTTTAGTTCCAAAAGTGATAATTCACATGCAGTAGTCATTTACAGTCAAAAAATTAAACATTAAAAAATTACCATTTCTGACCATCTGGAGAAAGTTCAACAGGTCACGGGTCATCGTTTTGATCAGAAAATTGATTTTTTGGACTGTAGAAAAATTGATTCAAAATGTCAATTGGATTGGGCCTTGTGTTGAATAACTACTTTTTAAAGCCCCAATGTGACCAAAATTGCCATTTTTACAGCCTTTTTCTCCTACTCAGAAGCTTCTATTTCGACCAATTTCAGGCATTAAAATGACTCTAAACACACTTATTTTAGTTCCAAAAGTGATAATTCACATGCAGTAGTCATTTACAGTCCAAAAATAAAACATTAAAAAATTACCATTTCTGACCATCTGGAGAAAGTTTGACAGGTCACGGGTCATCGTTTTTCATCAGAAAATTGATTTTTTGGACTGTAGAAAAATTCATTCAAAATGTCATTTGAATTGTGCCTCATGTTGAATAACTACTTTTTAAAGCCTCAATGTGACCAAAATTGCCATTTTTACAGCCTTTTTCTCCTACTCAGAAGCTTCTATTTCGACCAATTTCAGGCATTAAAATGACTCTAAACACACTCATCTTAGTTCCAAAAGTGATAATTCACATGCAGTAGTCATTTACAGTCAAAAAATAAAACATTAAAAAATTACCATTTCTGACCATCTGGAGAAAGTTCGACAGGTCACGGGTCATCGTTTTTCATCAGAAAATTGATTTTTTGGACTGTAGAAAAATTGATTCAAAATGTCAATTGGATTGGGCCTCGTGTTGAATAACTACTTTTTAAAGCCCCAATGTGAGCAAAATTGCCATTTTACAGCCTTTTTCTCCTACTCAGAAGCTTCTATTTCGACAAATTTCAGGCATTAAAATGACTCTAAACACACTTATTTTAGTTCCAACAGTGATAATTCACATGCAGTAGTCATTTACAGTCCAAAAATAAAACATTAAAAAATAACCATTTCTGACCATCTGGAGAAAGTTTGACAGGTCACGGGTCATCGTTTTTCATCAGAAAATTGATTTTTTGGACTGTAGAAAAATTGATTCAAAATGTTATTTGGATTGTGCCTCGTGTTGAATAGGTACTTTTTAAAGCCTCAATGTGACCAAAATTGCCATTTTTACAGCCTTTTTCAACTACTCAGAAGCTTCTATTTCGACCAATTTCAGGCATTAAAATGACTCTAAACACACTTATTTTAGTTCCAAAAGTGATAATTCACATGCAGTAGTCATTTACAGTCAAAAAATAAAACATTAAAAAATTACCATTTCTGACCATCTGGAGAAAGTTCGACAGGTCACGGGTCATCGTTTTTCATCAGAAAATTGATTTTTTGGACTGTAGAAAAATTGATTCAAAATGTCAATTGGATTGGGCCTTGTGTTGAATAACTACTTTTTAAAGCCCCAATGTGACCAAAATTGCCATTTTTACAGCCTTTTTCTCCTACTCAGAAGCTTCTATTTCGACCAATTTCAGGCATTAAAATGACTCTAAACACACTTATTTTAGTTCCAAAAGTGATAATTCACATGCAGTAGTCATTTACAGTCCAAAAATAAAACATTAAAAAATTACCATTTCTGACCATCTGGAGAAAGTTTGACAGGTCACGGGTCATCGTTTTTCATCAGAAAATTGATTTTTTGGACTGTAGAAAAATTCATTCAAAATGTCATTTGGATTGTGCCTCATGTTGAATAACTACTTTTTAAAGCCTCAATGTGACCAAAATTGCCATTTTTACAGCCTTTTTCTCCTACTCAGAAGCCTCTATTTCGACCAATTTCAGGCATTAAAATGAATCTAAACACACTTATTTTAGTTCCAAAAGTGATAATTCACATGCAGTAGTCATTTACAGTCAAAAAATAAAACATTAAAAAATTACCATTTCTGACCATCTGGAGAAAGTTCGACAGGTCACGGGTCAGTGTTTTTCATCAGAAAATTGATTTTTTTGGACTGTAGAAAAATTGATTCAAACTGTCATTTGGATTGAGCCTCATGTTGAATAACTACTTTTTAAAGCCTCAATGTGACCAAAATTGCCATTTTTACTGACTTTTTCTCCTACTCAGAAGCTTCCATTTCGACCAATTTCAGGCATTAAAATGACTCTAAACACACTTATTTTAGTTCCAAAAGTGACAACTCACATGCAATAGTCATTTACAGTCAAAAAATAAAACATTAAAAAATTACCATTTCTTACCATCTGGAGAAAGTTTGACAGGTCACGGGTCATCGTTTTTCATCAGAAAATTGATTTTTTGGACTGTAGAAAAATTGATTCAAAATGTTATTTGGATTGTGCCTCGTGTTGAATAAGTACTTTTTAAAGCCTCAATGTGACCAAAATTGCCATTTTTACAGCCCTTTTCAACTACTCAGAAGCTTCTATTTCGACAAATTTCAGGCATTAAAATGACTCTAAACACACTTATTTTAGTTCCAACAGTGATAATTCACATGCAGTAGTCATTTACAGTCCAAAAATAAAACATTAAAAAATTACCATTTCTGACCATCTGGAGAAAGTTCGACAGGTCACGGGTCATCGTTTTTCATCAGAAAATTGATTTTTTGGACTGTATAAAAATCCATTCAAAATGTTTTTTGGATTGTGCCTCGTGTTGAATAAGTACTTTTTAAAGCCTCAATGTGACCAAAATTGCCATTTTTACAGCCTTTTTCAACTACTCAGAAGCTTCTATTTCGACCAATTTCAGGCATTAAAATGACTCTAAACACACTTATTTTAGTTCCAAAAGTGATAATTCACATGCAGTAGTCATTTACAGTCAAAAAATTAAACATTAAAAAATTACCATTTCTGACCATCTGGAGAAAGTTCAACAGGTCACGGGTCATCGTTTTGATCAGAAAATTGATTTTTTGGACTGTAGAAAAATTGATTCAAAATGTCAATTGGATTGGGCCTTGTGTTGAATAACTACTTTTTAAAGCCCCAATGTGACCAAAATTGCCATTTTTACAGCCTTTTTCTCCTACTCAGAAGCTTCTATTTCGACCAATTTCAGGCATTAAAATGACTCTAAACACACTTATTTTAGTTCCAAAAGTGATAATTCACATGCAGTAGTCATTTACAGTCCAAAAATAAAACATTAAAAAATTACCATTTCTGACCATCTGGAGAAAGTTTGACAGGTCACGGGTCATCGTTTTTCATCAGAAAATTGATTTTTTGGACTGTAGAAAAATTCATTCAAAATGTCATTTGAATTGTGCCTCATGTTGAATAACTACTTTTTAAAGCCTCAATGTGACCAAAATTGCCATTTTTACAGCCTTTTTCTCCTACTCAGAAGCTTCTATTTCGACCAATTTCAGGCATTAAAATGACTCTAAACACACTCATCTTAGTTCCAAAAGTGATAATTCACATGCAGTAGTCATTTACCAGTCAAAAAATAAACATTAAAAAATTACCATTTCTGACCATCTGGAGAAAGTTCGACAGGTCACGGGTCATCGTTTTTCATCAGAAAATTGATTTTTTGGACTGTAGAAAAATTGATTCAAAATGTCAATTTGGATTGGGCCTCGTGTTGAATAACTACTTTTTAAAGCCCCAATGTGAGCAAAATTGCCATTTTACAGCCTTTTTCTCCTACTCAGAAGCTTCTATTTCGACAAATTTCAGGCATTAAAATGACTCTAAACACACTTATTTTAGTTCCAACAGTGATAATTCACATGCAGTAGTCATTTACAGTCCAAAAATAAAACATTAAAAAATAACCATTTCTGACCATCTGGAGAAAGTTTGACAGGTCACGGGTCATCGTTTTTCATCAGAAAATTGATTTTTTGGACTGTAGAAAAATTGATTCAAAATGTTATTTGGATTGTGCCTCGTGTTGAATAGGTACTTTTTAAAGCCTCAATGTGACCAAAATTGCCATTTTTACAGCCTTTTTCAACTACTCAGAAGCTTCTATTTCGACCAATTTCAGGCATTAAAATGACTCTAAACACACTTATTTTAGTTCCAAAAGTGATAATCACATGCAGTAGTCATTTACAGTCAAAAAATAAAACATTAAAAAATTACCATTCTGACCATCTGGAGAAAGTTCGACAGGTCACGGGTCATCGTTTTTCATCAGAAAATTGATTTTTTGGACTGTAGAAAAATTGATTCAAAATGTCAATTGGATTGGGCCTTGTGTTGAATAACTACTTTTTAAAAGCCCCAATGTGACCAAAATTGCCATTTTTACAGCCTTTTTCTCCTACTCAGAAGCTTCTATTTCGACCAATTTCAGGCATTAAAATGACTCTAAACACACTTATTTTAGTTCCAAAAGTGATAATTCACATGCAGTAGTCATTTACAGTCCAAAAATAAAACATTAAAAAATTACCATTTCTGACCATCTGGAGAAAGTTTGACAGGTCACGGGTCATCGTTTTTCATCAGAAAATTGATTTTTTGGACTGTAGAAAATTCATTCAAAATGTCATTTGGATTGTGCCTCATGTTGAATAACTACTTTTTAAAGCCTCAATGTGACCAAAATTGCCATTTTTACAGCCTTTTTCTCCTACTCAGAAGCCTCTATTTCGACCAATTTCAGGCATTAAAATGAATCTAAACACACTTATTTTAGTTCCAAAAGTGATAATTCACATGCAGTAGTCATTTACAGTCAAAAAATAAAACATTAAAAAATTACCATTTCTGACCATCTGGAGAAAGTTCGACAGGTCACGGGTCAGTGTTTTTTCATCAGAAAATTGATTTTTTTGGACTGTAGAAAAATTGATTCAAACTGTCATTTGGATTGAGCCTCATGTTGAATAACTACTTTTTAAAGCCTCAATGTGACCAAAATTGCCATTTTTACTGACTTTTTCTCCTACTCAGAAGCTTCCATTTCGACCAATTTCAGGCATTAAAATGACTCTAAACACACTTATTTTAGTTCCAAAAGTGACAACTCACATGCAATAGTCATTTACAGTCAAAAAATAAAACATTAAAAAATTACCATTTCTTACCATCTGGAGAAAGTTTGACAGGTCACGGGTCATCGTTTTTCATCAGAAAATTGATTTTTGGACTGTAGAAAAATTGATTCAAAATGTTATTTGGATTGTGCCTCGTGTTGAATAAGTACTTTTTAAAGCCTCAATGTGACCAAAATTGCCATTTTTACAGCCCTTTTCAACTACTCAGAAGCTTCTATTTCGACAAATTTCAGGCATTAAAATGACTCTAAACACACTTATTTTAGTTCCAACAGTGATAATTCACATGCAGTAGTCATTTACAGTCCAAAAATAAAACATTAAAAAATTACCATTTCTGACCATCTGGAGAAAGTTCGACAGGTCACGGGTCATCGTTTTTCATCAGAAAATTGATTTTTTGGACTGTAGAAAAATTCATTCAAAATGTCATTTGAATTGTGCCTCATGTTGAATAACTACTTTTTAAAGCCTCAATGTGACCAAAATTGCCATTTTTACAGCCTTTTTCTCCTACTCAGAAGCTTCTATTTCGACCAATTTCAGGCATTAAAATGACTCTAAACACACTCATCTTAGTTCCAAAAGTGATAATTCACATGCAGTAGTCATTTACAGTCAAAAAATAAAACATTAAAAAATTACCATTTCTGACCATCTGGAGAAAGTTCGACAGGTCACGGGTCATCGTTTTTCATCAGAAATTGATTTTTTGGACTGTAGAAAAATTGATTCAAAATGTCAATTGGATTGGGCCTCGTGTTGAATAACTACTTTTTAAAGCCCCAATGTGAGCAAAATTGCCATTTTACAGCCTTTTTCTCCTACTCAGAAGCTTCTATTTCGACAAATTTCAGGCATTAAAATGACTCTAAACACACTTATTTTAGTTCCAACAGTGATAATTCACATGCAGTAGTCATTTACAGTCCAAAAATAAAACATTAAAAAATAACCATTTCTGACCATCTGGAGAAAGTTTGACAGGTCACGGGTCATCGTTTTTCATCAGAAAATTGATTTTTTGGACTGTAGAAAAATTGATTCAAAATGTTATTTGGATTGTGCCTCGTGTTGAATAGGTACTTTTAAAGCCTCAATGTGACCAAAATTGCCATTTTTACAGCCTTTTTCAACTACTCAGAAGCTTCTATTTCGACCAATTTCAGGCATTAAAATGACTCTAAACACACTTATTTTAGTTCCAAAAGTGATAATTCACATGCAGTAGTCATTTACAGTCAAAAAATAAAACATTAAAAAATTACCATTTCTGACCATCTGGAGAAAGTTCGACAGGTCACGGGTCATCGTTTTTCATCAGAAAATTGATTTTTTGGACTGTAGAAAAATTGATTCAAAATGTCAATTGGATTGGCCTTGTGTTGAATAACTACTTTTTAAAGCCCCAATGTGACCAAAATTGCCATTTTTACAGCCTTTTTCTCCTACTCAGAAGCTTCTATTTCGACCAATTTCAGGCATTAAAATGACTCTAAACACACTTATTTTAGTTCCAAAAGTGATAATTCACATGCAGTAGTCATTTACAGTCAAAAAATAAAACATTAAAAAATTACCATTTCTGACCATCTGGAGAAAGTTCGACAGGTCACGGGTCAGTGTTTTTCATCAGAAAATTGATTTTTTTTGGACTGTAGAAAATTGATTCAAACTGTCATTTGGATTGAGCCTCATGTTGAATAACTACTTTTTAAAGCCTCAATGTGACCAAAATTGCCATTTTTACTGACTTTTTCTCCTACTCAGAAGCTTCCATTTCGACCAATTTCAGGCATTAAAATGACTCTAAACACACTTATTTTAGTTCCAAAAGTGACAACTCACATGCAATAGTCATTTACAGTCAAAAAATAAAACATTAAAAAATTACCATTTCTTACCATCTGGAGAAAGTTTGACAGGTCACGGGTCATCGTTTTTCATCAGAAAATTGATTTTTTGGACTGTAGAAAAATTGATTCAAAATGTTATTTGGATTGTGCCTCGTGTTGAATAAGTACTTTTTAAAGCCTCAATGTGACCAAAATTGCCATTTTTACAGCCTTTTTCTCCTACTCAGAAGCTTCTATTTCGACAAATTTCAGGCATTAAAATGACTCTAAACACACTTATTTTAGTTCCAACAGTGATAATTCACATGCAGTAGTCATTTACAGTCCAAAAATAAAACATTAAAAAATAACCATTTCTGACCATCTGGAGAAAGTTTGACAGGTCACGGGTCATCGTTTTTCATCAGAAAATTGATTTTTTGGACTGTAGAAAAATTGATTCAAAATGTTATTTGGATTGTGCCTCGTGTTGAATAAGTACTTTTTAAAGCCTCAATGTGACCAAAATTGCCATTTTTACAGCCCTTTTCAACTACTCAGAAGCTTCTATTTCGACAAATTTCAGGCATTAAAATGACTCTAAACACACTTATTTTAGTTCCAACAGTGATAATTCACATGCAGTAGTCATTTACAGTCCAAAAATAAAACATTAAAAAATTACCATTTCTGACCATCTGGAGAAAGTTCGACAGGTCACGGGTCATCGTTTTTCATCAGAAAATTGATTTTTTGGACTGTATAAAAATCCATTCAAAATGTTTTTTGGATTGTGCCTCGTGTTGAATAAGTACTTTTTAAAGCCTCAATGTGACCAAAATTGCCATTTTTACAGCCTTTTTCAACTACTCAGAAGCTTCTATTTCGACCAATTTCAGGCATTAAAATGACTCTAAACACACTTATTTTAGTTCCAAAAGTGATAATTCACATGCAGTAGTCATTTACAGTCAAAAAATTAAACATTAAAAAATTACCATTTCTGACCATCTGGAGAAAGTTCAACAGGTCACGGGTCATCGTTTTGATCAGAAAATTGATTTTTTGGACTGTAGAAAAATTGATTCAAAATGTCAATTGGATTGGGCCTTGTGTTGAATAACTACTTTTTAAAGCCCCAATGTGACCAAAATTGCCATTTTTACAGCCTTTTTCTCCTACTCAGAAGCTTCTATTTCGACCAATTTCAGGCATTAAAATGACTCTAAACACACTTATTTTAGTTCCAAAAGTGATAATTCACATGCAGTAGTCATTTACAGTCCAAAAATAAAACATTAAAAAATTACCATTTCTGACCATCTGGAGAAAGTTTGACAGGTCACGGGTCATCGTTTTTCATCAGAAAATTGATTTTTTGGACTGTAGAAAAATTCATTCAAAATGTCATTTGAATTGTGCCTCATGTTGAATAACTACTTTTTAAAGCCTCAATGTGACCAAAATTGCCATTTTTACAGCCTTTTTCTCCTACTCAGAAGCTTCTATTTCGACCAATTTCAGGCATTAAAATGACTCTAAACACACTCATCTTAGTTCCAAAAGTGATAATTCACATGCAGTAGTCATTTACAGTCAAAAAATAAAACATTAAAAAATTACCATTTCTGACCATCTGGAGAAAGTTCGACAGGTCACGGGTCATCGTTTTTCATCAGAAAATTGATTTTTTGGACTGTAGAAAAATTGATTCAAAATGTCAATTGGATTGGGCCTCGTGTTGAATAACTACTTTCTAAAGCCCCAATGTGAGCAAAATTGCCATTTTACAGCCTTTTTCTCCTACTCAGAAGCTTCTATTTCGACAAATTTCAGGCATTAAAATGACTCTAAACACACTTATTTTAGTTCCAACAGTGATAATTCACATGCAGTAGTCATTTACAGTCCAAAAATAAAACATTAAAAAATAACCATTTCTGACCATCTGGAGAAAGTTTGACAGGTCACGGGTCATCGTTTTTCATCAGAAAATTGATTTTTTGGACTGTAGAAAAATTGATTCAAAATGTTATTTGGATTGTGCCTCGTGTTGAATAGGTACTTTTTAAAGCCTCAATGTGACCAAAATTGCCATTTTTACAGCCTTTTTCAACTACTCAGAAGCTTCTATTTCGACCAATTTCAGGCATTAAAATGACTCTAAACACACTTATTTTAGTTCCAAAAGTGATAATTCACATGCAGTAGTCATTTACAGTCAAAAAATAAAACATTAAAAAATTACCATTTCTGACCATCTGGAGAAAGTTCGACAGGTCACGGGTCATCGTTTTTCATCAGAAAATTGATTTTTTGGACTGTAGAAAAATTGATTCAAAATGTCAATTGGATTGGGCCTTGTGTTGAATAACTACTTTTTAAAGCCCCAATGTGACCAAAATTGCCATTTTTACAGCCTTTTTCTCCTACTCAGAAGCTTCTATTTCGACCAATTTCAGGCATTAAAATGACTCTAAACACACTTATTTTAGTTCCAAAAGTGATAATTCACATGCAGTAGTCATTTACAGTCCAAAAATAAAACATTAAAAAATTACCATTTCTGACCATCTGGAGAAAGTTTGACAGGTCACGGGTCATCGTTTTTCATCAGAAAATTGATTTTTTGGACTGTAGAAAAATTCATTCAAAATGTCATTTGGATTGTGCCTCATGTTGAATAACTACTTTTTAAAGCCTCAATGTGACCAAAATTGCCATTTTTACAGCCTTTTTCTCCTACTCAGAAGCCTCTATTTCGACCAATTTCAGGCATTAAAATGAATCTAAACACACTTATTTTAGTTCCAAAAGTGATAATTCACATGCAGTAGTCATTTACAGTCAAAAAATAAAACATTAAAAAATTACCATTTCTGACCATCTGGAGAAAGTTCGACAGGTCACGGGTCTGTGTTTTTCATCAGAAAATTGATTTTTTTGGACTGTAGAAAAATTGATTCAAACTGTCATTTGGATTGAGCCTCATGTTGAATAACTACTTTTTAAAGCCTCAATGTGACCAAAATTGCCATTTTTACTGACTTTTTCTCCTACTCAGAAGCTTCCATTTCGACCAATTTCAGGCATTAAAATGACTCTAAACACACTTATTTTAGTTCCAAAAGTGACAACTCACATGCAATAGTCATTTACAGTCAAAAAATTAAACATAAAAAAATGACCATTTCTGACCATCTGGAGAAAGTTCGACAGGTCACGGGTCATTGTTTTTCATCAGAAAATTGATTTTTTGGACTGTAGAAAAATTGATTCAAAATGTCATTTGGATTGTGCCTCATGTTGAATAACTACTTTTTAAAGCCTCAATGTGATCAAAATTGCCATTTTTACTGACTTTTTCTCCTACTCAGAAGCTTCTATTTCGACCAATTGTAGGCATTAAAATGATTCTAAACACACTTATTTTAGTTCCAAAAGAGATAATTCATATGCAATAGTCATTTACAGTCAAAAAATTAAACATTAAAAAATTACCATTTCTGACCATCTCGAGAAAGTTCGACATGTCACGGGTCATCGTTTTTCCTCCGAAAATTTATTCTTTGGACTGTAGAAAAATTGATTCAAAGTGGCATTTGAATTGTGCCTCATGTTGAATAACTACTTTTTAAAGCCTCAATGTGACCAAAATTGCCATTTTTACTGACTTTTTCTCCTACTCAGAGCTTCTATTTCGACCAATTTCAGGCATTAAAATGACTCTAAACACACTTATTTTAGTTCCAAAAGTGATAATTCACATGCAATAGTCATTTACAGTCAAAACATTAAACATTAAAATATTACCATTTCTGACCATCTGGAGAAAGTTCGACAGGTCACAGGTCATCGTTTTTCCTCAGAAAATTTATTTTTTGGGACTGTAGAAAAATTGATTCAAAGTCTCATTTGGATTGTGCCTCATGTTGAATAACTACTTTTTAAAGCCTCAATGTGACCAAAATTGCCATTTTTACTGACTTTTTCTCCTACTCAGAAGCTTCTATTTCAACCAATTTCAGGCATTAAAATGACTCTAAACAAACTTATTTTAGTTCCAAAAGTGATAACTCACATGCAATAGTCATTTACAGTCAAAAAATTAAATATTAAAAAATTACCATTTCTGACCATCTGGAGAAAGTTCGACAGGTCACGGGTCAGTGTTTTTCATCAGAAAATTGATTTTTTTGGACTGTAGAAAAATTGATTCAAAATGTCATTTGGATTGAGCCTCATGTTGAATAACTACTTTTTAAAGCCTCAATGTGACCAAAATTGCCATTTTTACTGACTTTTTCTCCTACTCAGAAGCTTCTATTTCGACCAATTTCAGGCATTAGAATGACTCTAAACACACTTATTTTAGTTCCAAAAGTGATAACTCACATGCAATAGTCATTTACAGTCAAAAAATTAAACATAAAAAAATTACCATTTCTGACCATCTGGAGAAAGTTCGACAGGTCACGGGTCATTGTTTTTCATCAGAAAATTGATTTTTTGAACTGTAGAAAAATTGATTCAAAATGTCATTTGGATTGTGCCTCATGTTGAATAACTACTTTTTAAAGCCTCAATGTGACCAAAATTGCCATTTTTACTGACTTTTTCTCCTACTCAGAAGCTTCTATTTCAACCAATTTCAGGCATTAAAATGACTCTAAACACACTTATTTTAGTTCCAAAAGAGATAATTCACATGCAATAGTCATTTACAGTCAAAAAATTAAACATTAAAAAATTACCATTTCTGACCATCTCGAGAAAGTTCGACATGTCACGGGTCATCGTTTTTCCTCAGAAAATTTATTCTTTGGACTGTAGAAAAATTGATTCAAAATGTCATTTGAATTGTGCCTCATGTTGAATAACTACTTTTTAAAGCCTCAATGTGACCAAAATTGCCATTTTTACTGACTTTTTCTCCTACTCAGAAGCTTCTATTTTGACCAATTTCAGGCATTAAAATGACTCTAAACACACTTATTTTAGTTCCAAAAGTGATAACTCACATGCAATAGTCATTTACAGTCAAAAAATTAAACATAAAAAAATTACCATTTCTGACCATCTGGAGAAAGTTCGACAGGTCACGGGTCATTGTTTTTCATCAGAAAATTGATTTTTTGGACTGTAGAAAAATTGATTCAAAATGTCATTTGGATTGTGCCTCATGTTGAATAACTACTTTTTAAAGCCTCAATGTGACCAAAATTGTCATTTTTACTGACTTTTTCTCCTACTCAGAAGCTTCTATTTCGACCAATTTCAGGCATTAAAATGACTCTAAACAAACTTATTTTAGTTCCAAAAGTGATAACTCACATGCAATAGTCATTTACAGTCAAAAAATTAAATATTAAAAAATTACCATTTCTGACCATCTGGAGAAAGTTCGACAGGTCACGGGTCAGTGTTTTTCATCAGAAAATTGATTTTTTTGGACTGTAGAAAAATTTATTCAAAATGTCATTTGGATTGAGCCTCATGTTGAATAACTACTTTTTAAAGCCTCAATGTGACCAAAATTGCCATTTTTACTGACTTTTTCTCCTACTCAGATGCTTCTATTTCGACCAATTTCAGGCATTAAAATGACTCTAAACACACTTATTTTAGTTCCAAAAGTGACAACTCACATGCAATAGTCATTTACAGTCAAAAAATTAAACATAAAAAAATGACCATTTCTGACCATCTGGAGAAAGTTCGACAGGTCACGGGGTCATTGTTTTTCATCAGAAAATTGATTTTTTGGACTGTAGAAAAATTGATTCAAAATGTCAATTGGATTGGGCCTCGTGTTGAATAACTACTTTTTAAAGCCCCAATGTGAGCAAAATTGCCATTTTACAGCCTTTTTCTCCTACTCAGAAGCTTCTATTTCGACAAATTTCAGGCATTAAAATGACTCTAAACACACTTATTTTAGTTCCAACAGTGATAATTCACATGCAGTAGTCATTTACAGTCCAAAAATAAAACATTAAAAAATAACCATTTCTGACCATCTGGAGAAAGTTTGACAGGTCACGGGTCATCGTTTTTCATCAGAAAATTGATTTTTTGGACTGTAGAAAAATTGATTCAAAATGTTATTTGGATTGTGCCTCGTGTTGAATAGGTACTTTTTAAAGCCTCAATGTGACCAAAATTGCCATTTTTACAGCCTTTTTCAACTACTCAGAAGCTTCTATTTCGACCAATTTCAGGCATTAAAATGACTCTAAACACACTTATTTTAGTTCCAAAAGTGATAATTCACATGCAGTAGTCATTTACAGTCAAAAAATAAAACATTAAAAAATTACCATTTCTGACCATCTGGAGAAAGTTCGACAGGTCACGGGTCATCGTTTTTCATCAGAAAATTGATTTTTTGGACTGTAGAAAAATTGATTCAAAATATCAATTGGATTGGGCCTTGTGTTGAATAACTACTTTTTAAAGCCCCAATGTGACCAAAATTGCCATTTTTACAGCCTTTTTCTCCTACTCAGAAGCTTCTATTTCGACCAATTTCAGGCATTAAAATGACTCTAAACACACTTATTTTAGTTCCAAAAGTGATAATTCACATGCAGTAGTCATTTACAGTCCAAAAATAAAACATTAAAAAATTACCATTTCTGACCATCTGGAGAAAGTTTGACAGGTCACGGGTCATCGTTTTTCATCAGAAAATTGATTTTTTGGACTGTAGAAAAATTCATTCAAAATGTCATTTGGATTGAGCCTCATGTTGAATAACTACTTTTTAAAGCCTCAATGTGACCAAAATTGCCATTTTTACTGACTTTTTCTCCTACTCAGAAGCTTCTATTTCGACCAATTTCAGGCATTAAAATGACTCTAAACACACTTATTTTAGTTCCAAAAGTGACAACTCACATGCAATAGTCATTTACAGTCAAAAAATTAAACATAAAAAAATGACCATTTCTGACCATCTGGAGAAAGTTCGACAGGTCACGGGGTCATTGTTTTTCATCAGAAAATTGATTTTTTGGACTGTAGAAAAATTGATTCAAAATTTCATTTGGATTGTGCCTCATGTTGAATAACTACTTTTTAAAGCCTCAATGTGATCAAAATTGCCATTTTTACTGACTTTTTCTCCTACTCAGAAGCTTCTATTTCGACCAATTGTAGGCAATAAAATGATTCTAAACACACTTATTTTAGTTCCAAAAGAGATAATTCACATGCAATAGTCATTTACAGTCAAAAAATTAAACATTAAAAAATTACCATTTCTGACCATCTCGAGAAAGTTCGACATGTCACGGGTCATCGTTTTTCCTCAGAAAATTTATTCTTTGGACTGTAGAAAAATTGATTCAAAGTGTCATTTGAATTGTGCCTCATGTTGAATTACTACTTTTTAAAGCCTCAATGTGACCAAAATTGCCATTTTTACTGACTTTTTCTCCTACTCGGAAGCTTCTATTTCGACCAATTTCAGGCATTAAAATGACTCCAAACACACTTATTTTTAGTTCCAAAAGTGATAATTTATATGCAATAGTCATTTACAGTAAAAAAACGTAAACATTAAAAAATTACTATTTCTGACCATCTTGTGAAAGTTCGAAAGGTCACGGGTCATCGTTTTTCATCAGAAAATTTATTTTTTGGACTGTAGAAAAATTGATTCAAAGTGGCATTTGAATTGTGCCTCATGTTGAATAACTACTTTTTAAAGCCTCAATGTGACCAAAATTGCCATTTTTACTGACTTTTTCTCCTACTCAGAGCTTCTATTTCGACCAATTTCAGGCATTAAAATTACTCTAAACACACTTATTTTAGTTCCAAAAGTGATAATTCACATGCAATAGTCATTTACAGTCAAAACATTAAACATTAAAATATTACCATTTCTGACCATCTGGAGAAAGATCGACAGGTCACAGGTCATCGTTTTTCCTCAGAAAATTTATTTTTTGGACTGTAGAAAAATTGATTCAAAGTGTCATTTGAATTGTGCCTCATGTTGAATTACTACTTTTTAAAGCCCCAATGTCACCAAAATTGCCATTTTTACTGACTTTTTCTCCTACTCAGAAGCTTCTATTTCAACCGATTTAGGGCATTAAAATGACTCTAAACATACTTATTTTAGTTCCAAAAGTGATAACTCACATGCAATAGTCATTTACAGTCAAAAAATTAAATATTAAAAAATTACCATTTCTGACCATCTGGAGAAAGTTCGACAGGTCACGGGTCAGTGTTTTTCATCAGAAAATTGATTTTTTTGGACTGTAGAAAAATTGTTTCAAAATGTCATTTGGATTGAGCCTCATGTTGAATAACTACTTTTTAAAGCCTCAATGTGACCAAAATTGCAATTTTTACTGACTTTTTCTCCTACTCAGAAGCTTCTATTTCAACCAATTTCAGGCAGTAAAATGACTCTAAACAAACTTATTTTAGTTCCAAAAGTGATAATTCACATTCAATAGTCATTTACAGTCAAAAAATTAAACATTAAAAAATTACCATTTCTGACCATCTGGAGAAAGTTCGACAGGTCACGGGTCATCGTTTTTCCTCAGGAAATTTTTTTTGGGGACTGTAGAAAAATTGATTCAAAGTCTCATTTGGATTGTGCCTCATGTTGAATTACTACTTTTTAAAGCCTCAATGTGACCAAAATTGCCATTTTTACTGACTTTTTCTCCTACTCAGAAGCTTCTATTTCAACCAATTTCAGGCATTAAATGACTCTAAACAAACTTATTTTAGTTCCAAAAGTGATAACTCACATGCAATAGTCATTTACAGTCAAAAAATTAAATATTAAAAAATTACCATTTCTGACCATCTGGAGAAAGTTCGACAGGTCACGGGTCAGTGTTTTTCATCAGAAAATTGATTTTTTTGGACTGTAGAAAAATTGATTCAAAATGTCATTTGGATTGAGCCTCATGTTGAATAACTACTTTTTAAAGCCTCAATGTGACCAAAATTGCCATTTTTACTGACTTTTTCTCCTACTCAGAAGCTTCTATTTCGACCAATTTCAGGCATTAGAATGACTCTAAACACACTTATTTTAGTTCCAAAAGTGATAACTCCCATGCAATAGTCATTTACAGTCAAAAAATTAAACATAAAAAAATTACCATTTCTGACCATCTGGAGAAAGTTCGACAGGTCACGGGTCATTGTTTTTCATCAGAAAATTGATTTTTTGGACTGTAGAAAAATTGATTCAAAATGTCATTTGGATTGTGCCTCATGTTGAATAACTACTTTTTAAAGCCTCAATGTGACCAAAATTGCCATTTTTACTGACTTTTTTTCCTACTCAGAAGCTTCTATTTCGACAAATTTCAGGCATTAAAATGACTCTAAACACACTTATTTTAGTTCCAACAGTGATAATTCACATGCAGTAGTCATTTACAGTCCAAAAATAAAACATTAAAAAATAACCATTTCTGACCATCTGGAGAAAGTTTGACAGGTCACGGGTCATCGTTTTTCATCAGAAAATTGATTTTTTGGACTGTAGAAAAATTGATTCAAAATGTTATTTGGATTGTGCCTCGTGTTGAATAGGTACTTTTTAAAGCCTCAATGTGACCAAAATTGCCATTTTTACAGCCTTTTTCAACTACTCAGAAGCCTCTATTTCGACCAATTTCAGGCATTAAAATGACTCTAAACACACTTATTTTAGTTCCAAAAGTGATAATTCACATGCAGTAGTCATTTACAGTCAAAAAATAAAACATTAAAAAATTACCATTTCTGACCATCTGGAGAAAGTTCGACAGGTCACGGGTCATCGTTTTTCATCAGAAAATTGAGTTTTTTGGACTGTAGAAAAATTGATTCAAAATGTCAATTGGATTGGGCCTCGTGTTGAATAACTACTTTTTAAAGCCCCAATGTGACCAAAATTGCCATTTTACAGCCTTTTTCTCCTACTCAGAAGCTTCTATTTCGACAAATTTCAGGCATTAAAATGACTCTAAACACACTTATTTTAGTTCCAACAGTGATAATTCACATGCAGTAGTCATTTACAGTCCAAAAATAAAACATTAAAAAATAACCATTTCTGACCATCTGGAGAAAGTTTGACAGGTCACGGGTCATCGTTTTTCATCAGAAAATTGATTTTTTGGACTGTAGAAAAATTGATTCAAAATGTTATTTGGATTGTGCCTCGTGTTGAATAAGTACTTTTTAAAGCCTCAATGTGACCAAAATTGCCATTTTTACAGCCTTTTTCAACTACTCAGAAGCTTCTATTTCGACCAATTTCAGGCATTAAAATGACTCTAAACACACTTATTTTAGTTCCAAAAGTGATAATTCACATGCAGTAGTCATTTACAGTCAAAAAATAAAACATTAAAAAATTACCATTTCTGACCATCTGGAGAAAGTTCAACAGGTCACGGGTCATCGTTTTCATCAGAAAATTGATTTTTTGGACTGTAGAAAAATTGATTCAAAATGTCAATTGGATTGGGCCTCGTGTTGAATAACTACTTTTTAAAGCCCCAATGTGACCAAAATTGCCATTTTTACAGCCTTTTTCTCCTACTCACAAGCTTCTATTTCGACAAATTTCAGGCATTAAAATGACTCTAAACACACTTATTTTAGTTCCAACAGTGATAATTCACATGCAGTAGTCATTTACAGTCCAAAAATAAAACATTAAAAAATAACCATTTCTGACCATCTGGAGAAAGTTTGACAGGTCACGGGTCATCGTTTTTCATCAGAAAATTGATTTTTTGGACTGTAGAAAAATTGATTCAAAATGTTATTTGGATTGTGCCTCGTGTTGAATAGGTACTTTTTAAAGCCTCAATGTGACCAAAATTGCCATTTTTACAGCCTTTTTCAACTACTCAGAAGCCTCTATTTCGACCAATTTCAGGCATTAAAATGACTCTAAACACACTTATTTTAGTTCCAAAAGTGATAATTCACATGCAGTAGTCATTTACAGTCAAAAAAAAAAAACATTAAAAAATTACCATTTCTGACCATCTGGAGAAAGTTCGACAGGTCACGGGTCATCGTTTTTCATCAGAAAATTGAGTTTTTTGGACTGTAGAAAAATTGATTCAAAATGTCAATTGGATTGGGCCTCGTGTTGAATAACTACTTTTTAAAGCCCCAATGTGACCAAAATTGCCATTTTACAGCCTTTTTCTCCTACTCAGAAGCTTCTATTTCGATAAATTTCAGGCATTAAAATGACTCTAAACACACTTATTTTAGTTCCAACAGTGATAATTCACATGCAGTAGTCATTTACAGTCCAAAAATAAAACATTAAAAAATAACCATTTCTGACCATCTGGAGAAAGTTTGACAGGTCACGGGTCATCGTTTTTCATCAGAAAATTGATTTTTTGGACTGTAGAAAAATTGATTCAAAATGTTTTTTGGATTGTGCCTCGTGTTGAATAAGTACTTTTTAAAGCCTCAATGTGACCAAAATTGCCATTTTTACAGCCTTTTTCAACTACTCAGAAGCTTCTATTTCGACCAATTTCAGGCATTAAAATGACTCTAAACACACTTATTTTAGTTCCAAAAGTGATAATTCACATGCAGTAGTCATTTACAGTCAAAAAATAAAACATTAAAAAATTACCATTTCTGACCATCTGGAGAAAGTTCAACAGGTCACGGGTCATCGTTTTCATCAGAAAATTGATTTTTTGGACTGTAGAAAAATTGATTCAAAATGTCAATTGGATTGGGCCTTGTGTTGAATAACTACTTTTTAAAGCCCCAATGTGACCAAAATTGCCATTTTTACAGCCTTTTTCTCCTACTCAGAAGCTTCTATTTCGACCAATTTCAGGCATTAAAATGACTCTAAACACACTTATTTTAGTTCCAAAAGTGATAATTCACATGCAGTAGTCATTTACAGTCCAAAAATAAAACATTAAAAAATTACCATTTCTGACCATCTGGAGAAAGTTTGACAGGTCACGGGTCATCGTTTTTCATCAGAAAATTGATTTTTTGGACTGTAGAAAAATTCATTCAAAATGTCATTTGAATTGTGCCTCATGTTGAATAACTACTTTTTAAAGCCTCAATGTGACCAAAATTGCCATTTTTACAGCCTTTTTCTCCTACTCAGAAGCTTCTATTTCGACCAATTTCAGGCATTAAAATGACTCTAAACACACTCATCTTAGTTCCAAAAGTGATAATTCACATGCAGTAGTCATTTACAGTCAAAAAATAAAACATTAAAAAATTACCATTTCTGACCATCTGGAGAAAGTTCGACAGGTCACGGGTCATCGTTTTTCATCAGAAAATTGATTTTTTGGACTGTAGAAAAATTGATTCAAAATGTCAATTGGATTGGGCCTCGTGTTGAATAACTACTTTTTAAAGCCCCAATGTGAGCAAAATTGCCATTTTACAGCCTTTTTCTCCTACTCAGAAGCTTCTATTTCGACAAATTTCAGGCATTAAAATGACTCTAAACACACTTATTTTAGTTCCAAAAGTGATAATTCACATGCACTAGTCATTTACAGTCCAAAAATAAAACATTAAAAAATAACCATTTCTGACCATCTGGAGAAAGTTTGACAGGTCACGGGTCATCGTTTTTCATCAGAAAATTGATTTTTTGGACTGTAGAAAAATTGATTCAAAATGCTATTTGGATTGTGCCTCGTGTTGAATAGGTACTTTTTAAAGCCTCAATGTGACCAAAATTGCCATTTTTACAGCCTTTTTCAACTACTCAGAAGCTTCTATTTCGACCAATTTCAGGCATTAAAATGACTCTAAACACACTTATTTTAGTTCCAAAAGTGATAATTCACATGCAGTAGTCATTTACAGTCAAAAAATAAAACATTAAAAAATTACCATTTCTGACCATCTGGAGAAAGTTCGACAGGTCACGGGTCATCGTTTTTCATCAGAAAATTGATTTTTTGGACTGTAGAAAAATTGATTCAAAATGTCAATTGGATTGGGCCTTGTGTTGAATAACTACTTTTTAAAGCCCCAATGTGACCAAAATTGCCATTTTTACAGCCTTTTCCTCCTACTCAGAAGCTTCTATTTCGACCAATTTCAGGCATTAAAATGACTCTAAACACACTTATTTTAGTTCCAAAAGTGATAATTCACATGCAGTAGTCATTTACAGTCCAAAAATAAAACATTAAAAAATTACCATTTCTGACCATCTGGAGAAAGTTTGACAGGTCACGGGTCATCGTTTTTCATCAGAAAATTGATTTTTTGGACTGTAGAAAAATTCATTCAAAATGTCATTTGGATTGAGCCTCATGTTGAATAACTACTTTTTAAAGCCTCAATGTGACCAAAATTGCCATTTTTACTGACTTTTTCTCCTACTCAGAAGCTTCTATTTCGACCAATTTCAGGCATTAAAATGACTCTAAACACACTTATTTTAGTTCCAAAAGTGACAACTCACATGCAATAGTCATTTACAGTAAAAAAATTAAACATAAAAAAATGACCATTTCTGACCATCTGGAGAAAGTTCGACAGGTCACGGGGTCATTGTTTTTCATCAGAAAATTGATTTTTTGGACTGTAGAAAAATTGATTCAAAATGTCATTTGGATTGTGCCTCATGTTGAATAACTACTTTTTAAAGCCTCAGTGTGATCAAAATTGCCATTTTTACTGACTTTTTCTCCTACTCAGAAGCTTCTATTTCGACCAATTGTAGGCAATAAAATGATTCTAAACACACTTATTTTAGTTCCAAAAGAGATAATTCACATGCAATAGTCATTTACAGTCAAAAAATTAAACATTAAAAAATTACCATTTCTGACCATCTCGAGAAAGTTCGACATGTCACGGGTCATCGTTTTTCCTCAGAAAATTTATTCTTTGGACTGTAGAAAAATTGATTCAAAGTGTCATTTGAATTGTGCCTCATGTTGAATTACTACTTTTTAAAGCCTCAATGTGACCAAAATTGCCATTTTTACTGACTTTTTCTCCTACTCGGAAGCTTCTATTTCGACCAATTTCAGGCATTAAAATGACTCCAAACACACTTATTTTAGTTCCAAAAGTGATAATTTATATGCAATAGTCATTTACAGTAAAAAAACGTAAACATTAAAAAATTACTATTTCTGACCATCTTGTGAAAGTTCGAAAGGTCACGGGTCATCGTTTTTCATCAGAAAATTTATTTTTTGGACTGTAGAAAAATTGATTCAAAGTGGCATTTGAATTGTGCCTCATGTTGAATAACTACTTTTTAAAGCCTCAATGTGACCAAAATTGCCATTTTTACTGACTTTTTCTCCTACTCAGAGCTTCTATTTCAACCAATTTCAGGCATTAAAATTACTCTAAACACACTTATTTTAGTTCCAAAAGTGATAATTCACATGCAATAGTCATTTACAGTCAAAACATTAAACATTAAAATATTACCATTTCTGACCATCTGGAGAAAGATCGACAGGTCACAGGTCATCGTTTTTCCTCAGAAAATTTATTTTTTGGACTGTAGAAAAATTGATTCAAAGTGTCATTTGAATTGTGCCTCATGTTGAATTACTACTTTTTAAAGCCCCAATGTCACGAAAATTGCCATTTTTACTGACTTTTTCTCCTACTCAGAAGCTTCTATTTCAACCGATTTCGGGCATTAAAATGACTCTAAACATACTTATTTTAGTTCCAAAAGTGATAACTCACATGCAATAGTCATTTACAGTCAAAAAATTAAATATTAAAAAATTACCCTTTCTGACCATCTGGAGAAAGTTCGACAGGTCACGGGTCAGTGTTTTTCATCAGAAAATTGATTTTTTTGGACTGTAGAAAAATTGTTTCAAAATGTCATTTGGATTGAGCCTCATGTTGAATAACTACTTTTTAAAGCCTCAATGTGACCAAAATTGCAATTTTTACTGACTTTTTCTCCTACTCAGAAGCTTCTATTTCAACCAATTTCAGGCAGTAAAATGACTCTAAACAAACTTATTTTAGTTCCAAAAGTGATAATTCACATTCAATAGTCATTTACAGTCAAAAAATTAAACATTAAAAAATTACCATTTCTGACCATCTGGAGAAAGTTCGACAGGTCACGGGTCATCGTTTTTCCTCAGGAAATTTTTTTGGGGGACTGTAGAAAAATTGATTCAAAGTCTCATTTGGATTGTGCCTCATGTTGAATTACTACTTTTTAAAGCCTCAATGTGACCAAAATTGCCATTTTTACTGACTTTTTCTCCTACTCAGAAGCTTCTATTTCAACCAATTTCAGGCATTAAATGACTCTAAACAAACTTATTTTAGTTCCAAAAGTGATAACTCACATGCAATAGTCATTTACAGTCAAAAAATTAAATATTAAAAAATTACCATTTCTGACCATCTGGAGAAAGTTCGACAGGTCACGGGTCAGTGTTTTTCATCAGAAAATTGATTTTTTTGGACTGTAGAAAAATTGATTCAAAATGTCATTTGGATTGAGCCTCATGTTGAATAACTACTTTTTAAAGCCTCAATGTGACCAAAATTGCCATTTTTACTGACTTTTTCTCCTACTCAGAAGCTTCTATTTCGACCAATTTCAGGCATTAGAATGACTCTAAACACACTTATTTTAGTTCCAAAAGTGATAATTCACATGCAGTAGTCATTTACAGTCCAAAAATAAAACATTAAAAAATTACCATTTCTGACCATCTGGAGAAAGTTTGACAGGTCACGGGTCATCGTTTTTCATCAGAAAATTGATTTTTTGGACTGTAGAAAAATTCATTCAAAATGTCATTTGAATTGTGCCTCATGTTGAATAACTACTTTTTAAAGCCTCAATGTGACCAAAATTGCCATTTTTACAGCCTTTTTCTCCTACTCAGAAGCTTCTATTTCGACCAATTTCAGGCATTAAAATGACTCTAAACACACTCATCTTAGTTCCAAAAGTGATAATTCACATGCAGTAGTCATTTACAGTCAAAAAATAAAACATTAAAAAATTACCATTTCTGACCATCTGGAGAAAGTTCGACAGGTCACGGGTCATCGTTTTTCATCAGAAAATTGATTTTTTGGACTGTAGAAAAATTGATTCAAAATGTCAATTGGATTGGGCCTCGTGTTGAATAACTACTTTTTAAAGCCCCAATGTGAGCAAAATTGCCATTTTACAGCCTTTTTCTCCTACTCAGAAGCTTCTATTTCGACAAATTTCAGGCATTAAAATGACTCTAAACACACTTATTTTAGTTCCAAAAGTGATAATTCACATGCACTAGTCATTTACAGTCCAAAAATAAAACATTAAAAAATAACCATTTCTGACCATCTGGAGAAAGTTTGACAGGTCACGGGTCATCGTTTTTCATCAGAAAATTGATTTTTTGGACTGTAGAAAAATTGATTCAAAATGCTATTTGGATTGTGCCTCGTGTTGAATAGGTACTTTTTAAAGCCTCAATGTGACCAAAATTGCCATTTTTACAGCCTTTTTCAACTACTCAGAAGCTTCTATTTCGACCAATTTCAGGCATTAAAATGACTCTAAACACACTTATTTTAGTTCCAAAAGTGATAATTCACATGCAGTAGTCATTTACAGTCAAAAAATAAAACATTAAAAAATTACCATTTCTGACCATCTGGAGAAAGTTCGACAGGTCACGGGTCATCGTTTTTCATAAGAAAATTGATTTTTTGGACTGTAGAAAAATTGATTCAAAATGTCAATTGGATTGGGCCTTGTGTTGAATAACTACTTTTTAAAGCCCCAATGTGACCAAAATTGCCATTTTTACAGCCTTTTCCTCCTACTCAGAAGCTTCTATTTCGACCAATTTCAGGCATTAAAATGACTCTAAACACACTTATTTTAGTTCCAAAAGTGATAATTCACATGCAGTAGTCATTTACAGTCCAAAAATAAAACATTAAAAAATTACCATTTCTGACCATCTGGAGAAAGTTTGACAGGTCACGGGTCATCGTTTTTCATCAGAAAATTGATTTTTTGGACTGTAGAAAAATTCATTCAAAATGTCATTTGGATTGAGCCTCATGTTGAATAACTACTTTTTAAAGCCTCAATGTGACCAAAATTGCCATTTTTACTGACTTTTTCTCCTACTCAGAAGCTTCTATTTCGACCAATTTCAGGCATTAAAATGACTCTAAACACACTTATTTTAGTTCCAAAAGTGACAACTCACATGCAATAGTCATTTACAGTAAAAAAATTAAACATAAAAAAATGACCATTTCTGACCATCTGGAGAAAGTTCGACAGGTCACGGGGTCATTGTTTTTCATCAGAAAATTGATTTTTTGGACTGTAGAAAAATTGATTCAAAATGTCATTTGGATTGTGCCTCATGTTGAATAACTACTTTTTAAAGCCTCAGTGTGATCAAAATTGCCATTTTTACTGACTTTTTCTCCTACTCAGAAGCTTCTATTTCGACCAATTGTAGGCAATAAAATGATTCTAAACACACTTATTTTAGTTCCAAAAGAGATAATTCACATGCAATAGTCATTTACAGTCAAAAAATTAAACATTAAAAAATTACCATTTCTGACCATCTCGAGAAAGTTCGACATGTCACGGGTCATCGTTTTTCCTCAGAAAATTTATTCTTTGGACTGTAGAAAAATTGATTCAAAGTGTCATTTGAATTGTGCCTCATGTTGAATTACTACTTTTTAAAGCCTCAATGTGACCAAAATTGCCATTTTTACTGACTTTTTCTCCTACTCGGAAGCTTCTATTTCGACCAATTTCAGGCATTAAAATGACTCCAAACACACTTATTTTAGTTCCAAAAGTGATAATTTATATGCAATAGTCATTTACAGTAAAAAAACGTAAACATTAAAAAATTACTATTTCTGACCATCTTGTGAAAGTTCGAAAGGTCACGGGTCATCGTTTTTCATCAGAAAATTTATTTTTTGGACTGTAGAAAAATTGATTCAAAGTGGCATTTGAATTGTGCCTCATGTTGAATAACTACTTTTTAAAGCCTCAATGTGACCAAAATTGCCATTTTTACTGACTTTTTCTCCTACTCAGAGCTTCTATTTCAACCAATTTCAGGCATTAAAATTACTCTAAACACACTTATTTTAGTTCCAAAAGTGATAATTCACATGCAATAGTCATTTACAGTCAAAACATTAAACATTAAAATATTACCATTTCTGACCATCTGGAGAAAGATCGACAGGTCACAGGTCATCGTTTTTCCTCAGAAAATTTATTTTTTGGACTGTAGAAAAATTGATTCAAAGTGTCATTTGAATTGTGCCTCATGTTGAATTACTACTTTTTAAAGCCCCAATGTCACGAAAATTGCCATTTTTACTGACTTTTTCTCCTACTCAGAAGCTTCTATTTCAACCGATTTCGGGCATTAAAATGACTCTAAACATACTTATTTTAGTTCCAAAAGTGATAACTCACATGCAATAGTCATTTACAGTCAAAAAATTAAATATTAAAAAATTACCCTTTCTGACCATCTGGAGAAAGTTCGACAGGTCACGGGTCAGTGTTTTTCATCAGAAAATTGATTTTTTTGGACTGTAGAAAAATTGTTTCAAAATGTCATTTGGATTGAGCCTCATGTTGAATAACTACTTTTTAAAGCCTCAATGTGACCAAAATTGCAATTTTTACTGACTTTTTCTCCTACTCAGAAGCTTCTATTTCAACCAATTTCAGGCAGTAAAATGACTCTAAACAAACTTATTTTAGTTCCAAAAGTGATAATTCACATTCAATAGTCATTTACAGTCAAAAAATTAAACATTAAAAAATTACCATTTCTGACCATCTGGAGAAAGTTCGACAGGTCACGGGTCATCGTTTTTCCTCAGGAAATTTTTTTGGGGGACTGTAGAAAAATTGATTCAAAGTCTCATTTGGATTGTGCCTCATGTTGAATTACTACTTTTTAAAGCCTCAATGTGACCAAAATTGCCATTTTTACTGACTTTTTCTCCTACTCAGAAGCTTCTATTTCAACCAATTTCAGGCATTAAATGACTCTAAACAAACTTATTTTAGTTCCAAAAGTGATAACTCACATGCAATAGTCATTTACAGTCAAAAAATTAAATATTAAAAAATTACCATTTCTGACCATCTGGAGAAAGTTCGACAGGTCACGGGTCAGTGTTTTTCATCAGAAAATTGATTTTTTTGGACTGTAGAAAAATTGATTCAAAATGTCATTTGGATTGAGCCTCATGTTGAATAACTACTTTTTAAAGCCTCAATGTGACCAAAATTGCCATTTTTACTGACTTTTTCTCCTACTCAGAAGCTTCTATTTCGACCAATTTCAGGCATTAGAATGACTCTAAACACACTTATTTTAGTTCCAAAAGTGATAACTCACATGCAATAGTCATTTACAGTCAAAAAATTAAACATAAAAAAATTACCATTTCTGACCATCTGGAGAAAGTTCGACAGGTCACGGGTCATTGTTTTTCATCAGAAAATTGATTTTTTGGACTGTAGAAAAATTGATTCAAAATGTCATTTGGATTGTGCCTCATGTTGAATAACTACTTTTTAAAGCCTCAATGTGACCAAAATTGCCATTTTTACTGACTTTTTCTCCTACTCAGAAGCTTCTATTTCGACAAATTTCAGGCATTAAAATGACTCTAAACACACTTATTTTAGTTCCAACAGTGATAATTCACATGCAGTAGTCATTTACAGTCCAAAAATAAAACATTAAAAAATAACCATTTCTGACCATCTGGAGAAAGTTTGACAGGTCACGGGTCATCGTTTTTCATCAGAAAATTGATTTTTTGGACTGTAGAAAAATTGATTCAAAATGTTATTTGGATTGTGCCTCGTGTTGAATAAGTACTTTTTAAAGCCTCAATGTGACCAAAATTGCCATTTTTACAGCCTTTTTCAACTACTCAGAAGCTTCTATTTCGACCAATTTCAGGCATTAAAATGACTCTAAACACACTTATTTTAGTTCCAAAAGTGATAATTCACATGCAGTAGTCATTTACAGTCAAAAAATAAAACATTAAAAAATTACCATTTCTGACCATCTGGAGAAAGTTCAACAGGTCACGGGTCATCGTTTTCATCAGAAAATTGATTTTTTGGACTGTAGAAAAATTGATTCAAAATGTCAATTGGATTGGGCCTCGTGTTGAATAACTACTTTTTAAAGCCCCAATGTGACCAAAATTGCCATTTTTACAGCCTTTTTCTCCTACTCAGAAGCTTCTATTTCGACAAATTTCAGGCATTAAAATGACTCTAAACACACTTATTTTAGTTCCAAAAGTGATAATTCACATGCAGTAGTCATTTACAGTCAAAAAATTAAACATTAAAAAATTACCATTTCTGACCATCTCGAGAAAGTTCGACATGTCACGGGTCATCGTTTTTCCTCAGAAAATTTATTCTTTGGACTGTAGAAAAATTGATTCAAAGTGTCATTTGAATTGTGCCTCATGTTGAATTACTACTTTTTAAAGCCTCAATGTGACCAAAATTGCCATTTTTACTGACTTTTTCTCCTACTCGGAAGCTTCTATTTCGACCAATTTCAGGCATTAAAATGACTCCAAACACACTTATTTTAGTTCCAAAAGTGATAATTTATATGCAATAGTCATTTACAGTAAAAAAACGTAAACATTAAAAAATTACTATTTCTGACCATCTTGTGAAAGTTCGAAAGGTCACGGGTCATCGTTTTTCATCAGAAAATTTATTTTTTGGACTGTAGAAAAATTGATTCAAAGTGGCATTTGAATTGTGCCTCATGTTGAATAACTACTTTTTAAAGCCTCAATGTGACCAAAATTGCCATTTTTACTGACTTTTTCTCCTACTCAGAGCTTCTATTTCAACCAATTTCAGGCATTAAAATTACTCTAAACACACTTATTTTAGTTCCAAAAGTGATAATTCACATGCAATAGTCATTTACAGTCAAAACATTAAACATTAAAATATTACCATTTCTGACCATCTGGAGAAAGATCGACAGGTCACAGGTCATCGTTTTTCCTCAGAAAATTTATTTTTTGGACTGTAGAAAAATTGATTCAAAGTGTCATTTGAATTGTGCCTCATGTTGAATTACTACTTTTTAAAGCCCCAATGTCACGAAAATTGCCATTTTTACTGACTTTTTCTCCTACTCAGAAGCTTCTATTTCAACCGATTTCGGGCATTAAAATGACTCTAAACATACTTATTTTAGTTCCAAAAGTGATAACTCACATGCAATAGTCATTTACAGTCAAAAAATTAAATATTAAAAAATTACCCTTTCTGACCATCTGGAGAAAGTTCGACAGGTCACGGGTCAGTGTTTTTCATCAGAAAATTGATTTTTTTGGACTGTAGAAAAATTGTTTCAAAATGTCATTTGGATTGAGCCTCATGTTGAATAACTACTTTTTAAAGCCTCAATGTGACCAAAATTGCAATTTTTACTGACTTTTTCTCCTACTCAGAAGCTTCTATTTCAACCAATTTCAGGCAGTAAAATGACTCTAAACAAACTTATTTTAGTTCCAAAAGTGATAATTCACATTCAATAGTCATTTACAGTCAAAAAATTAAACATTAAAAAATTACCATTTCTGACCATCTGGAGAAAGTTCGACAGGTCACGGGTCATCGTTTTTCCTCAGGAAATTTTTTTGGGGGACTGTAGAAAAATTGATTCAAAGTCTCATTTGGATTGTGCCTCATGTTGAATTACTACTTTTTAAAGCCTCAATGTGACCAAAATTGCCATTTTTACTGACTTTTTCTCCTACTCAGAAGCTTCTATTTCAACCAATTTCAGGCATTAAATGACTCTAAACAAACTTATTTTAGTTCCAAAAGTGATAACTCACATGCAATAGTCATTTACAGTCAAAAAATTAAATATTAAAAAATTACCATTTCTGACCATCTGGAGAAAGTTCGACAGGTCACGGGTCAGTGTTTTTCATCAGAAAATTGATTTTTTTGGACTGTAGAAAAATTGATTCAAAATGTCATTTGGATTGAGCCTGATGTTGAATAACTACTTTTTAAAGCCTCAATGTGACCAAAATTGCCATTTTTACTGACTTTTTCTCCTACTCAGAAGCTTCTATTTCGACCAATTTCAGGCATTAGAATGACTCTAAACACACTTATTTTAGTTCCAAAAGTGATAACTCACATGCAATAGTCATTTACAGTCAAAAAATTAAACATAAAAAAATTACCATTTCTGACCATCTGGAGAAAGTTCGACAGGTCACGGGTCATTGTTTTTCATCAGAAAATTGATTTTTTGGACTGTAGAAAAATTGATTCAAAATGTCATTTGGATTGTGCCTCATGTTGAATAACTACTTTTTAAAGCCTCAATGTGACCAAAATTGCCATTTTTACTGACTTTTTCTCCTACTCAGAAGCTTCTATTTCGACAAATTTCAGGCATTAAAATGACTCTAAACACACTTATTTTAGTTCCAACAGTGATAATTCACATGCAGTAGTCATTTACAGTCCAAAAATAAAACATTAAAAAATAACCATTTCTGACCATCTGGAGAAAGTTTGACAGGTCACGGGTCATCGTTTTTCATCAGAAAATTGATTTTTTGGACTGTAGAAAAATTGATTCAAAATGTTATTTGGATTGTGCCTCGTGTTGAATAAGTACTTTTTAAAGCCTCAATGTGACCAAAATTGCCATTTTTACAGCCTTTTTCAACTACTCAGAAGCTTCTATTTCGACCAATTTCAGGCATTAAAATGACTCTAAACACACTTCTTTTAGTTCCAAAAGTGATAATTCACATGCAGTAGTCATTTACAGTCAAAAAATAAAACATTAAAAAATTACCATTTCTGACCATCTGGAGAAAGTTCAACAGGTCACGGGTCATCGTTTTCATCAGAAAATTGATTTTTTGGACTGTAGAAAAATTGATTCAAAATGTCAATTGGATTGGGCCTCGTGTTGAATAACTACTTTTTAAAGCCCCAATGTGACCAAAATTGCCATTTTTACAGCCTTTTTCTCCTACTCAGAAGCTTCTATTTCGACAAATTTCAGGCATTAAAATGACTCTAAACACACTTATTTTAGTTCCAACAGTGATAATTCACATGCAGTAGTCATTTACAGTCCAAAAATAAAACATTAAAAAATAACCATTTCTGACCATCTGGAGAAAGTTTGACAGGTCACGGGTCATCGTTTTTCATCAGAAAATTGATTTTTTGGACTGTAGAAAAATTGATTCAAAATGTTATTTGGATTGTGCCTCGTGTTGAATAGGTTACTTCTTAAAGCCTCAATGTGACCAAAATTGCCATTTTTACAGCCTTTTTCAACTACTCAGAAGCCTCTATTTCGACCAATTTCAGGCATTTAAATGACTCTAAACACACTTATTTTAGTTCCAAAAGTGATAATTCACATGCAGTAGTCATTTACAGTCAAAAAAAAAAACCATTAAAAAATTACCATTTCTGACCATCTGGAGAAAGTTCGACAGGTCACGGGTCATCGTTTTTCATCAGAAAATTGAGTTTTTTGGACTGTAGAAAAATTGATTCAAAATGTCAATTGGATTGGGCCTCGTGTTGAATAACTACTTTTTAAAGCCCCAATGTGACCAAAATTGCCATTTTACAGCCTTTTTCTCCTACTCAGAAGCTTCTATTTCGACAAATTTCAGGCATTAAAATGACTCTAAACACACTTATTTTAGTTCCAACAGTGATAATTCACATGCAGTAGTCATTTACAGTCCAAAAATAAAACATTAAAAAATAACCATTTCTGACCATCTGGAGAAAGTTTGACAGGTCACGGGTCATCGTTTTTCATCAGAAAATTGATTTTTTGGACTGTAGAAAAATTGATTCAAAATGTTTTTTGGATTGTGCCTCGTGTTGAATAAGTACTTTTTAAAGCCTCAATGTGACCAAAATTGCCATTTTTACAGCCTTTTTCAACTACTCAGAAGCTTCCATTTCGACCAATTTCAGGCATTAAAATGACTCTAAACACACTTATTTTAGTTCCAAAAGTGATAATTCACATGCAGTAGTCATTTACAGTCAAAAAATAAAACATTAAAAAATTACCATTTCTGACCATCTGGAGAAAGTTCAACAGGTCACGGGTCATCGTTTTCATCAGAAAATTGATTTTTTGGACTGTAGAAAAATTGATTCAAAATGTCAATTGGATTGGGCCTTGTGTTGAATAACTACTTTTTAAAGCCCCAATGTGACCAAAATTGCCATTTTTACAGCCTTTTTCTCCTACTCAGAAGCTTCTATTTCGACCAATTTCAGGCATTAAAATGACTCTAAACACACTTATTTTAGTTCCAAAAGTGATAATTCACATGCAGTAGTCATTTACAGTCCAAAAATAAAACATTAAAAAATTACCATTTCTGACCATCTGGAGAAAGTTTGACAGGTCACGGGTCATCGTTTTTCATCAGAAAATTGATTTTTTGGACTGTAGAAAAATTCATTCAAAATGTCATTTGAATTGTGCCTCATGTTGAATAACTACTTTTTAAAGCCTCAATGTGACCAAAATTGCCATTTTTACAGCCTTTTTCTCCTACTCAGAAGCTTCTATTTCGACCAATTTCAGGCATTAAAATGACTCTAAACACACTCATCTTAGTTCCAAAAGTGATAATTCACATGCAGTAGTCATTTACAGTCAAAAAATAAAACATTAAAAAATTACCATTTCTGACCATCTGGAGAAAGTTCGACAGGTCACGGGTCATCGTTTTTCATCAGAAAATTGATTTTTTGGACTGTAGAAAAATTGATTCAAAATGTCAATTGGATTGGGCCTCGTGTTGAATAACTACTTTTTAAAGCCCCAATGTGAGCAAAATTGCCATTTTACAGCCTTTTTCTCCTACTCAGAAGCTTCTATTTCGACAAATTTCAGGCATTAAAATGACTCTAAACACACTTATTTTAGTTCCAACAGTGATAATTCACATGCAGTAGTCATTTACAGTCCAAAAATAAAACATTAAAAAATAACCATTTCTGACCATCTGGAGAAAGTTTGAGAGGTCACGGGTCATCGTTTTTCATCAGAAAATTGATTTTTTGGACTGTAGAAAAATTGATTCAAAATGTTATTTGGATTGTGCCTCGTGTTGAATAGGTACTTTTTAGAGCCTCAATGTGACCAAAATTGCCATTTTTACAGCCTTTTTCAACTACTCAGAAGCTTCTATTTCGACCAATTTCAGGCATTAAAATGACTCTAAACACACTTATTTTAGTTCCAAAAGTGATAATTCACATGCAGTAGTCATTTACAGTCAAAAAATAAAACATTAAAAAATTACCATTTCTGACCATCTGGAGAAAGTTCAACAGGTCACGGGTCATCCTTTTTCATCAGAAAATTGAGTTTTTTGGACTGTAGAAAAATTGATTCAAAATGTCAATTGGATTGGGCCTCGTGTTGAATAACTACTTTTTAAAGCCCCAATGTGACCAAAATTGCCATTTTTACAGCCTTTTTCTCCTACTCAGAAGCTTCTATTTTGACCAATTTCAGGCATTAAAATGACTCTAAACACACTTATTTTAGTTCCAAAAGGGATAATTCACATGCAGTAGTCATTTACAGTCCAAAAATAAAACATTAAAAAATTACCATTTCTGACCATCTGGAGAAAGTTTGACAGGTCACGGGTCATCGTTTTTCCTCAGAAAATTTATTTTTTGGACTGTAGAAAAATTGATTCAAAGTCTCATTTGGATTGTGCCTCATGTTGAATTACTACTTTTTAAAGCCTAAATGTGACCAAAATTGCCATTTTTACTGACTTTTTCTCCTACTCAGAAGCTTCTATTTCAACCAATTTCAGGCATTAAAATGACTCTAAACAAACTTATTTTAGTTCCAAAAGTGATAACTCACATGCAATAGTCATTTACAGTCAAAAAATTAAATATTAAAAAATTACCATTTCTGACCATCTGGAGAAAGTTCGACAGGTCACGGGTCAGTGTTTTTCATCAGAAAATTGATTTTTTTGGACTGTAGAAAAATTGATTCAAACTGTCATTTGGATTGAGCCTCATGTTGAATAACTACTTTTTAAAGCCTCAATGTGACCAAAATTGCCATTTTTACTGACTTTTTCTCCTACTCAGAAGCTTCCATTTCGACCAATTTCAGGCATTAAAATGACTCTAAACACACTTATTTTAGTTCCAAAAGTGACAACTCACATGCAATAGTCATTTACAGTCAAAAAATTAAACATAAAAAAATGACCATTTCTGACCATCTGGAGAAAGTTCGACAGGTCACGGGTCATTGTTTTTCATCAGAAAATTGATTTTTTGGACTGTAGAAAAATTGATTCAAAATGTCATTTGGATTGTGCCTCATGTTGAATAACTACTTTTTAAAGCCTCAATGTGATCAAAATTGCCATTTTTACTGACTTTTTCTCCTACTCAGAAGCTTCTATTTCGACCAATTGTAGGCATTAAAATGATTCTAAACACACTTATTTTAGTTCCAAAAGAGATAATTCACATGCAATAGTCATTTACAGTCAAAAAATTAAACATTAAAAAATTACCATTTCTGACCATCTCGAGAAAGTTCGACATGTCACGGGTCATCGTTTTTCCTCCGAAAATTTATTCTTTGGACTGTAGAAAAATTGATTCAAAGTGGCATTTCAATTGTGCCTCATGTTGAATAACTACTTTTTAAAGCCTCAATGTGACCAAAATTGCCATTTTTACTGACTTTTTCTCCTACTCAGAGCTTCTATTTCGACCAATTTCAGGCATTAAAATGACTCTAAACACACTTATTTTAGTTCCAAAAGTGATAATTCACATGCAATAGTCATTTACAGTCAAAACATTAAACATTAAAATATTACCATTTCTGACCATCTGGAGAAAGTTCGACAGGTCACAGGTCATCGTTTTTCCTCAGAAAATTTATTTTTTGGACTGTAGAAAAATTGATTCAAAGTGTCATTTGAATTGTGCCTCATGTTGAATTACTACTTTTTAAAGCCCCAATGTCACCAAAATTGCCATTTTTACTGACTTTTCCTCCTACTCAGAAGCTTCTATTTCAACCGATTTCGGGCATTAAAATGACTCTAAACATACTTATTTTAGTTCCAAAAGTGATAACTCACATGCAATAGTCATTTACAGTCAAAAAATTAAATATTAAAAAATTACCATTTCTGACCATCTGGAGAAAGTTCGACAGGTCACGGGTCAGTGTTTTTCATCAGAAAATTGATTTTTTTGGACTGTAGAAAAATTGATTCAAAATGTCATTTGGATTGAGCCTCATGTTGAATAACTACTTTTTAAAGCCTCAATGTGACCAAAATTGCCATTTTTACTGACTTTTTCTCCTACTCAGAAGCTTCTATTTCAACCAATTTCAGGCATTAAAATGACTCTAAACAAACTTATTTTAGTTCCAAAAGTGATAATTCACATTCAATAGTCATTTACAGTCAAAAAATTAAACATTAAAAAATTACCATTTCTGACCATCTGGAGAAAGTTCGACAGGTCACGGATCATCGTTTTTCCTCAGGAAATTTTTTTTTGGGACTGTAGAAAAATTGATTCAAAGTCTCATTTGGATTGTGCCTCATGTTGAATTACTACTTTTTAAAGCCTCAATGTGACCAAAATTGCCATTTTTACTGACTTTTTCTCCTACTCAGAAGCTTCTATTTCAACCAATTTCAGGCATTAAAATGACTCTAAACAAACTTATTTTAGTTCCAAAAGTGATAACTCACATGCAATAGTCATTTACAGTCAAAAAATTAAATATTAAAAAATTACCATTTCTGACCATCTGGAGAAAGTTCGACAGGTCACGGGTCAGTGTTTTTCATCAGAAAATTGATTTTTTTGGACTGTAGAAAAATTGATTCAAAATGTCATTTGGATTGAGCCTCATGTTGAATAACTACTTTTTAAAGCCTCAATGTGACCAAAATTGCCATTTTTACTGACTTTTTCTCCTACTCAGAAGCTTCTATTTTGACCAATTTCAGGCATTAGAATGACTCTAAACACACTTATTTTAGTTCCAAAAGTGATAACTCACATGCAATAGTCATTTACAGTCAAAAAATTAAACATAAAAAAATTACCATTTCTGACCATCTGGAGAAAGTTCGACAGGTCACGGGTCATTGTTTTTCATCAGAAAATTGATTTTTTGAACTGTAGAAAAATTGATTCAAAATGTCATTTGGATTGTGCCTCATGTTGAATAACTACTTTTTAAAGCCTCAATGTGACCAAAATTGCCATTTTTACTGACTTTTTCTCCTACTCAGAAGCTTCTATTTCGACCAATTTCAGGCATTAAAATGACTCTAAACACACTTATTTTAGTTCCAAAAGAGATAATTCACATGCAATAGTCATTTACAGTCAAAAAATTAAACATTAAAAAATTACCATTTCTGACCATCTCGAGAAAGTTCGACATGTCACGGGTCATCGTTTTTCCTCAGAAAATTTATTCTTTGGACTGTAGAAAAATTGATTCAAAATGTCATTTGAATTGTGCCTCATGTTGAATAACTACTTTTTAAAGCCTCAATGTGACCAAAATTGCCATTTTTACTGACTTTTTCTCCTACTCAGAAGCTTCTATTTTGACCAATTTCAGGCATTAAAATGACTCTAAACACACTTATTTTAGTTCCAAAAGTGATAACTCACATGCAATAGTCATTTACAGTCAAAAAATTAAACAAAAAAATTACCATTTCTGACCATCTGGAGAAAGTTCGACAGGTCACGGGTCATTGTTTTTCATCAGAAAATTGATTTTTTGGACTGTAGAAAAATTGATTCAAAATGTCATTTGGATTGTGCCTCATGTTGAATAACTACTTTTTAAAGCCTCAATGTGACCAAAATTGTAATTTTTACTGACTTTTTCTCCTACTCAGAATCTTCTATTTCGACCAATTTCAGGCATTAAAATGACTCTAAACACACTTATTTTAGTTCCAAAAGTGACAACTCACATGCAATAGTCATTTACAGTCAAAAAATTAAACATAAAAAAATGACCATTTCTGACCATCTGGAGAAAGTTCGACAGGTCACGGGTCATCGTTTTCATCAGAAAATTGATTTTTTGGACTGTAGAAAAATTGATTCAAAATGTCAATTGGATTGGGCCTCGTGTTGAATAACTACTTTTTAAAGCCCCAATGTGACCAAAATTGCCATTTTTACAGCCTTTTTCTCCTACTCAGAAGCTTCTATTTCGACAAATTTCAGGCATTAAAATGACTCTAAACACACTTATTTTAGTTCCAACAGTGATAATTCACATGCAGTAGTCATTTACAGTCCAAAAATAAAACATTAAAAAATAACCATTTCTGACCATCTGGAGAAAGTTTGACAGGTCACGGGTCATCGTTTTTCATCAGAAAATTGATTTTTTGGACTGTAGAAAAATTGATTCAAAATGTTATTTGGATTGTGCCTCGTGTTGAATAGGTTACTTCTTAAAGCCTCAATGTGACCAAAATTGCCATTTTTACAGCCTTTTTCAACTACTCAGAAGCCTCTATTTCGACCAATTTCAGGCATTTAAATGACTCTAAACACACTTATTTTAGTTCCAAAAGTGATAATTCACATGCAGTAGTCATTTACAGTCAAAAAAAAAAACCATTAAAAAATTACCATTTCTGACCATCTGGAGAAAGTTCGACAGGTCACGGGTCATCGTTTTTCATCAGAAAATTGAGTTTTTTGGACTGTAGAAAAATTGATTCAAAATGTCAATTGGATTGGGCCTCGTGTTGAATAACTACTTTTTAAAGCCCCAATGTGACCAAAATTGCCATTTTACAGCCTTTTTCTCCTACTCAGAAGCTTCTATTTCGACAAATTTCAGGCATTAAAATGACTCTAAACACACTTATTTTAGTTCCAACAGTGATAATTCACATGCAGTAGTCATTTACAGTCCAAAAATAAAACATTAAAAAATAACCATTTCTGACCATCTGGAGAAAGTTTGACAGGTCACGGGTCATCGTTTTTCATCAGAAAATTGATTTTTTGGACTGTAGAAAAATTGATTCAAAATGTTTTTTGGATTGTGCCTCGTGTTGAATAAGTACTTTTTAAAGCCTCAATGTGACCAAAATTGCCATTTTTACAGCCTTTTTCAACTACTCAGAAGCTTCCATTTCGACCAATTTCAGGCATTAAAATGACTCTAAACACACTTATTTTAGTTCCAAAAGTGATAATTCACATGCAGTAGTCATTTACAGTCAAAAAATAAAACATTAAAAAATTACCATTTCTGACCATCTGGAGAAAGTTCAACAGGTCACGGGTCATCGTTTTCATCAGAAAATTGATTTTTTGGACTGTAGAAAAATTGATTCAAAATGTCAATTGGATTGGGCCTTGTGTTGAATAACTACTTTTTAAAGCCCCAATGTGACCAAAATTGCCATTTTTACAGCCTTTTTCTCCTACTCAGAAGCTTCTATTTCGACCAATTTCAGGCATTAAAATGACTCTAAACACACTTATTTTAGTTCCAAAAGTGATAATTCACATGCAGTAGTCATTTACAGTCCAAAAATAAAACATTAAAAAATTACCATTTCTGACCATCTGGAGAAAGTTTGACAGGTCACGGGTCATCGTTTTTCATCAGAAAATTGATTTTTTGGACTGTAGAAAAATTCATTCAAAATGTCATTTGAATTGTGCCTCATGTTGAATAACTACTTTTTAAAGCCTCAATGTGACCAAAATTGCCATTTTTACAGCCTTTTTCTCCTACTCAGAAGCTTCTATTTCGACCAATTTCAGGCATTAAAATAACTCTAAACACACTCATCTTAGTTCCAAAAGTGATAATTCACATGCAGTAGTCATTTACAGTCAAAAAATAAAACATTAAAAAATTACCATTTCTGACCATCTGGAGAAAGTTCGACAGGTCACGGGTCATCGTTTTTCATCAGAAAATTGATTTTTTGGACTGTAGAAAAATTGATTCAAAATGTCAATTGGATTGGGCCTCGTGTTGAATAACTACTTTTTAAAGCCCCAATGTGAGCAAAATTGCCATTTTACAGCCTTTTTCTCCTACTCAGAAGCTTCTATTTCGACAAATTTCAGGCATTAAAATGACTCTAAACACACTTATTTTAGTTCCAACAGTGATAATTCACATGCAGTAGTCATTTACAGTCCAAAAATAAAACATTAAAAAATAACCATTTCTGACCATCTGGAGAAAGTTTGAGAGGTCACGGGTCATCGTTTTTCATCAGAAAATTGATTTTTTGGACTGTAGAAAAATTGATTCAAAATGTTATTTGGATTGTGCCTCGTGTTGAATAGGTACTTTTTAGAGCCTCAATGTGACCAAAATTGCCATTTTTACAGCCTTTTTCAACTACTCAGAAGCTTCTATTTCGACCAATTTCAGGCATTAAAATGACTCTAAACACACTTATTTTAGTTCCAAAAGTGATAATTCACATGCAGTAGTCATTTACAGTCAAAAAATAAAACATTAAAAAATTACCATTTCTGACCATCTGGAGAAAGTTCAACAGGTCACGGGTCATCCTTTTTCATCAGAAAATTGAGTTTTTTGGACTGTAGAAAAATTGATTCAAAATGTCAATTGGATTGGGCCTCGTGTTGAATAACTACTTTTTAAAGCCCCAATGTGACCAAAATTGCCATTTTTACAGCCTTTTTCTCCTACTCAGAAGCTTCTATTTTGACCAATTTCAGGCATTAAAATGACTCTAAACACACTTATTTTAGTTCCAAAAGGGATAATTCACATGCAGTAGTCATTTACAGTCCAAAAATAAAACATTAAAAAATTACCATTTCTGACCATCTGGAGAAAGTTTGACAGGTCACGGGTCATCGTTTTTCCTCAGAAAATTTATTTTTTGGACTGTAGAAAAATTGATTCAAAGTCTCATTTGGATTGTGCCTCATGTTGAATTACTACTTTTTAAAGCCTAAATGTGACCAAAATTGCCATTTTTACTGACTTTTTCTCCTACTCAGAAGCTTCTATTTCAACCAATTTCAGGCATTAAAATGACTCTAAACAAACTTATTTTAGTTCCAAAAGTGATAACTCACATGCAATAGTCATTTACAGTCAAAAAATTAAATATTAAAAAATTACCATTTCTGACCATCTGGAGAAAGTTCGACAGGTCACGGGTCAGTGTTTTTCATCAGAAAATTGATTTTTTTGGACTGTAGAAAAATTGATTCAAACTGTCATTTGGATTGAGCCTCATGTTGAATAACTACTTTTTAAAGCCTCAATGTGACCAAAATTGCCATTTTTACTGACTTTTTCTCCTACTCAGAAGCTTCCATTTCGACCAATTTCAGGCATTAAAATGACTCTAAACACACTTATTTTAGTTCCAAAAGTGACAACTCACATGCAATAGTCATTTACAGTCAAAAAATTAAACATAAAAAAATGACCATTTCTGACCATCTGGAGAAAGTTCGACAGGTCACGGGTCATTGTTTTTCATCAGAAAATTGATTTTTTGGACTGTAGAAAAATTGATTCAAAATGTCATTTGGATTGTGCCTCATGTTGAATAACTACTTTTTAAAGCCTCAATGTGATCAAAATTGCCATTTTTACTGACTTTTTCTCCTACTCAGAAGCTTCTATTTCGACCAATTGTAGGCATTAAAATGATTCTAAACACACTTATTTTAGTTCCAAAAGAGATAATTCACATGCAATAGTCATTTACAGTCAAAAAATTAAACATTAAAAAATTACCATTTCTGACCATCTCGAGAAAGTTCGACATGTCACGGGTCATCGTTTTTCCTCCGAAAATTTATTCTTTGGACTGTAGAAAAATTGATTCAAAGTGGCATTTCAATTGTGCCTCATGTTGAATAACTACTTTTTAAAGCCTCAATGTGACCAAAATTGCCATTTTTACTGACTTTTTCTCCTACTCAGAGCTTCTATTTCGACCAATTTCAGGCATTAAAATGACTCTAAACACACTTATTTTAGTTCCAAAAGTGATAATTCACATGCAATAGTCATTTACAGTCAAAACATTAAACATTAAAATATTACCATTTCTGACCATCTGGAGAAAGTTCGACAGGTCACAGGTCATCGTTTTTCCTCAGAAAATTTATTTTTTGGACTGTAGAAAAATTGATTCAAAGTGTCATTTGAATTGTGCCTCATGTTGAATTACTACTTTTTAAAGCCCCAATGTCACCAAAATTGCCATTTTTACTGACTTTTCCTCCTACTCAGAAGCTTCTATTTCAACCGATTTCGGGCATTAAAATGACTCTAAACATACTTATTTTAGTTCCAAAAGTGATAACTCACATGCAATAGTCATTTACAGTCAAAAAATTAAATATTAAAAAATTACCATTTCTGACCATCTGGAGAAAGTTCGACAGGTCACGGGTCAGTGTTTTTCATCAGAAAATTGATTTTTTTGGACTGTAGAAAAATTGATTCAAAATGTCATTTGGATTGAGCCTCATGTTGAATAACTACTTTTTAAAGCCTCAATGTGACCAAAATTGCCATTTTTACTGACTTTTTCTCCTACTCAGAAGCTTCTATTTCAACCAATTTCAGGCATTAAAATGACTCTAAACAAACTTATTTTAGTTCCAAAAGTGATAATTCACATTCAATAGTCATTTACAGTCAAAAAATTAAACATTAAAAAATTACCATTTCTGACCATCTGGAGAAAGTTCGACAGGTCACGGATCATCGTTTTTCCTCAGGAAATTTTTTTTTGGGACTGTAGAAAAATTGATTCAAAGTCTCATTTGGATTGTGCCTCATGTTGAATTACTACTTTTTAAAGCCTCAATGTGACCAAAATTGCCATTTTTACTGACTTTTTCTCCTACTCAGAAGCTTCTATTTCAACCAATTTCAGGCATTAAAATGACTCTAAACACACTTATTTTAGTTCCAAAAGTGATAACTCACATGCAATAGTCATTTACAGTCAAAAAATTAAACATAAAAAAATTACCATTTCTGACCATCTGGAGAAAGTTCGACAGGTCACGGGTCATTGTTTTTCATCAGAAAATTGATTTTTTTGGACTGTAGAAAAATTGATTCAAAATGTCATTTGGATTGAGCCTCATGTTGAATAACTACTTTTTAAAGCCTCAATGTGACCAAAATTGCCATTTTTACTGACTTTTTCTCCTACTCAGAAGCTTCTATTTTGACCAATTTCAGGCATTAGAATGACTCTAAACACACTTATTTTAGTTCCAAAAGTGATAACTCACATGCAATAGTCATTTACAGTCAAAAAATTAAACATAAAAAAATTACCATTTCTGACCATCTGGAGAAAGTTCGACAGGTCACGGGTCATTGTTTTTCATCAGAAAATTGATTTTTTGAACTGTAGAAAAATTGATTCAAAATGTCATTTGGATTGTGCCTCATGTTGAATAACTACTTTTTAAAGCCTCAATGTGACCAAAATTGCCATTTTTACTGACTTTTTCTCCTACTCAGAAGCTTCTATTTCGACCAATTTCAGGCATTAAAATGACTCTAAACACACTTATTTTAGTTCCAAAAGAGATAATTCACATGCAATAGTCATTTACAGTCAAAAAATTAAACATTAAAAAATTACCATTTCTGACCATCTCGAGAAAGTTCGACATGTCACGGGTCATCGTTTTTCCTCAGAAAATTTATTCTTTGGACTGTAGAAAAATTGATTCAAAATGTCATTTGAATTGTGCCTCATGTTGAATAACTACTTTTTAAAGCCTCAATGTGACCAAAATTGCCATTTTTACTGACTTTTTCTCCTACTCAGAAGCTTCTATTTTGACCAATTTCAGGCATTAAAATGACTCTAAACACACTTATTTTAGTTCCAAAAGTGATAACTCACATGCAATAGTCATTTACAGTCAAAAAATTAAACAAAAAAATTACCATTTCTGACCATCTGGAGAAAGTTCGACAGGTCACGGGTCATTGTTTTTCATCAGAAAATTGATTTTTTGGACTGTAGAAAAATTGATTCAAAATGTCATTTGGATTGTGCCTCATGTTGAATAACTACTTTTTAAAGCCTCAATGTGACCAAAATTGTAATTTTTACTGACTTTTTCTCCTACTCAGAATCTTCTATTTCGACCAATTTCAGGCATTAAAATGACTCTAAACACACTTATTTTAGTTCCAAAAGTGACAACTCACATGCAATAGTCATTTACAGTCAAAAAATTAAACATAAAAAAATGACCATTTCTGACCATCTGGAGAAAGTTCGACAGGTCACGGGGTCATTGTTTTTCATCAGAAAATTGATTTTTTGGACTGTAGAAAAATTGATTCAAAATGTCATTTGGATTGTGCCTCATGTTGAATAACTACTTTTTAAAGCCTCAATGTGATCAAAATTGCCATTTTTACTGACTTTTTCTCCTACTCAGAAGCTTCTATTTCGACCAATTGTAGGCAATAAAATGATTCTAAACACACTTGTTTTAGTTCCAAAAGAGATAATTCACATGCAATAGTCATTTACAGTCAAAAAATTAAACATTAAAAAATTACCATTTCTGACCATCTCGAGAAAGTTCGACATGTCACGGGTCATCGTTTTTCCTCAGAAAATTTATTCTTTGGAATGTAGAAAAATTGATTCAAAGTGTCATTTGAATTGTGCCTCATGTTGAATTACTACTTTTTAAAGCCTCAATGTGACCAAAATTGCCATTTTTACTGACTTTTTCTCCTACTCGGAAGCTTCTATTTCGACCAATTTCAGGCATTAAAATGACTCCAAACACACTTATTTTAGTTCCAAAAGTGATAATTTATATGCAATAGTCATTTACAGTAAAAAAACGTAAACATTAAAAAATTACTATTTCTGACCATCTTGTGAAAGTTCGAAAGGTCACGGGTCATCGTTTTTCATCAGAAAATTTATTTTTTGGACTGTAGAAAAATTGATTCAAAGTGGCATTTGAATTGTGCCTCATGTTGAATAACTACTTTTTAAAGCCTCAATGTGACCAAAATTGTCATTTTTACTGACTTTTTCTCCTACTCAGAGCTTCTATTTCGACCAATTTCAGGCATTAAAATGACTCTAAACAAACTTATTTTAGTTCCAAAAGTGATAACTCACATGCAATAGTCATTTACAGTCAAAAAATTAAATATTAAAAAATTACCATTTCTGACCATCTGGAGAAAGTTCGACAGGTCACGGGTCAGTGTTTTTCATCAGAAAATTGATTTTTTTGGACTGTAGAAAAATTTATTCAAAATGTCATTTGGATTGAGCCTCATGTTGAATAACTACTTTTTAAAGCCTCAATGTGACCAAAATTGCCATTTTTACTGACTTTTTCTCCTACTCAGAAGCTTCTATTTCGACCAATTTCAGGCATTAAAATGACTCTAAACACACTTATTTTAGTTCCAAAAGTGACAACTCACATGCAATAGTCATTTACAGTCAAAAAATTAAACATAAAAAAATGACCATTTCTGACCATCTGGAGAAAGTTCGACAGGTCACGGGGTCATTGTTTTTCATCAGAAAATTGATTTTTTGGACTGTAGAAAAATTGATTCAAAATGTCATTTGGATTGTGCCTCATGTTGAATAACTACTTTTTAAAGCCTCAATGTGATCAAAATTGCCATTTTTACTGACTTTTTCTCCTACTCAGAAGCTTCTATTTCGACCAATTGTAGGCAATAAAATGATTCTAAACACACTTATTTTAGTTCCAAAAGAGATAATTCACATGCAATAGTCATTTACAGTCAAAAAATTAAACATTAAAAAATTACCATTTCTGACCATCTCGAGAAAGTTCGACATGTCACGGGTCATCGTTTTTCCTCAGAAAATTTATTCTTTGGACTGTAGAAAAATTGATTCAAAGTGTCATTTGAATTGTGCCTCATGTTGAATTACTACTTTTTAAAGCCTCAATGTGACCAAAATTGCCATTTTTACTGACTTTTTCTCCTACTCGGAAGCTTCTATTTCAACCAATTTCAGGCATTAAAATGACTCCAAACACACTTATTTTAGTTCCAAAAGTGATAATTTATATGCAATAGTCATTTACAGTAAAAAAACGTAAACATTAAAAAATTACTATTTCTGACCATCTTGTGAAAGTTCGAAAGGTCACGGGTCATCGTTTTTCATCAGAAAATTTATTTTTTGGACTGTAGAAAAATTGATTCAAAGTGGCATTTGAATTGTGCCTCATGTTGAATAACTACTTTTTAAAGCCTCAATGTGACCAAAATTGCCATTTTTACTGACTTTTTCTCCTACTCAGAGCTTCTATTTCGACCAATTTCAGGCATTAAAATTACTCTAAACACACTTATTTTAGTTCCAAAAGTGATAATTCACATGCAATAGTCATTTACAGTCAAAACATTAAACATTAAAATATTACCCTTTCTGACCATCTGGAGAAAGTTCGACAGGTCACAGGTCATCGTTTTTCCTCAGAAAATTTATTTTTTGGACTGTAGAAAAATTGATTCAAAGTGTCATTTGAATTGTGCCTCATGTTGAATTACTACTTTTTAAAGCCCCAATGTCACCAAAATTGCCATTTTTACTGACTTTTTCTCCTACTCAGAAGCTTCTATTTCAACCGATTTCGGGCATTAAAATGACTCTAAACATACTTATTTTAGTTCCAAAAGTGATAACTCACATGCAATAGTCATTTACAGTCAAAAAATTAAATATTAAAAAATTACCATTTCTGACCATCTGGAGAAAGTTCGACAGGTCACGGGTCAGTGTTTTTCATCAGAAAATTGATTTTTTTGGACTGTAGAAAAATTGTTTCAAAATGTCATTTGGATTGAGCCTCATGTTGAATAACTACTTTTTAAAGCCTCAATGTGACCAAAATTGCAATTTTTACTGACTTTTTCTCCTACTCAGAAGCTTCTATTTCAACCAATTTCAGGCAGTAAAATGACTCTAAACAAACTTATTTTAGTTCCAAAAGTGATAATTCACATTCAATAGTCATTTACAGTCAAAAAATTAAACATTAAAAAATTACCATTTCTGACCATCTGGAGAAAGTTCGACAGGTCACGGGTCATCGTTTTTCCTCAGGAAATTTTTTTTGGGGACTGTAGAAAAATTGATTCAAAGTCTCATTTGGATTGTGCCTCATGTTGAATTACTACTTTTTAAAGCCTCAATGTGACCAAAATTGCCATTTTTACTGACTTTTTCTCCTACTCAGAAGCTTCTATTTCAACCAATTTCAGGCATTAAATGACTCTAAACAAACTTATTTTAGTTCCAAAAGTGATAACTCACATGCAATAGTCATTTACAGTCAAAAAATTAAATATTAAAAAATTACCATTTCTGACCATCTGGAGAAAGTTCGACAGGTCACGGGTCAGTGTTTTTCATCAGAAAATTGATTTTTTTGGACTGTAGAAAAATTGATTCAAAATGTCATTTGGATTGAGCCTCATGTTGAATAACTACTTTTTAAAGCCTCAATGTGACCAAAATTGCCATTTTTACTGACTTTTTCTCCTACTCAGAAGCTTCTATTTCGACCAATTTCAGGCATTAGAATGACTCTAAACACACTTATTTTAGTTCCAAAAGTGATAACTCCCATGCAATAGTCATTTACAGTCAAAAAATTAAACATAAAAAAATTACCATTTCTGACCATCTGGAGAAAGTTCGACAGGTCACGGGTCATTGTTTTTCATCAGAAAATTGATTTTTTGGACTGTAGAAAAATTGATTCAAAATGTCATTTGGATTGTGCCTCATGTTGAATAACTACTTTTTAAAGCCTCAATGTGACCAAAATTGCCATTTTTACTGACTTTTTCTCCTACTCAGAAGCTTCTATTTCGACAAATTTCAGGCATTAAAATGACTCTAAACACACTTATTTTAGTTCCAACAGTGATAATTCACATGCAGTAGTCATTTACAGTCCAAAAATAAAACATTAAAAAATAACCATTTCTGACCATCTGGAGAAAGTTTGACAGGTCACGGGTCATCGTTTTTCATCAGAAAATTGATTTTTTGGACTGTAGAAAAATTGATTCAAAATGTTATTTGGATTGTGCCTCGTGTTGAATAGGTACTTTTTAAAGCCTCAATGTGACCAAAATTGCCATTTTTACAGCCTTTTTCAACTACTCAGAAGCCTCTATTTCGACCAATTTCAGGCATTAAAATGACTCTAAACACACTTATTTTAGTTCCAAAAGTGATAATTCACATGCAGTAGTCATTTACAGTCAAAAAATAAAACATTAAAAAATTACCATTTCTGACCATCTGGAGAAAGTTCGACAGGTCACGGGTCATCGTTTTTCATCAGAAAATTGAGTTTTTTGGACTGTAGAAAAATTGATTCAAAATGTCAATTGGATTGGGCCTCGTGTTGAATAACTACTTTTTAAAGCCCCAATGTGACCAAAATTGCCATTTTACAGCCTTTTTCTCCTACTCAGAAGCTTCTATTTCGACAAATTTCAGGCATTAAAATGACTCTAAACACACTTATTTTAGTTCCAACAGTGATAATTCACATGCAGTAGTCATTTACAGTCCAAAAATAAAACATTAAAAAATAACCATTTCTGACCATCTGGAGAAAGTTTGACAGGTCACGGGTCATCGTTTTTCATCAGAAAATTGATTTTTTGGACTGTAGAAAAATTGATTCAAAATGTTATTTGGATTGTGCCTCGTGTTGAATAGTTACTTTTTAAAGCCTCAATGTGACCAAAATTGCCATTTTTACAGCCTTTTTCAACTACTCAGAAGCCTCTATTTCGACCAATTTCAGGCATTAAAATGACTCTAAACACACTTATTTTAGTTCCAAAAGTGATAATTCACATGCAGTAGTCATTTACAGTCAAAAAAAAAAAACATTAAAAAATTACCATTTCTGACCATCTGGAGAAAGTTCGACAGGTCACGGGTCATCGTTTTTCATCAGAAAATTGAGTTTTTTGGACTGTAGAAAAATTGATTCAAAATGTCAATTGGATTGGGCCTCGTGTTGAATAACTACTTTTTAAAGCCCCAATGTGACCAAAATTGCCATTTTACAGCCTTTTTCTCCTACTCAGAAGCTTCTATTTCGATAAATTTCAGGCATTAAAATGACTCTAAACACACTTATTTTAGTTCCAACAGTGATAATTCACATGCAGTAGTCATTTACAGTCCAAAAATAAAACATTAAAAAATAACCATTTCTGACCATCTGGAGAAAGTTTGACAGGTCACGGGTCATCGTTTTTCATCAGAAAATTGATTTTTTGGACTGTAGAAAAATTGATTCAAAATGTTTTTTGGATTGTGCCTCGTGTTGAATAAGTACTTTTTAAAGCCTCAATGTGACCAAAATTGCCATTTTTACAGCCTTTTTCAACTACTCAGAAGCTTCTATTTCGACCAATTTCAGGCATTAAAATGACTCTAAACACACTTATTTTAGTTCCAAAAGTGATAATTCACATGCAGTAGTCATTTACAGTCAAAAAATAAAACATTAAAAAATTACCATTTCTGACCATCTGGAGAAAGTTCAACAGGTCACGGGTCATCGTTTTCATCAGAAAATTGATTTTTTGGACTGTAGAAAAATTGATTCAAAATGTCAATTGGATTGGGCCTTGTGTTGAATAACTACTTTTTAAAGCCCCAATGTGACCAAAATTGCCATTTTTACAGCCTTTTTCTCCTACTCAGAAGCTTCTATTTCGACCAATTTCAGGCATTAAAATGACTCTAAACACACTTATTTTAGTTCCAAAAGTGATAATTCACATGCAGTAGTCATTTACAGTCCAAAAATAAAACATTAAAAAATTACCATTTCTGACCATCTGGAGAAAGTTTGACAGGTCACGGGTCATCGTTTTTCATCAGAAAATTGATTTTTTGGACTGTAGAAAAATTCATTCAAAATGTCATTTGAATTGTGCCTCATGTTGAATAACTACTTTTTAAAGCCTCAATGTGACCAAAATTGCCATTTTTACAGCCTTTTTCTCCTACTCAGAAGCTTCTATTTCGACCAATTTCAGGCATTAAAATGACTCTAAACACACTCATCTTAGTTCCAAAAGTGATAATTCACATGCAGTAGTCATTTACAGTCAAAAAATAAAACATTAAAAAATTACCATTTCTGACCATCTGGAGAAAGTTCGACAGGTCACGGGTCATCGTTTTTCATCAGAAAATTGATTTTTTGGACTGTAGAAAAATTGATTCAAAATGTCAATTGGATTGGGCCTCGTGTTGAATAACTACTTTTTAAAGCCCCAATGTGAGCAAAATTGCCATTTTACAGCCTTTTTCTCCTACTCAGAAGCTTCTATTTCGACAAATTTCAGGCATTAAAATGACTCTAAACACACTTATTTTAGTTCCAAAAGTGATAATTCACATGCACTAGTCATTTACAGTCCAAAAATAAAACATTAAAAAATAACCATTTCTGACCATCTGGAGAAAGTTTGACAGGTCACGGGTCATCGTTTTTCATCAGAAAATTGATTTTTTGGACTGTAGAAAAATTGATTCAAAATGTTATTTGGATTGTGCCTCGTGTTGAATAGGTACTTTTTAAAGCCTCAATGTGACCAAAATTGCCATTTTTACAGCCTTTTTCAACTACTCAGAAGCTTCTATTTCGACCAATTTCAGGCATTAAAATGACTCTAAACACACTTATTGTAGTTCCAAAAGTGATAATTTACATGCAGTAGTCATTTACAGTCAAAAAATAAAACATTAAAAAATTACCATTTCTGACCATCTGGAGAAAGTTCGACAGGTCACGGGTCATCGTTTTTCATCAGAAAATTGATTTTTTGGACTGTAGAAAAATTGATTCAAAATGTCAATTGGATTGGGCCTTGTGTTGAATAACTACTTTTTAAAGCCCCAATGTGACCAAAATTGCCATTTTTACAGCCTTTTTCTCCTACTCAGAAGCTTCTATTTCGACCAATTTCAGGCATTAAAATGACTCTAAACACACTTATTTTAGTTCCAAAAGTGATAATTCACATGCAGTAGTCATTTACAGTCCAAAAATAAAACATTAAAAAATTACCATTTCTGACCATCTGGAGAAAGTTTGACAGGTCACGGGTCATCGTTTTTCATCAGAAAATTGATTTTTTGGACTGTAGAAAAATTCATTCAAAATGTCATTTGGATTGAGCCTCATGTTGAATAACTACTTTTTAAAGCCTCAATGTGACCAAAATTGCCATTTTTACTGACTTTTTCTCCTACTCAGAAGCTTCTATTTCGACCAATTTCAGGCATTAAAATGACTCTAAACACACTTATTTTAGTTCCAAAAGTGACAACTCACATGCAATAGTCATTTACAGTCAAAAAATTAAACATAAAAAAATGACCATTTCTGACCATCTGGAGAAAGTTCGACAGGTCACGGGGTCATTGTTTTTCATCAGAAAATTGATTTTTTGGACTGTAGAAAAATTGATTCAAAATGTCATTTGGATTGTGCCTCATGTTGAATAACTACTTTTTAAAGCCTCAGTGTGATCAAAATTGCCATTTTTACTGACTTTTTCTCCTACTCAGAAGCTTCTATTTCGACCAATTGTAGGCAATAAAATGATTCTAAACACACTTATTTTAGTTCCAAAAGAGATAATTCACATGCAATAGTCATTTACAGTCAAAAAATTAAACATTAAAAAATTACCATTTCTGACCATCTCGAGAAAGTTCGACATGTCACGGGTCATCGTTTTTCCTCAGAAAATTTATTCTTTGGACTGTAGAAAAATTGATTCAAAGTGTCATTTGAATTGTGCCTCATGTTGAATTACTACTTTTTAAAGCCTCAATGTGACCAAAATTGCCATTTTTACTGACTTTTTCTCCTACTCGGAAGCTTCTATTTCGACCAATTTCAGGCATTAAAATGACTCCAAACACACTTATTTTAGTTCCAAAAGTGATAATTTATATGCAATAGTCATTTACAGTAAAAAAACGTAAACATTAAAAAATTACTATTTCTGACCATCTTGTGAAAGTTCGAAAGGTCACGGGTCATCGTTTTTCATCAGAAAATTTATTTTTTGGACTGTAGAAAAATTGATTCAAAGTGGCATTTGAATTGTGCCTCATGTTGAATAACTACTTTTTAAAGCCTCAATGTGACCAAAATTGCCATTTTTACTGACTTTTTCTCCTACTCAGAGCTTCTATTTCAACCAATTTCAGGCATTAAAATTACTCTAAACACACTTATTTTAGTTCCAAAAGTGATAATTCACATGCAATAGTCATTTACTGTCAAAACATTAAACATTAAAATATTACCATTTCTGACCATCTGGAGAAAGATCGACAGGTCACAGGTCATCGTTTTTCCTCAGAAAATTTATTTTTTGGACTGTAGAAAAATTGATTCAAAGTGTCATTTGAATTGTGCCTCATGTTGAATTACTACTTTTTAAAGCCCCAATGTCACGAAAATTGCCATTTTTACTGACTTTTTCTCCTACTCAGAAGCTTCTATTTCAACCGATTTCGGGCATTAAAATGACTCTAAACATACTTATTTTAGTTCCAAAAGTGATAACTCACATGCAATAGTCATTTACAGTCAAAAAATTAAATATTAAAAAATTACCATTTCTGACCATCTGGAGAAAGTTCGACAGGTCACGGGTCAGTGTTTTTCATCAGAAAATTGATTTTTTTGGACTGTAGAAAAATTGTTTCAAAATGTCATTTGGATTGAGCCTCATGTTGAATAACTACTTTTTAAAGCCTCAATGTGACCAAAATTGCAATTTTTACTGACTTTTTCTCCTACTCAGAAGCTTCTATTTCAACCAATTTCAGGCAGTAAAATGACTCTAAACAAACTTATTTTAGTTCCAAAAGTGATAATTCACATTCAATAGTCATTTACAGTCAAAAAATTAAACATTAAAAAATTACCATTTCTGACCATCTGGAGAAAGTTCGACAGGTCACGGGTCATCGTTTTTCCTCAGGAAATTTTTTTTGGGGACTGTAGAAAAATTGATTCAAAGTCTCATTTGGATTGTGCCTCATGTTGAATTACTACTTTTTAAAGCCTCAATGTGACCAAAATTGCCATTTTTACTGACTTTTTCTCCTACTCAGAAGCTTCTATTTCAACCAATTTCAGGCATTAAATGACTCTAAACAAACTTATTTTAGTTCCAAAAGTGATAACTCACATGCAATAGTCATTTACAGTCAAAAAATTAAATATTAAAAAATTACCATTTCTGACCATCTGGAGAAAGTTCGACAGGTCACGGGTCAGTGTTTTTCATCAGAAAATTGATTTTTTTGGACTGTAGAAAAATTGATTCAAAATGTCATTTGGATTGAGCCTCATGTTGAATAACTACTTTTTAAAGCCTCAATGTGACCAAAATTGCCATTTTTACTGACTTTTTCTCCTACTCAGAAGCTTCTATTTCGACCAATTTCAGGCATTAGAATGACTCTAAACACACTTATTTTAGTTCCAAAAGTGATAACTCACATGCAATAGTCATTTACAGTCAAAAAATTAAACATAAAAAAATTACCATTTCTGACCATCTGGAGAAAGTTCGACAGGTCACGGGTCATTGTTTTTCATCAGAAAATTGATTTTTTGGACTGTAGAAAAATTGATTCAAAATGTCATTTGGATTGTGCCTCATGTTGAATAACTACTTTTTAAAGCCTCAATGTGACCAAAATTGCCATTTTTACTGACTTTTTCTCCTACTCAGAAGCTTCTATTTCGACAAATTTCAGGCATTAAAATGACTCTAAACACACTTATTTTAGTTCCAACAGTGATAATTCACATGCAGTAGTCATTTACAGTCCAAAAATAAAACATTAAAAAATAACCATTTCTGACCATCTGGAGAAAGTTTGACAGGTCACGGGTCATCGTTTTTCATCAGAAAATTGATTTTTTGGACTGTAGAAAAATTGATTCAAAATGTTATTTGGATTGTGCCTCGTGTTGAATAGGTACTTTTTAAAGCCTCAATGTGACCAAAATTGCCATTTTTACAGCCTTTTTCAACTACTCAGAAGCCTCTATTTCGACCAATTTCAGGCATTAAAATGACTCTAAACACACTTATTTTAGTTCCAAAAGTGATAATTCACATGCAGTAGTCATTTACAGTCAAAAAATAAAACATTAAAAAATTACCATTTCTGACCATCTGGAGAAAGTTCGACAGGTCACGGGTCATCGTTTTTCATCAGAAAATTGAGTTTTTTGGACTGTAGAAAAATTGATTCAAAATGTCAATTGGATTGGGCCTCGTGTTGAATAACTACTTTTTAAAGCCCCAATGTGACCAAAATTGCCATTTTACAGCCTTTTTCTCCTACTCAGAAGCTTCTATTTCGACAAATTTCAGGCATTAAAATGACTCTAAACACACTTATTTTAGTTCCAACAGTGATAATTCACATGCAGTAGTCATTTACAGTCCAAAAATAAAACATTAAAAAATAACCATTTCTGACCATCTGGAGAAAGTTTGACAGGTCACGGGTCATCGTTTTTCATCAGAAAATTGATTTTTTGGACTGTAGAAAAATTGATTCAAAATGTTATTTGGATTGTGCCTCGTGTTGAATAAGTACTTTTTAAAGCCTCAATGTGACCAAAATTGCCATTTTTACAGCCTTTTTCAACTACTCAGAAGCTTCTATTTCGACCAATTTCAGGCATTAAAATGACTCTAAACACACTTATTTTAGTTCCAAAAGTGATAATTCACATGCAGTAGTCATTTACAGTCAAAAAATAAAACATTAAAAAATTACCATTTCTGACCATCTGGAGAAAGTTCAACAGGTCACGGGTCATCGTTTTCATCAGAAAATTGATTTTTTGGACTGTAGAAAAATTGATTCAAAATGTCAATTGGATTGGGCCTCGTGTTGAATAACTACTTTTTAAAGCCCCAATGTGACCAAAATTGCCATTTTTAGAGCCTTTTTCTCCTACTCAGAAGCTTCTATTTCGACAAATTTCAGGCATTAAAATGACTCTAAACACACTTATTTTAGTTCCAACAGTGATAATTCACATGCAGTAGTCATTTACAGTCCAAAAATAAAACATTAAAAAATAACCATTTCTGACCATCTGGAGAAAGTTTGACAGATCACGGGTCATCGTTTTTCATCAGAAAATTGATTTTTTTGGACTGTAGAAAAATTGATTCAAAATGTCATTTGGATTGAGCCTCATGTTGAATAACTACTTTTTAAAGCCTCAATGTGACCAAAATTGCAATTTTTACTGACTTTTTCTCCTACTCAGAAGCTTCTATTTCAACCAATTTCAGGCAGTAAAATGACTCTAAACAAACTTATTTTAGTTCCAAAAGTGATAATTCACATTCAATAGTCATTTACAGTCAAAAAATTAAACATTAAAAAATTACCATTTCTGACCATCTGGAGAAAGTTCGACAGGTCACGGGTCATCGTTTTTCCTCAGGAAATTTTTTTTGGGGACTGTAGAAAAATTGATTCAAAGTCTCATTTGGATTGTGCCTCATGTTGAATTACTACTTTTTAAAGCCTCAATGTGACCAAAATTGCCATTTTTACTGACTTTTTCTCCTACTCAGAAGCTTCTATTTCAACCAATTTCAGGCATTAAATGACTCTAAACAAACTTATTTTAGTTCCAAAAGTGATAACTCACATGCAATAGTCATTTACAGTCAAAAAATTAAATATTAAAAAATTACCATTTCTGACCATCTGGAGAAAGTTCGACAGGTCACGGGTCAGTGTTTTTCATCAGAAAATTGATTTTTTTGGACTGTAGAAAAATTGATTCAAAATGTCATTTGGATTGAGCCTCATGTTGAATAACTACTTTTTAAAGCCTCAATGTGACCAAAATTGCCATTTTTACTGACTTTTTCTCCTACTCAGAAGCTTCTATTTCGACCAATTTCAGGCATTAGAATGACTCTAAACACACTTATTTTAGTTCCAAAAGTGATAACTCACATGCAATAGTCATTTACAGTCAAAAAATTAAACATAAAAAAATTACCATTTCTGACCATCTGGAGAAAGTTCGACAGGTCACGGGTCATTGTTTTTCATCAGAAAATTGATTTTTTGGACTGTAGAAAAATTGATTCAAAATGTCATTTGGATTGTGCCTCATGTTGAATAACTACTTTTTAAAGCCTCAATGTGACCAAAATTGCCATTTTTACTGACTTTTTCTCCTACTCAGAAGCTTCTATTTCGACAAATTTCAGGCATTAAAATGACTCTAAACACACTTATTTTAGTTCCAACAGTGATAATTCACATGCAGTAGTCATTTACAGTCCAAAAATAAAACATTAAAAAATAACCATTTCTGACCATCTGGAGAAAGTTTGACAGGTCACGGGTCATCGTTTTTCATCAGAAAATTGATTTTTTGGACTGTAGAAAAATTGATTCAAAATGTTATTTGGATTGTGCCTCGTGTTGAATAGGTACTTTTTAAAGCCTCAATGTGACCAAAATTGCCATTTTTACAGCCTTTTTCAACTACTCAGAAGCCTCTATTTCGACAAATTTCAGGCATTAAAATGACTCTAAACACACTTATTTTAGTTCCAACAGTGATAATTCACATGCAGTAGTCATTTACAGTCCAAAAATAAAACATTAAAAAATAACCATTTCTGACCATCTGGAGAAAGTTTGACAGGTCACGGGTCATCGTTTTTCATCAGAAAATTGATTTTTTGGACTGTAGAAAAATTGATTCAAAATGTTATTTGGATTGTGCCTCGTGTTGAATAAGTACTTTTTAAAGCCTCAATGTGACCAAAATTGCCATTTTTACAGCCTTTTTCAACTACTCAGAAGCTTCTATTTCGACCAATTTCAGGCATTAAAATGACTCTAAACACACTTATTTTAGTTCCAAAAGTGATAATTCACATGCAGTAGTCATTTACAGTCAAAAAATAAAACATTAAAAAATTACCATTTCTGACCATCTGGAGAAAGTTCAACAGGTCACGGGTCATCGTTTTCATCAGAAAATTGATTTTTTGGACTGTAGAAAAATTGATTCAAAATGTCAATTGGATTGGGCCTCGTGTTGAATAACTACTTTTTAAAGCCCCAATGTGACCAAAATTGCCATTTTTAGAGCCTTTTTCTCCTACTCAGAAGCTTCTATTTCGACAAATTTCAGGCATTAAAATGACTCTAAACACACTTATTTTAGTTCCAACAGTGATAATTCACATGCAGTAGTCATTTACAGTCCAAAAATAAAACATTAAAAAATAACCATTTCTGACCATCTGGAGAAAGTTTGACAGATCACGGGTCATCGTTTTTCATCAGAAAATTGATTTTTTGGACTGTAGAAAAATTGATTCAAAATGTTATTTGGATTGTGCCTCGTGTTGAATAGGTACTTTTTAAAGCCTCAATGTGACCAAAATTGCCATTTTTACAGCCTTTTTCAACTACTCAGAAGCCTCTATTTCGACCAATTTCAGGCATTTAAATGACTCTAAACACACTTATTTTAGTTCCAAAAGTGATAATTCACATGCAGTAGTCATTTACAGTCAAAAAAAAAAACCATTAAAAAATTACCATTTCTGACCATCTGGAGAAAGTTCGACAGGTCACGGGTCATCGTTTTTCATCAGAAAATTGAGTTTTTTGGACTGTAGAAAAATTGATTCAAAATGTCAATTGGATTGGGCCTCGTGTTGAATAACTACTTTTTAAAGCCCCAATGTGACCAAAATTGCCATTTTACAGCCTTTTTCTCCTACTCAGAAGCTTCTATTTCGACAAATTTCAGGCATTAAAATGACTCTAAACACACTTATTTTAGTTCCAACAGTGATAATTCACATGCAGTAGTCATTTACAGTCCAAAAATAAAACATTAAAAAATAACCATTTCTGACCATCTGGAGAAAGTTTGACAGGTCACGGGTCATCGTTTTTCATCAGAAAATTGATTTTTTGGACTGTAGAAAAATTGATTCAAAATGTTTTTTGGATTGTGCCTCGTGTTGAATAAGTACTTTTTAAAGCCTCAATGTGACCAAAATTGCCATTTTTACAGCCTTTTTCAACTACTCAGAAGCTTCTATTTCGACCAATTTCAGGCATTAAAATGACTCTAAACACACTTATTTTAGTTCCAAAAGTGATAATTCACATGCAGTAGTCATTTACAGTCAAAAAATAAAACATTAAAAAATTACCATTTCTGACCATCTGGAGAAAGTTCAACAGGTCACGGGTCATCGTTTTCATCAGAAAATTGATTTTTTGGACTGTAGAAAAATTGATTCAAAATGTCAATTGGATTGGGCCTTGTGTTGAATAACTACTTTTTAAAGCCCCAATGTGACCAAAATTGCCATTTTTACAGCCTTTTTCTCCTACTCAGAAGCTTCTATTTCGACCAATTTCAGGCATTAAAATGACTCTAAACACACTTATTTTAGTTCCAAAAGTGATAATTCACATGCAGTAGTCATTTACAGTCCAAAAATAAAACATTAAAAAATTACCATTTCTGACCATCTGGAGAAAGTTTGACAGGTCACGGGTCATCGTTTTTCATCAGAAAATTGATTTTTTGGACTGTAGAAAAATTCATTCAAAATGTCATTTGAATTGTGCCTCATGTTGAATAACTACTTTTTAAAGCCTCAATGTGACCAAAATCGCCATTTTTACAGCCTTTTTCTCCTACTCAGAAGCTTCTATTTCGACCAATTTCAGGCATTAAAATGACTCTAAACACACTCATCTTAGTTCCAAAAGTGATAATTCACATGCAGTAGTCATTTACAGTCAAAAAATAAAACATTAAAAAATTACCATTTCTGACCATCTGGAGAAAGTTCGACAGGTCACGGGTCATCGTTTTTCATCAGAAAATTGATTTTTTGGACTGTAGAAAAATTGATTCAAAATGTCAATTGGATTGGGCCTCGTGTTGAATAACTACTTTTTAAAGCCCCAATGTGAGCAAAATTGCCATTTTACAGCCTTTTTCTCCTACTCAGAAGCTTCTATTTCGACAAATTTCAGGCATTAAAATGACTCTAAACACACTTATTTTAGTTCCAACAGTGATAATTCACATGCAGTAGTCATTTACAGTCCAAAAATAAAACATTAAAAAATAACCATTTCTGACCATCTGGAGAAAGTTTGACAGGTCACGGGTCATCGTTTTTCATCAGAAAATTGATTTTTTGGACTGTAGAAAAATTGATTCAAAATGTTATTTGGATTGTGCCTCGTGTTGAATAGGTACTTTTTAAAGCCTCAATGTGACCAAAATTGCCATTTTTACAGCCTTTTTCAACTACTCAGAAGCTTCTATTTCGACCAATTTCAGGCATTAAAATGACTCTAAACACACTTATTTTAGTTCCAAAAGTGATAATTCACATGCAGTAGTCATTTACAGTCAAAAAATAAAACATTAAAAAATTACCATTTCTGACCATCTGGAGAAAGTTCAACAGGTCACGGGTCATCCTTTTTCATCAGAAAATTGAGTTTTTTGGACTGTAGAAAAATTGATTCAAAATGTCAATTGGATTGGGCCTCGTGTTGAATAACTACTTTTTAAAGCCCCAATGTGACCAAAATTGCCATTTTTACAGCCTTTTTCAACTACTCAGAAGCTTCTATTTCGACCAATTTCAGGCATTAAAATGACTCTAAACACACTTATTTTAGTTCCAAAAGTGATAATTCACATGCAGTAGTCATTTACAGTCAAAAAATAAAACATTAAAAAATTACCATTTCTGACCATCTGGAGAAAGTTCAACAGGTCACGGGTCATCGTTTTCATCAGAAAATTGATTTTTTGGACTGTAGAAAAATTGATTCAAAATGTCAATTGGATTGGGCCTCGTGTTGAATAACTACTTTTTAAAGCCCCAATGTGACCAAAATTGCCATTTTTACAGCCTTTTTCTCCTACTCAGAAGCTTCTATTTCGACAAATTTCAGGCATAAAATGACTCTAAACACACTTATTTTAGTTCCAACAGTGATAATTCACATGCAGTAGTCATTTACAGTCCAAAAATAAAACATTAAAAAATAACCATTTCTGACCATCTGGAGAAAGTTTGACAGGTCACGGGTCATCGTTTTTCATCAGAAAATTGATTTTTTGGACTGTAGAAAAATTGATTCAAAATGTTATTTGGATTGTGCCTCGTGTTGAATAGGTACTTTTTAAAGCCTCAATGTGACCAAAATTGCCATTTTTACAGCCTTTTTCAACTACTCAGAAGCCTCTATTTCGACCAATTTCAGGCATTTAAATGACTCTAAACACACTTATTTTAGTTCCAAAAGTGATAATTCACATGCAGTAGTCATTTACAGTCAAAAAAAAAAAACATTAAAAAATTACCATTTCTGACCATCTGGAGAAAGTTCGACAGGTCACGGGTCATCGTTTTTCATCAGAAAATTGAGTTTTTTGGACTGTAGAAAAATTGATTCAAAATGTCAATTGGATTGGGCCTCGTGTTGAATAACTACTTTTTAAAGCCCCAATGTGACCAAAATTGCCATTTTACAGCCTTTTTCTCCTACTCAGAAGCTTCTATTTCGACAAATTTCAGGCATTAAAATGACTCTAAACACACTTATTTTAGTTCCAACAGTGATAATTCACATGCAGTAGTCATTTACAGTCCAAAAATAAAACATTAAAAAATAACCATTTCTGACCATCTGGAGAAAGTTTGACAGGTCACGGGTCATCGTTTTTCATCAGAAAATTGATTTTTTGGACTGTAGAAAAATTGATTCAAAATGTTTTTTGGATTGTGCCTCGTGTTGAATAAGTACTTTTTAAAGCCTCAATGTGACCAAAATTGACATTTTTACAGCCTTTTTCAACTACTCAGAAGCTTCTATTTCGACCAATTTCAGGCATTAAAATGACTCTAAACACACTTATTTTAGTTCCAAAAGTGATAATTCACATGCAGTAGTCATTTACAGTCAAAAAATAAAACATTAAAAAATTACCATTTCTGACCATCTGGAGAAAGTTCAACAGGTCACGGGTCATCGTTTTCATCAGAAAATTGATTTTTTGGACTGTAGAAAAATTGATTCAAAATGTCAATTGGATTGGGCCTTGTGTTGAATAACTACTTTTTAAAGCCCCAATGTGACCAAAATTGCCATTTTTACAGCCTTTTTCTCCTACTCAGAAGCTTCTATTTCGACCAATTTCAGGCATTAAAATGACTCTAAACACACTTATTTTAGTTCCAAAAGTGATAATTCACATGCAGTAGTCATTTACAGTCCAAAAATAAAACATTAAAAAATTACCATTTCTGACCATCTGGAGAAAGTTTGACAGGTCACGGGTCATTGTTTTTCATCAGAAAATTGATTTTTTGGACTGTAGAAAAATTCATTCAAAATGTCATTTGAATTGTGCCTCATGTTGAATAACTACTTTTTAAAGCCTCAATGTGACCAAAATTGCCATTTTTACAGCCTTTTTCTCCTACTCAGAAGCTTCTATTTCGACCAATTTCAGGCATTAAAATGACTCTAAACACACTCATCTTAGTTCCAAAAGTGATAATTCACATGCAGTAGTCATTTACAGTCAAAAAATAAAACATTAAAAAATTACCATTTCTGACCATCTGGAAAAAGTTCGACAGGTCACGGGTCATCGTTTTTCATCAGAAAATTGATTTTTTGGACTGTAGAAAAATTGATTCAAAATGTCAATTGGATTGGGCCTCGTGTTGAATAACTACTTTTTAAAGCCCCAATGTGAGCAAAATTGCCATTTTACAGCCTTTTTCTCCTACTCAGAAGCTTCTATTTCGACAAATTTCAGGCATTAAAATGACTCTAAACACACTTATTTTAGTTCCAACAGTGATAATTCACATGCAGTAGTCATTTACAGTCAAAAAATAAAACATTAAAAAATTACCATTTCTGACCATCTGGAGAAAGTTCGACAGGTCACGGGTCATCGTTTTTCATCAGAAAATTGATTTTTTGGACTGTAGAAAAATTGATTCAAAATGTCAATTGGATTGGGCCTTGTGTTGAATAACTACTTTTTAAAGCCCCAATGTGACCAAAATTGCCATTTTTACAGCCTTTTTCTCCTACTCAGAAGCTTCTATTTCGACCAATTTCAGGCATTAAAATGACTCTAAACACACTTATTTTAGTTCCAAAAGTGATAATTCACATGCAGTAGTCATTTACAGTCCAAAAATAAAACATTAAAAAATTACCATTTCTGACCATCTGGAGAAAGTTCAACAGGTCACGGGTCATCCTTTTTCATCAGAAAATGGAGTTTTTTGGACTGTAGAAAAATTGATTCAAAATGTCAATTGGATTGGGCCTCGTGTTGAATAACTACTTTTTAAAGCCCCAATTTGACCAAAATTGCCATTTTTACAGCCTTTTTCTGCTACTCAGAAGCTTCTATTTCGACCAATTTCAGGCATTAAAATGACTCTAAACACACGTATTTTAGTTCCAAAAGTGATAATTCACATGCAGTAGTCATTTACAGTCCAAAAATAAAACATTAAAAAATTACCATTTCTGACCATCTGGAGAAAGTTTGACAGGTCACGGGTCATCGTTTTTCCTCAGAAAATTTATTTTTTGGACTGTAGAAAAATTGATTCAAAGTCTCATTTGGATTGTGCCTCATGTTGAATTACTACTTTTTAAAGCCTAAATGTGACCAAAATTGCCATTTTTACTGACTTTTTCTCCTACTCAGAAGCTTCTATTTCAACCAATTTCAGGCATTAAAATGACTCTAAACAAACTTATTTTAGTTCCAAAAGTGATAACTCACATGCAATAGTCATTTACAGTCAAAAAATTAAATATTAAAAAATTACCATTTCTGACCATCTGGAGAAAGTTCGACAGGTCACGGGTCAGTGTTTTTCATCAGAAAATTGATTTTTTTGGACTGTAGAAAAATTGATTCAAACTGTCATTTGGATTGAGCCTCATGTTGAATAACTACTTTTTAAAGCCTCAATGTGACCAAAATTGCCATTTTTACTGACTTTTTCTCCTACTCAGAAGCTTCCATTTCGACCAATTTCAGGCATTAAAATGACTCTAAACACACTTATTTTAGTTCCAAAAGTGACAACTCACATGCAATAGTCATTTACAGTCAAAAAATTAAACATAAAAAAATGACCATTTCTGACCATCTGGAGAAAGTTCGACAGGTCACGGGTCATTGTTTTTCATCAGAAAATTGATTTTTTGGACTGTAGAAAAATTGATTCAAAATGTCATTTGGATTGTGCCTGATGTTGAATAACTACTTTTTAAAGCCTCAATGTGATCAAAATTGCCATTTTTACTGACTTTTTCTCCTACTCAGAAGCTTCTATTTCGACCAATTGTAGGCATTAAAATGATTCTAAACACACTTATTTTAGTTCCAAAAGAGATAATTCACATGCAATAGTCATTTACAGTCAAAAAATTAAACATTAAAAAATTACCATTTCTGACCATCTCGAGAAAGTTCGACATGTCACGGGTCATCGTTTTTCCTCCGAAAATTTATTCTTTGGACTGTAGAAAAATTGATTCAAAGTGGCATTTGAATTGTGCCTCATGTTGAATAACTACTTTTTAAAGCCTCAATGTGACCAAAATTGCCATTTTTACTGACTTTTTCTCCTACTCAGAGCTTCTATTTCGACCAATTTCAGGCATTAAAATGACTCTAAACACACTTATTTTAGTTCCAAAAGTGATAATTCACATGCAATAGTCATTTACAGTCAAAACATTAAACATTAAAATATTACCATTTCTGACCATCTGGAGAAATTTCGACAGGTCACAGGTCATCGTTTTTCCTCAGAAAATTTATTTTTTGGACTGTAGAAAAATTGATTCAAAGTGTCATTTGAATTGTGCCTCATGTTGAATTACTACTTTTTAAAGCCCCAATGTCACCAAAATTGCCATTTTTACTGACTTTTCCTCCTACTCAGAAGCTTCTATTTCAACCGATTTCGGGCATTAAAATGACTCTAAACATACTTATTTTAGTTCCAAAAGTGATAACTCACATGCAATAGTCATTTACAGTCAAAAAATTAAATATTAAAAAATTACCATTTCTGACCATCTGGAGAAAGTTCGACAGGTCACGGGTCAGTGTTTTTCATCAGAAAATTGATTTTTTTGGACTGTAGAAAAATTGATTCAAAATGTCATTTGGATTGAGCCTCATGTTGAATAACTACTTTTTAAAGCCTCAATGTGACCAAAATTGCCATTTTTACTGACTTTTTCTCCTACTCAGAAGCTTCTATTTCAACCAATTTCAGGCATTAAAATGACTCTAAACAAACTTATTTTAGTTCCAAAAGTGATAATTCACATTCAATAGTCATTTACAGTCAAAAAATTAAACATTAAAAAATTACCATTTCTGACCATCTGGAGAAAGTTCGACAGGTCACGGATCATCGTTTTTCCTCAGGAATTTTTTTTTTGGGACTGTAGAAAAATTGATTCAAAGTCTCATTTGGATTGTGCCTCATGTTGAATTACTACTTTTTAAAGCCTCAATGTGACCAAAATTGCCATTTTTACTGACTTTTTCTCCTACTCAGAAGCTTCTATTTCAACCAATTTCAGGCATTAAAATGACTCTAAACAAACTTATTTTAGTTCCAAAAGTGATAACTCACATGCAATAGTCATTTACAGTCAAAAAATTAAATATTAAAAAATTACCATTTCTGACCATCTGGAGAAAGTTCGACAGGTCACGGGTCAGTGTTTTTCATCAGAAAATTGATTTTTTTGGACTGTAGAAAAATTGATTCAAAATGTCATTTGGATTGAGCCTCATGTTGAATAACTACTTTTTAAAGCCTCAATGTGACCAAAATTGCCATTTTTACTGACTTTTTCTCCTACTCAGAAGCTTCTATTTCGACCAATTTCAGGCATTAGAATGACTCTAAACACACTTATTTTAGTTCCAAAAGTGATAACTCACATGCAATAGTCATTTACAGTCAAAAAACTTAAACATAAAAAAATTACCATTTCTGACCATCTGGAGAAAGTTCGACAGGTCACGGGTCATTGTTTTTCATCAGAAAATTGATTTTTTGAACTGTAGAAAAATTGATTCAAAATGTCATTTGGATTGTGCCTCATGTTGAATAACTACTTTTTAAAGCCTCAATGTGACCAAAATTGCCATTTTTACTGACTTTTTCTCCTACTCAGAAGCTTCTATTTCGACCAATTTCAGGCATTAAAATGACTCTAAACACACTTATTTTAGTTCCAAAAGAGATAATTCACATGCAATAGTCATTTACAGTCAAAAAATTAAACATTAAAAAATTACCATTTCTGACCATCTCGAGAAAGTTCGACATGTCACGGGTCATCGTTTTTCCTTAGAAAATTTGTTCTTTGGACTGTAGAAAAATTGATTCAAAATGTCATTTGAATTGTGCCTCATGTTGAATAACTACTTTTTAAAGCCTCAATGTGACCAAAATTGCCATTTTTACTGACTTTTTCTCCTACTCAGAAGCTTCTATTTTGACCAATTTCAGGCATTAAAATGACTCTAAACACACTTATTTTAGTTCCAAAAGTGATAACTCACATGCAATAGTCATTTACAGTCAAAAAATTAAACATAAAAAAATTACCATTTCTGACCATCTGGAGAAAGTTCGACAGGTCACGGGTCATTGTTTTTCATCAGAAAATTGATTTTTTGGACTGTAGAAAAATTGATTCAAAATGTCATTTGGATTGTGCCTCATGTTGAATAACTACTTTTTAAAGCCTCAATGTGACCAAAATTGTCATTTTTACTGACTTTTTCTCCTACTCAGAAGCTTCTATTTCGACCAATTTCAGGCATTAAAATGACTCTAAACAAACTTATTTTAGTTCCAAAAGTGATAACTCACATGCAATAGTCATTTACAGTCAAAAAATTAAATATTAAAAAATTACCATTTCTGACCATCTGGAGAAAGTTCGACAGGTCACGGGTCAGTGTTTTTCATCAGAAAATTGATTTTTTTGGACTGTAGAAAAATTTATTCAAAATGTCATTTGGATTGAGCCTCATGTTGAATAACTACTTTTTAAAGCCTCAATGTGACCAAAATTGCCATTTTTACTGACTTTTTCTCCTACTCAGATGCTTCTATTTCGACCAATTTCAGGCATTAAAATGACTCTAAACACACTTATTTTAGTTCCAAAAGTGACAACTCACATGCAATAGTCATTTACAGTCAAAAAATTAAACATAAAAAAATGACCATTTCTGACCATCTGGAGAAAGTTCGACAGGTCACGGGGTCATTGTTTTTCATCAGAAAATTGATTTTTTGGACTGTAGAAAAATTAATTCAAAATGTCAATTGGATTGGGCCTCGTGTTGAATAACTACTTTTTAAAGCCCCAATGTGAGCAAAATTGCCATTTTACAGCCTTTTTCTCCTACTCAGAAGCTTCTATTTCGACAAATTTCAGGCATTAAAATGACTCTAAACACACTTATTTTAGTTCCAACAGTGATAATTCACATGCAGTAGTCATTTACAGTCCAAAAATAAAACATTAAAAAATAACCATTTCTGACCATCTGGAGAAAGTTTGACAGGTCACGGGTCATCGTTTTTCATCAGAAAATTGATTTTTTGGACTGTAGAAAAATTGATTCAAAATGTTATTTGGATTGTGCCTCGTGTTGAATAGGTACTTTTTAAAGCCTCAATGTGACCAAAATTGCCATTTTTACAGCCTTTTTCAACTACTCAGAAGCTTCTATTTCGACCAATTTCAGGCATTAAAATGACTCTAAACACACTTATTTTAGTTCCAAAAGTGATAATTCACATGCAGTAGTCATTTACAGTCAAAAAATAAAACATTAAAAAATTACCATTTCTGACCATCTGGAGAAAGTTCGACAGGTCACGGGTCATCGTTTTTCATCAGAAAATTGATTTTTTGGACTGTAGAAAAATTGATTCAAAATGTCAATTGGATTGGGCCTTGTGTTGAATAACTACTTTTTAAAGCCCCAATGTGACCAAAATTGCCATTTTTACAGCCTTTTTCTCCTACTCAGAAGCTTCTATTTCGACCAATTTCAGGCATTAAAATGACTCTAAACACACTTATTTTAGTTCCAAAAGTGATAATTCACATGCAGTAGTCATTTACAGTCCAAAAATAAAACATTAAAAAATTACCATTTCTGACCATCTGGAGAAAGTTTGACAGGTCACGGGTCATCGTTTTTCATCAGAAAATTGATTTTTTGGACTGTAGAAAAATTCATTCAAAATGTCATTTGGATTGTGCCTCATGTTGAATAACTACTTTTTAAAGCCTCAGCCTTTTTCAACTACTCAGAAGCTTCTATTTCGACCAATTTCAGGCATTAAAATGACTCTAAACACACTTATTTTAGTTCCAAAAGTGATAATTCACATGCAGTAGTCATTTACAGTCAAAAAATAAAACATTAAAAAATTACCATTTCTGACCATCTGGAGAAAGTTCGACAGGTCACGGGTCATCGTTTTTCATCAGAAAATTGATTTTTTGGACTGTAGAAAAATTGATTCAAAATGTCAATTGGATTGGGCCTTGTGTTGAATAACTACTTTTTAAAGCCCCAATGTGACCAAAATTGCCATTTTTACAGCCTTTTTCTCCTACTCAGAAGCTTCTATTTCGACCAATTTCAGGCATTAAAATGACTCTAAACACACTTATTTTAGTTCCAAAAGTGATAATTCACATGCAGTAGTCATTTACAGTCCAAAAATAAAACATTAAAAAATTACCATTTCTGACCATCTGGAGAAAGTTTGACAGGTCACGGGTCATCGTTTTTCATCAGAAAATTGATTTTTTGGACTGTAGAAAAATTCATTCAAAATGTCATTTGGATTGTGCCTCATGTTGAATAACTACTTTTTAAAGCCTCAATGTGACCAAAATTGCCATTTTTACAGCCTTTTTCTCCTACTCAGAAGCCTCTATTTCGACCAATTTCAGGCATTAAAATGACTCTAAACACACTTATTTTAGTTCCAAAAGTGATAATTCACATGCAGTAGTCATTTACAGTCAAAAAATAAAACATTAAAAAATTACCATTTCTGACCATCTGGAGAAAGTTCAACAGGTCACGGGTCATCCTTTTTTATCAGAAAATTGAGTTTTTTGGACTGTAGAAAAATTGATTCAAAATGTCAATTGGATTGGGCCTCGTGTTGAATAACTACTTTTTAAAGCCCCAATGTGACCAAAATTGCCATTTTTACAGCCTTTTTCTCCTACTCAGAAGCTTCTATTTCGACCAATTTCAGGCATTAAAATGACTCTAAACACACGTATTTTAGTTCCAAAAGTGATAATTCACATGCAGTAGTCATTTACAGTCCAAAAATAAAACATAAAAAATTACCATTTCTGACCATCTGGAGAAAGTTTGACAGGTCACGGGTCATCGTTTTTCCTCAGAAAATTTATTTTTTGGACTGTAGAAAAATTGATTCAAAGTCTCATTTGGATTGTGCCTCATGTTGAATTACTACTTTTTAAAGCCTAAATGTGACCAAAATTGCCATTTTTACTGACTTTTTCTCCTACTCAGAAGCTTCTATTTCAACCAATTTCAGGCATTAAAATGACTCTAAACAAACTTATTTTAGTTCCAAAAGTGATAACTCACATGCAATAGTCATTTACAGTCAAAAAATTAAATATTAAAAAATTACCATTTCTGACCATCTGGAGAAAGTTCGACAGGTCACGGGTCAGTGTTTTTCATCAGAAAATTGATTTTTTTGGACTGTAGAAAAATTGATTCAAACTGTCATTTGGATTGAGCCTCATGTTGAATAACTACTTTTTAAAGCCTCAATGTGACCAAAATTGCCATTTTTACTGACTTTTTCTCCTACTCAGAAGCTTCCATTTCGACCAATTTCAGGCATTAAAATGACTCTAAACACACTTATTTTAGTTCCAAAAGTGACAACTCACATGCAATAGTCATTTACAGTCAAAAAATTAAACATAAAAAAATGACCATTTCTGACCATCTGGAGAAAGTTCGACAGGTCACGGGTCATTGTTTTTCATCAGAAAATTGATTTTTTGGACTGTAGAAAAATTGATTCAAAATGTCATTTGGATTGTGCCTCATGTTGAATAACTACTTTTTAAAGCCTCAATGTGATCAAAATTGCCATTTTTACTGACTTTTTCTCCTACTCAGAAGCTTCTATTTCGACCAATTGTAGGCATTAAAATGATTCTAAACACACTTATTTTAGTTCCAAAAGAGATAATTCACATGCAATAGTCATTTACAGTCAAAAAATTAAACATTAAAAAATTACCATTTCTGACCATCTCGAGAAAGTTCGACATGTCACGGGTCATCGTTTTTCCTCCGAAAATTTATTCTTTGGACTGTAGAAAAATTGATTCAAAGTGGCATTTGAATTGTGCCTCATGTTGAATAACTACTTTTTAAAGCCTCAATGTGACCAAAATTGCCATTTTTACTGACTTTTTCTCCTACTCAGAGCTTCTATTTTGACCAATTTCAGGCATTAAAATGACTCTAAACACACTTATTTTAGTTCCAAAAGTGATAATTCACATGCAATAGTCATTTACAGTCAAAACATTAAACATTAAAATATTACCATTTCTGACCATCTGGAGAAAGTTCGACAGGTCACGGATCATCGTTTTTCCTCAGGAAATGTTTTTTTTGGGACTGTAGAAAAATTGATTCAAAGTCTCATTTGGATTGTGCCTCATGTTGAATTACTACTTTTTAAAGCCTCAATGTGACCAAAATTGCCATTTTTACTGACTTTTTCTCCTACTCAGAAGCTTCTATTTCAACCAATTTCAGGCATTAAAATGACTCTAAACAAACTTATTTTAGTTCCAAAAGTGATAACTCACATGCAATAGTCATTTACAGTCAAAAAATTAAATATTAAAAAATTACCATTTCTGACCATCTGGAGAAAGTTCGACAGGTCACGGGTCAGTGTTTTTCATCAGAAAATTGATTTTTTTGGACTGTAGAAAAATTGATTCAAAATGTCATTTGGATTGAGCCTCATGTTGAATAACTACTTTTTAAAGCCTCAATGTGACCAAAATTGCCATTTTTACTGACTTTTTCTCCTACTCAGAAGCTTCTATTTCGACCAATTTCAGGCATTAGAATGACTCTAAACACACTTATTTTAGTTCCAAAAGTGATAACTCACATGCAATAGTCATTTACAGTCAAAAAATTAAACATAAAAAAATTACCATTTCTGACCATCTGGAGAAAGTTCGACAGGTCACGGGTCATTGTTTTTCATCAGAAAATTGATTTTTTGAACTGTAGAAAAATTGATTCAAAATGTCATTTGGATTGTGCCTCATGTTGAATAACTACTTTTTAAAGCCTCAATGTGACCAAAATTGCCATTTTTACTGACTTTTTCTCCTACTCAGAAGCTTCTATTTCGACCAATTTCAGGCATTAAAATGACTCTAAACACACTTATTTTAGTTCCAAAAGAGATAATTCACATGCAATAGTCATTTACAGTCAAAAAATTAAACATTAAAAAATTACCATTTCTGACCATCTCCAGAAAGTTCGACATGTCACGGGTCATCGTTTTTCCTCAGAAAATTTATTCTTTGGACTGTAGAAAAATTGATTCAAAATGTCATTTGAATTGTGCCTCATGTTGAATAACTACTTTTTAAAGCCTCAATGTGACCAAAATTGCCATTTTTACTGACTTTTTCTCCTACTCAGAAGCTTCTATTTTGACCAATTTCAGGCATTAAAATGACTCTAAACACACTTATTTTAGTTCCAAAAGTGATAACTCACATGCAATAGTCATTTACAGTCAAAAAATTAAACATAAAAAAATTACCATTTCTGACCATCTGGAGAAAGTTCGACAGGTCACGGGTCATTGTTTTTCATCAGAAAATTGATCTTTTGGACTGTAGAAAAATTGATTCAAAATGTCATTTGGATTGTGCCTCATGTTGAATAACTACTTTTTAAAGCCTCAATGTGACCAAAATTGCCATTTTTACTGACTTTTTCTCCTACTCGGAAGCTTCTATTTCGACCAATTTCAGGCATTAAAATGACTCCAAACACACTTATTTTAGTTCCAAAAGTGATAATTTATATGCAATAGTCATTTACAGTAAAAAAACGTAAACATTAAAAAATTACTATTTCTGACCATCTTGTGAAAGTTCGAAAGGTCACGGGTCATCGTTTTTCATCAGAAAATGTATTTTTTGGACTGTAGAAAAATTGATTCAAAGTGGCATTTGAATTGTGCCTCATGTTGAATAACTACTTTTTAAAGCCTCAATGTGACCAAAATTGTCATTTTTACTGACTTTTTCTCCTACTCAGAGCTTCTATTTCGACCAATTTCAGGCATTAAAATGACTCTAAACAAACGTATTTTAGTTCCAAAAGTGATAACTCACATGCAATAGTCATTTACAGTCAAAAAATTAAATATTAAAAAATTACCATTTCTGACCATCTGGAGAAAGTTCGACAGGTCACGGGTCAGTGTTTTTCATCAGAAAATTGATTTTTTTGGACTGTAGAAAAATTTATTCAAAATGTCATTTGGATTGAGCCTCATGTTGAATAACTACTTTTTAAAGCCTCAATGTGACCAAAATTGCCATTTTTACTGACTTTTTCTCCTACTCAGAAGCTTCTATTTCGACCAATTTCAGGCATTAAAATGACTCTAAACACACTTATTTTAGTTCCAAAAGTGACAACTCACATGCAATAGTCATTTACAGTCAAAAAATTAAACATAAAAAAATGACCATTTCTGACCATCTGGAGAAAGTTCGACAGGTCACGGGTCATTGTTTTTCATCAGAAAATTGATTTTTTGGACTGTAGAAAAATTGATTCAAAATGTCATTTGGATTGTGCCTCATGTTGAATAACTACTTTTTAAAGCCTCAATGTGACCAAAATTGTCATTTTTACTGACTTTTTCTCCTACTCAGAAGCTTCTATTTCGACCAATTTCAGGCATTAAAATGACTCTAAACACACTTATTTTAGTTCCAAAAGTGACAACTCACATGCAATAGTCATTTACAGTCAAAAAATTAAACATAAAAAAATGACCATTTCTGACCATCTGGAGAAAGTTCGACAGGTCACGGGGTCATTGTTTTTCATCAGAAAATTGAGTTTTTTGGACTGTAGAAAAATTGATTCAAAATGTCAATTGGATTGGGCCTCGTGTTGAATAACTACTTTTTAAAGCCCCAATGTGATCAAAATTGCCATTTTTACTGACTTTTTCTCCTACTCAGAAGCTTCTATTTCGACCAATTGTAGGCAATAAAATGATTCTAAACACACTTGTTTTAGTTCCAAAAGAGATAATTCACATGCAATAGTCATTTACAGTCAAAAAATTAAACATTAAAAAATTACCATTTCTGACCATCTCGAGAAAGTTCGACATGTCACGGGTCATCGTTTTTCCTCAGAAAATTTATTCTTTGGACTGTAGAAAAATTGATTCAAAGTGTCATTTGAATTGTGCCTCATGTTGAATTACTACTTTTTAAAGCCTCAATGTGACCAAATTTGCCATTTTTACTGACTTTTTCTCCTACTCGGAAGCTTCTATTTCGACCAATTTCAGGCATTAAAATGACTCCAAACACACTTATTTTAGTTCCAAAAGTGATAATTTATATGCAATAGTCATTTACAGTAAAAAAACGTAAACATTAAAAAATTACTATTTCTGACCATCTTGTGAAAGTTCGAAAGGTCACGGGTCATCGTTTTTCATCAGAAAATTTATTTTTTGGACTGTAGAAAAATTGATTCAAAGTGGCATTTGAATTGTGCCTCATGTTGAATAACTACTTTTTAAAGCCTCAATGTGACCAAAATTGTCATTTTTACTGACTTTTTCTCCTACTCAGAGCTTCTATTTCGACCAATTTCAGGCATTAAAATGACTCTAAACAAACTTATGTTAGTTCCAAAAGTGATAACTCACATGCAATAGTCATTTACAGTCAAAAAATTAAATATTAAAAAATTACCATTTCTGACCATCTGGAGAAAGTTCGACAGGTCACGGGTCAGTGTTTTTCATCAGAAAATTGATTTTTTTGGACTGTAGAAAAATTTATTCAAAATGTCATTTGGATTGAGCCTCATGTTGAATAACTACTTTTTAAAGCCTCAATGTGACCAAAATTGCCATTTTTACTGACTTTTTCTCCTACTCAGAAGCTTCTATTTCGACCAATTTCAGGCATTAAAATGACTCTAAACACACTTATTTTAGTTCCAAAAGTGACAACTCACATGCAATAGTCATTTACAGTCAAAAAATTAAACATAAAAAAATGACCATTTCTGACCATCTGGAGAAAGTTCGACAGGTCACGGGGTCATTGTTTTTCATCAGAAAATTGATTTTTTGGACTGTAGAAAAATTGATTCAAAATGTCATTTGGATTGTGCCTCATGTTGAATAACTACTTTTTAAAGCCTCAATGTGATCAAAATTGCCATTTTTACTGACTTTTTCTCCTACTCAGAAGCTTCTATTTCGACCAATTGTAGGCAATAAAATGATTCTAAACACACTTATTTTAGTTCCAAAAGAGATAATTCACATGCAATAGTCATTTACAGTCAAAAAATTAAACATTAAAAAATTACCATTTCTGACCATCTCGAGAAAGTTCGACATGTCACGGGTCATCGTTTTTCCTCAGAAAATTTATTCTTTGGACTGTAGAAAAATTGATTCAAAGTGTCATTTGAATTGTGCCTCATGTTGAATTACTACTTTTTAAAGCCTCAATGTGACCAAAATTGCCATTTTTACTGACTTTTTCTCCTACTCGGAAGCTTCTATTTCGACCAATTTCAGGCATTAAAATGACTCCAAACACACTTATTTTAGTTCCAAAAGTGATAATTTATATGCAATAGTCATTTACAGTAAAAAAACGTAAACATTAAAAAATTACTATTTCTGACCATCTTGTGAAAGTTCGAAAGGTCACGGGTCATCGTTTTTCATCAGAAAATTTATTTTTTGGACTGTAGAAAAATTGATTCAAAGTGGCATTTGAATTGTGCCTCATGTTGAATAACTACTTTTTAAAGCCTCAATGTGACCAAAATTGCCATTTTTACTGACTTTTTCTCCTACTCAGAGCTTCTATTTCGACCAATTTCAGGCATTAAAATTACTCTAAACACACTTATTTTAGTTCCAAAAGTGATAATTCACATGCAATAGTCATTTACAGTCAAAACATTAAACATTAAAATATTACCATTTCTGACCATCTGGAGAAAGTTCGACAGGTCACAGGTCATCGTTTTTCCTCAGAAAATTTATTTTTTGGACTGTAGAAAAATTGATTCAAAGTGTCATTTGAATTGTGCCTCATGTTGAATTACTACTTTTTAAAGCCCCAATGTCACCAAAATTGCCATTTTTACTGACTTTTTCTCCTACTCAGAAGCTTCTATTTCAACCGATTTCGGGCATTAAAATTACTCTAAACACACTTATTTTAGTTCCAAAAGTGATAATTCACATGCAATAGTCATTTACAGTCAAAAAATTACATATTAAAAAATTACCATTTCTGACCATCTGGAGAAAGTTCGACAGGTCACGGGTCAGTGTTTTTCATCAGAAAATTGATTTTTTTGGACTGTTGAAAAATTGATTCAAAATGTCATTTGGATTGTGCCTCATGTTGAATAACTACTTTTTAAAGCCTCAATGTGACCAAAATTGTCATTTTTACTGACTTTTTCTCCTACTCAGAAGCTTCTATTTCGACCAATTTCAGGCATTAAAATGACTCTAAACACACTTATTTTAGTTCCAAAAGTGACAACTCACATGCAATAGTCATTTACAGTCAAAAAATTAAACATAAAAAAATGACCATTTCTGACCATCTGGAGAAAGTTCGACAGGTCACGGGGTCATTGTTTTTCATCAGAAAATTGATTTTTTGGACTGTAGAAAAATTGATTCAAAATGTCATTTGGATTGTGCCTCATGTTGAATAACTACTTTTTAAAGCCTCAATGTGATCAAAATTGCCATTTTTACTGACTTTTTCTCCTACTCAGAAGCTTCTATTTCGACCAATTGTAGGCAATAAAATGATTCTAAACACACTTGTTTTAGTTCCAAAAGAGATAATTCACATGCAATAGTCATTTACAGTCAAAAAATTAAACAAAAAAATTACCATTTCTGACCATCTCGAGAAAGTTCGACATGTCACGGGTCATCGTTTTTCCTCAGAAAATTTATTCTTTGGACTGTAGAAAAATTGATTCAAAGTGTCATTTGAATTGTGCCTCATGTTGAATTACTACTTTTTAAAGCCTCAATGTGACCAAAATTGCCATTTTTACTGACTTTTTCTCCTACTCGGAAGCTTCTATTTCGACCAATTTCAGGCATTAAAATGACTCCAAACACACTTATTTTAGTTCCAAAAGTGATAATTTATATGCAATAGTCATTTACAGTAAAAAAACGTAAACATTAAAAAATTACTATTTCTGACCATCTTGTGAAAGTTCGAAAGGTCACGGGTCATCGTTTTTCATCAGAAAATTTATTTTTTGGACTGTAGAAAAATTGATTCAAAGTGGCATTTGAATTGTGCCTCATGTTGAATAACTACTTTTTAAAGCCTCAATGTGACCAAAATTGTCATTTTTACTGACTTTTTCTCCTACTCAGAGCTTCTATTTCGACCAATTTCAGGCATTAAAATGACTCTAAACAAACTTATGTTAGTTCCAAAAGTGACAACTCACATGCAATAGTCATTTACAGTCAAAAAATTAAACATAAAAAAATGACCATTTCTGACCATCTGGAGAAAGTTCGACAGGTCACGGGGTCATTGTTTTTCATCAGAAAATTGATTTTTTGGACTGTAGAAAAATTGATTCAAAATGTCATTTGGATTGTGCCTCATGTTGAATAACTACTTTTTAAAGCCTCAATGTGATCAAAATTGCCATTTTTACTGACTTTTTCTCCTACTCAGAAGCTTCTATTTCGACCAATTGTAGGCAATAAAATGATTCTAAACACACTTATTTTAGTTCCAAAAGAGATAATTCACATGCAATAGTCATTTACAGTCAAAAAATTAAACATTAAAAAATTACCATTTCTGACCATCTCGAGAAAGTTCGACATGTCACGGGTCATCGTTTTTCCTCAGAAAATTTATTCTTTGGACTGTAGAAAAATTGATTCAAAGTGTCATTTGAATTGTGCCTCATGTTGAATTACTACTTTTTAAAGCCTCAATGTGACCAAAATTGCCATTTTTACTGACTTTTTCTCCTACTCGGAAGCTTCTATTTCGACCAATTTCAGGCATTAAAATGACTCCAAACACACTTATTTTAGTTCCAAAAGTGATAATTTATATGCAATAGTCATTTACAGTAAAAAAACGTAAACATTAAAAAATTACTATTTCTGACCATCTTGTGAAAGTTCGAAAGGTCACGGGTCATCGTTTTTCATCAGAAAATTTATTTTTTGGACTGTAGAAAAATTGATTCAAAGTGGCATTTGAATTGTGCCTCATGTTGAATAACTACTTTTTAAAGCCTCAATGTGACCAAAATTGCCATTTTTACTGACTTTTTCTCCTACTCAGAAGCTTCTATTTCAACTGATTTCGGGCATTAAAATTACTCTAAACACACTTATTTTAGTTCCAAAAGTGATAATTCACATGCAATAGTCATTTACAGTCAAAAAATTAAATATTAAAAAATTACCATTTCTGACCATCTGGAGAAAGTTCGACAGGTCACGGGTCAGTGTTTTTCATCAGAAAATTGATTTTTTTGGACTGTAGAAAAATTGTTTCAAAATGTCATTTGGATTGAGCCTCATGTTGAATAACTACTTTTTAAAGCCTCAATGTGACCAAAATTGCAATTTTTACTGACTTTTTCTCCTACTCAGAAGCTTCTATTTCAACCAATTTCAGGCAGTAAAATGACTCTAAACAAACTTATTTTAGTTCCAAAAGTGATATTTCACATTCAATAGTCATTTACAGTCAAAAAATTAAACATTAAAAAATTACCATTTCTGACCATCTGGAGAAAGTTCGACAGGTCACGGGTCATCGTTTTTCCTCAGGAAATTTTTTTTGGGGACTGTAGAAAAATTGATTCAAAGTCTCATTTGGATTGTGCCTCATGTTGAATTACTACTTTTTAAAGCCTCAATGTGACCAAAATTGCCATTTTTACTGACTTTTTCTCCTACTCAGAAGCTTCTATTTCAACCAATTTCAGGCATTAAATGACTCTAAACAAACTTATTTTAGTTCCAAAAGTGATAACTCACATGCAATAGTCATTTACAGTCAAAAAATTAAATATTAAAAAATTACCATTTCTGACCATCTGGAGAAAGTTCGACAGGTCACGGGTCAGTGTTTTTCATCAGAAAATTGATTTTTTTGGACTGTAGAAAAATTGATTCAAAATGTCATTTGGATTGAGCCTCATGTTGAATAACTACTTTTAAAAGCCTCAATGTGACCAAAATTGCCATTTTTACTGACTTTTTCTCCTACTCAGAAGCTTCTATTTCGACCAATTTCAGGCATTAGAATGACTCTAAACACACTTATTTTAGTTCCAAAAGTGATAACTCACATGCAATAGTCATTTACAGTCCAAAAATAAAACATTAAAAAATAACCATTTCTGACCATCTGGAGAAAGTTTGACAGGTCACGGGTCATCGTTTTTCATCAGAAAATTGATTTTTTGGACTGTAGAAAAATTGATTCAAAATGTTATTTGGATTGTGCCTCGTGTTGAATAGGTACTTTTTAAAGCCTCAATGTGACCAAAATTGCCATTTTTACAGCCTTTTTCAACTACTCAGAAGCTTCTATTTCGACCAATTTCAGGCATTAAAATGACTCTAAACACACTTATTTTAGTTCCAAAAGTGATAATTCACATGCAGTAGTCATTTACAGTCAAAAAATAAAACATTAAAAAATTACCATTTCTGACCATCTGGAGAAAGTTCGACAGGTCACGGGTCATCGTTTTTCATCAGAAAATTGATTTTTTGGACTGTAGAAAAATTGATTCAAAATGTCAATTGGATTGGGCCTTGTGTTGAATAACTACTTTTTAAAGCCCCAATGTGACCAAAATTGCCATTTTTACAGCCTTTTTCTCCTACTCAGAAGCTTCTATTTCGACCAATTTCAGGCATTAAAATGACTCTAAACACACTTATTTTAGTTCCAAAAGTGATAATTCACATGCAGTAGTCATTTACAGTCCAAAAATAAAACATTAAAAAATTACCATTTCTGACCATCTGGAGAAAGTTTGACAGGTCACGGGTCATCGTTTTTCATTAGAAAATTGATTTTTTGGACTGTAGAAAAATTCATTCAAAATGTCATTTGGATTGTGCCTCATGTTGAATAACTACTTTTTAAAGCCTCAATGTGACCAAAATTGCCATTTTTACAGCCTTTTTCTCCTACTCAGAAGCCTCTATTTCGACCAATTTCAGGCATTAAAATGACTCTAAACACACTTATTTTAGTTCCAAAAGTGATAACTCACATGCAATAGTCATTTACAGTCAAAAAATTAAATATTAAAAAATTACCATTTCTGACCATCTGGAGAAAGTTCGACAGGTCACGGGTCAGTGTTTTTCATCAGAAAATTGATTTTTTTGGACTGTAGAAAAATTGATTCAAACTGTCATTTGGATTGAGCCTCATGTTGAATAACTACTTTTTAAAGCCTCAATGTGACCAAAATTGCCATTTTTACTGACTTTTTCTCCTACTCAGAAGCTTCCATTTCGACCAATTTCAGGCATTAAAATGACTCTAAACACACTTATTTTAGTTCCAAAAGTGATAACTCACATGCAATAGTCATTTACAGTCAAAAAATTAAATATTAAAAAATTACCATTTCTGACCATCTGGAGAAAGTTCGACAGGTCACGGGTCAGTGTTTTTCATCAGAAAATTGATTTTTTTGGACTGTAGAAAAATTGATTCAAAATGTCATTTGGATTGTGCCTCATGTTGAATAACTACTTTTTAAAGCCTCAATGTGATCAAAATTGCCATTTTTACTGACTTTTTCTCCTACTCAGAAGCTTCTATTTCGACCAATTGTAGGCATTAAAATGATTCTAAACACACTTATTTTAGTTCCAAAAGAGATATTTCACATGCAATAGTCATTTACAGTCAAAAAATTAAACATTAAAAAATTACCATTTCTGACCATCTCGAGAAAGTTCGACATGTCACGGGTCATCGTTTTTCCTCCGAAAATTTATTCTTTGGACTGTAGAAAAATTGATTCAAAGTGGCATTTGAATTGTGCCTCATGTTGAATAACTACTTTTTAAAGCCTCAATGTGACCAAAATTGCCATTTTTACTGACTTTTTCTCCTACTCAGAGCTTCTATTTCGACCAATTTCAGGCATTAAAATGACTCTAAACACACTTATTTTAGTTCCAAAAGTGATAATTCACATGCAATAGTCATTTACAGTCAAAACATTAAACATTAAAATATTACCATTTCTGACCATCTGGAGAAAGTTCGACAGGTCACGGATCATCGTTTTTCCTCAGGAAATTTTTTTTTGGGACTGTAGAAAAATTGATTCAAAGTCTCATTTGGATTGTGCCTCATGTTGAATTACTACTTTTTAAAGCCTCAATGTGACCAAAATTGCCATTTTTACTGACTTTTTCTCCTACTCAGAAGCTTCTATTTCAACCAATTTCAGGCATTAAAATGACTCTAAACAAACTTATTTTAGTTCCAAAAGTGATAACTCACATGCAATAGTCATTTACAGTCAAAAAATTAAATATTAAAAAATTACCATTTCTGACCATCTGGAGAAAGTTCGACAGGTCACGGGTCAGTGTTTTTCATCAGAAAATTGATTTTTTTGGACTGTAGAAAAATTGATTCAAAATGTCATTTGGATTGAGCCTCATGTTGAATAACTACTTTTTAAAGCCTCAATGTGACCAAAATTGCAATTTTTACTGACTTTTTCTCCTACTCAGAAGCTTCTATTTCGACCAATTTCAGGCATTAGAATGACTCTAAACACACTTATTTTAGTTCCAAAAGCGATAACTCACATGCAATAGTCATTTACAGTCAAAAAATGAAACATAAAAAAATTACCATTTCTGACCATCTGGAGAAAGTTCGACAGGTCACGGGTCATTGTTTTTCATCAGAAAATTGATTTTTTGAACTGTAGAAAAATTGATTCAAAATGTCATTTGGATTGTGCCTCATGTTGAATAACTACTTTTTAAAGCCTCAATGTGACCAAAATTGCCATTTTTACTGACTTTTTCTCCTACTCAGAAGCTTCTATTTCGACCAATTTCAGGCATTAAAATGACTCTAAACACACTTATTTTAGTTCCAAAAGAGATAATTCACATGCAATAGTCATTTACAGTCAAAAAATTAAACATTAAAAAATTACCATTTCTGACCATCTCGAGAAAGTTCGACATGTCACGGGTCATCGTTTTTCCTCAGAAAATTTATTCTTTGGACTGTAGAAAAATTGATTCAAAATGTCATTTGAATTGTGCCTCATGTTGAATAACTACTTTTTAAAGCCTCAATGTGACCAAAATTGCCATTTTTACTGACTTTTTCTCCTACTCAGAAGCTTCTATTTTGACCAATTTCAGGCATTAAAATGACTCTAAACACACTTATTTTAGTTCCAAAAGTGATAACTCACATGCAATAGTCATTTACAGTCAAAAAATTAAACATAAAAAAATTATCATTTCTGACCATCTGGAGAAAGTTCGACAGGTCACGGGTCATTGTTTTTCATCAGAAAATTGATTTTTTGGACTGTAGAAAAATTGATTCAAAATGTCATTTGGATTGTGCCTCATGTTGAATAACTACTTTTTAAAGCCTTAATGTGACCAAAATTGTCATTTTTACTGACTTTTTCTCCTACTCAGAAGCTTCTATTTCGACCAATTTCAGGCATTAAAATGACTCTAAACAAACTTATTTTAGTTCCAAAAGTGATAACTCACATGCAATAGTCATTTACAGTCAAAAAATTAAATATTAAAAAATTACCATTTCTGACCATCTGGAGAAAGTTCGACAGGTCACGGGTCAGTGTTTTTCATCGGAAAATTGATTTTTTTGGACTGTAGAAAAATTTATTCAAAATGTCATTTGGATTGAGCCTCATGTTGAATAACTACTTTTTAAAGCCTCAATGTGACCAAAATTGCCATTTTTACTGACTTTTTCTCCTACTCAGAAGCTTCTATTTCGACCAATTGTAGGCAATAAAATGATTCTAAACACACTTGTTTTAGTTCCAAAAGAGATAATTCACATGCAATAGTCATTTACAGTCAAAAAATTAAACATTAAAAAATTACCATTTCTGACCATCTCGAGAAAGTTCGACATGTCACGGGTCATCGTTTTTCCTCAGAAAATTTATTCTTTGGACTGTAGAAAAATTGATTCAAAGTGTCATTTGAATTGTGCCTCATGTTGAATTACTACTTTTTAAAGCCTCAATGTGACCAAAATTGCCATTTTTACTGACTTTTTCTCCTACTCGGAAGCTTCTATTTCGACCAATTTCAGGCATTAAAATGACTCCAAACACACTTATTTTAGTTCCAAAAGTGATAATTTATATGCAATAGTCATTTACAGTAAAAAAACGTAAACATTAAAAAATTACTATTTCTGACCATCTTGTGAAAGTTCGAAAGGTCACGGGTCATCGTTTTTCATCAGAAAATTTATTTTTTGGACTGTAGAAAAATTGATTCAAAGTGGCATTTGAATTGTGCCTCATGTTGAATAACTACTTTTTAAAGCCTCAATGTGACCAAAATTGTCATTTTTACTGACTTTTTCTCCTACTCAGAGCTTCTATTTCGACCAATTTCAGGCATTAAAATGACTCTAAACAAACTTATTTTAGTTCCAAAAGTGATAACTCACATGCAATAGTCATTTACAGTCAAAAAATTAAATATTAAAAAATTACCATTTCTGACCATCTGGAGAAAGTTCGACAGGTCACGGGTCAGTGTTTTTCATCAGAAAATTGATTTTTTTGGACTGTAGAAAAATTTATTCAAAATGTCATTTGGATTGAGCCTCATGTTGAATTACTACTTTTTAAAGCCTCAATGTGACCAAAATTGCCATTTTTACAGCCTTTTTCTCCTACTCAGAAGCTTCTATTTCGACCAATTTCAGGCATTAAAATGACTCTAAACACACTTATCTTAGTTCCAAAAGTGATAATTCACATGCAGTAGTCATTTACAGTCAAAAAATAAAACATTAAAAAATTACCATTTCTGACCATCTGGAGAAAGTTCGACAGGTCACGGGTCATCGTTTTTCATCAGAAAATTGATTTTTTGGACTGTAGAAAAATTGATTCAAAATGTCAATTGGATTGGGCCTCGTGTTGAATAACTACTTTTTAAAGCCCCAATGTGAGCAAAATTGCCATTTTACAGCCTTTTTCTCCTACTCAGAAGCTTCTATTTCGACAAATTTCAGGCATTAAAATGACTCTAAACACACTTATTTTAGTTCCAACAGTGATAATTCACATGCAGTAGTCATTTACAGTCCAAAAATAAAACATTAAAAAAGAACCATTTCTGACCATCTGGAGAAAGTTTGACAGGTCACGGGTCATCGTTTTTCATCAGAAAATTGATTTTTTGGACTGTAGAAAAATTGATTCAAAATGTTATTTGGATTGTGCCTCGTGTTGAATAAGTACTTTTTAAAGCCTCAATGTGACCAAAATTGCCATTTTTACAGCCTTTTTCAACTACTCAGAAGCTTCTATTTCGACCAATTTCAGGCATTAAAATGACTCTAAACACACTTATTTAAGTTCCAAAAGTGATAATTCACATGCAGTAGTCATTTACAGTCAAAAAATAAAACATTAAAAAATTACCATTTCTGACCATCTGGAGAAAGTTCGACAGGTCACGGGTCATCGTTTTTCATCAGAAAATTGATTTTTTGGACTGTAGAAAAATTGATTCAAAATGTCAATTGGATTGGGCCTTGTGTTGAATAACTACTTTTTAAAGCCCCAATGTGACCAAAATTGCCATTTTTACAGCCTTTTTCTCCTACTCAGAAGCTTCTATTTCGACCAATTTCAGGCATTAAAATGACTCTAAACACACTTATTTTAGTTCCAAAAGTGATAATTCACATGCAGTAGTCATTTACAGTCCAAAAATAAAACATTAAAAAATTACCATTTCTGACCATCTGGAGAAAGTTTGACAGGTCACGGGTCATCGTTTTTCATCAGAAAATTGATTTTTTGGACTGTAGAAAAATTCATTCAAAATGTCATTTGGATTGTGCCTCATGTTGAATAACTACTTTTTAAAGCCTCAATGTGACCAAAATTGCCATTTTTACAGTTTTTTTCTCCTACTCAGAAGCTTCTATTTCGACCAATTTCAGGCATTAAAATGACTCTATCACACTTATTTTAGTTCCAAAAGTGATAATTCACATGCAGTAGTCATTTACAGTCAAAAAATAAAACATTAAAAAATTACCATTTCTGACCATTTGGAGAAAGTTCAACAGGTCACGGGTCATCGTTTTTCATCAGAAAATTGAGTTTTTTGGACTGTAGAAAAATTGATTTAAAATGTCAATTGGATTGGGCCTCGTGTTGAATAACTACTTTTTAAAGCCCCAATGTGACCAAAATTGCCATTTTTACAGCCTTTTTCTCCTACTCAGAAGCTTCTATTTCGACCAATTTCAGGCATTAAAATGACTCTAAACACACGTATTTTAGTTCCAAAAGTGATAATTCACATGCAGTAGTCATTTACAGTCCAAAAATAAAACATTAAAAAATTACCATTTCTGACCATCTGGAGAAAGTTTGACAGGTCACGGGTCATCGTTTTTCCTCAGAAAATTTATTTTTTGGACTGTAGAAAAATTGATTCAAAGTCTCATTTGGATTGTGCCTCATGTTGAATTACTACTTTTTAAAGCCTAAATGTGACCAAAATTGCCATTTTTACTGACTTTTTCTCCTACTCAGAAGCTTCTATTTCAACCAATTTCAGGCATTAAAAGGACTCTAAACAAACTTATTTTAGTTCCAAAAGTGATAACTCACATGCAATAGTCATTTACAGTCAAAAAACTTAAATATTAAAAAATTACCATTTCTGACCATCTGGAACAAGTTCGACAGGTCACGGGTCAGTGTTTTTCATAAGAAAATTGATTTTTTTGGACTGTAGAAAAATTGATTCAAACTGTCATTTGGATTGAGCCTCATGTTGAATAACTACTTTTTAGAGCCTCAATGTGACCAAAATTGCCATTTTTACTGACTTTTTCTCCTACTCGGAAGCTTCTATTTCAACCAATTTCAGGCATTAAAATGACTCTAAACAAACTTATTTTAGTTCCAAAAGTGATAATTCACACGCAATAGTCATTTACAGTCAAAAAATTAAACATTAAAGAATTACCATTTCTGACCATCTGGAGAAAGTTTGACAGGTCACGGGTCATCGTTTTTCCTCAGAAAATTTATTTTTTGGACTGTAGAAAAATTGATTCAAAGTCTCATTTGGATTGTGCCTCATGTTGAATTACTACTTTTTAAAGCATCAATGTGACCAAAATTGCCATTTTTACTGACTTTTTCTCCTACTCAGAAGCTTCTATTTCAACCAATTTCAGGCATTAAAATGACTCTAAACAAACTTATTTTAGTTCCAAAAGTAATAATTCACACGCAATAGTCATTTACAGTCAAAAAATTAAACATTAAAGAATTACCATTTGTGACCATCTGGAGAAAGTTCGACAGGTCACGGGTCATCGTTTTTCCTCAGAAAATGTATTCTTTGGACTGTAGAAAAATTGATTCAAAGTGTCATTTGAATTGTGCCTCATGTTGAATTACTACTTTTTAAAGCCTCAATGTGACCAAAATTGCCATTTTTACTGACTTTTTCTCCTACTCAGAAGCTTCTATTTCATCCAATTCCAGGCATTAAAATGACTCTACATGAACAAAGCAAACCCAACGACGGACCAAGGTCAAGCACTTGGATTCCAACTATTTTCCTTCCTATTGGAGTACACTATGTCTATGTACGTGGTGCAACAGCTTCCAACATCCGTCGTTGTTAGATGCGGGACAGGACAAAACGTTTTTAACACAAAGGAAGGTGCACTCAAAAAGACAAAGTCCAAAATGGTATATATTCAAAAGAATAGTTCCAAAAGTGATAATTCACATGCAATAGTCATTTACAGTCAAAAAGTAAAACATTAAAAAATTATCATTTCTGACCAGCTCTAGAAAGTTCAACATGTCACGTGCATCGTTTTTCATTAGAAAATTGATTTTTTGGACTGTAGAAAAATTGATTCAAAATGTCATTTGGATTGTGCCTCATGTTGAATAACTACTTTTTAAAGCCTCAATGTGACCAAAATTGCAAATTATACTGATTTTTTCTCCTACTCAGAAGCTTCTATTTCGAACAATTTCAGGCATTAAAATGACTCTAAACACACTTATTTTAGTTGCAAAAGTGATAATTCACTTGCAATAGTCATTTACAGTCAAAAAATTAAACATTAAAAAATTACAATTTCTGACCATCTGGAGAAAGTTCGACAGGTCACAGGTCATTGTTTTTCATCAGAAAATGTATTTTTTGGACTGTAGAAAAATTGATTCAAAATGTCATTTGAATTGTGCCTCATGTTGAACAACTTCTTTTTAAAGCCTCAATGTGACCAAAATTGCCATTTTTACTAACTTTTTCTCCTACTCAGAGCTTCTACTTCGACCAATTTCAGGCATTAAAATGACTCTAAACACACTTATTTTAGTTCCAAAAGTGATAATTCACATTCAATAGTCATTTACAGTCAAAAAATTAAACATAAAAAGTTACCATTTCTGACCATCTGGAGAAAGTTCGACAGGTCACGGGTCATTGTTTTTCATCAGAAAATTGATTTTTTGGACTGTAGAAAAATTGATTCAAAATGTCATTTGGATTGTGCCTCATGTCGAATAACTACTTTTTAAAGCCTCAATGTGACCAAAATTGCCATTTTTACTGACTTTTTCTCCTACTCAGAAGCTTCTATTTCGACCAATTGTAGGCATTAAAATGACTCTAAACACACTTATTTTAATTCCAAAAGAGATAATTCACATGCAATAGTCATTTATAGTCAAAAAACTTAAACATTAAAGAATTACCATTTCTGACCATCTCGAGAAAGTTCGACATGTCACGGGTCATCGTTTTTCCTCAGAAAATGTATTCTTTGGACTGTAGAAAAATTGATTCAAAGTGTCATTTGAATTGTGCCTCATGTTGAATTACTACTTTTTAAAGCCTCAATGTGACCAAAATTGCCATTTTTACTGACTTTTTCTCCTACTCAGAAGCTTCTATTTCAACCAATTCCAGGCATTAAAATGACTCTAAACACACTTATTTTAGTTCCAAAAGTGATAACTCACATGCAATAGTCATTTACAGTCAAAAAATTAAACATTAAAAAATGACCATTTCTGACCATCTGGAGAAAGTTCGACAGGTCACGGGTCATTTTTTTTATCAGAAAATTGAGTTTTTGGACTGTAGAAATATTGATTCAAAATGTCATTTGGATTGTGCCTCATGTTGAATAACTACTTTTTAAAACCTCAATGTGACCAAAATTGCCATTTTTACAGCCTTTTTCTCCTACTCAGAAGCTTCTATTTCAACCAATTTCAGGCATTAAAATGACTCTAAACACACTTATTTTAGTTCCAAAAGTGATAATTCACATGCAATAGTCATTTACAGTCAAAAAATTAAACATTAAAAAATTACCATTTCTGACCATCTGGAGAAAGTTCGTCAGGTCACGGGTCATCGTTTTTCCTCAGAAAATAATTTTTTGGACTGTAGAAAAATTGATTCAAACTGTCATTTGGATTGAGCCTCATGTTGAATAACTACTTTTTAAAGCCTTAATGTGACCAAAATTGCCATTTTTACTGACTTTTTCTCCTACTCAGAAGCTTCTATTTCAACCAATTTCAGGCATTAAAATGACTCTAAACAAACCTATTTTAGTTCCAAAAGTGATAACTCACATGCAATAGTCATTTACAGTCAAAAAATTAAATATTAAAAAATTACCATTTCTGACCATCTGGAGAAAGTTCGACAGGTCACGGGTCAGTGTTTTTCATCAGAAAATTGATTTTTTTGGACTGTAGAAAAATTTATTCAAAATGTCATTTGGATTGAGCCTCATGTTGAATAACTACTTTTTAAAGCCTCAATGTGACCAAAATTGCCATTTTTACTGACTTTTTCTCCTACTCAGAAGCTTCTATGTCAACCAATTTCAGGCATTAAAATGACTCTAAACACACTTATCTTAGTTCCAAAAGTGATAATTCACATGCAGTAGTCATTTACAGTCAAAAAATAAAACATTAAAAAATTACCATTTCTGACCATCTGGAGAAAGTTCGACAGGTCACGGGTCATCGTTTTTCATCAGAAAATTGATTTTTTGGACTGTAGAAAAATTGATTCAAAATGTCAATTGGATTGGGCCTCGTGTTGAATAACTACTTTTTAAAGCCCCAATGTGAGCAAAATTGCCATTTTACAGCCTTTTTCTCCTACTCAGAAGCTTCTATTTCGACAAATTTCAGGCATTAAAATGACTCTAAACACACTTATTTTAGTTCCAACAGTGATAATTCACATGCAGTAGTCATTTACAGTCCAAAAATAAAACATTAAAAAAGAACCATTTCTGACCATCTGGAGAAAGTTTGACAGGTCACGGGTCATCGTTTTTCATCAGAAAATTGATTTTTTGGACTGTAGAAAAATTGATTCAAAATGTTATTTGGATTGTGCCTCGTGTTGAATAGGTACTTTTTAAAGCCTCAATGTGACCAAAATTGCCATTTTTACAGCCTTTTTCAACTACTCAGAAGCTTCTATTTCGACCAATTTCAGGCATTAAAATGACTCTAAACACACTTATTTAAGTTCCAAAAGTGATAATTCACATGCAGTAGTCATTTACAGTCAAAAAATAAAACATTAAAAAATTACCATTTCTGACCATCTGGAGAAAGTTCGACAGGTCACGGGTCATCGTTTTTCATCAGAAAATTGATTTTTTGGACTGTAGAAAAATTGATTCAAAATGTCAATTGGATTGGGCCTTGTGTTGAATAACTACTTTTTAAAGCCCCAATGTGACCAAAATTGCCATTTTTACAGCCTTTTTCTCCTACTCAGAAGCTTCTATTTCGACCAATTTCAGGCATTAAAATGACTCTAAACACACTTATTTTAGTTCCAAAAGTGATAATTCACATGCAGTAGTCATTTACAGTCCAAAAATAAAACATTAAAAAATTACCATTTCTGACCATCTGGAGAAAGTTTGACAGGTCACGGGTCATCGTTTTTCATCAGAAAATTGATTTTTTGGACTGTAGAAAAATTCATTCAAAATGTCATTTGGATTGTGCCTCATGTTGAATAACTACTTTTTAAAGCCTCAATGTGACCAAAATTGCCATTTTTACAGCCTTTTTCTCCTACTCAGAAGCTTCTATTTCGACCAATTTCAGGCATTAAAATGACTCTAAACACACTTATTTTAGTTCCAAAAGTGACAACTCACATGCAATAGTCATTTACAGTCAAAAAATTAAACATAAAAAAATGACCATTTCTGACCATCTGGAGAAAGTTCGACAGGTCACGGGTCATTGTTTTTCATCAGAAAATTGATTTTTTGGACTGTAGAAAAATTGATTCAAAATGTCATTTGGATTGTGCCTCATGTTGAATAACTACTTTTTAAAGCCTCAATGTGATCAAAATTGCCATTTTTACTGACTTTTTCTCCTACTCAGAAGCTTCTATTTCGACCAATTGTAGGCATTAAAATGATTCTAAACACACTTATTTTAGTTCCAAAAGAGATATTTCACATGCAATAGTCATTTACAGTCAAAAAATTAAACATTAAAAAATTACCATTTCTGACCATCTCGAGAAAGTTCGACATGTCACGGGTCATCGTTTTTCCTCCGAAAATTTATTCTTTGGACTGTAGAAAAATTGATTCAAAGTGGCATTTGAATTGTGCCTCATGTTGAATAACTACTTTTTAAAGCCTCAATGTGACCAAAATTGCCATTTTTACTGACTTTTTCTCCTACTCAGAGCTTCTATTTCGACCAATTTCAGGCATTAAAATGACTCTAAACACACTTATTTTAGTTCCAAAAGTGATAATTCACATGCAATAGTCATTTACAGTCAAAACATTAAACATTAAAATATTACCATTTCTGACCATCTGGAGAAAGTTCGACAGGTCACGGATCATCGTTTTTCCTCAGGAAATTTTTTTTTGGGACTGTAGAAAAATTGATTCAAAGTCTCATTTGGATTGTGCCTCATGTTGAATTACTACTTTTTAAAGCCTCAATGTGACCAAAATTGCCATTTTTACTGACTTTTTCTCCTACTCAGAAGCTTCTATTTCAACCAATTTCAGGCATTAAAATGACTCTAAACAAACTTATTTTAGTTCCAAAAGTGATAACTCACATGCAATAGTCATTTACAGTCAAAAAATTAAATATTAAAAAATTACCATTTCTGACCATCTGGAGAAAGTTCGACAGGTCACGGGTCAGTGTTTTTCATCAGAAAATTGATTTTTTTGGACTGTAGAAAAATTGATTCAAAATGTCATTTGGATTGAGCCTCATGTTGAATAACTACTTTTTAAAGCCTCAATGTGACCAAAATTGCAATTTTTACTGACTTTTTCTCCTACTCAGAAGCTTCTATTTCGACCAATTTCAGGCATTAGAATGACTCTAAACACACTTATTTTAGTTCCAAAAGCGATAACTCACATGCAATAGTCATTTACAGTCAAAAAATGAAACATAAAAAAATTACCATTTCTGACCATCTCGAGAAAGTTCGACATGTCACGGGTCATCGTTTTTCCTCAGAAAATTTATTCTTTGGACTGTAGAAAAATTGATTCAAAGTGTCATTTGAATTGTGCCTCATGTTGAATTACTACTTTTTAAAGCCTCAATGTGACCAAAATTGCCATTTTTACTGACTTTTTCTCCTACTCGGAAGCTTCTATTTCGACCAATTTCAGGCATTAAAATGACTCCAAACACACTTATTTTAGTTCCAAAAGTGATAATTTATATGCAATAGTCATTTACAGTAAAAAAACGTAAACATTAAAAAATTACTATTTCTGACCATCTTGTGAAAGTTCGAAAGGTCACGGGTCATCGTTTTTCATCAGAAAATTTATTTTTTGGACTGTAGAAAAATTGATTCAAAGTGGCATTTGAATTGTGCCTCATGTTGAATAACTACTTTTTAAAGCCTCAATGTGACCAAAATTGTCATTTTTACTGACTTTTTCTCCTACTCAGAGCTTCTATTTCGACCAATTTCAGGCATTAAAATGACTCTAAACAAACTTATTTTAGTTCCAAAAGTGATAACTCACATGCAATAGTCATTTACAGTCAAAAAATTAAATATTAAAAAATTACCATTTCTGACCATCTGGAGAAAGTTCGACAGGTCACGGGTCAGTGTTTTTCATCAGAAAATTGATTTTTTTGGACTGTAGAAAAATGTATTCAAAATGTCATTTGGATTGAGCCTCATGTTGAATTACTACTTTTTAAAGCCTCAATGTGACCAAAATTGCCATTTTTACAGCCTTTTTCTCCTACTCAGAAGCTTCTATTTCGACCAATTTCAGGCATTAAAATGACTCTAAACACACTTATCTTAGTTCCAAAAGTGATAATTCACATGCAGTAGTCATTTACAGTCAAAAAATAAAACATTAAAAAATTACCATTTCTGACCATCTGGAGAAAGTTCGACAGGTCACGGGTCATCGTTTTTCATCAGAAAATTGATTTTTTGGACTGTAGAAAAATTGATTCAAAATGTCAATTGGATTGGGCCTCGTGTTGAATAACTACTTTTTAAAGCCCCAATGTGAGCAAAATTGCCATTTTACAGCCTTTTTCTCCTACTCAGAAGCTTCTATTTCGACAAATTTCAGGCATTAAAATGACTCTAAACACACTTATTTTAGTTCCAACAGTGATAATTCACATGCAGTAGTCATTTACAGTCCAAAAATAAAACATTAAAAAAGAACCATTTCTGACCATCTGGAGAAAGTTTGACAGGTCACGGGTCATCGTTTTTCATCAGAAAATTGATTTTTTGGACTGTAGAAAAATTGATTCAAAATGTTATTTGGATTGTGCCTCGTGTTGAATAAGTACTTTTTAAAGCCTCAATGTGACCAAAATTGCCATTTTTACAGCCTTTTTCAACTACTCAGAAGCTTCTATTTCGACCAATTTCAGGCATTAAAATGACTCTAAACACACTTATTTAAGTTCCAAAAGTGATAATTCACATGCAGTAGTCATTTACAGTCAAAAAATAAAACATTAAAAAATTACCATTTCTGACCATCTGGAGAAAGTTCGACAGGTCACGGGTCATCGTTTTTCATCAGAAAATTGATTTTTTGGACTGTAGAAAAATTGATTCAAAATGTCAATTGGATTGGGCCTTGTGTTGAATAACTACTTTTTAAAGCCCCAATGTGACCAAAATTGCCATTTTTACAGCCTTTTTCTCCTACTCAGAAGCTTCTATTTCGACCAATTTCAGGCATTAAAATGACTCTAAACACACTTATTTTAGTTCCAAAAGTGATAATTCACATGCAGTAGTCATTTACAGTCCAAAAATAAAACATTAAAAAATTACCATTTCTGACCATCTGGAGAAAGTTTGACAGGTCACGGGTCATCGTTTTTCATCAGAAAATTGATTTTTTGGACTGTAGAAAAATTCATTCAAAATGTCATTTGGATTGTGCCTCATGTTGAATAACTACTTTTTAAAGCCTCAATGTGACCAAAATTGCCATTTTTACAGCTTTTTTCTCCTACTCAGAAGCTTCTATTTCGACCAATTTCAGGCATTAAAATGACTCTATCACACTTATTTTAGTTCCAAAAGTGATAATTCACATGCAGTAGTCATTTACAGTCAAAAAATAAAACATTAAAAAATTACCATTTCTGACCATTTGGAGAAAGTTCAACAGGTCACGGGTCATCGTTTTTCATCAGAAAATTGAGTTTTTTGGACTGTAGAAAAATTGATTTAAAATGTCAATTGGATTGGGCCTCGTGTTGAATAACTACTTTTTAAAGCCCCAATGTGACCAAAATTGCCATTTTTACAGCCTTTTTCTCCTACTCAGAAGCTTCTATTTCGACCAATTTCAGGCATTAAAATGACTCTAAACACACGTATTTTAGTTCCAAAAGTGATAATTCACATGCAGTAGTCATTTACAGTCCAAAAATAAAACATTAAAAAATTACCATTTCTGACCATCTGGAGAAAGTTTGACAGGTCACGGGTCATCGTTTTTCCTCAGAAAATTTATTTTTTGGACTGTAGAAAAATTGATTCAAAGTCTCATTTGGATTATGCCTCATGTTGAATTACTACTTTTTAAAGCATCAATGTGACCAAAATTGCCATTTTTACTGACTTTTTCTCCTACTCAGAAGCTTCTATTTCAACCAATTTCAGGCATTAAAATGACTCTAAACAAACTTATTTTAGTTCCAAAAGTAATAATTCACACGCAATAGTCATTTACAGTCAAAAAATTAAACATTAAAGAATTACCATTTCTGACCATCTGGAGAAAGTTCGACAGGTCACGGGTCATCGTTTTTCCTCAGAAAATGTATTCTTTGGACTGTAGAAAAATTGATTCAAAGTGTCATTTGAATTGTGCCTCATGTTGAATTACTACTTTTTAAAGCCTCAATGTGACCAAAATTGCCATTTTTACTGACTTTTTCTCCTACTCAGAAGCTTCTATTTCATCCAATTCCAGGCATTAAAATGACTCTACATGAACAAAGCAAACCCAACGACGGACCAAGGTCAAGCACTTGGATTCCAACTATTTTCCTTCCTATTGGAGTACACTATGTCTATGTACGTGGTGCAACAGCTTCCAACATCCGTCGTTGTTAGATGCGGGACAGGACAAAACGTTTTTAACACAAAGGAAGGTGCACTCAAAAAGACAAAGTCCAAAATGGTATATATTCAAAAGAATAGTTCCAAAAGTGATAATTCACATGCAATAGTCATTTACAGTCAAAAAGTAAAACATTAAAAAATTATCATTTCTGACCAGCTCTAGAAAGTTCAACATGTCACGTGCATCGTTTTTCATTAGAAAATTGATTTTTTGGACTGTAGAAAAATTGATTCAAAATGTCATTTGGATTGTGCCTCATGTTGAATAACTACTTTTTAAAGCCTCAATGTGACCAAAATTGCAAATTTTACTGATTTTTTCTCCTACTCAGAAGCTTCTATTTCGAACAATTTCAGGCATTAAAATGACTCTAAACACACTTATTTTAGTTGCAAAAGTGATAATTCACTTGCAATAGTCATTTACAGTCAAAAAATTAAACATTAAAAAATTACAATTTCTGACCATCTGGAGAAAGTTCGACAGGTCACAGGTCATTCTTTTTCATCAGAAAATGTATTTTTTGGACTGTAGAAAAATTGATTCAAAATGTCATTTGAATTGTGCCTCATGTTGAACAACTTCTTTTTAAAGCCTCAATGTGACCAAAATTGCCATTTTTACTAACTTTTTCTCCTACTCAGAGCTTCTACTTCGACCAATTTCAGGCATTAAAATGACTCTAAACACACTTATTTTAGTTCCAAAAGTGATAATTCACATTCAATAGTCATTTACAGTCAAAAAATTAAACATAAAAAGTTACCATTTCTGACCATCTGGAGAAAGTTCGACAGGTCACGGGTCATTGTTTTTCATCAGAAAATTGATTTTTTGAACTGTAGAAAAATTGATTCAAAATGTCATTTGGATTGTGCCTCATGTCGAATAACTACTTTTTAAAGCCTCAATGTGACCAAAATTGCCATTTTTACTGACTTTTTCTCCTACTCAGAAGCTTCTATTTCGACCAATTGTAGGCATTAAAATGACTCTAAACACACTTATTTTAATTCCAAAAGAGATAATTCACATGCAATAGTCATTTATAGTCAAAAAACTTAAACATTAAAGAATTACCATTTCTGACCATCTCGAGAAAGTTCGACATGTCACGGGTCATCGTTTTTCCTCAGAAAATGTATTCTTTGGACTGTAGAAAAATTGATTCAAAGTGTCATTTGAATTGTGCCTCATGTTGAATTACTACTTTTTAAAGCCTCAATGTGACCAAAATTGCCATTTTTACTGACTTTTTCTCCTACTCAGAAGCTTCTATTTCAACCAATTCCAGGCATTAAAATGACTCTAAACACACTTATTTTAGTTCCAAAAGTGATAACTCACATGCAATAGTCATTTACAGTCAAAAAATTAAACATTAAAAAATGACCATTTCTGACCATCTGGAGAAAGTTCGACAGGTCACGGGTCATTTTTTTTATCAGAAAATTGAGTTTTTGGACTGTAGAAATATTGATTCAAAATGTCATTTGGATTGTGCCTCATGTTGAATAACTACTTTTTAAAACCTCAATGTGACCAAAATTGCCATTTTTACAGCCTTTTTCTCCTACTCAGAAGCTTCTATTTCAACCAATTTCAGGCATTAAAATGACTCTAAACACACTTATTTTAGTTCCAAAAGTGATAATTCACATGCAATAGTCATTTACAGTCAAAAAATTAAACATTAAAAAATTACCATTTCTGACCATCTGGAGAAAGTTCGTCAGGTCACGGGTCATCGTTTTTCCTCAGAAAATAATTTTTTGGACTGTAGAAAAATTGATTCAAACTGTCATTTGGATTGAGCCTCATGTTGAATAACTACTTTTTAAAGCCTCAATGTGACCAAAATTGCCATTTTTACTGACTTTTTCTCCTACTCAGAAGCTTCTATTTCAACCAATTTCAGGCATTAAAATGACTAAACAAACCTATTTTAGTTCCAAAAGTGATAACTCACATGCAATAGTCATTTACAGTCAAAAAATTAAATATTAAAAAATTACCATTTCTGACCATCTGGAGAAAGTTCGACAGGTCACGGGTCAGTGTTTTTCATCAGAAAATTGATTTTTTTGGACTGTAGAAAAATTTATTCAAAATGTCATTTGGATTGAGCCTCATGTTGAATAACTACTTTTTAAAGCCTCAATGTGACCAAAATTGCCATTTTTACTGACTTTTTCTCCTACTCAGAAGCTTCTATGTCAACTAATTTCAGGCATTAAAATGACTCTAAACACACTTATCTTAGTTCCAAAAGTGATAATTCACATGCAGTAGTCATTTACAGTCAAAAAATAAAACATTAAAAAATTACCATTTCTGACCATCTGGAGAAAGTTCGACAGGTCACGGGTCATCGTTTTTCATCAGAAAATTGATTTTTTGGACTGTAGAAAAATTGATTCAAAATGTCAATTGGATTGGGCCTCGTGTTGAATAACTACTTTTTAAAGCCCCAATGTGAGCAAAATTGCCATTTTACAGCCTTTTTCTCCTACTCAGAAGCTTCTATTTCGACAAATTTCAGGCATTAAAATGACTCTAAACACACTTATTTTAGTTCCAACAGTGATAATTCACATGCAGTAGTCATTTACAGTCCAAAAATAAAACATTAAAAAAGAACCATTTCCGACCATCTGGAGAAAGTTTGACAGGTCACGGGTCATCGTTTTTCATCAGAAAATTGATTTTTTGGACTGTAGAAAAATTGATTCAAAATGTTATTTGGATTGTGCCTCGTGTTGAATAGGTACTTTTTAAAGCCTCAATGTGACCAAAATTGCCATTTTTACAGCCTTTTTCAACTACTCAGAAGCTTCTATTTCGACCAATTTCAGGCATTAAAATGACTCTAAACACACTTATTTAAGTTCCAAAAGTGATAATTCACATGCAGTAGTCATTTACAGTCAAAAAATAAAACATTAAAAAATTACCATTTCTGACCATCTGGAGAAAGTTCGACAGGTCACGGGTCATCGTTTTTCATCAGAAAATTGATTTTTTGGACTGTAGAAAAATTGATTCAAAATGTCAATTGGATTGGGCCTTGTGTTGAATAACTACTTTTTAAAGCCCACATGTGACCAAAATTGCCATTTTTACAGCCTTTTTCTCCTACTCAGAAGCTACTATTTCGACCAATTTCAGGCATTAAAATGACTCTAAACACACTTATTTTAGTTCCAAAAGTGATAATTCACATGCAGTAGTCATTTACAGTCCAAAAATAAAACATTAAAAAATTACCATTTCTGACCATCTGGAGAAAGTTTGACAGGTCACGGGTCATCGTTTTTCATCAGAAAATTGATTTTTTGGACTGTAGAAAAATTCATTCAAAATGTCATTTGGATTGTGCCTCATGTTGAATAACTACTTTTTAAAGCCTCAATGTGACCAAAATTGCCATTTTTACAGCCTTTTTCTCCTACTCAGAAGCTTCTATTTCGACCAATTTCAGGCATTAAAATGACTCTAAACACACTTATTTTAGTTCCAAAAGTGATAATTCACATGCAGTAGTCATTTACAGTCAAAAAATAAAACATTAAAAAATTACCATTTCTGACCATCTGGAGAAAGTTCAACAGGTCACGGGTCATCGTTTTTCATCAGAAAATTGAGTTTTTTGGACTGTAGAAAAATTGATTTAAAATGTCAATTGGATTGGGCCTCGTGTTGAATAACTACTTTTTAAAGCCCCAATGTGACCAAAATTGCCATTTTTACAGCCTTTTTCTCCTACTCAGAAGCTTCTATTTCGACCAATTTCAGGCATTAAAATGACTCTAAACACACGTATTTTAGTTCCAAAAGTGATAATTCACATGCAGTAGTCATTTACAGTCCAAAAATAAAACATTAAAAAATTACCATTTCTGACCATCTGGAGAAAGTTTGACAGGTCACGGGTCATCGTTTTTCCTCAGAAAATTTATTTTTTGGACTGTAGAAAAATTGATTCAAAGTCTCATTTGGATTGTGCCTCATGTTGAATTACTACTTTTTAAAGGCTAAATGTGACCAAAATTGCCATTTTTACTGACTTTTTCTCCTACTCAGAAGCTTCTATTTCAACCAATTTCAGGCATTAAAATGACTCTAAACAAACTTATTTTAGTTCCAAAAGTGATAACTCACATGCAATAGTCATTTACAGTCAAAAAACTTAAATATTAAAAAATTACCATTTCTGACCATCTGGAACAAGTTCGACAGGTCACGGGTCAGTGTTTTTCATAAGAAAATTGATTTTTTTGGACTGTAGAAAAATTGATTCAAACTGTCATTTGGATTGAGCCTCATGTTGAATAACTACTTTTTAGAGCCTCAATGTGACCAAAATTGCCATTTTTACTGACTTTTTCTCCTACTCAGAAGCTTCTATTTCAACCAATTTCAGGCATTAAAATGACTCTAAACACACTTATCTTAGTTCCAAAAGTGATAATTCACATGCAGTAGTCATTTACAGTCAAAAAATAAAACATTAAAAAATTACCATTTCTGACCATCTGGAGAAAGTTCGACAGGTCACGGGTCATTGTTTTTCATCAGAAAATTTTTTTTTTTGGACTGTAGAAAAATTGATTCAAAATGTCATTTGGATTGTGCCTCATGTTCAATAACTACTTTTTAAAACCTCAATGTGACCAAAATTGCCATTTTTACAGCCTTTTTCTCCTACTCAGAAGCTTCTATTTCGACCAATTTCAGGCATTAAAATGACTCTAAACACACTTATCTTAGTTTCAAAAGTGATAATTCACATGCAGTAGTCATTTACAGTCAAAAAATAAAACATTAAAAAATTACCATTTCTGACCATCTGGAGAAAGTTCGACAGGTCACGGGTCATCGTTTTTCATCAGAAAATTGATTTTTTGGACTGTAGAAAAATTGATTCAAAATGTCAATTGGATTGGGCCTCGTGTTGAATAAGTACTTTTTAAAGCCTCAATGTGACCAAAATTGCCATTTTTACAGCCTTTTTCAACTACTCAGAAGCTTCTATTTCGACCAATTTCAGGCATTAAAATGACTCTAAACACACTTATTTAAGTTCCAAAAGTGATAATTCACATGCAGTAGTCATTTACAGTCAAAAAATAAAACATTAAAAAATTACCATTTCTGACCATCTGGAGAAAGTTCGACAGGTCACGGGTCATCGTTTTTCATCAGAAAATTGATTTTTTGGACTGTAGAAAAATTGATTCAAAATGTTATTTGGATTGTGCCTCGTGTTGAATAGGTACTTTTTAAAGCCTCAATGTGACCAAAATTGCCATTTTTACAGCCTTTTTCAACTACTCAGAAGCTTCTATTTCGACCAATTTCAGGCATTAAAATGACTCTAAACACACTTATTTTAGTTCCAAAAGTGATAATTCACATGCAGTAGTCATTTACAGTCAAAAAATAAAACATTAAAAAATTACCATTTCTGACCATCTGGAGAAAGTTCGACAGGTCACGGGTCATCGTTTTTCATCAGAAAATTGATTTTTTGGACTGTAGAAAAATTGATTCAAAATGTCAATTGGATTGGGCCTTGTGTTGAATAACTACTTTTTAAAGCCCCAATGTGACCAAAATTGCCATTTTTACAGCCTTTTTCTCCTACTCAGAAGCTTCTATTTCGACCAATTTCAGGCATTAAAATGACTCTAAACACACTTATTTTAGTTCCAAAAGTGATAATTCACATGCAGTAGTCATTTACAGTCCAAAAATAAAACATTAAAAAATTACCATTTCTGACCATCTGGAGAAAGTTTGACAGGTCACGGGTCATCGTTTTTCATTAGAAAATTGATTTTTTGGACTGTAGAAAAATTCATTCAAAATGTCATTTGGATTGTGCCTCATGTTGAATAACTACTTTTTAAAGCCTCAATGTGACCAAAATTGCCATTTTTACAGCCTTTTTCTCCTACTCAGAAGCCTCTATTTCGACCAATTTCAGGCATTAAAATGACTCTAAACACACTTATTTTAGTTCCAAAAGTGATAACTCACATGCAATAGTCATTTACAGTCAAAAAATTAAATATTAAAAAATTACCATTTCTGACCATCTGGAGAAAGTTCGACAGGTCACGGGTCAGTGTTTTTCATCAGAAAATTGATTTTTTTGGACTGTAGAAAAATTGATTCAAACTGTCATTTGGATTGAGCCTCATGTTGAATAACTACTTTTTAAAGCCTCAATGTGACCAAAATTGCCATTTTTACTGACTTTTTCTCCTACTCAGAAGCTTCCATTTCGACCAATTTCAGGCATTAAAATGACTCTAAACACACTTATTTTAGTTCCAAAAGTGATAACTCACATGCAATAGTCATTTACAGTCAAAAAATTAAATATTAAAAAATTACCATTTCTGACCATCTGGAGAAAGTTCGACAGGTCACGGGTCAGTGTTTTTCATCAGAAAATTGATTTTTTTGGACTGTAGAAAAATTGATTCAAAATGTCATTTGGATTGTGCCTCATGTTGAATAACTACTTTTTAAAGCCTCAATGTGATCAAAATTGCCATTTTTACTGACTTTTTCTCCTACTCAGAAGCTTCTATTTCGACCAATTGTAGGCATTAAAATGATTCTAAACACACTTATTTTAGTTCCAAAAGAGATATTTCACATGCAATAGTCATTTACAGTCAAAAAATTAAACATTAAAAAATTACCATTTCTGACCATCTCGAGAAAGTTCGACATGTCACGGGTCATCGTTTTTCCTCCGAAAATTTATTCTTTGGACTGTAGAAAAATTGATTCAAAGTGGCATTTGAATTGTGCCTCATGTTGAATAACTACTTTTTAAAGCCTCAATGTGACCAAAATTGCCATTTTTACTGACTTTTTCTCCTACTCAGAGCTTCTATTTCGACCAATTTCAGGCATTAAAATGACTCTAAACACACTTATTTTAGTTCCAAAAGTGATAATTCACATGCAATAGTCATTTACAGTCAAAACATTAAACATTAAAATATTACCATTTCTGACCATCTGGAGAAAGTTCGACAGGTCACGGATCATCGTTTTTCCTCAGGAAATTTTTTTTTGGGACTGTAGAAAAATTGATTCAAAGTCTCATTTGGATTGTGCCTCATGTTGAATTACTACTTTTTAAAGCCTCAATGTGACCAAAATTGCCATTTTTACTGACTTTTTCTCCTACTCAGAAGCTTCTATTTCAACCAATTTCAGGCATTAAAATGACTCTAAACAAACTTATTTTAGTTCCAAAAGTGATAACTCACATGCAATAGTCATTTACAGTCAAAAAATTAAATATTAAAAAATTACCATTTCTGACCATCTGGAGAAAGTTCGACAGGTCACGGGTCAGTGTTTTTCATCAGAAAATTGATTTTTTTGGACTGTAGAAAAATTGATTCAAAATGTCATTTGGATTGAGCCTCATGTTGAATAACTACTTTTTAAAGCCTCAATGTGACCAAAATTGCAATTTTTACTGACTTTTTCTCCTACTCAGAAGCTTCTATTTCGACCAATTTCAGGCATTAGAATGACTCTAAACACACTTATTTTAGTTCCAAAAGCGATAACTCACATGCAATAGTCATTTACAGTCAAAAAATGAAACATAAAAAAATTACCATTTCTGACCATCTGGAGAAAGTTCGACAGGTCACGGGTCATTGTTTTTCATCAGAAAATTGATTTTTTGAACTGTAGAAAAATTGATTCAAAATGTCATTTGGATTGTGCCTCATGTTGAATAACTACTTTTTAAAGCCTCAATGTGACCAAAATTGCCATTTTTACTGACTTTTTCTCCTACTCAGAAGCTTCTATTTCGACCAATTTCAGGCATTAAAATGACTCTAAACACACTTATTTTAGTTCCAAAAGAGATAATTCACATGCAATAGTCATTTACAGTCAAAAAATTAAACATTAAAAAATTACCATTTCTGACCATCTCGAGAAAGTTCGACATGTCACGGGTCATCGTTTTTCCTCAGAAAATTTATTCTTTGGACTGTAGAAAAATTGATTCAAAATGTCATTTGAATTGTGCCTCATGTTGAATAACTACTTTTTAAAGCCTCAATGTGACCAAAATTGCCATTTTTACTGACTTTTTCTCCTACTCAGAAGCTTCTATTTTGACCAATTTCAGGCATTAAAATGACTCTAAACACACTTATTTTAGTTCCAAAAGTGATAACTCACATGCAATAGTCATTTACAGTCAAAAAATTAAACATAAAAAAATTATCATTTCTGACCATCTGGAGAAAGTTCGACAGGTCACGGGTCATTGTTTTTCATCAGAAAATTGATTTTTTGGACTGTAGAAAAATTGATTCAAAATGTCATTTGGATTGTGCCTCATGTTGAATAACTACTTTTTAAAGCCTTAATGTGACCAAAATTGTCATTTTTACTGACTTTTTCTCCTACTCAGAAGCTTCTATTTCGACCAATTTCAGGCATTAAAATGACTCTAAACAAACTTATTTTAGTTCCAAAAGTGATAACTCACATGCAATAGTCATTTACAGTCAAAAAATTAAATATTAAAAAATTACCATTTCTGACCATCTGGAGAAAGTTCGACAGGTCACGGGTCAGTGTTTTTCATCGGAAAATTGATTTTTTTGGACTGTAGAAAAATTTATTCAAAATGTCATTTGGATTGAGCCTCATGTTGAATAACTACTTTTTAAAGCCTCAATGTGACCAAAATTGCCATTTTTACTGACTTTTTCTCCTACTCAGAAGCTTCTATTTCGACCAATTGTAGGCAATAAAATGATTCTAAACACACTTGTTTTAGTTCCAAAAGAGATAATTCACATGCAATAGTCATTTACAGTCAAAAAATTAAACATTAAAAAATTACCATTTCTGACCATCTCGAGAAAGTTCGACATGTCACGGGTCATCGTTTTTCCTCAGAAAATTTATTCTTTGGACTGTAGAAAAATTGATTCAAAGTGTCATTTGAATTGTGCCTCATGTTGAATTACTACTTTTTAAAGCCTCAATGTGACCAAAATTGCCATTTTTACTGACTTTTTCTCCTACTCGGAAGCTTCTATTTCGACCAATTTCAGGCATTAAAATGACTCCAAACACACTTATTTTAGTTCCAAAAGTGATAATTTATATGCAATAGTCATTTACAGTAAAAAAACGTAAACATTAAAAAATTACTATTTCTGACCATCTTGTGAAAGTTCGAAAGGTCACGGGTCATCGTTTTTCATCAGAAAATTTATTTTTTGGACTGTAGAAAAATTGATTCAAAGTGGCATTTGAATTGTGCCTCATGTTGAATAACTACTTTTTAAAGCCTCAATGTGACCAAAATTGTCATTTTTACTGACTTTTTCTCCTACTCAGAGCTTCTATTTCGACCAATTTCAGGCATTAAAATGACTCTAAACAAACTTATTTTAGTTCCAAAAGTGATAACTCACATGCAATAGTCATTTACAGTCAAAAAATTAAATATTAAAAAATTACCATTTCTGACCATCTGGAGAAAGTTCGACAGGTCACGGGTCAGTGTTTTTCATCAGAAAATTGATTTTTTTGGACTGTAGAAAAATTTATTCAAAATGTCATTTGGATTGAGCCTCATGTTGAATTACTACTTTTTAAAGCCTCAATGTGACCAAAATTGCCATTTTTACAGCCTTTTTCTCCTACTCAGAAGCTTCTATTTCGACCAATTTCAGGCATTAAAATGACTCTAAACACACTTATCTTAGTTCCAAAAGTGATAATTCACATGCAGTAGTCATTTACAGTCAAAAAATAAAACATTAAAAAATTACCATTTCTGACCATCTGGAGAAAGTTCGACAGGTCACGGGTCATCGTTTTTCATCAGAAAATTGATTTTTTGGACTGTAGAAAAATTGATTCAAAATGTCAATTGGATTGGGCCTCGTGTTGAATAACTACTTTTTAAAGCCCCAATGTGAGCAAAATTGCCATTTTACAGCCTTTTTCTCCTACTCAGAAGCTTCTATTTCGACAAATTTCAGGCATTAAAATGACTCTAAACACACTTATTTTAGTTCCAACAGTGATAATTCACATGCAGTAGTCATTTACAGTCCAAAAATAAAACATTAAAAAAGAACCATTTCTGACCATCTGGAGAAAGTTTGACAGGTCACGGGTCATCGTTTTTCATCAGAAAATTGATTTTTTGGACTGTAGAAAAATTGATTCAAAATGTTATTTGGATTGTGCCTCGTGTTGAATAAGTACTTTTTAAAGCCTCAATGTGACCAAAATTGCCATTTTTACAGCCTTTTTCAACTACTCAGAAGCTTCTATTTCGACCAATTTCAGGCATTAAAATGACTCTAAACACACTTATTTAAGTTCCAAAAGTGATAATTCACATGCAGTAGTCATTTACAGTCAAAAAATAAAACATTAAAAAATTACCATTTCTGACCATCTGGAGAAAGTTCGACAGGTCACGGGTCATCGTTTTTCATCAGAAAATTGATTTTTTGGACTGTAGAAAAATTGATTCAAAATGTCAATTGGATTGGGCCTTGTGTTGAATAACTACTTTTTAAAGCCCCAATGTGACCAAAATTGCCATTTTTACAGCCTTTTTCTCCTACTCAGAAGCTTCTATTTCGACCAATTTCAGGCATTAAAATGACTCTAAACACACTTATTTTAGTTCCAAAAGTGATAATTCACATGCAGTAGTCATTTACAGTCCAAAAATAAAACATTAAAAAATTACCATTTCTGACCATCTGGAGAAAGTTTGACAGGTCACGGGTCATCGTTTTTCATCAGAAAATTGATTTTTTGGACTGTAGAAAAATTCATTCAAAATGTCATTTGGATTGTGCCTCATGTTGAATAACTACTTTTTAAAGCCTCAATGTGACCAAAATTGCCATTTTTACAGTTTTTTTCTCCTACTCAGAAGCTTCTATTTCGACCAATTTCAGGCATTAAAATGACTCTATCACACTTATTTTAGTTCCAAAAGTGATAATTCACATGCAGTAGTCATTTACAGTCAAAAAATAAAACATTAAAAAATTACCATTTCTGACCATTTGGAGAAAGTTCAACAGGTCACGGGTCATCGTTTTTCATCAGAAAATTGAGTTTTTTGGACTGTAGAAAAATTGATTTAAAATGTCAATTGGATTGGGCCTCGTGTTGAATAACTACTTTTTAAAGCCCCAATGTGACCAAAATTGCCATTTTTACAGCCTTTTTCTCCTACTCAGAAGCTTCTATTTCGACCAATTTCAGGCATTAAAATGACTCTAAACACACGTATTTTAGTTCCAAAAGTGATAATTCACATGCAGTAGTCATTTACAGTCCAAAAATAAAACATTAAAAAATTACCATTTCTGACCATCTGGAGAAAGTTTGACAGGTCACGGGTCATCGTTTTTCCTCAGAAAATTTATTTTTTGGACTGTAGAAAAATTGATTCAAAGTCTCATTTGGATTGTGCCTCATGTTGAATTACTACTTTTTAAAGCCTAAATGTGACCAAAATTGCCATTTTTACTGACTTTTTCTCCTACTCAGAAGCTTCTATTTCAACCAATTTCAGGCATTAAAAGGACTCTAAACAAACTTATTTTAGTTCCAAAAGTGATAACTCACATGCAATAGTCATTTACAGTCAAAAAACTTAAATATTAAAAAATTACCATTTCTGACCATCTGGAACAAGTTCGACAGGTCACGGGTCAGTGTTTTTCATAAGAAAATTGATTTTTTTGGACTGTAGAAAAATTGATTCAAACTGTCATTTGGATTGAGCCTCATGTTGAATAACTACTTTTTAGAGCCTCAATGTGACCAAAATTGCCATTTTTACTGACTTTTTCTCCTACTCGGAAGCTTCTATTTCAACCAATTTCAGGCATTAAAATGACTCTAAACAAACTTATTTTAGTTCCAAAAGTGATAATTCACACGCAATAGTCATTTACAGTCAAAAAATTAAACATTAAAGAATTACCATTTCTGACCATCTGGAGAAAGTTTGACAGGTCACGGGTCATCGTTTTTCCTCAGAAAATTTATTTTTTGGACTGTAGAAAAATTGATTCAAAGTCTCATTTGGATTGTGCCTCATGTTGAATTACTACTTTTTAAAGCATCAATGTGACCAAAATTGCCATTTTTACTGACTTTTTCTCCTACTCAGAAGCTTCTATTTCAACCAATTTCAGGCATTAAAATGACTCTAAACAAACTTATTTTAGTTCCAAAAGTAATAATTCACACGCAATAGTCATTTACAGTCAAAAAATTAAACATTAAAGAATTACCATTTGTGACCATCTGGAGAAAGTTCGACAGGTCACGGGTCATCGTTTTTCCTCAGAAAATGTATTCTTTGGACTGTAGAAAAATTGATTCAAAGTGTCATTTGAATTGTGCCTCATGTTGAATTACTACTTTTTAAAGCCTCAATGTGACCAAAATTGCCATTTTTACTGACTTTTTCTCCTACTCAGAAGCTTCTATTTCATCCAATTCCAGGCATTAAAATGACTCTACATGAACAAAGCAAACCCAACGACGGACCAAGGTCAAGCACTTGGATTCCAACTATTTTCCTTCCTATTGGAGTACACTATGTCTATGTACGTGGTGCAACAGCTTCCAACATCCGTCGTTGTTAGATGCGGGACAGGACAAAACGTTTTTAACACAAAGGAAGGTGCACTCAAAAAGACAAAGTCCAAAATGGTATATATTCAAAAGAATAGTTCCAAAAGTGATAATTCACATGCAATAGTCATTTACAGTCAAAAAGTAAAACATTAAAAAATTATCATTTCTGACCAGCTCTAGAAAGTTCAACATGTCACGTGCATCGTTTTTCATTAGAAAATTGATTTTTTGGACTGTAGAAAAATTGATTCAAAATGTCATTTGGATTGTGCCTCATGTTGAATAACTACTTTTTAAAGCCTCAATGTGACCAAAATTGCAAATTATACTGATTTTTTCTCCTACTCAGAAGCTTCTATTTCGAACAATTTCAGGCATTAAAATGACTCTAAACACACTTATTTTAGTTGCAAAAGTGATAATTCACTTGCAATAGTCATTTACAGTCAAAAAATTAAACATTAAAAAATTACAATTTCTGACCATCTGGAGAAAGTTCGACAGGTCACAGGTCATTGTTTTTCATCAGAAAATGTATTTTTTGGACTGTAGAAAAATTGATTCAAAATGTCATTTGAATTGTGCCTCATGTTGAACAACTTCTTTTTAAAGCCTCAATGTGACCAAAATTGCCATTTTTACTAACTTTTTCTCCTACTCAGAGCTTCTACTTCGACCAATTTCAGGCATTAAAATGACTCTAAACACACTTATTTTAGTTCCAAAAGTGATAATTCACATTCAATAGTCATTTACAGTCAAAAAATTAAACATAAAAAGTTACCATTTCTGACCATCTGGAGAAAGTTCGACAGGTCACGGGTCATTGTTTTTCATCAGAAAATTGATTTTTTGGACTGTAGAAAAATTGATTCAAAATGTCATTTGGATTGTGCCTCATGTCGAATAACTACTTTTTAAAGCCTCAATGTGACCAAAATTGCCATTTTTACTGACTTTTTCTCCTACTCAGAAGCTTCTATTTCGACCAATTGTAGGCATTAAAATGACTCTAAACACACTTATTTTAATTCCAAAAGAGATAATTCACATGCAATAGTCATTTATAGTCAAAAAACTTAAACATTAAAGAATTACCATTTCTGACCATCTCGAGAAAGTTCGACATGTCACGGGTCATCGTTTTTCCTCAGAAAATGTATTCTTTGGACTGTAGAAAAATTGATTCAAAGTGTCATTTGAATTGTGCCTCATGTTGAATTACTACTTTTTAAAGCCTCAATGTGACCAAAATTGCCATTTTTACTGACTTTTTCTCCTACTCAGAAGCTTCTATTTCAACCAATTCCAGGCATTAAAATGACTCTAAACACACTTATTTTAGTTCCAAAAGTGATAACTCACATGCAATAGTCATTTACAGTCAAAAAATTAAACATTAAAAAATGACCATTTCTGACCATCTGGAGAAAGTTCGACAGGTCACGGGTCATTTTTTTTATCAGAAAATTGAGTTTTTGGACTGTAGAAATATTGATTCAAAATGTCATTTGGATTGTGCCTCATGTTGAATAACTACTTTTTAAAACCTCAATGTGACCAAAATTGCCATTTTTACAGCCTTTTTCTCCTACTCAGAAGCTTCTATTTCAACCAATTTCAGGCATTAAAATGACTCTAAACACACTTATTTTAGTTCCAAAAGTGATAATTCACATGCAATAGTCATTTACAGTCAAAAAATTAAACATTAAAAAATTACCATTTCTGACCATCTGGAGAAAGTTCGTCAGGTCACGGGTCATCGTTTTTCCTCAGAAAATAATTTTTTGGACTGTAGAAAAATTGATTCAAACTGTCATTTGGATTGAGCCTCATGTTGAATAACTACTTTTTAAAGCCTTAATGTGACCAAAATTGCCATTTTTACTGACTTTTTCTCCTACTCAGAAGCTTCTATTTCAACCAATTTCAGGCATTAAAATGACTCTAAACAAACCTATTTTAGTTCCAAAAGTGATAACTCACATGCAATAGTCATTTACAGTCAAAAAATTAAATATTAAAAAATTACCATTTCTGACCATCTGGAGAAAGTTCGACAGGTCACGGGTCAGTGTTTTTCATCAGAAAATTGATTTTTTTGGACTGTAGAAAAATTTATTCAAAATGTCATTTGGATTGAGCCTCATGTTGAATAACTACTTTTTAAAGCCTCAATGTGACCAAAATTGCCATTTTTACTGACTTTTTCTCCTACTCAGAAGCTTCTATGTCAACCAATTTCAGGCATTAAAATGACTCTAAACACACTTATCTTAGTTCCAAAAGTGATAATTCACATGCAGTAGTCATTTACAGTCAAAAAATAAAACATTAAAAAATTACCATTTCTGACCATCTGGAGAAAGTTCGACAGGTCACGGGTCATCGTTTTTCATCAGAAAATTGATTTTTTGGACTGTAGAAAAATTGATTCAAAATGTCAATTGGATTGGGCCTCGTGTTGAATAACTACTTTTTAAAGCCCCAATGTGAGCAAAATTGCCATTTTACAGCCTTTTTCTCCTACTCAGAAGCTTCTATTTCGACAAATTTCAGGCATTAAAATGACTCTAAACACACTTATTTTAGTTCCAACAGTGATAATTCACATGCAGTAGTCATTTACAGTCCAAAAATAAAACATTAAAAAAGAACCATTTCTGACCATCTGGAGAAAGTTTGACAGGTCACGGGTCATCGTTTTTCATCAGAAAATTGATTTTTTGGACTGTAGAAAAATTGATTCAAAATGTTATTTGGATTGTGCCTCGTGTTGAATAGGTACTTTTTAAAGCCTCAATGTGACCAAAATTGCCATTTTTACAGCCTTTTTCAACTACTCAGAAGCTTCTATTTCGACCAATTTCAGGCATTAAAATGACTCTAAACACACTTATTTAAGTTCCAAAAGTGATAATTCACATGCAGTAGTCATTTACAGTCAAAAAATAAAACATTAAAAAATTACCATTTCTGACCATCTGGAGAAAGTTCGACAGGTCACGGGTCATCGTTTTTCATCAGAAAATTGATTTTTTGGACTGTAGAAAAATTGATTCAAAATGTCAATTGGATTGGGCCTTGTGTTGAATAACTACTTTTTAAAGCCCCAATGTGACCAAAATTGCCATTTTTACAGCCTTTTTCTCCTACTCAGAAGCTTCTATTTCGACCAATTTCAGGCATTAAAATGACTCTAAACACACTTATTTTAGTTCCAAAAGTGATAATTCACATGCAGTAGTCATTTACAGTCCAAAAATAAAACATTAAAAAATTACCATTTCTGACCATCTGGAGAAAGTTTGACAGGTCACGGGTCATCGTTTTTCATCAGAAAATTGATTTTTTGGACTGTAGAAAAATTCATTCAAAATGTCATTTGGATTGTGCCTCATGTTGAATAACTACTTTTTAAAGCCTCAATGTGACCAAAATTGCCATTTTTACAGCCTTTTTCTCCTACTCAGAAGCTTCTATTTCGACCAATTTCAGGCATTAAAATGACTCTAAACACACTTATTTTAGTTCCAAAAGTGACAACTCACATGCAATAGTCATTTACAGTCAAAAAATTAAACATAAAAAAATGACCATTTCTGACCATCTGGAGAAAGTTCGACAGGTCACGGGTCATTGTTTTTCATCAGAAAATTGATTTTTTGGACTGTAGAAAAATTGATTCAAAATGTCATTTGGATTGTGCCTCATGTTGAATAACTACTTTTTAAAGCCTCAATGTGATCAAAATTGCCATTTTTACTGACTTTTTCTCCTACTCAGAAGCTTCTATTTCGACCAATTGTAGGCATTAAAATGATTCTAAACACACTTATTTTAGTTCCAAAAGAGATATTTCACATGCAATAGTCATTTACAGTCAAAAAATTAAACATTAAAAAATTACCATTTCTGACCATCTCGAGAAAGTTCGACATGTCACGGGTCATCGTTTTTCCTCCGAAAATTTATTCTTTGGACTGTAGAAAAATTGATTCAAAGTGGCATTTGAATTGTGCCTCATGTTGAATAACTACTTTTTAAAGCCTCAATGTGACCAAAATTGCCATTTTTACTGACTTTTTCTCCTACTCAGAGCTTCTATTTCGACCAATTTCAGGCATTAAAATGACTCTAAACACACTTATTTTAGTTCCAAAAGTGATAATTCACATGCAATAGTCATTTACAGTCAAAACATTAAACATTAAAATATTACCATTTCTGACCATCTGGAGAAAGTTCGACAGGTCACGGATCATCGTTTTTCCTCAGGAAATTTTTTTTTGGGACTGTAGAAAAATTGATTCAAAGTCTCATTTGGATTGTGCCTCATGTTGAATTACTACTTTTTAAAGCCTCAATGTGACCAAAATTGCCATTTTTACTGACTTTTTCTCCTACTCAGAAGCTTCTATTTCAACCAATTTCAGGCATTAAAATGACTCTAAACAAACTTATTTTAGTTCCAAAAGTGATAACTCACATGCAATAGTCATTTACAGTCAAAAAATTAAATATTAAAAAATTACCATTTCTGACCATCTGGAGAAAGTTCGACAGGTCACGGGTCAGTGTTTTTCATCAGAAAATTGATTTTTTTGGACTGTAGAAAAATTGATTCAAAATGTCATTTGGATTGAGCCTCATGTTGAATAACTACTTTTTAAAGCCTCAATGTGACCAAAATTGCAATTTTTACTGACTTTTTCTCCTACTCAGAAGCTTCTATTTCGACCAATTTCAGGCATTAGAATGACTCTAAACACACTTATTTTAGTTCCAAAAGCGATAACTCACATGCAATAGTCATTTACAGTCAAAAAATGAAACATAAAAAAATTACCATTTCTGACCATCTCGAGAAAGTTCGACATGTCACGGGTCATCGTTTTTCCTCAGAAAATTTATTCTTTGGACTGTAGAAAAATTGATTCAAAGTGTCATTTGAATTGTGCCTCATGTTGAATTACTACTTTTTAAAGCCTCAATGTGACCAAAATTGCCATTTTTACTGACTTTTTCTCCTACTCGGAAGCTTCTATTTCGACCAATTTCAGGCATTAAAATGACTCCAAACACACTTATTTTAGTTCCAAAAGTGATAATTTATATGCAATAGTCATTTACAGTAAAAAAACGTAAACATTAAAAAATTACTATTTCTGACCATCTTGTGAAAGTTCGAAAGGTCACGGGTCATCGTTTTTCATCAGAAAATTTATTTTTTGGACTGTAGAAAAATTGATTCAAAGTGGCATTTGAATTGTGCCTCATGTTGAATAACTACTTTTTAAAGCCTCAATGTGACCAAAATTGTCATTTTTACTGACTTTTTCTCCTACTCAGAGCTTCTATTTCGACCAATTTCAGGCATTAAAATGACTCTAAACAAACTTATTTTAGTTCCAAAAGTGATAACTCACATGCAATAGTCATTTACAGTCAAAAAATTAAATATTAAAAAATTACCATTTCTGACCATCTGGAGAAAGTTCGACAGGTCACGGGTCAGTGTTTTTCATCAGAAAATTGATTTTTTTGGACTGTAGAAAAATTTATTCAAAATGTCATTTGGATTGAGCCTCATGTTGAATTACTACTTTTTAAAGCCTCAATGTGACCAAAATTGCCATTTTTACAGCCTTTTTCTCCTACTCAGAAGCTTCTATTTCGACCAATTTCAGGCATTAAAATGACTCTAAACACACTTATCTTAGTTCCAAAAGTGATAATTCACATGCAGTAGTCATTTACAGTCAAAAAATAAAACATTAAAAAATTACCATTTCTGACCATCTGGAGAAAGTTCGACAGGTCACGGGTCATCGTTTTTCATCAGAAAATTGATTTTTTGGACTGTAGAAAAATTGATTCAAAATGTCAATTGGATTGGGCCTCGTGTTGAATAACTACTTTTTAAAGCCCCAATGTGAGCAAAATTGCCATTTTACAGCCTTTTTCTCCTACTCAGAAGCTTCTATTTCGACAAATTTCAGGCATTAAAATGACTCTAAACACACTTATTTTAGTTCCAACAGTGATAATTCACATGCAGTAGTCATTTACAGTCCAAAAATAAAACATTAAAAAAGAACCATTTCTGACCATCTGGAGAAAGTTTGACAGGTCACGGGTCATCGTTTTTCATCAGAAAATTGATTTTTTGGACTGTAGAAAAATTGATTCAAAATGTTATTTGGATTGTGCCTCGTGTTGAATAAGTACTTTTTAAAGCCTCAATGTGACCAAAATTGCCATTTTTACAGCCTTTTTCAACTACTCAGAAGCTTCTATTTCGACCAATTTCAGGCATTAAAATGACTCTAAACACACTTATTTAAGTTCCAAAAGTGATAATTCACATGCAGTAGTCATTTACAGTCAAAAAATAAAACATTAAAAAATTACCATTTCTGACCATCTGGAGAAAATTCGACAGGTCACGGGTCATCGTTTTTCATCAGAAAATTGATTTTTTGGACTGTAGAAAAATTGATTCAAAATGTCAATTGGATTGGGCCTTGTGTTGAATAACTACTTTTTAAAGCCCCAATGTGACCAAAATTGCCATTTTTACAGCCTTTTTCTCCTACTCAGAAGCTTCTATTTCGACCAATTTCAGGCATTAAAATGACTCTAAACACACTTATTTTAGTTCCAAAAGTGATAATTCACATGCAGTAGTCATTTACAGTCCAAAAATAAAACATTAAAAAATTACCATTTCTGACCATCTGGAGAAAGTTTGACAGGTCACGGGTCATCGTTTTTCATCAGAAAATTGATTTTTTGGACTGTAGAAAAATTCATTCAAAATGTCATTTGGATTGTGCCTCATGTTGAATAACTACTTTTTAAAGCCTCAATGTGACCAAAATTGCCATTTTTACAGCTTTTTTCTCCTACTCAGAAGCTTCTATTTCGACCAATTTCAGGCATTAAAATGACTCTATCACACTTATTTTAGTTCCAAAAGTGATAATTCACATGCAGTAGTCATTTACAGTCAAAAAATAAAACATTAAAAAATTACCATTTCTGACCATTTGGAGAAAGTTCAACAGGTCACGGGTCATCGTTTTTCATCAGAAAATTGAGTTTTTTGGACTGTAGAAAAATTGATTTAAAATGTCAATTGGATTGGGCCTCGTGTTGAATAACTACTTTTTAAAGCCCCAATGTGACCAAAATTGCCATTTTTACAGCCTTTTTCTCCTACTCAGAAGCTTCTATTTCGACCAATTTCAGGCATTAAAATGACTCTAAACACACGTATTTTAGTTCCAAAAGTGATAATTCACATGCAGTAGTCATTTACAGTCCAAAAATAAAACATTAAAAAATTACCATTTCTGACCATCTGGAGAAAGTTTGACAGGTCACGGGTCATCGTTTTTCCTCAGAAAATTTATTTTTTGGACTGTAGAAAAATTGATTCAAAGTCTCATTTGGATTATGCCTCATGTTGAATTACTACTTTTTAAAGCATCAATGTGACCAAAATTGCCATTTTTACTGACTTTTTCTCCTACTCAGAAGCTTCTATTTCAACCAATTTCAGGCATTAAAATGACTCTAAACAAACTTATTTTAGTTCCAAAAGTAATAATTCACACGCAATAGTCATTTACAGTCAAAAAATTAAACATTAAAGAATTACCATTTCTGACCATCTGGAGAAAGTTCGACAGGTCACGGGTCATCGTTTTTCCTCAGAAAATGTATTCTTTGGACTGTAGAAAAATTGATTCAAAGTGTCATTTGAATTGTGCCTCATGTTGAATTACTACTTTTTAAAGCCTCAATGTGACCAAAATTGCCATTTTTACTGACTTTTTCTCCTACTCAGAAGCTTCTATTTCATCCAATTCCAGGCATTAAAATGACTCTACATGAACAAAGCAAACCCAACGACGGACCAAGGTCAAGCACTTGGATTCCAACTATTTTCCTTCCTATTGGAGTACACTATGTCTATGTACGTGGTGCAACAGCTTCCAACATCCGTCGTTGTTAGATGCGGGACAGGACAAAACGTTTTTAACACAAAGGAAGGTGCACTCAAAAAGACAAAGTCCAAAATGGTATATATTCAAAAGAATAGTTCCAAAAGTGATAATTCACATGCAATAGTCATTTACAGTCAAAAAGTAAAACATTAAAAAATTATCATTTCTGACCAGCTCTAGAAAGTTCAACATGTCACGTGCATCGTTTTTCATTAGAAAATTGATTTTTTGGACTGTAGAAAAATTGATTCAAAATGTCATTTGGATTGTGCCTCATGTTGAATAACTACTTTTTAAAGCCTCAATGTGACCAAAATTGCAAATTTTACTGATTTTTTCTCCTACTCAGAAGCTTCTATTTCGAACAATTTCAGGCATTAAAATGACTCTAAACACACTTATTTTAGTTGCAAAAGTGATAATTCACTTGCAATAGTCATTTACAGTCAAAAAATTAAACATTAAAAAATTACAATTTCTGACCATCTGGAGAAAGTTCGACAGGTCACAGGTCATTCTTTTTCATCAGAAAATGTATTTTTTGGACTGTAGAAAAATTGATTCAAAATGTCATTTGAATTGTGCCTCATGTTGAACAACTTCTTTTTAAAGCCTCAATGTGACCAAAATTGCCATTTTTACTAACTTTTTCTCCTACTCAGAGCTTCTACTTCGACCAATTTCAGGCATTAAAATGACTCTAAACACACTTATTTTAGTTCCAAAAGTGATAATTCACATTCAATAGTCATTTACAGTCAAAAAATTAAACATAAAAAGTTACCATTTCTGACCATCTGGAGAAAGTTCGACAGGTCACGGGTCATTGTTTTTCATCAGAAAATTGATTTTTTGAACTGTAGAAAAATTGATTCAAAATGTCATTTGGATTGTGCCTCATGTCGAATAACTACTTTTTAAAGCCTCAATGTGACCAAAATTGCCATTTTTACTGACTTTTTCTCCTACTCAGAAGCTTCTATTTCGACCAATTGTAGGCATTAAAATGACTCTAAACACACTTATTTTAATTCCAAAAGAGATAATTCACATGCAATAGTCATTTATAGTCAAAAAACTTAAACATTAAAGAATTACCATTTCTGACCATCTCGAGAAAGTTCGACATGTCACGGGTCATCGTTTTTCCTCAGAAAATGTATTCTTTGGACTGTAGAAAAATTGATTCAAAGTGTCATTTGAATTGTGCCTCATGTTGAATTACTACTTTTTAAAGCCTCAATGTGACCAAAATTGCCATTTTTACTGACTTTTTCTCCTACTCAGAAGCTTCTATTTCAACCAATTCCAGGCATTAAAATGACTCTAAACACACTTATTTTAGTTCCAAAAGTGATAACTCACATGCAATAGTCATTTACAGTCAAAAAATTAAACATTAAAAAATGACCATTTCTGACCATCTGGAGAAAGTTCGACAGGTCACGGGTCATTTTTTTTATCAGAAAATTGAGTTTTTGGACTGTAGAAATATTGATTCAAAATGTCATTTGGATTGTGCCTCATGTTGAATAACTACTTTTTAAAACCTCAATGTGACCAAAATTGCCATTTTTACAGCCTTTTTCTCCTACTCAGAAGCTTCTATTTCAACCAATTTCAGGCATTAAAATGACTCTAAACACACTTATTTTAGTTCCAAAAGTGATAATTCACATGCAATAGTCATTTACAGTCAAAAAATTAAACATTAAAAAATTACCATTTCTGACCATCTGGAGAAAGTTCGTCAGGTCACGGGTCATCGTTTTTCCTCAGAAAATAATTTTTTGGACTGTAGAAAAATTGATTCAAACTGTCATTTGGATTGAGCCTCATGTTGAATAACTACTTTTTAAAGCCTCAATGTGACCAAAATTGCCATTTTTACTGACTTTTTCTCCTACTCAGAAGCTTCTATTTCAACCAATTTCAGGCATTAAAATGACTAAACAAACCTATTTTAGTTCCAAAAGTGATAACTCACATGCAATAGTCATTTACAGTCAAAAAATTAAATATTAAAAAATTACCATTTCTGACCATCTGGAGAAAGTTCGACAGGTCACGGGTCAGTGTTTTTCATCAGAAAATTGATTTTTTTGGACTGTAGAAAAATTTATTCAAAATGTCATTTGGATTGAGCCTCATGTTGAATAACTACTTTTTAAAGCCTCAATGTGACCAAAATTGCCATTTTTACTGACTTTTTCTCCTACTCAGAAGCTTCTATGTCAACTAATTTCAGGCATTAAAATGACTCTAAACACACTTATCTTAGTTCCAAAAGTGATAATTCACATGCAGTAGTCATTTACAGTCAAAAAATAAAACATTAAAAAATTACCATTTCTGACCATCTGGAGAAAGTTCGACAGGTCACGGGTCATCGTTTTTCATCAGAAAATTGATTTTTTGGACTGTAGAAAAATTGATTCAAAATGTCAATTGGATTGGGCCTCGTGTTGAATAACTACTTTTTAAAGCCCCAATGTGAGCAAAATTGCCATTTTACAGCCTTTTTCTCCTACTCAGAAGCTTCTATTTCGACAAATTTCAGGCATTAAAATGACTCTAAACACACTTATTTTAGTTCCAACAGTGATAATTCACATGCAGTAGTCATTTACAGTCCAAAAATAAAACATTAAAAAAGAACCATTTCCGACCATCTGGAGAAAGTTTGACAGGTCACGGGTCATCGTTTTTCATCAGAAAATTGATTTTTTGGACTGTAGAAAAATTGATTCAAAATGTTATTTGGATTGTGCCTCGTGTTGAATAGGTACTTTTTAAAGCCTCAATGTGACCAAAATTGCCATTTTTACAGCCTTTTTCAACTACTCAGAAGCTTCTATTTCGACCAATTTCAGGCATTAAAATGACTCTAAACACACTTATTTAAGTTCCAAAAGTGATAATTCACATGCAGTAGTCATTTACAGTCAAAAAATAAAACATTAAAAAATTACCATTTCTGACCATCTGGAGAAAGTTCGACAGGTCACGGGTCATCGTTTTTCATCAGAAAATTGATTTTTTGGACTGTAGAAAAATTGATTCAAAATGTCAATTGGATTGGGCCTTGTGTTGAATAACTACTTTTTAAAGCCCACATGTGACCAAAATTGCCATTTTTACAGCCTTTTTCTCCTACTCAGAAGCTACTATTTCGACCAATTTCAGGCATTAAAATGACTCTAAACACACTTATTTTAGTTCCAAAAGTGATAATTCACATGCAGTAGTCATTTACAGTCCAAAAATAAAACATTAAAAAATTACCATTTCTGACCATCTGGAGAAAGTTTGACAGGTCACGGGTCATCGTTTTTCATCAGAAAATTGATTTTTTGGACTGTAGAAAAATTCATTCAAAATGTCATTTGGATTGTGCCTCATGTTGAATAACTACTTTTTAAAGCCTCAATGTGACCAAAATTGCCATTTTTACAGCCTTTTTCTCCTACTCAGAAGCTTCTATTTCGACCAATTTCAGGCATTAAAATGACTCTAAACACACTTATTTTAGTTCCAAAAGTGATAATTCACATGCAGTAGTCATTTACAGTCAAAAAATAAAACATTAAAAAATTACCATTTCTGACCATCTGGAGAAAGTTCAACAGGTCACGGGTCATCGTTTTTCATCAGAAAATTGAGTTTTTTGGACTGTAGAAAAATTGATTTAAAATGTCAATTGGATTGGGCCTCGTGTTGAATAACTACTTTTTAAAGCCCCAATGTGACCAAAATTGCCATTTTTACAGCCTTTTTCTCCTACTCAGAAGCTTCTATTTCGACCAATTTCAGGCATTAAAATGACTCTAAACACACGTATTTTAGTTCCAAAAGTGATAATTCACATGCAGTAGTCATTTACAGTCCAAAAATAAAACATTAAAAAATTACCATTTCTGACCATCTGGAGAAAGTTTGACAGGTCACGGGTCATCGTTTTTCCTCAGAAAATTTATTTTTTGGACTGTAGAAAAATTGATTCAAAGTCTCATTTGGATTGTGCCTCATGTTGAATTACTACTTTTTAAAGGCTAAATGTGACCAAAATTGCCATTTTTACTGACTTTTTCTCCTACTCAGAAGCTTCTATTTCAACCAATTTCAGGCATTAAAATGACTCTAAACAAACTTATTTTAGTTCCAAAAGTGATAACTCACATGCAATAGTCATTTACAGTCAAAAAACTTAAATATTAAAAAATTACCATTTCTGACCATCTGGAACAAGTTCGACAGGTCACGGGTCAGTGTTTTTCATAAGAAAATTGATTTTTTTGGACTGTAGAAAAATTGATTCAAACTGTCATTTGGATTGAGCCTCATGTTGAATAACTACTTTTTAGAGCCTCAATGTGACCAAAATTGCCATTTTTACTGACTTTTTCTCCTACTCAGAAGCTTCTATTTCAACCAATTTCAGGCATTAAAATGACTCTAAACACACTTATCTTAGTTCCAAAAGTGATAATTCACATGCAGTAGTCATTTACAGTCAAAAAATAAAACATTAAAAAATTACCATTTCTGACCATCTGGAGAAAGTTCGACAGGTCACGGGTCATTGTTTTTCATCAGAAAATTTTTTTTTTTGGACTGTAGAAAAATTGATTCAAAATGTCATTTGGATTGTGCCTCATGTTCAATAACTACTTTTTAAAACCTCAATGTGACCAAAATTGCCATTTTTACAGCCTTTTTCTCCTACTCAGAAGCTTCTATTTCGACCAATTTCAGGCATTAAAATGACTCTAAACACACTTATCTTAGTTTCAAAAGTGATAATTCACATGCAGTAGTCATTTACAGTCAAAAAATAAAACATTAAAAAATTACCATTTCTGACCATCTGGAGAAAGTTCGACAGGTCACGGGTCATCGTTTTTCATCAGAAAATTGATTTTTTGGACTGTAGAAAAATTGATTCAAAATGTCAATTGGATTGGGCCTCGTGTTGAATAACTACTTTTTAAAGCCCCAATGTGAGCAAAATTGCCATTTTACAGCCTTTTTCTCCTACTCAGAAGCTTCTATTTCGACAAATTTCAGGCATTAAAATGACTCTAAACACACTTATTTTAGTTCCAACAGTGATAATTCACATGCAGTAGTCATTTACAGTCCAAAAATAAAACATTAAAAAAGAACCATTTCTGACCATCTGGAGAAAGTTTGACAGGTCACGGGTCATCGTTTTTCATCAGAAAATTTATTTTTTGGACTGTAGAAAAATTGATTCAAAATGTTATTTGGATTGTGCCTCGTGTTGAATAGGTACTTTTTACAGCCTCAATGTGACCAAAATTGCCATTTTTACAGCCTTTTTCAACTACTCAGAAGCTTCTATTTCGACCAATTTTAGGCATTAAAATGACTCTAAACACACTTATTTAAGTTCCAAAAGTGATAATTCACATGCAGTAGTCATTTACAGTCAAAAAATAAAACATTAAAAAATTACCATTTCTGACCATCTGGAGAAAGTTCGACAGGTCACGGGTCATCGTTTTTCATCAGAAAATTGATTTTTTGGACTGTAGAAAAATTGATTCAAAATGTCAATTGGATTGGGCCTTGTGTTGAATAACTACTTTTTAAAGCCCCAATGTGACCAAAATTGCCATTTTTACAGCCTTTTTCTCCTACTCAGAAGCTTCTATTTCGACCAATTTCAGGCATTAAAATGACTCTAAACACACTTATTTTAGTTCCAAAAGTGATAATTCACATGCAGTAGTCATTTACAGTCCAAAAATAAAACATTAAAAAATTACCATTTCTGACCATCTGGAGAAAGTTTGACAGGTCACGGGTCATCGTTTTTCATCAGAAAATTGATTTTTTGGACTGTAGAAAAATTCATTCAAAATGTCATTTGGATTGTGCCTCATGTTGAATAACTACTTTTTAAAGCCTCAATGTGACCAAAATTGCCATTTTTACAGCTTTTTTCTCCCACTCAGAAGCTTCTATTTCGACCAATTTCAGGCATTAAAATGACTCTAAACACACTTATTTTAGTTCCAAAAGTGATAATTCACATGCAGTAGTCATTTACAGTCAAAAAATAAAACATTAAAAAATTACCATTTCTGACCATCTGGAGAAAGTTCAACAGGTCACGGGTCATCGTTTTTCATCAGAAAATTGAGTTTTTTGGACTGTAGAAAAATTGATTTAAAATGTCAATTGGATTGGGCCTCGTGTTGAATAACTACTTTTTAAAGCCCCAATGTGACCAAAATTGCCATTTTTACAGCCTTTTTCTCCTACTCAGAAGCTTCTATTTCGACCAATTTCAGGCATTAAAATGACTCTAAACACACGTATTTTAGTTCCAAAAGTGATAATTCACATGCAGTAGTCATTTACAGTCCAAAAATAAAACATTAAAAAATTACCATTTCTGACCATCTGGAGAAAGTTTGACAGGTCACGGGTCATCGTTTTTCCTCAGAAAATTTATTTTTTGGACTGTAGAAAAATTGATTCAAAGTCTCATTTGGATTGTGCCTCATGTTGAATTACTACTTTTTAAAGCCTAAATGTGACCAAAATTGCCATTTTTACTGACTTTTTCTCCTACTCAGAAGCTTCTATTTCAACCAATTTCAGGCATTAAAATGACTCTAAACAAACTTATTTTAGTTCCAAAAGTGATAACTCACATGCAATAGTCATTTACAGTCAAAAAACTTAAATATTAAAAAATTACCATTTCTGACCATCTGGAACAAGTTCGACAGGTCACGGGTCAGTGTTTTTCATAAGAAAATTGATTTTTTTGGACTGTAGAAAAATTGATTCAAACTGTCATTTGGATTGAGCCTCATGTTGAATAACTACTTTTTAGAGCCTCAATGTGACCAAAATTGCCATTTTTACTGACTTTTTCTCCTACTCAGAAGCTTCTATTTCAACCAATTTCAGGCATTAAAATGACTCTAAACAAACTTATTTTAGTTCCAAAAGTGATAATTCACACGCAATAGTCATTTACAGTCAAAAAATTAAACATTAAAGAATTACCATTTCTGACCATCTGGAAAAAGTTTGACAGGTCACGGGTCATCGTTTTTCCTCAGAAAATTTATTTTTTGGACTGTAGAAAAATTGATTCAAAGTCTCATTTGGATTGTGCCTCATGTTGAATTACTACTTTTTAAAGCCTCAATGTGACCAAAATTGCCATTTTTACTGACTTTTTCTCCTACTCAGAAGCTTCTATTTCAACCAATTTCAGGCATTAAAATGACTCTAAACAAACTTATTTTAGTTCCAAAAGTAATAATTCACACGCAATAGTCATTTACAGTCAAAAAAATAAACATTAAAGAATTACCATTTCTGACCATCTGGAGAAAGTTCGACAGGTCACGGGTCATCGTTTTTCCTCAGAAAATGTATTCTTTGGACTGTAGAAAAATTGATTCAAAGTGTCATTTGAATTGTGCCTCATGTTGAATTACTACTTTTTAAAGCCTCAATGTGACCAAAATTGCCATTTTTACTGACTTTTTCTCCTACTCAGAAGCTTCTATTTCATCCAATTCCAGGCATTAAAATGACTCTACATGAACAAAGCAAACCCAACGACGGACCAAGGTCAAGCACTTGGATTCCAACTATTTTCCTTCCTATTGGAGTACACTATGTCTATGTACGTGGTGCAACAGCTTCCAACATCCGTCCTTGTTAGATGCGGGACAGGACAAAACGTTTTTAACACAAAGGAAGGTGCACTCAAAAAGACAAAGTCCAAAATGGTATATATTCAAAAGAATAGTTCCAAAAGTGATAATTCACATGCAATAGTCATTTACAGTCAAAAAGTAAAACATTAAAAAATTATCATTTCTGACCAGCTCTAGAAAGTTCAACATGTCACGTGCATCGTTTTTCATTAGAAAATTGATTTTTTGGACTGTAGAAAAATTGATTCAAAATGTCATTTGGATTGTGCCTCATGTTGAATAACTACTTTTTAAAGCCTCAATGTGACCAAAATTGCAAATTTTACTGATTTTTTCTCCTACTCAGAAGCTTCTATTTCGAACAATTTCAGGCATTAAAATGACTCTAAACACACTTATTTTAGTTGCAAAAGTGATAATTCACTTGCAATAGTCATTTACAGTCAAAAAATTAAACATTAAAAAATTACAATTTCTGACCATCTGGAGAAAGTTCGACAGGTCACAGGTCATTGTTTTTCATCAGAAAATGTATTTTTTGGAATGTAGAAAAATTGATTCAAAATGTCATTTGAATTGTGCCTCATGTTGAACAACTTCTTTTTAAAGCCTCAATGTGACCAAAATTGCCATTTTTACTAACTTTTTCTCCTACTCAGAGCTTCTACTTCGACCAATTTCAGGCATTAAAATGACTCTAAACACACTTATTTTAGTTCCAAAAGTGATAATTCACATTCAATAGTCATTTACAGTCAAAAAATTAAACATAAAAAGTTACCATTTCTGACCATCTGGAGAAAGTTCGACAGGTCACGGGTCATTGTTTTTCATCAGAAAATTGATTTTTTGGACTGTAGAAAAATTGATTCAAAATGTCATTTGGATTGTGCCTCATGTCGAATAACTACTTTTTAAAGCCTCAATGTGACCAAAATTGCCATTTTTACTGACTTTTTCTCCTACTCAGAAGCGTCTATTTCGACCAATTGTAGGCATTAAAATGACTCTAAACACACTTATTTTAATTCCAAAAGAGATAATTCACATGCAATAGTCATTTACAGTCAAAAAACTTAAACATTAAAGAATTACCATTTCTGACCATCTCGAGAAAGTTCGACATGTCACGGGTCATCGTTTTTCCTCAGAAAATGTATTCTTTGGACTGTAGAAAAATTGATTCAAAGTGTCATTTGAATTGTGCCTCATGTTGAATTACTACTTTTTAAAGCCTCAATGTGACCAAAATTGCCATTTTTACTGACTTTTTCTCCTACTCAGAAGCGTCTATTTCAACCAATTCCAGGCATTAAAATGACTCTAAACACACTTATTTTAGTTCCAAAAGTGATAACTCACATGCAATAGTCATTTACAGTCAAAAAATTAAACATTAAAAAATGACCATTTCTGACCATCTGGAGAAAGTTCGACAGGTCACGGGTCATTTTTTTTATCAGAAAATTGAGTTTTTGGACTGTAGAAATATTGATTCAAAATGTCATTTGGATTGTGCCTCATGTTGAATAACTACTTTTTAAAACCTCAATGTGACCAAAATTGCCATTTTTACAGCCTTTTTCTCCTACTCAGAAGCTTCTATTTCAACCAATTTCAGGCATTAAAATGACTCTAAACACACTTATTTTAGTTCCAAAAGTGATAATTCACATTCAATAGTCATTTACAGTCAAAAAATTAAACATTAAAAAATTACCATTTCTGACCATCTGGAGAAAGTTCGTCAGGTCACGGGTCATCGTTTTTCCTCAGAAAATAATTTTTTGGACTGTAGAAAAATTGATTCAAACTGTCATTTGGATTGAGCCTCATGTTGAATAACTACTTTTTAAAGCCTCAATGTGACCAAAATTGCCATTTTTACTGACTTTTTCTCCTACTCAGAAGCTTCTATTTCGACCAATTTCAGGCATTAAAATGACTCTAAACACACTTATTTAAGTTCCAAAAGTGATAATTCACATGCAGTAGTCATTTACAGTCAAAAAATAAAACATTAAAAAATTACCATTTCTGACCATCTGGAGAAAGTTCAACAGGTCACGGGTCATCGTTTTTCATCAGAAAATTGAGTTTTTTGGACTGTAGAAAAATTGATTTAAAATGTCAATTGGATTGGGCCTCGTGTTGAATAACTACTTTTTAAAGCCTCAATGTGACCAAAATTGCCATTTTTACAGCCTTTTTCTCCTACTCAGAAGCTTCTATTTCGACCAATTTCAGGCATTAAAATGACTCTAAACACACTTATTTTAGTTCCAAAAGTGACAACTCACATGCAATAGTCATTTACAGTCAAAAAATTAAACATAAAAAAATGACCATTTCTGACCATCTGGAGAAAGTTTGACAGGTCACGGGTCATCGTTTTTCCTCAGAAAATTTATTTTTTGGACTGTAGAAAAATTGATTCAAAGTCTCATTTGGATTGTGCCTCATGTTGAATTACTACTTTTTAAAGCCTAAATGTGACCAAAATTGCCATTTTTACTGACTTTTTCTCCTACTCAGAAGCTTCTATTTCAACCAATTTCAGGCATTAAAATGACTCTAAACAAACTTATTTTAGTTCCAAAAGTGATAACTCACATGCAATAGTCATTTACAGTCAAAAAACTTAAATATTAAAAAATTACCATTTCTGACCATCTGGAACAAGTTCGACAGGTCACGGGTCAGTGTTTTTCATAAGAAAATTGATTTTTTTGGACTGTAGAAAAATTGATTCAAACTGTCATTTGGATTGAGCCTCATGTTGAATAACTACTTTTTAGAGCCTCAATGTGACCAAAATTGCCATTTTTACTGACTTTTTCTCCTACTCAGAAGCTTCTATTTCAACCAATTTCAGGCATTAAAATGACTCTAAACAAACTTATTTTAGTTCCAAAAGTGATAATTCACACGCAATAGTCATTTACAGTCAAAAAATTAAACATTAAAGAATTACCATTTCTGACCATCTGGAGAAAGTTTGACAGGTCACGGGTCATCGTTTTTCCTCAGAAAATTTATTTTTTGGACTGTAGAAAAATTGATTCAAAGTCTCATTTGGATTGTGCCTCATGTTGAATTACTACTTTTTAAAGCCTAAATGTGACCAAAATTGCCATTTTTACTGACTTTTTCTCCTACTCAGAAGCTTCTATTTCAACCAATTTCAGGCATTAAAATGACTCTAAACAAACTTATTTTAGTTCCAAAAGTGATAACTCACATGCAATAGTCATTTACAGTCAAAAAATTAAATATTAAAAAATTACCATTTCTGACCATCTGGAGAAAGTTTGACAGGTCACGGGTCATCGTTTTTCCTCAGAAAATTTATTTTTTGGACTGTAGAAAAATTGATTCAAACTGTCATTTGGATTGAGCCTCATGTTGAATAACTACTTTTTAAAGCCTCAATGTGACCAAAATTGCCATTTTTACTGACTTTTTCTCCTACTCAGAAGCTTCTATTTCAACCAATTTCAGGCATTAAAATGACTCTAAACAAACTTATTTTAGTTCCAAAAGTAATAATTCACACGCAATAGTCATTTACAGTCAAAAAATTAAACATTAAAGAATTACCATTTCTGACCATCTGGAGAAAGTTCGACAGGTCACGGGTCATCGTTTTTCCTCAGAAAATGTATTCTTTGGACTGTAGAAAAATTGATCCAAAGTGTCATTTGAATTGTGCCTCATGTTGAATTACTACTTTTTAAAGCCTCAATGTGACCAAAATTGCCATTTTTACTGACTTTTTCTCCTACTCAGAAGCTTCTATTTCATCCAATTCCAGGCATTAAAATGACTCTACATGAACAAAGCAAACCCAACGACGGACCAAGGTCAAGCACTTGGATTCCAACTATTTTCCTTCCTATTGGAGTACACTATGTCTATGTACGTGGTGCAACAGCTTCCAACATCCGTCGTTGTTAGATGCGGGACAGGACAAAACGTTTTTAACACAAAGGAATGTGCACTCAAAAAGACAAAGTCCAAAATGGTATATATTCAAAAGATTAGTTCCAAAAGTGATAATTCACATGCAATAGTCATTTACAGTCAAAAAGTAAAACATTAAAAAATTATCATTTCTGACCAGCTCTAGAAAGTTCAACATGTCACGTGCATCGTTTTTCATTAGAAAATTGATTTTTTGGACTGTAGAAAAATTGATTCAAAATGTCATTTGGATTGTGCCTCATGTTGAATAACTACTTTTTAAAGCCTCAATGTGACCAAAATTGCAAATTTTACTGATTTTTTCTCCTACTCAGAAGCTTCTATTTCGAACAATTTCAGGCATTAAAATGACTCTAAACACACTTATTTTAGTTGCAAAAGTGATAATTCACTTGCAATAGTCATTTACAGTCAAAAAATTAAACATTAAAAAATTACAATTTCTGACCATCTGGAGAAAGTTCGACAGGTCACAGGTCATTGTTTTTCATCAGAAAATTTATTTTTTGGACTGTAGAAAAATTGATTCAAAATGTCATTTGAATTGTGCCTCATGTTGAACAACTTCTTTTTCAAGCCTCAATGTGACCAAAATTGCCATTTTTACTAACTTTTTCTCCTACTCAGAGCTTCTACTTCGACCAATTTCAGGCATTAAAATGACTCTAAACACACTTATTTTTGTTCCAAAAGTGATAATTCACATTCAATAGTCATTTACAGTCAAAAAATTAAACATAAAAAGTTACCATTTCTGACCATCTGGAGAAAGTTCGACAGGTCACGGGTCATTGTTTTTCATCAGAAAATTGATTTTTTTGGACTGTAGAAAAATTGATTCAAAATGTCATTTGGATTGTGCCTCATGTCGAATAACTACTTTTTAAAGCCTCAATGTGACCAAAATTGCCATTTTTACTGACTTTTTCTCCTACTCAGAAGCTTCTATTTCGACCAATTGTAGGCATTAAAATGACTCTAAACACACTTATTTTAATTCCAAAAGAGATAATTCACATGCAACAGTCATTTACAGTCAAAAAACTTAAACATTAAAGAATTACCATTTCTGACCATCTCGAGAAAGTTCGACATGTCACGGGTCATCGTTTTTCCTCAGAAAATGTATTCTTTGGACTGTAGAAAAATTGATTCAAAGTGTCATTTGAATTGTGCCTCATGTTGAATTACTACTTTTTAAAGCCTCAATGTGACCAAAATTGCCATTTTTACTGACTTTTTCTACTACTCAGAAGCTTCTATTTCAACCAATTCCAGGCATTAAAATGACTCTAAACACACTTATTTTAGTTCCAAAAGTGATAACTCACATGCAATAGTCATTTACAGTCAAAAAATTAAACATTAAAAAATGACCATTTCTGACCATCTGGAGAAAGTTCGACAGGTCACGGGTCATTTTTTTTATCAGAAAATTGTGTTTTTGGACTGTAGAAATATTGATTCAAAATGTCATTTGGATTGTGCCTCATGTTGAATAACTACTTTTTAAAACCTCAATGTGACCAAAATTGCCATTTTTACAGCCTTTTTCTCCTACTCAGAAGCTTCTATTTCAACCAATTTCAGGCATTAAAATGACTCTAAACACACTTATTTTAGTTCCAAAAGTGATAATTCACATGCAATAGTCATTTACAGTCAAAAAATTAAACATTAAAAAATTACCATTTCTGACCATCTGGAGAAAGTTCGTCAGGTCACGGGTCATCGTTTTTCCTCAGAAAATAATTTTTTGGACTGTAGAAAAATTGATTCAAACTGTCATTTGGATTGAGCCTCATGTTGAATAACTACTTTTTAAAGCATCAATGTGACCAAAATTGCCATTTTTACTGACTTTTTCTCCTACTCAGAAGCTTCTATTTCGACCAATTTCAGGCATTAAAATGACTCTAAACACACTTATTTTAGTTCCAAAAGTGACAACTCACATGCAATAGTCATTTACAGTCAAAAAATTAAACATAAAAAAATGACCATTTCTGACCATCTGGAGAAAGTTCGACAGGTCACGGGGTCATTGTTTTTCATCAGAAAATTGATTTTTTGGACTGTAGAAAAATTGATTCAAAATGTCATTTGGATTGTGCCTCATGTTGAATAACTACTTTTAAAGCCTCAATGTGATCAAAATTGCCATTTTTACTGACTTTTTCTCCTACTCAGAAGCTTCTATTTCGACCAATTGTAGGCATTAAAATGATTCTAAACACACTTCTTTTAGTTCCAAAAGAGATAATTCACATGCAATAGTCATTTACAGTCAAAAAATTAAACATTAAAAAATTACCATTTCTGACCATCTCGAGAAAGTTCGACATGTCACGGGTCATCGTTTTTCCTCAGAAAATTTATTCTTTGGACTGTAGAAAAATTGATTCAAAGTGTCATTTGAATTGTGCCTCATGTTAAATTACTACTTTTTAAAGCCTCAATGTGACCAAAATTGCCATTTTTGCTGACTTTTTCTCCTACTCAGAAGCTTCTATTTCGACCAATTTCAGGCATTAAAATGACTCCAAACACACTTATTTTAGTTCCAAAAGTGATAATTTATATGCAATAGTCATTTACAGTAAAAAAACATAAACATTAAAAAATTACTATTTCTGACCATCTTGTGAAAGTTCGAAAGGTCACGGGTCATCGTTTTTCATCAGAAAATTTATTTTTTGGACTGTAGAAAAATTGATTCAAAGTGGCATTTGAATTGTGCCTCATGTTGAATAACTACTTTTTAAAGCCTCAATGTGACCAAAATTGCCATTTTTACTGACTTTTTCTCCTACTCAGAGCTTCTATTTCGACCAATTTCAGGCATTAAAATGACTCTAAACACACTTATTTTAGTTCCAAAAGTGATAATTCACATGCAATAGTCATTTACAGTCAAAACATTAAACATTAAAATATTACCATTTCTGACCATCTGGAGAAAGTTCGACAGGTCACAGGTCATCGTTTTTCCTCAGAAAATTTATTTTTTGGACTGTAGAAAAATTGATTCAAAGTGTCATTTGAATTGTGCCTCATGTTGAATTACTACTTTTTAAAGCCCCAATGTCACCAAAATTGCCATTTTTACTGACTTTTTCTCCTACTCAGAAGCTTCTATTTCAACCGATTTCGGGCATTAAAATGACTCTAAACATACTTATTTTAGTTCCAAAAGTGATAACTCACATGCAATAGTCATTTACAGTCAAGAAATTAAATATTAAAAAATTACCATTTCTGACCATCTGGAGAAAGTTCGACAGGTCACGGGTCAGTGTTTTTCATCAGAAAATTGATTTTTTTGGACTGTAGAAAAATTGATTCAAAATGTCATTTGGATTGAGCCTCATGTTGAATAACTACTTTTTAAAGCCTCAATGTGACCAAAATTGCCATTTTTACTGACTTTTTCTCCTACTCAGAAGCTTCTATTTCAACCAATTTCAGGCATTAAAATGACTCTAAACAAACTTATTTTAGTTCCAAAAGTGATAATTCACATTCAATAGTCATTTACAGTCAAAAAATTAAACATTAAAAAATTACCATTTCTGACCATCTGGAGAAAGTTCGACAGGTCACGGGTCATCGTTTTTCCTCAGGAAATTTTTTTTGGGACTGTAGAAAAATTGATTCAAAGTCTCATTTGGATTGTGCCTCATGTTGAATTACTACTTTTTAAAGCCTCAATGTGACCAAAATTGCCATTTTTACTGACTTTTTCTCCTACTCAGAAGCTTCTATTTCAACCAATTTCAGGCATTAAAATGACTCTAAACAAACTTATTTTAGTTCCAAAAGTGATAACTCACATGCAATAGTCATTTACAGTCAAAAAATTAAATATTAAAAAATTACCATTTCTGACCATCTCGAGAAAGTTCGACATGTCACGGGTCATCGTTTTTCCTCAGAAAATGTATTCTTTGGACTGTAGAAAAATTGATTCAAAGTGTCATTTGAATTGTGCCTCATGTTGAATTACTACTTTTTAAAGCCTCAATGTGACCAAAATTGCCATTTTTACTGACTTTTTCTCCTACTCAGAAGCTTCTATTTCAACCAATTCCAGGCATTAAAATGACTCTAAACACACTTATTTTAGTTCCAAAAGTGATAACTCACATGCAATAGTCATTTACAGTCAAAAAATTAAACATTAAAAAATGACCATTTCTGACCATCTGGAGAAAGTTCGACAGGTCACGGGTCATTTTTTTTATCAGAAAATTGAGTTTTTGGACTGTAGAAATATTGATTCAAAATGTCATTTGGATTGTGCCTCATGTTGAATAACTACTTTTTAAAACCTCAATGTGACCAAAATTGCCATTTTTACAGCCTTTTTCTCCTACTCAGAAGCTTCTATTTCAACCAATTTCAGGCATTAAAATGACTCTAAACACACTTATTTTAGTTCCAAAAGTGATAATTCACATGCAATAGTCATTTACAGTCAAAAAATTAAACATTAAAAAATTACCATTTCTGACCATCTGGAGAAAGTTCGTCAGGTCACGGGTCATCGTTTTTCCTCAGAAAATAATTTTTTGGACTGTAGAAAAATTGATTCAAACTGTCATTTGGATTGAGCCTCATGTTGAATAACTACTTTTTAAAGCCTCAATGTGACCAAAATTGCCATTTTTACTGACTTTTTCTCCTACTCAGAAGCTTCTATTTCAACCAATTTCAGGCATTAAAATGACTCTAAACAAACTTATTTTAGTTCCAAAAGTGATAACTCACATGCAATAGTCATTTACAGTCAAAAAATTAAATATTAAAAAATTACCATTTCTGACCATCTGGAGAAAGTTCGACAGGTCACGGGTCAGTGTTTTTCATCAGAAAATTGATTTTTTTGGACTGTAGAAAAATTTATTCAAAATGTCATTTGGATTGAGCCTCATGTTGAATAACTACTTTTTAAAGCCTCAATGTGACCAAAATTGCCATTTTTACTGACTTTTTCTCCTACTCAGAAGCTTCTATTTCGACCAATTTCAGGCATTAAAATGACTCTAAACACACTTATTTTAGTTCAAAAAGTGACAACTCACATGCAATAGTCATTTACAGTCAAAAAATTAAACATAAAAAAATGACCATTTCTGACCATCTGGAGAAAGTTCGACAGGTCACGGGGTCATTGTTTTTCATCAGAAAATTGATTTTTTGGACTGTAGAAAAATTGATTCAAAATGTCATTTGGATTGTGCCTCATGTTGAATAACTACTTTTAAAGCCTCAATGTGATCAAAATTGCCATTTTTACTGACTTTTTCTCCTACTCAGAAGCTTCTATTTCGACCAATTGTAGGCATTAAAATGATTCTAAACACACTTCTTTTAGTTCCAAAAGAGATAATTCACATGCAATAGTCATTTACAGTCAAAAAATTAAACATTAAAAAATTACCATTTCTGACCATCTCGAGAAAGTTCGACATGTCACGGGTCATCGTTTTTCCTCAGAAAATTTATTCTTTGGACTGTAGAAAAATTGATTCAAAGTGTCATTTGAATTGTGCCTCATGTTGAATTACTACTTTTTAAAGCCTCAATGTGACCAAAATTGCCATTTTTACTGACTTTTTCTCCTACTCAGAAGCTTCTATTTCAACCAATTCCAGGCATTAAAATGACTCTAAACACACTTATTTTAGTTCCAAAAGTGATAACTCACATGCAATAGTCATTTACAGTCAAAAAATTAAACATTAAAAAATGACCATTTCTGACCATCTGGAGAAAGTTCGACAGGTCACAGGTCATTTTTTTTATCAGAAAATTGAGTTTTTGGACTGTAGAAATATTGATTCAAAATGTCATTTGGATTGTGCCTCATGTTGAATAACTACTTTTTAAAACCTCAATGTGACCAAAATTGCCATTTTTACAGCCTTTTTCTCCTACTCAGAAGCTTCTATTTCAACCAATTTCAGGCATTAAAATGACTCTAAACACACTTATTTTAGTTCCAAAAGTGATAATTCACATGCAATAGTCATTTACAGTCAAAAAATTAAACATTAAAAAATTACCATTTCTGACCATCTCGAGAAAGTTCGACATGTCACGGGTCATCGTTTTTCCTCAGAAAATGTATTCTTTGGACTGTAGAAAAATTGATTCAAAGTGGCATTTGAATTGTGCCTCATGTTGAATAACTACTTTTTAAAGCCTCAATGTGACCAAAATTGCCATTTTTACTGACTTTTTCTCCTACTCAGAGCTTCTATTTCGACCAATTTCAGGCATTAAAATGACTCTAAACACACTTATTTTAGTTCCAAAAGTGATAATTCACATGCAATAGTCATTTACAGTCAAAACATTAAACATTAAAATATTACCATTTCTGACCATCTGGAGAAAGTTCGACAGGTCACAGGTCATCGTTTTTCCTCAGAAAATTTATTTTTTGGACTGTAGAAAAATTGATTCAAAGTGTCATTTGAATTGTGCCTCATGTTGAATTACTACTTTTTAAAGCCCCAATGTCACCAAAATTGCCATTTTTACTGACTTTTTCTCCTACTCAGAAGCTTCTATTTCAACCGATTTCGGGCATTAAAATGACTCTAAACATACTTATTTTAGTTCCAAAAGTGATAACTCACATGCAATAGTCATTTACAGTCAAGAAATTAAATATTAAAAAATTACCATTTCTGACCATCTGGAGAAAGTTCGACAGGTCACGGGTCAGTGTTTTTCATCAGAAAATTGATTTTTTTGGACTGTAGAAAAATTGATTCAAAATGTCATTTGGATTGAGCCTCATGTTGAATAACTACTTTTTAAAGCCTCAATGTGACCAAAATTGCCATTTTTACTGACTTTTTCTCCTACTCAGAAGCTTCTATTTCAACCAATTTCAGGCATTAAAATGACTCTAAACAAACTTATTTTAGTTCCAAAAGTGATAATTCACATTCAATAGTCATTTACAGTCAAAAAATTAAACATTAAAAAATTACCATTTCTGACCATCTGGAGAAAGTTCGACAGGTCACGGGTCATCGTTTTTCCTCAGGAAATTTTTTTTGGGACTGTAGAAAAATTGATTCAAAGTCTCATTTGGATTGTGCCTCATGTTGAATTACTACTTTTTAAAGCCTCAATGTGACCAAAATTGCCATTTTTACTGACTTTTTCTCCTACTCAGAAGCTTCTATTTCAACCAATTTCAGGCATTAAAATGACTCTAAACAAACTTATTTTAGTTCCAAAAGTGATAACTCACATGCAATAGTCATTTACAGTCAAAAAATTAAATATTAAAAAATTACCATTTCTGACCATCTCGAGAAAGTTCGACATGTCACGGGTCATCGTTTTTCCTCAGAAAATGTATTCTTTGGACTGTAGAAAAATTGATTCAAAGTGTCATTTGAATTGTGCCTCATGTTGAATTACTACTTTTTAAAGCCTCAATGTGACCAAAATTGCCATTTTTACTGACTTTTTCTCCTACTCAGAAGCTTCTATTTCAACCAATTCCAGGCATTAAAATGACTCTAAACACACTTATTTTAGTTCCAAAAGTGATAACTCACATGCAATAGTCATTTACAGTCAAAAAATTAAACATTAAAAAATGACCATTTCTGACCATCTGGAGAAAGTTCGACAGGTCACGGGTCATTTTTTTTATCAGAAAATTGAGTTTTTGGACTGTAGAAATATTGATTCAAAATGTCATTTGGATTGTGCCTCATGTTGAATAACTACTTTTTAAAACCTCAATGTGACCAAAATTGCCATTTTTACAGCCTTTTTCTCCTACTCAGAAGCTTCTATTTCAACCAATTTCAGGCATTAAAATGACTCTAAACACACTTATTTTAGTTCCAAAAGTGATAATTCACATGCAATAGTCATTTACAGTCAAAAAATTAAACATTAAAAAATTACCATTTCTGACCATCTGGAGAAAGTTCGTCAGGTCACGGGTCATCGTTTTTCCTCAGAAAATAATTTTTTGGACTGTAGAAAAATTGATTCAAACTGTCATTTGGATTGAGCCTCATGTTGAATAACTACTTTTTAAAGCCTCAATGTGACCAAAATTGCCATTTTTACTGACTTTTTCTCCTACTCAGAAGCTTCTATTTCAACCAATTTCAGGCATTAAAATGACTCTAAACAAACTTATTTTAGTTCCAAAAGTGATAACTCACATGCAATAGTCATTTACAGTCAAAAAATTAAATATTAAAAAATTACCATTTCTGACCATCTGGAGAAAGTTCGACAGGTCACGGGTCAGTGTTTTTCATCAGAAAATTGATTTTTTTGGACTGTAGAAAAATTTATTCAAAATGTCATTTGGATTGAGCCTCATGTTGAATAACTACTTTTTAAAGCCTCAATGTGACCAAAATTGCCATTTTTACTGACTTTTTCTCCTACTCAGAAGCTTCTATTTCGACCAATTTCAGGCATTAAAATGACTCTAAACACACTTATTTTAGTTCAAAAAGTGACAACTCACATGCAATAGTCATTTACAGTCAAAAAATTAAACATAAAAAAATGACCATTTCTGACCATCTGGAGAAAGTTCGACAGGTCACGGGGTCATTGTTTTTCATCAGAAAATTGATTTTTTGGACTGTAGAAAAATTGATTCAAAATGTCATTTGGATTGTGCCTCATGTTGAATAACTACTTTTAAAGCCTCAATGTGATCAAAATTGCCATTTTTACTGACTTTTTCTCCTACTCAGAAGCTTCTATTTCGACCAATTGTAGGCATTAAAATGATTCTAAACACACTTCTTTTAGTTCCAAAAGAGATAATTCACATGCAATAGTCATTTACAGTCAAAAAATTAAACATTAAAAAATTACCATTTCTGACCATCTCGAGAAAGTTCGACATGTCACGGGTCATCGTTTTTCCTCAGAAAATTTATTCTTTGGACTGTAGAAAAATTGATTCAAAGTGTCATTTGAATTGTGCCTCATGTTGAATTACTACTTTTTAAAGCCTCAATGTGACCAAAATTGCCATTTTTACTGACTTTTTCTCCTACTCAGAAGCTTCTATTTCAACCAATTCCAGGCATTAAAATGACTCTAAACACACTTATTTTAGTTCCAAAAGTGATAACTCACATGCAATAGTCATTTACAGTCAAAAAATTAAACATTAAAAAATGACCATTTCTGACCATCTGGAGAAAGTTCGACAGGTCACAGGTCATTTTTTTTATCAGAAAATTGAGTTTTTGGACTGTAGAAATATTGATTCAAAATGTCATTTGGATTGTGCCTCATGTTGAATAACTACTTTTTAAAACCTCAATGTGACCAAAATTGCCATTTTTACAGCCTTTTTCTCCTACTCAGAAGCTTCTATTTCAACCAATTTCAGGCATTAAAATGACTCTAAACACACTTATTTTAGTTCCAAAAGTGATAATTCACATGCAATAGTCATTTACAGTCAAAAAATTAAACATTAAAAAATTACCATTTCTGACCATCTCGAGAAAGTTCGACATGTCACGGGTCATCGTTTTTCCTCAGAAAATGTATTCTTTGGACTGTAGAAAAATTGATTCAAAGTGGCATTTGAATTGTGCCTCATGTTGAATAACTACTTTTTAAAGCCTCAATGTGACCAAAATTGCCATTTTTACTGACTTTTTCTCCTACTCAGAGCTTCTATTTCGACCAATTTCAGGCATTAAAATGACTCTAAACACACTTATTTTAGTTCCAAAAGTGATAATTCACATGCAATAGTCATTTACAGTCAAAACATTAAACATTAAAATATTACCATTTCTGACCATCTGGAGAAAGTTCGACAGGTCACAGGTCATCGTTTTTCCTCAGAAAATTTATTTTTTGGACTGTAGAAAAATTGATTCAAAGTGTCATTTGAATTGTGCCTCATGTTGAATTACTACTTTTTAAAGCCCCAATGTCACCAAAATTGCCATTTTTACTGACTTTTTCTCCTACTCAGAAGCTTCTATTTCAACCGATTTCGGGCATTAAAATGACTCTAAACATACTTATTTTAGTTCCAAAAGTGATAACTCACATGCAATAGTCATTTACAGTCAAGAAATTAAATATTAAAAAATTACCATTTCTGACCATCTGGAGAAAGTTCGACAGGTCACGGGTCAGTGTTTTTCATCAGAAAATTGATTTTTTTGGACTGTAGAAAAATTGATTCAAAATGTCATTTGGATTGAGCCTCATGTTGAATAACTACTTTTTAAAGCCTCAATGTGACCAAAATTGCCATTTTTACTGACTTTTTCTCCTACTCAGAAGCTTCTATTTCAACCAATTTCAGGCATTAAAATGACTCTAAACAAACTTATTTTAGTTCCAAAAGTGATAATTCACATTCAATAGTCATTTACAGTCAAAAAATTAAACATTAAAAAATTACCATTTCTGACCATCTGGAGAAAGTTCGACAGGTCACGGGTCATCGTTTTTCCTCAGGAAATTTTTTTTGGGACTGTAGAAAAATTGATTCAAAGTCTCATTTGGATTGTGCCTCATGTTGAATTACTACTTTTTAAAGCCTCAATGTGACCAAAATTGCCATTTTTACTGACTTTTTCTCCTACTCAGAAGCTTCTATTTCAACCAATTTCAGGCATTAAAATGACTCTAAACAAACTTATTTTAGTTCCAAAAGTGATAACTCACATGCAATAGTCATTTACAGTCAAAAAATTAAATATTAAAAAATTACCATTTCTGACCATCTCGAGAAAGTTCGACATGTCACGGGTCATCGTTTTTCCTCAGAAAATGTATTCTTTGGACTGTAGAAAAATTGATTCAAAGTGTCATTTGAATTGTGCCTCATGTTGAATTACTACTTTTTAAAGCCTCAATGTGACCAAAATTGCCATTTTTACTGACTTTTTCTCCTACTCAGAAGCTTCTATTTCAACCAATTCCAGGCATTAAAATGACTCTAAACACACTTATTTTAGTTCCAAAAGTGATAACTCACATGCAATAGTCATTTACAGTCAAAAAATTAAACATTAAAAAATGACCATTTCTGACCATCTGGAGAAAGTTCGACAGGTCACGGGTCATTTTTTTTATCAGAAAATTGAGTTTTTGGACTGTAGAAATATTGATTCAAAATGTCATTTGGATTGTGCCTCATGTTGAATAACTACTTTTTAAAACCTCAATGTGACCAAAATTGCCATTTTTACAGCCTTTTTCTCCTACTCAGAAGCTTCTATTTCAACCAATTTCAGGCATTAAAATGACTCTAAACACACTTATTTTAGTTCCAAAAGTGATAATTCACATGCAATAGTCATTTACAGTCAAAAAATTAAACATTAAAAAATTACCATTTCTGACCATCTGGAGAAAGTTCGTCAGGTCACGGGTCATCGTTTTTCCTCAGAAAATAATTTTTTGGACTGTAGAAAAATTGATTCAAACTGTCATTTGGATTGAGCCTCATGTTGAATAACTACTTTTTAAAGCCTCAATGTGACCAAAATTGCCATTTTTACTGACTTTTTCTCCTACTCAGAAGCTTCTATTTCAACCAATTTCAGGCATTAAAATGACTCTAAACAAACTTATTTTAGTTCCAAAAGTGATAACTCACATGCAATAGTCATTTACAGTCAAAAAATTAAATATTAAAAAATTACCATTTCTGACCATCTGGAGAAAGTTCGACAGGTCACGGGTCAGTGTTTTTCATCAGAAAATTGATTTTTTTGGACTGTAGAAAAATTTATTCAAAATGTCATTTGGATTGAGCCTCATGTTGAATAACTACTTTTTAAAGCCTCAATGTGACCAAAATTGCCATTTTTACTGACTTTTTCTCCTACTCAGAAGCTTCTATTTCGACCAATTTCAGGCATTAAAATGACTCTAAACACACTTATTTTAGTTCAAAAAGTGACAACTCACATGCAATAGTCATTTACAGTCAAAAAATTAAACATAAAAAAATGACCATTTCTGACCATCTGGAGAAAGTTCGACAGGTCACGGGGTCATTGTTTTTCATCAGAAAATTGATTTTTTGGACTGTAGAAAAATTGATTCAAAATGTCATTTGGATTGTGCCTCATGTTGAATAACTACTTTTAAAGCCTCAATGTGATCAAAATTGCCATTTTTACTGACTTTTTCTCCTACTCAGAAGCTTCTATTTCGACCAATTGTAGGCATTAAAATGATTCTAAACACACTTCTTTTAGTTCCAAAAGAGATAATTCACATGCAATAGTCATTTACAGTCAAAAAATTAAACATTAAAAAATTACCATTTCTGACCATCTCGAGAAAGTTCGACATGTCACGGGTCATCGTTTTTCCTCAGAAAATTTATTCTTTGGACTGTAGAAAAATTGATTCAAAGTGTCATTTGAATTGTGCCTCATGTTGAATTACTACTTTTTAAAGCCTCAATGTGACCAAAATTGCCATTTTTACTGACTTTTTCTCCTACTCAGAAGCTTCTATTTCAACCAATTCCAGGCATTAAAATGACTCTAAACACACTTATTTTAGTTCCAAAAGTGATAACTCACATGCAATAGTCATTTACAGTCAAAAAATTAAACATTAAAAAATGACCATTTCTGACCATCTGGAGAAAGTTCGACAGGTCACAGGTCATTTTTTTTATCAGAAAATTGAGTTTTTGGACTGTAGAAATATTGATTCAAAATGTCATTTGGATTGTGCCTCATGTTGAATAACTACTTTTTAAAACCTCAATGTGACCAAAATTGCCATTTTTACAGCCTTTTTCTCCTACTCAGAAGCTTCTATTTCAACCAATTTCAGGCATTAAAATGACTCTAAACACACTTATTTTAGTTCCAAAAGTGATAATTCACATGCAATAGTCATTTACAGTCAAAAAATTAAACATTAAAAAATTACCATTTCTGACCATCTGGAGAAAGTTCGTCAGGTCACGGGTCATCGTTTTTCCTCAGAAAATAATTTTTTGGACTGTAGAAAAATTGATTCAAACTGTCATTTGGATTGAGCCTCATGTTGAATAACTACTTTTTAAAGCCTCAATGTGACCAAAATTGCCATTTTTACTGACTTTTTCTCCTACTCAGAAGCTTCTATTTCAACCAATTTCAGGCATTAAAATGACTCTAAACAAACTTATTTTAGTTCCAAAAGTGATAACTCACATGCAATAGTCATTTACAGTCAAAAAATTAAATATTAAAAAATTACCATTTCTGACCATCTGGAGAAAGTTCGACAGGTCACGGGTCAGTGTTTTTCATCAGAAAATTGATTTTTTTGGACTGTAGAAAAATTTATTCAAAATGTCATTTGGATTGAGCCTCATGTTGAATAACTACTTTTTAAAGCCTCAATGTGACCAAAATTGCCATTTTTACTGACTTTTTCTCCTACTCAGAAGCTTCTATTTCGACCAATTTCAGGCATTAAAATGACTCTAAACACACTTATTTTAGTTCAAAAAGTGACAACTCACATGCAATAGTCATTTACAGTCAAAAAATTAAACATAAAAAAATGACCATTTCTGACCATCTGGAGAAAGTTCGACAGGTCACGGGGTCATTGTTTTTCATCAGAAAATTGATTTTTTGGACTGTAGAAAAATTGATTCAAAATGTCATTTGGATTGTGCCTCATGTTGAATAACTACTTTTAAAGCCTCAATGTGATCAAAATTGCCATTTTTACTGACTTTTTCTCCTACTCAGAAGCTTCTATTTCGACCAATTGTAGGCATTAAAATGATTCTAAACACACTTCTTTTAGTTCCAAAAGAGATAATTCACATGCAATAGTCATTTACAGTAAAAAAATTAAACATTAAAAAATTACCATTTCTGACCATCTCGAGAAAGTTCGACATGTCACGGGTCATCGTTTTTCCTCAGAAAATTTATTCTTTGGACTGTAGAAAAATTGATTCAAAGTGTCATTTGAATTGTGCCTCATGTTGAATTACTACTTTTTAAAGCCTCAATGTGACCAAAATTGCCATTTTTACTGACTTTTTCTCCTACTCGGAAGCTTCTATTTCGACCAATTTCAGGCATTAAAATGACTCCAAACAAACTTATTTTAGTTCCAAAAGTGATAATTTATATGCAATAGTCATTTACAGTCAAAAAATTAAACATAAAAAAATTACCATTTCTGACCATCTGGAGAAAGTTCGACAGGTCACGGGTCATTGTTTTTCATCAGAAAATTGATTTTTTGGACTGTAGAAAAATTGATTGAAAATGTCATTTGGATTGTGCCTCATGTTGAATAACTACTTTTTAAAGCCTCAATGTGACCAAAATTGCCATTTTTACTGACTTTTTCTCCTACTCAGAAGCTTCTATTTCGACCAATTTCAGGCATTAAAATGACTCTAAACACACTTATTTTAGTTCCAAAAGAGATAATTCACATGCAATAGTCATTTACAGTCAAAAAAGTAAACATTAAAAAATTACCATTTCTGACCATCTCGAGAAAGTTCGACATGTCACGGGTCATCGTTTTTCCTCAGAAAATGTATTCTTTGGACTGTAGAAAAATTGATTCAAAATGTCATTTGAATTGTGCCTCATGTTGAATAACTGCTTTTTAAAGCCTCAATGTGACCAAAATTGCCAATTTTACTGACTTTTTCTCCTACTCAGAAGCTTCTATTTCGACCAATTTCAGGCATTAAAATGACTCTAAACACACTTATTTTAGTTCCAAAAGTGATAATTTATATGCAATAGTCATTTACAGTAAAAAAACGTAAACATTAAAAAATTACTATTTCTGACCATCTTGTGAAAGTTCGAAAGATCACGGGTCATCGTTTTTCATCAGATAATTTATTTTTTGGACTGTAGAAAAATTGATTCAAAGTGTCATTTGAATTGTGCCTCATGTTGAATTACTACTTGTTAAAGCCTCATTTTTACTGACTTTTTCTCCTACTCAGAATCTTCTTTTTCAACCGATTTCGGGCATTAAAATGACTCTAAACACACTTATTTTAGTTCCAAAAGTGATAACTCACATGCAATAGTCATTTACAGTCAAAAAATTAAACATAAAAAAATTACCATTTCTGACCATCTGGAGAAAGTTCGACAGGTCACGGGTCATTGTTTTTCATCAGAAAATTTTTTTTTTTGGACTGTAGAAAAATTGATTCAAAATGTCATTTGGATTGTGCCTCATGTTGAATAGCTACTTTTTAAAACCTAAATGTGACCAAAATTGCCATTTTTACTGACTTTTTCTCTTACTCGGAAGCTTCTATTTCGACCAATTTCAGGCAATAAAATGACTCTAAACACACTTATTTTAGTTCCAAAAGTGATAATTCACATGCAGTAGTCATTTACAGTCCAAAAATAAAACATTAAAAAATTACCATTTCTGACCATCTGGAGAAAGTTTGACAGGTCACGGGTCATCGTTTTTCATCAGAAAATTGATTTTTTGGACTGTAGAAAAATTCATTCAAAATGTCATTTGAATTGTGCCTCATGTTGAATAACTACTTTTTAAAGCCTCAATGTGACCAAAATTGCCATTTTTACAGCCTTTTTCTCCTACTCAGAAGCTTCTATTTCGACCAATTTCAGGCATTAAAATGACTCTAAACACACTTATCTTAGTTCCAAAAGTGATAATTCACATGCAGTAGTCATTTACAGTCAAAAAATAAAACATTAAAAAATTACCATTTCTGACCATCTGGAGAAAGTTCGACAGGTCACGGGTCATCGTTTTTCATCAGAAAATTGATTTTTTGGACTGTAGAAAAATTGATTCAAAATGTCAATTGGATTGGGCCTCGTGTTGAATAACTACTTTTTAAAGCCCCAATGTGAGCAAAATTGCCATTTTACAGCCTTTTTCTCCTACTCAGAAGCTTCTATTTCGACAAATTTCAGGCATTAAAATGACTCTAAACACACTTATTTTAGTTCCAACAGTGATAATTCACATGCAGTAGTCATTTACAGTCCAAAAATAAAACATTAAAAAATAACCATTTCTGACCATCTGGAGAAAGTTTGACAGGTCACGGGTCATCGTTTTTCATCAGAAAATTGATTTTTTGGACTGTAGAAAAATTGATTCAAAATGTCAATTGGATTGGGCCTTGTGTTGAATAACTACTTTTTAAAGCCCCAATGTGACCAAAATTGCCATTTTTACAGCCTTTTTCTCCTACTCAGAAGCTTCTATTTCGACCAATTTCAGGCATTAAAATGACTCTAAACACACTTATTTTAGTTCCAAAAGTGATAATTCACATGCAGTAGTCATTTACAGTCCAAAAATAAAACATTAAAAAATTACCATTTCTGACCATCTGGAGAAAGTTTGACAGGTCACGAGTCATCGTTTTTCATCAGAAAATTGATTTTTTGGACTGTAGAAAAATTCATTCAAAATGTCATTTGGATTGTGCCTCATGTTGAATAACTACTTTTTAAAGCCTCAATGTGACCAAAATTGGCATTTTTACAGCCTTTTTCTCCTACTCAGAAGCTTCTATTTCGACCAATTTCAGGCATTAAAATGACTCTAAACACACTTATTTTAGTTCCAAAAGTGATAATTCACATGCAGTAGTCATTTACAGTCAAAAAATAAAACATTAAAAAATTACCATTTCTGACCATCTGGAGAAAGTTCAACAGGTCACGGATCATCGTTTTTCATCAGAAAATTGAGTTTTTTGGACTGTAGAAAAATTGATTTAAAATGTCAATTGGATTGGGCCTCGTGTTGAATAACTACTTTTTAAAGCCCCAATGTGACCAAAATTGCCATTTTTACAGCCTTTTTCTCCTACTCAGAAGCTTCTATTTCGACCAATTTCAGGCATTAAAATGACTCTAAACACACGTATTTTAGTTCCAAAAGTGATAATTCACATGCAGTAGTCATTTACAGTCCAAAAATAAAACATTAAAAAATTACCATTTCTGACCATCTGGAGAAAGTTTGACAGGTCACGGGTCATCTTTTTTCCTCAGAAAATTTATTTTTTGGACTGTAGAAAAATTGATTCAAAGTCTCATTTGGATTGTGCCTCATGTTGAATTACTACTTTTTAAAGCCTCAATGTGACCAAAATTGCCATTTTTACAGCCTTTTTCTCCTACTCAGAAGCTTCTATTTCGACCAATTTCAGGTATTAAAATGACTCTAAACACACTTATCTTAGTTCCAAAAGTGATAATTCACATGCAGTAGTCATTTACAGTCAAAAAATAAAACATTAAAAAATTACCATTTCTGACCATCTGGAGAAAGTTCGACAGGTCACGGGTCATCGTTTTTCATCAGAAAATTGATTTTTTGGACTGTAGAAAAATTGATTCAAAATGTCAATTGGATTGGGCCTCGTGTTGAATAACTACTTTTTAAAGCCCCAATGTGAGCAAAATTGCCATTTTACAGCCTTTTTCTCCTACTCAGAAGCTTCTATTTCGACAAATTTCAGGCATTAAAATGACTCTAAACACACTTATTTTAGTTCCAACAGTGATAATTCACATGCAGTAGTCATTTACAGTCCAAAAATAAAACATTAAAAAATAACCATTTCTGACCATCTGGAGAAAGTTTGACAGGTCACGGGTCATCGTTTTTCATCAGAAAATTGATTTTTTGGACTGTAGAAAAATTGATTCAAAATGTTATTTGGATTGTGCCTCGTGTTGAATAGGTACTTTTTAAAGCCTCAATGTGACCAAAACTGCCATTTTTACAGCCTTTTTCAACTACTCAGAAGCTTCTATTTCGACCAATTTCAGGGATTAAAATGACTCTAAACACACTTATTTTAGTTCCAAAAGTGATAATTCACATGCAGTAGTCATTTACAGTCAAAAAATAAAACATTAAAAAATTACCATTTCTGACCATCTGGAGAAAGTTCGACAGGTCACGGGTCATCGTTTTTCATCAGAAAATTTATTTTTTGGACTGTAGAAAAATTGATTCAAAATGTCAATTGGATTGGGCCTTGTGTTGAATAACTACTTTTTAAAGCCCCAATGTGACCAAAATTGCCATTTTTACAGCCTTTTTCTCCTACTCAGAAGCTTCTATTTCGACCAATTTCAGGCATTAAAATGACTCCAAACACACTTATTTTAGTTCCAAAAGTGATAATTCACATGCAGTAGTCATTTACAGTCCAAAAACTAAAACATTAAAAAATTACCATTTCTGACCATCTGGAGAAAGTTTGACAGGTCACGGGTCATCGTTTTTCATCAGAAAATTGATTTTTTGGACTGTAGAAAAATTCATTCAAAATGTCATTTGGATTGTGCCTCATGTTGAATAACTACTTTTTAAAGCCTCAATGTGACCAAAATTGCCATTTTTACAGCCTTTTTCTCCTACTCAGAAGCTTCTATTTCGACCAATTTCAGGCATTAAAATGACTCTAAACACACTTATTTTAGTTCCAAAAGTGATAATTCACATGCAGTAGTCATTTACAGTCAAAAAATAAAACATTAAAAAATTACCATTTCTGACCATCTGGAGAAAGTTCAACAGGTCACGGGTCATCGTTTTTCATCAGAAAATTGAGTTTTTTGGACTGTAGAAAAATTGATTTAAAATGTCAATTGGATTGGGCCTTGTGTTGAATAACTACTTTTTAAAGCCCCAATGTGACCAAAATTGCCATTTTTACAGCCTTTTTCTCCTACTCAGAAGCTTCTATTTCGACCAATTTCAGGCATTAAAATGACTCTAAACACACGTATTTTAGTTCCAAAAGTGATAATTCACATGCAGTAGTCATTTACAGTCCAAAAATAAAACATTAAAAAATTACCATTTCTGACCATCTGGAGAAAGTTTGACAGGTCACGGGTCATCGTTTTTCCTCAGAAAATTTATTTTTTGGACTGTAGAAAAATTGATTCAAAGTCTCATTTGGATTGTGCCTCATGTTGAATTACTACTTTTTAAAGCCTAAATGTGACCAAAATTGCCATTTTTACTGACTTTTTCTCCTACTCAGAAGCTTCTATTTCAACCAATTTCAGGCATTAAAATGACTCTACATGAACAAAGCAAACCCAACGACGGACCAAGGTCAAGCACTTGGATTCCAACTATTTTCCTTCCTATTGGAGTACACTATGTCTATGTACGTGGTGCAACAGCTTCCAACATCCGTCGTTGTTAGATGCGGGACAGGACAAAACGTTTTTAACACAAAGGAAGGTGCACTCAAAAAGACAAAGTCCAAAATGGTATATATTCAAAAGAATAGTTCCAAAAGTGATAATTCACATGCAATAGTCATTTACAGTCAAAAAGTTAAACATTAAAAAATTATCATTTCTGACCAGCTCTAGAAAGTTCAACATGTCACGTGCATCGTTTTTCATTAGAAAATTGATTTTTTGGACTGTAGAAAAATTGATTCAAAATGTCATTTGGATTGTGCCTCATGTTGAATAACTACTTTTTAAAGCCTCAATGTGACCAAAATTGCAAATTTTACTGATTTTTTTTCCTACTCAGAAGCTTCTTTTTCGAACAATTTCAGGCATTAAAATGACTCTAAACACACTTATTTTAGTTGCAAAAGTGATAATTCACTTGCAATAGTCATTTACAGTCAAAAAATTAAACATTAAAAAATTACAATTTCTGACCATCTGGAGAAAGTTCGACAGGTCACAGGTCATTGTTTTTCATCAGAAAATTTATTTTTTGGACTGTAGAAAAATTGATTCAAAATGTCATTTGAATTGTGCCTCATGTTGAACAACTTCTTTTTAAAGCCTCAATGTGACCAAAATTGCCATTTTTACTAACTTTTTCTCCTACTCAGAGCTTCTACTTCGACCAATTTCAGGCATTAAAATGACTCTAAACACACTTATTTTAGTTCCAAAAGTGATAATTCACATTCAATAGTCATTTACAGTCAAAAAATTAAACATAAAAAGTTACCATTTCTGACCATCTGGAGAAAGTTCGACAGGTCACGGGTCATTGTTTTTCATCAGAAAATTGATTTTTTGGACTGTAGAAAAATTGATTCAAAATGTCATTTGGATTGTGCCTCATGTCGAATAACTACTTTTTAAAGCCTCAATGTGACCAAAATTGCCATTTTTACTGACTTTTTCTCCTACTCAGAAGCTTCTATTTCGACCAATTGTAGGCATTAAAATGACTCTAAACACACTTATTTTAGTTCCAAAAGAGATAATTCACATGCAATAGTCATTTACAGTCAAAAAACTTAAACATTAAAGAATTACCATTTCTGACCATCTCGAGAAAGTTCAACATGTCACGGGTCATCGTTTTTCCTCAGAAAATGTATTCTTGGGACTGTAGAAAAATTGATTCAAAGTGTCATTTGAATTGTGCCTCATGTTGAATTACTACTTTTTAAAGCCTCAATGTGACCAAAATTGCCATTTTTACTGACTTTTTCTCCTACTCAGAAGCTTCTATTTCAACCAATTCCAGGCATTAAAATGACTCTAAACACACTTATTTTAGTTCCAAAAGTGATAACTCACATGCAATAGTCATTTACAGTCAAAAAATTAAACATTAAAAAATGACCATTTCTGACCATCTGGAGAAAGTTCAACAGGTCACGGGTCATTTTTTTTATCAGAAAATTGATTTTTTGGACTGTAGAAATATTGATTCAAAATGTCATTTGGATTGTGCCTCATGTTGAATAACTACTTTTTAAAACCTCAATGTGACCAAAATTGCCATTTTTACAGCCTTTTTCTCCTACTCAGAAGCTTCTATTTCAACCAATTTCAGGCATTAAAATGACTCTAAACACACTTATTTTAGTTCCAAAAGTGATAATTCACATGCAATAGTCATTTACAGTCAAAAAATTAAATATTAAAAAATTACCATTTCTGACCATCTGGAGAAAGTTCGACAGGTCACGGGTCAGTGTTTTTCATCAGAAAATTGATTTTTTTGGACTGTAGAAAAATTTATTCAAAATGTCATTTGGATTGAGCCTCATGTTGAATAACTACTTTTTAAAGCCTCAATGTGACCAAAATTGCCATTTTTACTGACTTTTTCTCCTACTCAGAAGCTTCTATTTCGACCAATTTCAGGCATTAAAATGACTCTAAACACACTTATTTTAGTTCCAAAAGTGACAACTCACATGCAATAGTCATTTACAGTCAAAAAATTAAACATAAAAAAATGACCATTTCTGACCATCTGGAGAAAGTTCGACATGTCACGGGTCATCGTTTTTCCTCAGAAAATTTATTCTTTGGACTGTAGAAAAATTGATTCAAAATGTCATTTGAATTGTGCCTCATGTTGAATAACTACTTTTTAAAGCCTCAATGTGACCAAAATTGCCATTTTTACTGACTTTTTCTCCTACTCAGAAGCTTCTATTTCGACCAATTTCAGGCATTAAAATGACTCCAAACACACTTATTTTAGTTCCAAAAGTGATAATTTATATGCAATAGTCATTTACAGTAAAAAAACGTAAACATTAAAAAATTACTATTTCTGACCATCTTGTGAAAGTTCGAAAGGTCACGGGTCATCGTTTTTCATCAGAAAATTTATTTTTTGGACTGTAGAAAAATTGATTCAAAGTGGCATTTGAATTGTGCCTCATGTTGAATAACTACTTTTTAAAGCCTCAATGTGACCAAAATTGCCATTTTTACTGACTTTTTCTCCTACTCAGAGCTTCTATTTCGACCAATTTCAGGCATTAAAATGACTCTAAACACACTTATTTTAGTTCCAAAAGTGATAATTCACATGCAATAGTCATTTACAGTCAAAACATTAAACATTAAAATATTACCATTTCTGACCATCTGGAGAAAGTTCGACAGGTCACAGGTCATCGTTTTTCCTCCGAAAATTTATTTTTTGGACTGTAGAAAAATTGATTCAAAGTGTCATTTGAATTGTGCCTCATGTTGAATTACTACTTTTTAAAGCCCCAATGTCACCAAAATTGCCATTTTTACTGACTTTTTCTCCTACTCAGAAGCTTCTATTTCAACCAATTTCGGACATTAAAATGCCTCTAAACATACTTATTTTAGTTCCAAAAGTGATAACTCACATGCAATAGTCATTTACAGTCAAGAAATTAAATATTAAAAAATTACCATTTCTGACCATCTGGAGAAAGTTCGACAGGTCACGGGTCAGTGTTTTTCATCAGAAAATTGATTTTTTTGGACTGTAGAAAAATTGATTCAAAATGTCATTTGGATTGAGCCTCATGTTGAATAACTACTTTTTAAAGCCTCAATGTGACCAAAATTGCCATTTTTACTGACTTTTTCTCCTACTCAGAAGCTTCTATTTCAACCAATTTCAGGCATTAAAATGACTCTAAACAAACTTATTTTAGTTCCAAAAGTGATAATTCACATTCAATAGTCATTTACAGTCAAACAATTAAACATTAAAAAATTACCATTTCTGACCATCTGGAGAAAGTTCGACAGGTCACGGGTCATCGTTTTTCCTCAGGAAATTTTTTTTTGGGACTGTAGAAAACTTGATTCAAAGTCTCATTTGGATTGTGCCTCATGTTGAATTACTACTTTTTAAAGCCTCAATGTGACCAAAATTGCCATTTTTACTGACTTTTTCTCCTACTCAGAAGCATCTATTTCAACCAATTTCAGGCATTAAAATGACTCTAAACAAACTTATTTTAGTTCCAAAAGTGATAACTCACATGCAATAGTCATTTACAGTCAAAAAATTAAATATTAAAAAATTACCATTTCTGACCATCTGGAGAAAGTTCGACAGGTCACGGGTCAGTGTTTTTCATCAGAAAATTGATTTTTTTGGACTGTAGAAAAATTGATTCAAAATGTCATTTGGATTGAGCCTCATGTTGAATAACTACTTTTTAAAGCCTCAATGTGACCAAAATTGCCATTTTTACTGACTTTTTCTCCTACTCAGAAGCTTCTATTTCGACCAATTTCAGGCATTAGAATGACTCTAAACACACTTATTTTAGTTCCAAAAGTGATAACTCACATGCAATAGTCATTTACAGTCAAAAAATTAAACATAAAAAAATTACCATTTCTGACCATCTGGAGAAAGTTCGACAGGTCACGGGTCATCGTTTTTCCTCAGAAAATGTATTCTTTGGACTGTAGAAAAATTGATTCAAAGTGTCATTTGAATTGTGCCTCATGTTGAATTACTACTTTTTAAAGCCTCAATGTGACCAAAATTGCCATTTTTACTGACTTTTTCTCCTACTCAGAAGCTTCTATTTCAACCAATTCCAGGCATTAAAATGACTCTACATGAACAAAGCAAACCCAACGACGGACCAAGGTCAAGCACTTGGATTCCAACTATTTTCCTTCCTATTGGAGTACACTATGTCTATGTACGTGGTGCAACAGCTTCCAACATCCGTCGTTGTTAGATGCGGGACAGGACAAAACGTTTTTAACACAAAGGAAGGTGCACTCAAAAAGACAAAGTCCAAAATGGTATATATTCAAAAGAATAGTTCCAAAAGTGATAATTCACATGCAATAGTCATTTACAGTCAAAAAGTTAAACATTAAAAAATTATCATTTCTGACCAGCTCTAGAAAGTTCAACATGTCACGTGCATCGTTTTTCATTAGAAAATTGATTTTTTGGACTGTAGAAAAATTGATTCAAAATGTCATTTGGATTGTGCCTCATGTTGAATAACTACTTTTTAAAGCCTCAATGTGACCAAAATTGCAAATTTTACTGATTTTTTCTCCTACTCAGAAGCGTCTATTTCGAACAATTTCAGGCATTAAAATGACTCTAAACACACTTATTTTAGTTGCAAAAGTGATAATTCACTTGCAATAGTCATTTACAGTCAAAAAATTAAACATTAAAAAATTACAATTTCTGACCATCTGGAGAAAGTTCGACAGGTCACAGGTCATTGTTTTTCATCAGAAAATTTATTTTTTGGACTGTAGAAAAATTGATTCAAAATGTCATTTGAATTGTGCCTCATGTTGAACAACTTCTTTTTAAAGCCTCAATGTGACCAAAATTGCCATTTTTACTAACTTTTTCTCCTACTCAGAGCTTCTACTTCGACCAATTTCAGGCATTAAAATGACTCTAAACACACTTATTTTAGTTCCAAAAGTGATAATTCACATTCAATAGTCATTTACAGTCAAAAAATTAAACATAAAAAGTTACCATTTCTGACCATCTGGAGAAAGTTCGACAGGTCACGGGTCATTGTTTTTCATCAGAAAATTGATTTTTTTGGACTGTAGAAAAATTGATTCAAACTGTCATTTGGATTGTGCCTCATGTCGAATAACTACTTTTTAAAGCCTCAATGTGACCAAAATTGCCATTTTTACTGACTTTTTCTCCTACTCAGAAGCTTCTATTTCGACCAATTGTAGGCATTAAAATGACTCTAAACACACTTATTTTAGTTCCAAAAGAGATAATTCACATGCAATAGTCATTTACAGTCAAAAAACTTAAACATTAAAGAATTACCATTTCTGACCATCTCGAGAAAGTTCGACATGTCACGGGTCATCGTTTGTCCTCAGAAAATGTATTCTTTGGACTCTAGAAAAATTGATTCAAAGTGTCATTTGAATTGTGCCTCATGTTGAATTACTACTTTTTAAAGCCTCAATGTGACCAAAATTGCCATTTTTACTGACTTTTTCTCCTACTCAGAAGCTTCTATTTCAACCAATTCCAGGCATTAAAATGACTCTAAACACACTTATTTTAGTTCCAAAAGTGATAACTCACATGCAATAGTCATTTACAGTCAAAAAATTAAACATTAAAATATGACCATTTCTGACCATCTGGAGAAAGTTCGACAGGTCACGGGTCATTTTTTTTATCAGAAAATTGATTTTTTGGACTGATTTCGGGCATTAAAATGACTCTAAACATACTTATTTTAGTTCCAAAAGTGATAACTCACATGCAATAGTCATTTACAGTCAAGAAATTAAATATTAAAAAATTACCATTTCTGACCATCTGGAGAAAGTTCGACAGGTCACGGGTCAGTGTTTTTCATCAGAAAATTGATTTTTTTGGACTGTAGAAAAATTGATTCAAAATGTCATTTGGATTGAGCCTCATGTTGAATAACTACTTTTTAAAGCCTCAATGTGACCAAAATTGCCATTTTTACTGACTTTTTCTCCTACTCAGAAGCTTCTATTTCGACCAATTTCAGGCATTAAAATGACTCTAAACACACTTATTTTAGTTCCAAAAGAGATAATTCACATGCAATAGTCATTTACAGTCAAAAAAGTAAACATTAAAAAATTACCATTTCTGACCATCTCGAGAAAGTTCGACATGTCACGGGTCATCGTTTTTCCTCAGAAAATGTATTCTTTGGACTGTAGAAAAATTGATTCAAAATGTCATTTGAATTGTGCCTCATGTTGAATAACTACTTTTTAAAGCTTCAATGTGACCAAAATTGCCATTTTTACTGACTTTTTCTCCTACTCAGAAGCTTCTATTTCGACCAATTTCAGGCATTAAAATGACTCTAAACACACTTATTTTAGTTCCAAAAGTGATAATTTATATGCAATAGTCATTTACAGTAAAAAAACGTAAACATTAAAAAATTACTATTTCTGACCATCTTGTGAAAGTTCGAAAGATCACGGGTCATCGTTTTTCATCAGATAATTTATTTTTTGGACTGTAGAAAAATTGATTCAAAGTGGCATTTGAATTGTGCCTCATGTTGAATAACTACTTTTTAAAGCCTCAATGTGACCAAAATTGCCATTTTTACTGACTTTTTCTCCTACTCAGAGCTTCTATTTTGACCAATTTCAGGCATTAAAATGACTCTAAACACACTTATTTTAGTTCCAAAAGTGATAATTCACATGCAATAGTCATTTACAGTCAAAAAATTAAACATTAAAATATTACTATTTCTGACCATCTGGAGAAAGTTCGACAGGTCACAGGTCATCGTTTTTCCTCCGAAAATTTATTTTTTGGACTGTAGAAAAATTGATTCAAAGTGTCATTTGAATTGTGCCTCATGTTGAATTACTACTTGTTAAAGCCTCATTTTTACTGACTTTTTCTCCTACTCAGAATCTTCTTTTTCAACCGATTTCGGGCATTAAAATGACTCTAAACACACTTATTTTAGTTCCAAAAGTGATAACTCACATGCAATAGTCACTTACAGTCAAAAAATTAAACATAAAAAAATTACCATTTCTGACCATCTGGAGAAAGTTCGACAGGTCACGGGTCATTGTTTTTCAGCAGAAAATTTTTTTTTTTGGACTGTAGAAAAATTGATTCAAAATGTCATTTGGATTGTGCCTCATGTTGAATAACTACTTTTTAAAACCTCAATGTGACCAAAATTGCCATTTTTACTGACTTTTTCTCTTACTCGGAAGCTTCTATTTCGACCAATTTCAGGCATTAAAATGACTCTAAACACACTTATTTTAGTTCCAAAAGTGATAATTCACATTCAATAGTCATTTACAGTCAAAAAATTAAACATAAAAAGTTACCATTTCTGACCATCTGGAGAAAGTTCGACAGGTCACGGGTCATTGTTTTTCATCAGAAAATTGATTTTTTGGACTGTAGAAAAATTGATTCAAACTGTCATTTGGATTGTGCCTCATGTCGAATAACTACTTTTTAAAGCCTCAATGTGACCAAAATTGCCATTTTTACTGACTTTTTCTCCTACTCAGAAGCTTCTATTTCGACCAATTGTAGGCATTAAAATGACTCTAAACACACTTATTTTAGTTCCAAAAGAGATAATTCACATGCAATAGTCATTTACAGTCAAAAAACTTAAACATTAAAGAATTACCATTTCTGACCATCTCGAGAAAGTTCGACATGTCACGGGTCATCGTTTTTCCTCAGAAAATGTATTCTTTGGACTGTAGAAAAATTGATTCAAAGTGTCATTTGAATTGTGCCTCATGTTGAATTACTACTTTTTAAAGCCTCAATGTGACCAAAATTGCCATTTTTACTGACTTTTTCTCCTACTCAGAAGCTTCTATTTCAACCAATTCCAGGCATTAAAATGACTCTAAACACACTTATTTTAGTTCCAAAAGTGATAACTCACATGCAATAGTCATTTACAGTCAAAAAATTAAACATTAAAAAATGACCATTTCTGACCATCTGGAGAAAGTTCGACAGGTCACGGGTCATTTTTTTTATCAGAAAATTGATTTTTTGGACTGATTTCGGGCATTAAAATGACTCTAAACATACTTATTTTAGTTCCAAAAGTGATAACTCACATGCAATAGTCATTTACAGTCAAGAAATTAAATATAAAAAAAATTACCATTTCTGACCATCTGGAGAAAGTTCGACAGGTCACGGGTCAGTGTTTTTCATCAGAAAATTGATTTTTTTGGACTGTAGAAAAATTGATTCAAAATGTCATTTGGATTGAGCCTCATGTTGAATAACTACTTTTTAAAGCCTCAATGTGACCAAAATTGCCATTTTTACTGACTTTTTCTCCTACTCAGAAGCTTCTATTTCGACCAATTTCAGGCATTAAAATGACTCTAAACACACTTATTTTAGTTCCAAAAGAGATAATTCACATGCAATAGTCATTTACAGTCAAAAAATTAAACATTAAAAAATTACTATTTCTGACCATCTTGTGAAAGTTCGAAAGATCACGGGTCATCGTTTTTCATCAGATAATTTATTTTTTGGACTGTAGAAAAATTGATTCAAAGTGGCATTTGAATTGTGCCTCATGTTGAATAACTACTTTTTAAAGCCTCAATGTGACCAAAATTGCCATTTTTACTGACTTTTTCTCCTACTCAGAGCTTCTATTTTGACCAATTTCAGGCATTAAAATGACTCTAAACACACTTATTTTAGTTCCAAAAGTGATAATTCACACGCAATAGTCATTTACAGTCAAAAAATTAAACATTAAAGAATTACCATTTCTGACCATCTGGAGAAAGTTCGACAGGTCATGGGTCATCGTTTTTCCTCAGAAAATGTATTCTTTGGACTGTAGAAAAATTGATGCAAAGTGTCATTTGAATTGTGCCTCATGTTGAATTACTACTTTTTAAAGCCTCAATGTGACCAAAATTGCCATTTTTACTGACTTTTTCTCCTACTCAGAAGCTTCTATTTCAACCAATTCCAGGCATTAAAATGACTCTACATGAACAAAGCAAACCCAACGACGGACCAAGGTCAAGCACTTGGATTCCAACTATTTTCCTTCCTATTGGAGTACACTATGTCTATGTACGTGGTGCAACAGCTTCCAACATCCGTCGTTGTTAGATGCGGGACAGGACAAAACGTTTTTAACACAAAGGAAGGTGCACTCAAAAAGACAAAGTCCAAAATGGTATATATTCAAAAGAATAGTTCCAAAAGTGATAATTCACATGCAATAGTCATTTACAGTCAAAAAGTTAAACATTAAAAAATTATCATTTCTGACCAGCTCTAGAAAGTTCAACATGTCACGTGCATCGTTTTTCATTAGAAAATTGATTTTTTGGACTGTAGAAAAATTGATTCAAAATGTCATTTGGATTGTGCCTCATGTTGAATAACTACTTTTTAAAGCCTCAATGTGACCAAAATTGCAAATTTTACTGATTTTTTCTCCTACTCAGAAGCGTCTATTTCGAACAATTTCAGGCATTAAAATGACTCTAAACACACTTATTTTAGTTGCAAAAGTGATAATTCACTTGCAATAGTCATTTACAGTCAAAAAATTAAACATTAAAAAATTACAATTTCTGACCATCTGGAGAAAGTTCGACAGGTCACAGGTCATTGTTTTTCATCAGAAAATTTATTTTTTGGACTGTAGAAAAATTGATTCAAAATGTCATTTGAATTGTGCCTCATGTTGAACAACTTCTTTTTAAAGCCTCAATGTGACCAAAATTGCCATTTTTACTAACTTTTTCTCCTACTCAGAGCTTCTACTTCGACCAATTTCAGGCATTAAAATGACTCTAAACACACTTATTTTAGTTCCAAAAGTGATAATTCACATTCAATAGTCATTTACAGTCAAAAAATTAAACATAAAAAGTTACCATTTCTGACCATCTGGAGAAAGTTCGACAGGTCACGGGTCATTGTTTTTCATCAGAAAATTGATTTTTTGGACTGTAGAAAAATTGATTTAAAATGTCAATTGGATTGGGCCTCCTGTTGAATAACTACTTTTTAAAGCCCCAATGTGACCAAAATTGCCATTTTTACAGCCTTTTTCTCCTACTCAGAAGCTTCTATTTCGACCAATTTCAGGAATTAAAATGACTCTAAACACACGTATTTTAGTTCCAAAAGTGATAATTCACATGCAGTAGTCATTTACAGTCCAAAAATAAAACATTAAAAAATTACCATTTCTGACCATCTGGAGAAAGTTTGACAGGTCACGGGTCATCGTTTTTCCTCAGAAAATTTATTTTTTGGACTGTAGAAAAATTGATTCAAAGTCTCATTTGGATTGTGCCTCATGTTGAATTACTACTTTTTAAAGCCTAAATGTGACCAAAATTGCCATTTTTACTGACTTTTTCTCCTACTCAGAAGCTTCTATTTCAACCAATTTCAGGCATTAAAATGACTCTACATGAACAAAGCAAACCCAACGACGGACCAAGGTCAAGCACTTGGATTCCAACTATTTTCCTTCCTATTGGAGTACACTATGTCTATGTACGTGGTGCAACAGCTTCCAACATCCGTCGTTGTTAGATGCGGGACAGGACAAAACGTTTTTAACACAAAGGAAGGTGCACTCAAAAAGACAAAGTCCAAAATGGTATATATTCAAAAGAATAGTTCCAAAAGTGATAATTCACATGCAATAGTCATTTACAGTCAAAAAGTTAAACATTAAAAAATTATCATTTCTGACCAGCTCTAGAAAGTTCAACATGTCACGTGCATCGTTTTTCATTAGAAAATTGATTTTTTGGACTGTAGAAAAATTGATTCAAAATGTCATTTGGATTGTGCCTCATGTTGAATAACTACTTTTTAAAGCCTCAATGTGACCAAAATTGCAAATTTTACTGATTTTTTTTCCTACTCAGAAGCTTCTTTTTCGAACAATTTCAGGCATTAAAATGACTCTAAACACACTTATTTTAGTTGCAAAAGTGATAATTCACTTGCAATAGTCATTTACAGTCAAAAAATTAAACATTAAAAAATTACAATTTCTGACCATCTGGAGAAAGTTCGACAGGTCACAGGTCATTGTTTTTCATCAGAAAATTTATTTTTTGGACTGTAGAAAAATTGATTCAAAATGTCATTTGAATTGTGCCTCATGTTGAACAACTTCTTTTTAAAGCCTCAATGTGACCAAAATTGCCATTTTTACTGACTTTTTCTCTTACTCGGAAGCTTCTATTTTGACCAATTTCAGGCAAAAAATGACTCTAAACACACTTATTTTAGTTCCAAAAGTGATAATTCACATGCAGTAGTCATTTACAGTCCAAAAATAAAACATTAAAAAATTACCATTTCTGACCATCTGGAGAAAGTTTGACAGGTCACGGGTCATCGTTTTTCATCAGAAAATTGATTTTTTGGACTGTAGAAAAATTGATTCAAAATGTCAATTGGATTGGGCCTCGTGTTGAATAACTACTTTTTAAAGCCCGAATGTGAGCAAAATTGCCATTTTACAGCCTTTTTCTCCTACTCAGAAGCTTCTATTTCGACAAATTTCAGGCATTAAAATGACTCTAAACACACTTATTTTAGTTCCAACAGTGATAATTCACATGCAGTAGTCATTTACAGTCCAAAAATAAAACATTAAAAAATAACCATTTCTGACCATCTGGAGAAAGTTTGACAGGTCACGGGTCATAGTTTTTCATCAGAAAATTGATTTTTTGGACTGTAGAAAAATTGATTCAAAATGTTATTTGGATTGTGCCTCGTGTTGAATAGGTACTTTTTAAAGCCTCAATGTGACCAAAATTGCCATTTTTACAGCCTTTTTCAACTACTCAGAAGCTTCTATTTCGACCAATTTCAGGCATTAAAATGACTCTAAACACACTTATTTTAGTTCCAAAAGTGATAATTCACATGCAGTAGTCATTTACAGTCAAAAAATAAAACATTAAAAAATTACCATTTCTGACCATCTGGAGAAAGTTCGACACGTCACGGGTCATCGTTTTTCATCAGAAAATTGATTTTTTGGACTGTAGAAAAATTGATTCAAAATGTCAATTGGATTGGGCCTTGTGTTGAATAACTACTTTTTAAAGCCCCAATGTGACCAAAATTGCCATTTTACAGCCTTTTTCTCCTACTCAGAAGCTTCTATTTCGACCAATTTCAGGCATTAAAATGACTCTAAACACACTTATTTTAGTTCCAAAAGTGATAATTCACATGCAGTAGTCATTTACAGTCCAAAAATAAAACATTAAAAAATTACCATTTCTGACCATCTTGAGAAAGTTTGACAGGTCACGGGTCATCGTTTTTCATCAGAAAATTGATTTTTTTGGACTGTAGAAAAATTCATTCAAAATGTCATTTGGATTGTGCCTCATGTTGAATAACTACTTTTTAAAGCCTCAATGTGACCAAAATTGCCATTTTTACAGCCTTTTTCTCCTACTCAGAAGCTTCTATTTCGACCAATTTCAGGCATTAAAATGACTCTAAACACACTTATCTTAGTTCCAAAAGTGATAATTCACATGCAGTAGTCATTTACAGTCAAAAAATAAAACATTAAAAAATTACCATTTCTGACCATCTGGAGAAAGTTCAACAGGTCACGGGTCATCGTTTTTCATCAGAAAATTGATTTTTTGGACTGTAGAAAAATTGATTTAAAATGTCAATTGGATTGGGCCTCGTGTTGAATAACTACTTTTTAAAGCCCCAATGTGACCAAAATTGCCATTTTTACAGCCTTTTTCTCCTACTCAGAAGCTTCTATTTCGACCAATTTCAGGCATTAAAATGACTCTAAACACACGTATTTTAGTTCCAAAAGTGATAATTCACATGCAGTAGTCATTTACAGTCCAAAAATAAAACATTAAAAAATTACCATTTCTGACCATCTGGAGAAAGTTTGACAGGTCACGGGTCATCGTTTTTCCTCAGAAAATTTATTTTTTGGACTGTAGAAAAATTGATTCAAAGTCTCATTTGGATTGTACCTCATGTTGAATTACTACTTTTTAAAGCCTAAATGTGACCAAAATTGCCATTTTTACTGACTTTTTCTCCTACTCAGAAGCTTCTATTTCAACCAATTTCAGGCATTAAAATGACTCTAAACAAACTTATTTTAGTTCCAAAAGTGATAATTCACACGCAATAGTCATTTACAGTCAAAAAATTAAACATTAAAGAATTACCATTTCTGACCATCTGGAGAAAGTTCGACAGGTCACGGGTCATCGTTTTTCCTCAGAAAATGTATTCTTTGGACTGTAGAAAAATTGATTCAAAGTGTCATTTGAATTGTGCCTCATGTTGAATTACTACTTTTTAAAGCCTCAATGTGACCAAAATTGCCATTTTTACTGACTTTTTCTCCTACTCAGAAGCTTCTATTTCAACCAATTCCAGGCATTAAAATGACTCTACATGAACAAAGCAAACCCAACGACGGACCAAGGTCAAGCACTTGGATTCAAACTATTTTCCTTCCTATTGGAGTACACTATGTCTATGTACGTGGTGCAACAGCTTCCAACATCCGTCGTTGTTAGATGCGGGACAGGACAAAACGTTTTTAACACAAAGGAAGGTGCACTCAAAAAGACAAAGTCCAAAATGGTATATATTCAAAAGAATAGTTCCAAAAGTGATAATTCACATGCAATAGTCATTTACAGTCAAAAAGTTAAACATTAAAAAATTATCATTTCTGACCAGCTCTAGAAAGTTCAACATGTCACGTGCATCGTTTTTCATTAGAAAATTGATTTTTTGGACTGTAGAAAAATTGATTCAAAATGTCATTTGGATTGTGCCTCATGTTGAATAACTACTTTTTAAAGCCTCAATGTGACCAAAATTGCAAATTTTACTGATTTTTTCTCCTACTCAGAAGCGTCTATTTCGAACAATTTCAGGCATTAAAATGACTCTAAACACACTTATTTTAGTTGCAAAAGTGATAATTCACTTGCAATAGTCATTTACAGTCAAAAAATTAAACATTAAAAAATTACAATTTCTGACCATCTGGAGAAAGTTCGACAGGTCACAGGTCATTGTTTTTCATCAGAAAATTTATTTTTTGGACTGTAGAAAAATTGATTCAAAATGTCATTTGAATTGTGCCTCATGTTGAACAACTTCTTTTTAAAGCCTCAATGTGACCAAAATTGCCATTTTTACTAACTTTTTCTCCTACTCAGAGCTTCTACTTCGACCAATTTCAGGCATTAAAATGACTCTAAACACACTTATTTTAGTTCCAAAAGTGATAATTCACATTCAATAGTCATTTACAGTCAAAAAATTAAACATAAAAAGTTACCATTTCTGACCATCTGGAGAAAGTTCGACAGGTCACGGGTCATTGTTTTTCATCAGAAAATTGATTTTTTGGACTGTAGAAAAATTGATTCAAACTGTCATTTGGATTGTGCCTCATGTCGAATAACTACTTTTTAAAGCCTCAATGTGACCAAAATTGCCATTTTTACTGACTTTTTCTCCTACTCAGAAGCTTCTATTTCGACCAATTGTAGGCATTAAAATGACTCTAAACACACTTATTTTAGTTCCAAAAGAGATAATTCACATGCAATAGTCATTTACAGTCAAAAAACTTAAACATTAAAGAATTACCATTTCTGACCATCTCGAGAAAGTTCGACATGTCACGGGTCATCGTTTGTCCTCAGAAAATGTATTCTTTGGACTGTAGAAAAATTGATTCAAAGTGTCATTTGAATTGTGCCTCATGTTGAATTACTACTTTTTAAAGCCTCAATGTGACCAAAATTGCCATTTTTACTGACTTTTTCTCCTACTCAGAAGCTTCTATTTCAACCAATTCCAGGCATTAAAATGACTCTAAACACACTTATTTTAGTTCCAAAAGTGATAACTCACATGCAATAGTCATTTACAGTCAAAAAATTAAACATTAAAATATGACCATTTCTGACCATCTGGAGAAAGTTCGACAGGTCACGGGTCATTTTTTTTATCAGAAAATTGATTTTTTGGACTGATTTCGGGCATTAAAATGACTCTAAACATACTTATTTTAGTTCCAAAAGTGATAACTCACATGCAATAGTCATTTACAGTCAAGAAATTAAATATTAAAAAATTACCATTTCTGACCATCTGGAGAAAGTTCGACAGGTCACGGGTCAGTGTTTTTCATCAGAAAATTGATTTTTTTGGACTGTAGAAAAATTGATTCAAAATGTCATTTGGATTGAGCCTCATGTTGAATAACTACTTTTTAAAGCCTCAATGTGACCAAAATTGCCATTTTTACTGACTTTTTCTCCTACTCAGAAGCTTCTATTTCGACCAATTTCAGGCATTAAAATGACTCTAAACACACTTATTTTAGTTCCAAAAGAGATAATTCACATGCAATAGTCATTTACAGTCAAAAAAGTAAACATTAAAAAATTACCATTTCTGACCATCTCGAGAAAGTTCGACATGTCACGGGTCATCGTTTTTCCTCAGAAAATGTATTCTTTGGACTGTAGAAAAATTGATTCAAAATGTCATTTGAATTGTGCCTCATGTTGAATAACTACTTTTTAAAGCTTCAATGTGACCAAAATTGCCATTTTTACTGACTTTTTCTCCTACTCAGAAGCTTCTATTTCGACCAATTTCAGGCATTAAAATGACTCTAAACACACTTATTTTAGTTCCAAAAGTGATAATTTATATGCAATAGTCATTTACAGTAAAAAAACGTAAACATTAAAAAATTACTATTTCTGACCATCTTGTGAAAGTTCGAAAGATCACGGGTCATCGTTTTTCATCAGATAATTTATTTTTTGGACTGTAGAAAAATTGATTCAAAGTGGCATTTGAATTGTGCCTCATGTTGAATAACTACTTTTTAAAGCCTCAATGTGACCAAAATTGCCATTTTTACTGACTTTTTCTCCTACTCAGAGCTTCTATTTTGACCAATTTCAGGCATTAAAATGACTCTAAACACACTTATTTTAGTTCCAAAAGTGATAATTCACATGCAATAGTCATTTACAGTCAAAAAATTAAACATTAAAATATTACTATTTCTGACCATCTGGAGAAAGTTCGACAGGTCACAGGTCATCGTTTTTCCTCCGAAAATTTATTTTTTGGACTGTAGAAAAATTGATTCAAAGTGTCATTTGAATTGTGCCTCATGTTGAATTACTACTTGTTAAAGCCTCATTTTTACTGACTTTTTCTCCTACTCAGAATCTTCTTTTTCAACCGATTTCGGGCATTAAAATGACTCTAAACACACTTATTTTAGTTCCAAAAGTGATAACTCACATGCAATAGTCACTTACAGTCAAAAAATTAAACATAAAAAAATTACCATTTCTGACCATCTGGAGAAAGTTCGACAGGTCACGGGTCATTGTTTTTCAGCAGAAAATTTTTTTTTTTGGACTGTAGAAAAATTGATTCAAAATGTCATTTGGATTGTGCCTCATGTTGAATAACTACTTTTTAAAACCTCAATGTGACCAAAATTGCCATTTTTACTGACTTTTTCTCTTACTCGGAAGCTTCTATTTCGACCAATTTCAGGCATTAAAATGACTCTAAACACACTTATTTTAGTTCCAAAAGTGATAATTCACATTCAATAGTCATTTACAGTCAAAAAATTAAACATAAAAAGTTACCATTTCTGACCATCTGGAGAAAGTTCGACAGGTCACGGGTCATTGTTTTTCATCAGAAAATTGATTTTTTGGACTGTAGAAAAATTGATTCAAACTGTCATTTGGATTGTGCCTCATGTCGAATAACTACTTTTTAAAGCCTCAATGTGACCAAAATTGCCATTTTTACTGACTTTTTCTCCTACTCAGAAGCTTCTATTTCGACCAATTGTAGGCATTAAAATGACTCTAAACACACTTATTTTAGTTCCAAAAGAGATAATTCACATGCAATAGTCATTTACAGTCAAAAAACTTAAACATTAAAGAATTACCATTTCTGACCATCTCGAGAAAGTTCGACATGTCACGGGTCATCGTTTTTCCTCAGAAAATGTATTCTTTGGACTGTAGAAAAATTGATTCAAAGTGTCATTTGAATTGTGCCTCATGTTGAATTACTACTTTTTAAAGCCTCAATGTGACCAAAATTGCCATTTTTACTGACTTTTTCTCCTACTCAGAAGCTTCTATTTCAACCAATTCCAGGCATTAAAATGACTCTAAACACACTTATTTTAGTTCCAAAAGTGATAACTCACATGCAATAGTCATTTACAGTCAAAAAATTAAACATTAAAAAATGACCATTTCTGACCATCTGGAGAAAGTTCGACAGGTCACGGGTCATTTTTTTTATCAGAAAATTGATTTTTTGGACTGATTTCGGGCATTAAAATGACTCTAAACATACTTATTTTAGTTCCAAAAGTGATAACTCACATGCAATAGTCATTTACAGTCAAGAAATTAAATATTAAAAAATTACCATTTCTGACCATCTGGAGAAAGTTCGACAGGTCACGGGTCAGTGTTTTTCATCAGAAAATTGATTTTTTTGGACTGTAGAAAAATTGATTCAAAATGTCATTTGGATTGAGCCTCATGTTGAATAACTACTTTTTAAAGCCTCAATGTGACCAAAATTGCCATTTTTACTGACTTTTTCTCCTACTCAGAAGCTTCTATTTCGACCAATTTCAGGCATTAAAATGACTCTAAACACACTTATTTTAGTTCCAAAAGAGATAATTCACATGCAATAGTCATTTACAGTCAAAAAATTAAACATTAAAAAATTACTATTTCTGACCATCTTGTGAAAGTTCGAAAGATCACGGGTCATCGTTTTTCATCAGATAATTTATTTTTTGGACTGTAGAAAAATTGATTCAAAGTGGCATTTGAATTGTGCCTCATGTTGAATAACTACTTTTTAAAGCCTCAATGTGACCAAAATTGCCATTTTTACTGACTTTTTCTCCTACTCAGAGCTTCTATTTTGACCAATTTCAGGCATTAAAATGACTCTAAACACACTTATTTTAGTTCCAAAAGTGATAATTCACATGCAATAGTCATTTACAGTCAAAAAATTCAACATTAAAATATTACTATTTCTGACCATCTGGAGAAAGTTCGACAGGTCACAGGTCATCGTTTTTCCTCAGAAAATTTATTTTTTGGATTGTAGAAAAATTGATTCAAAGTGTCATTTGAATTGTGCCTCATGTTGAATTACTACTTGTTAAAGCCTCATTTTTACTGACTTTTTCTCCTACTCAGAATCTTCTTTTTCAACCGATTTCGGGCATTAAAATGACTCTAAACACACTTATTTTAGTTCCAAAAGAGATAATTCACATGCAATAGTCATTTACAGTCAAAAAATTAAACATTAAAAAATTACTATTTCTGACCATCTTGTGAAAGTTCGACAGGTCACGGGTCATTGTTTTTCAGCAGAAAATTTTTTTTTTTGGACTGTAGAAAAATTGATTCAAAATGTCATTTGGATTGTGCCTCATGTTGAATAACTACTTTTTAAAACCTCAATGTGACCAAAATTGCCATTTTTACTGACTTTTTCTCTTACTCGGAAGCTTCTATTTCGACCAATTTCAGGCATTAAAATGACTCTAAACACACTTATTTTAGTTCCAAAAGTGATAATTCACATTCAATAGTCATTTACAGTCAAAAAATTAAACATAAAAAGTTACCATTTCTGACCATCTGGAGAAAGTTCGACAGGTCACGGGTCATTGTTTTTCATCAGAAAATTGATTTTTTGGACTGTAGAAAAATTGATTCAAACTGTCATTTGGATTGTGCCTCATGTCGAATAACTACTTTTTAAAGCCTCAATGTGACCAAAATTGCCATTTTTACTGACTTTTTCTCCTACTCAGAAGCTTCTATTTCGACCAATTGTAGGCATTAAAATGACTCTAAACACACTTATTTTAGTTCCAAAAGAGATAATTCACATGCAATAGTCATTTACAGTCAAAAAACTTAAACATTAAAGAATTACCATTTCTGACCATCTCGAGAAAGTTCGACATGTCACGGGTCATCGTTTTTCCTCAGAAAATGTATTCTTTGGACTGTAGAAAAATTGATTCAAAGTGTCATTTGAATTGTGCCTCATGTTGAATTACTACTTTTTAAAGCCTCAATGTGACCAAAATTGCCATTTTTACTGACTTTTTCTCCTACTCAGAAGCTTCTATTTCAACCAATTCCAGGCATTAAAATGACTCTAAACACACTTATTTTAGTTCCAAAAGTGATAACTCACATGCAATAGTCATTTACAGTCAAAAAATTAAACATTAAAAAATGACCATTTCTGACCATCTGGAGAAAGTTCGACAGGTCACGGGTCATTTTTTTTATCAGAAAATTGATTTTTTGGACTGATTTCGGGCATTAAAATGACTCTAAACATACTTATTTTAGTTCCAAAAGTGATAACTCACATGCAATAGTCATTTACAGTCAAGAAATTAAATATTAACAAATTACCATTTCTGACCATCTGGAGAAAGTTCGACAGGTCACGGGTCAGTGTTTTTCATCAGAAAATTGATTTTTTTGGACTGTAGAAAAATTGATTCGAAATGTCATTTGGATTGAGCCTCATGTTGAATAACTACTTTTTAAAGCCTCAATGTGACCAAAATTGCCATTTTTACTGACTTTTTCTCCTACTCAGAAGCTTCTATTTCGACCAATTTCAGGCATTAAAATGACTCTAAACACACTTATTTTAGTTCCAAAAGAGATAATTCACATGCAATAGTCATTTACAGTCAAAAAATTAAACATTAAAAAATTACTATTTCTGACCATCTTGTGAAAGTTCGAAAGATCACGGGTCATCGTTTTTCATCAGATAATTTATTTTTTGGACTGTAGAAAAATTGATTCAAAGTGGCATTTGAATTGTGCCTCATGTTGAATAACTACTTTTTAAAGCCTCAATGTGACCAAAATTGCCATTTTTACTGACTTTTTCTCCTACTCAGAGCTTCTATTTTGACCAATTTCAGGCATTAAAATGACTCTAAACACACTTATTTTAGTTCCAAAAGTGATAATTCACATGCAATAGTCATTTACAGTCAAAAAATTCAACATTAAAATATTACTATTTCTGACCATCTGGAGAAAGTTCGACAGGTCACAGGTCATCGTTTTTCCTCAGAAAATTTATTTTTTGGATTGTAGAAAAATTGATTCAAAGTGTCATTTGAATTGTGCCTCATGTTGAATTACTACTTGTTAAAGCCTCATTTTTACTGACTTTTTCTCCTACTCAGAATCTTCTTTTTCAACCGATTTCGGGCATTAAAATGACTCTAAACACACTTATTTTAGTTCCAAAAGTGATAACTCACATGCAATAGTCATTTACAGTCAAAAAATTAAACATAAAAAAATTACCATTTCTGACCATCTGGAGAAAGTTCGACAGGTCACGGGTCATTGTTTTTCATCAGAAATTTTTTTTTTTTGGACTGTAGAAAAATTGATTCAAAATGTCATTTGGATTGTGCCTCATGTTGAATAACTACTTTTTAAAACCTCAATGTGACCAAAATTGCCATTTTTACTGACATTTTCTCTTACTCGGAAGCTCTATTTCGACCAATTTCAGGCAATAAAATGACTCTAAACACACTTATTTTAGTTCCAAAAGTGATAATTCACATGCAGTAGTCATTTACAGTCCAAAAATAAAACATTAAAAAATTACCATTTCTGACCATCTGGAGAAAGTTTGACAGGTCACGGGTCATCGTTTTTCATCAGAAAATTGATTTTTTGGACTGTAGAAAAATTCATTCAAAATGTCATTTGAATTGTGCCTCATGTTGAATAATTACTTTTTAAAGCCTCAATGTGACCAAAATTGCCATTTTTACAGCCTTTTTCTCCTACTCAGAAGCTTCTATTTCGACCAATTTCAGGCATTAAAATGATTCTAATCACACTTATCTTAGTTCCAAAAGTGATAATTCACATGCAGTAGTCATTTACAGTCAAAAAATAAAACATTAAAAAATTACCATTTCTGACCATCTGGAGAAAGTTCGACAGGTCATCGTTTTTCATCAGAAAATTGATTTTTTGGACTGTAGAAAAATTGATTCAAAATGTCAATTGGATTGGGCCTCGTGTTGAATAACTACTTTTTAAAGCCCCAATGTGAGCAAAATTGCCATTTTACAGCCTTTTTCTCCTACTCAGAAGCTTCTATTTCGACAAATTTCAGGCATTAAAATGACTCTAAACACACTTATTTTAGTTCCAACAGTGATAATTCACATGCAGTAGTCATTTACAGTCCAAAAATAAAACATTAAAAAATAACCATTTCTGACCATCTGGAGAAAGTTTGACAGGTCACGGGTCATCGTTTTTCATCAGAAAATTGATTTTTTGGACTGTAGAAAAATTGATTCAAAATGTTATTTGGATTGTGCCTCGTGTTGAATAGGTACTTTTTAAAGCCTCAATGTGACCAAAATTGCCATTTTTACAGCCTTTTTCAACTACTCAGAAGCTTCTATTTCGACCAATTTCAGGCATTAAAATGACTCTAAACACACTTATTTTAGTTCCAAAAGTGATAATTCACATGCAATAGTCATTTACAGTCAAAAAATTAAACATTAAAATATTACTATTTCTGACCATCTGGAGAAAGTTCGACAGGTCACAGGTCATCGTTTTTCCTCAGAAAATTTATTTTTTGGACTGTAGAAAAATTGATTCAAAGTGTCATTTGAATTGTGCCTCATGTTGAATTACTACTTGTTAAAGCCTCATTTTTACTGACTTTTTCTCCTACTCAGAATCTTCTTTTTCAACCGATTTCGGGCATTAAAATGACTCTAAACACACTTATTTTAGTTCCAAAAGTGATAACTCACATGCAATAGTCATTTACAGTCAAAAAATTAAACATAAAAAAATTACCATTTCTGACCATCTGGAGAAAGTTCGACAGGTCACGGGTCATTGTTTTTCAGCAGAAATTTTTTTTTTTGGACTGTAGAAAAATTGATTCAAAATGTCATTTGGATTGTGCCTCATGTTGAATAACTACTTTTTAAAACCTCAATGTGACCAAAATTGCCATTTTTACTGACTTTTTCTCTTACTCGGAAGCTTCTATTTCGACCAATTTCAGGCATTAAAATGACTCTAAACACACTTATTTTAGTTCCAAAAGTGATAATTCACATTCAATAGTCATTTACAGTCAAAAAATTAAACATAAAAAGTTACCATTTCTGACCATCTGGAGAAAGTTCGACAGGTCACGGGTCATTGTTTTTCATCAGAAAATTGATTTTTTGGACTGTAGAAAAATTGATTCAAACTGTCATTTGGATTGTGCCTCATGTCGAATAACTACTTTTTAAAGCCTCAATGTGACCAAAATTGCCATTTTTACTGACTTTTTCTCCTACTCAGAAGCTTCTATTTCGACCAATTGTAGGCATTAAAATGACTCTAAACACACTTATTTTAGTTCCAAAAGAGATAATTCACATGCAATAGTCATTTACAGTCAAAAAACTTAAACATTAAAGAATTACCATTTCTGACCATCTCGAGAAAGTTCGACATGTCACGGGTCATCGTTTTTCCCCAGAAAATGTATTCTTTGGACTGTAGAAAAATTGATTCAAAGTGTCATTTGAATTGTGCCTCATGTTGAATTACTACTTTTTAAAGCCTCAATGTGACCAAAATTGCCATTTTTACTGACTTTTTCTCCTACTCAGAAGCTTCTATTTCGACCAATTGTAGGCATTAAAATGATTCTAAACACACTTATTTTAGTTCCAAAAGAGATAATTCACATGCAATAGTCATTTACAGTCAAAAAATTAAACATTAAAAAATTACCATTTCTGACCATCTCGAGAAAGTTCGACATGTCACGGTTCATCGTTTTTCCTCAGAAAATTTATTCTTTGGACTGTAGAAAAATTGATTCAAAGTGTCATTTGAATTGTGCCTCATGTTGAATTACTACTTTTTAAAGCCTCAATGTGACCAAAATTGCCATTTTTACTGACTTTTTCTCCTACTCAGAAGCTTCTATTTCGACCAATTTCAGGCATTAAAATGACTCCAAACACACTTATTTTAGTTCCAAAAGTGATAATTTATATGCAATAGTCATTTACAGTAAAAAAACGTAAACATTAAAAAATTACTATTTCTGACCATCTTGTGAAAGTTCGAAAGGTCACGGGTCATCGTTTTTCATCAGAAAATTTATTTTTTGGACTGTAGAAAAATTGATTCAAAGTGGCATTTGAATTGTGCCTCATGTTGAATAACTACTTTTTAAAGCCTCAATGTGACCAAAATTGCCATTTTTACTGACTTTTTCTCCTACTCAGAGCTTCTATTTCGACCAATTTCAGGCATTAAAATGACTCTAAACACACTTATTTTAGTTCCAAAAGTGATAATTCACATGCAATAGTCATTTACAGTCAAAACATTAAACATTAAAATATTACCATTTCTGACCATCTGGAGAAAGTTCAACAGGTCACAGGTCATCGTTTTTCCTCCGAAAATTTATTTTTTGGACTGTAGAAAAATTGATTCAAAGTGTCATTTGAATTGTGCCTCATGTTGAATTACTACTTTTTAAAGCCCCAATGTCACCAAAATTGCCATTTTTACTGACTTTTTCTCCTACTCAGAAGCTTCTATTTCAACCAATTTCGGACATTAAAATGACTCTAAACATACTTATTTTAGTTCCAAAAGTGATAACTCACATGCAATAGTCATTTACAGTCAAGAAATTAAATATTAAAAAATTACCATTTCTGACCATCTGGAGAAAGTTCAACAGGTCACGGGTCAGTGTTTTTCATCAGAAAATTGATTTTTTTGGACTGTAGAAAAATTGATTCAAAATGTCATTTGGATTGTGCCTCATGTTGAATTACTACTTTTTAAAGCCTCAATGTGACCAAAATTGCCATTTTTACTGACTTTTTCTCCTACTCAGAAGCTTCTATTTCAACCAATTTCAGGCATTAAAATGACTCTAAACAAACTTATTTTAGTTCCAAAAGTGATAACTCACATGCAATAGTCATTTACAGTCAAAAAATTAAATATTAAAAAATTACCATTTCTGACCATCTGGAGAAAGTTCGACAGGTCACGGGTCAGTGTTTTTCATCAGAAAATTGATTTTTTTGGACTGTAGAAAAATTGATTCAAAATGTCATTTGGATTGAGCCTCATGTTGAATAACTACTTTTTAAAGCCTCAATGTGACCAAAATTGCCATTTTTACTGACTTTTTCTCCTACTCAGAAGCTTCTATTTCGACCAATTTCAGGCATTAGAATGACTCTAAACACACTTATTTTAGTTCCAAAAGTGATAACTCACATGCAATAGTCATTTACAGTCAAAAAATTAAACATAAAAAAATTACCATTTCTGACCATCTGGAGAAAGTTCGACAGGTCACGGGTCATTGTTTTTCATCAGAAAATTGATTTTTTGGACTGTAGAAAAATTGATTCAAAATGTCATTTGGATTGTGCCTCATGTTGAATAACTACTTTTTAAAGCCTCAATGTGACCAAAATTGCCATTTTTACTGACTTTTTCTCCTACTCAGAAGCTTCTATTTCGACCAATTTCAGGCATTAAAATGACTCTAAACACACTTATTTTAGTTCCAAAAGAGATAATTCACATGCAATAGTCATTTACAGTCAAAAAATTAAACATTAAAAAATTACCATTTCTGACCATCTCGAGAAAGTTCGACATGTCACGGGTCATCGTTTTTCCTCAGAAAATTTATTCTTTGGACTGTAGAAAAATTGATTCAAAATGTCATTTGAATTGTGCCTCATGTTGAATAACTACTTTTTAAAGCCTCAATGTGACCAAAATTGCCATTTTTACTGACTTTTTCTCCTACTCAGAAGCTTCTATTTCGACCAATTTCAGGCATTAAAATGACTCTAAACACACTTATTTTAGTTCCAAAAGTGATAACTCACATGCAATAGTCATTTACAGTCAAAAAATTAAACATAAAAAAATTACCATTTCTGACCATCTGGAGAAAGTTCGACAGGTCACGGGTCAGTGTTTTTCATCAGAAAATTGATTTTTTGGACTGTAGAAAAATTGATTCAAAATGTCATTTGGATTGTGCCTCATGTTGAATAACTACTTTTTAAAGCCTCAATGTGACCAAAATTGCCATTTTTACTGACTTTTTCTCCTACTCAGAGCTTCTATTTTGACCAATTTCAGGCATTAAAATGACTCTAAACACACTTATTTTAGTTCCAAAAGTGATAATTCACATGCAATAGTCATTTACAGTCAAAAAATTAAACATTAAAATATTACTATTTCTGACCATCTCGAGAAAGTTCGACATGTCACGGGTCATCGTTTTTCCTCAGAAAATGTATTCTTTGGACTGTAGAAAAATTGATTCAAAATGTCATTTGAATTGTGCCTCATGTTGAATAACTACTTTTTAAAGCCTCAACGTGACCAAAATTGCCATTTTTACTGACTTTTTCTCCTACTCAGAAGCTTCTATTTCGACCAATTTCAGGCATTAAAATGACTTTAAACACACTTATTTTAGTTCCAAAAGTGATAATTTATATGCAATAGTCATTTACAGTAAAAAAACGTAAACATTAAAAAAATTACTATTTCTGACCATCTTGTGAAAGTTCGAAAGATCACGGGTCATCGTTTTTCATCAGATAATTTATTTTTTGGACTGTAGAAAAATTGATTCAAAGTGGCATTTGAATTGTGCCTCATGTTGAATAACTACTTTTTAAAGCCTCAATGTGACCAAAATTGCCATTTTTACTGACTTTTTCTCCTACTCAGAGCTTCTATTTTGACCAATTTCAGGCATTAAAATGACTCTAAACACACTTATTTTAGTTCCAAAAGTGATAATTCACATGCAATAGTCATTTACAGTCAAAAAATTAAACATTAAAATATTACTATTTCTGACCATCTGGAGAAAGTTTGACAGGTCACAGGTCATCGTTTTTCCTCAGAAAATCTATTTTTTGGACTGTAGAAAAATTGATTCAAAGTGTCATTTGAATTGTGCCTCATGTTGAATTACTACTTGTTAAAGCCTCAGTTTTTACTGACTTTTTCTCCTACTCAAAATCTTCTTTTTCAACCGATTTCGGGCATTAAAATGACTCTAAACACACTTATTTTAGTTCCAAAAGTGATAACTCACATGCAATAGTCATTTACAGTCAAAAAATTAAACATAAAAAAATTACCATTTCTGACCATCTGGAGAAAGTTCGACAGGTCACGGGTCATTGTTTTTCATCAGAAAATTTTTTTTTTTGGACTGTAGAAAAATTGATTCAAAATGTCATTTGCATTGTGCCTCATGTTGAATAACTACTTTTTAAAACCTAAATGTGACCAAAATTGCCATTTTTACTGACTTTTTCTCTTACTCGGAAGCTTCTATTTTGACCAATTTCAGGCAATAAAATGACTCTAAACACACTTATTTTAGTTCCAAAAGTGATAATTCACATGCAGTAGTCATTTACAGTCCAAAAATAAAACATTAAAAAATTACCATTTCTGACCATCTGGAGAAAGTTTGACAGGTCACGGGTCATCGTTTTTCATCAGAAAATTGATTTTTTGGACTGTAGAAAAATTGATTCAAAATGTCAATTGGATTGGGCCTCGTGTTGAATAACTACTTTTTAAAGCCCGAATGTGAGCAAAATTGCCATTTTACAGCCTTTTTCTCCTACTCAGAAGCTTCTATTTCGACAAATTTCAGGCATTAAAATGACTCTAAACACACTTATTTTAGTTCCAACAGTGATAATTCACATGCAGTAGTCATTTACAGTCCAAAAATAAAACATTAAAAAATAACCATTTCTGACCATCTGGAGAAAGTTTGACAGGTCACGGGTCATAGTTTTTCATCAGAAAATTGATTTTTTGGACTGTAGAAAAATTGATTCAAAATGTTATTTGGATTGTGCCTCGTGTTGAATAGGTACTTTTTAAAGCCTCAATGTGACCAAAATTGCCATTTTTACAGCCTTTTTCAACTACTCAGAAGCTTCTATTTCGACCAATTTCAGGCATTAAAATGACTCTAAACACACTTATTTTAGTTCCAAAAGTGATAATTCACATGCAGTAGTCATTTACAGTCAAAAAATAAAACATTAAAAAATTACCATTTCTGACCATCTGGAGAAAGTTCGACAGGTCACGGGTCATCGTTTTTCATCAGAAAATTGATTTTTTGGACTGTAGAAAAATTGATTCAAAATGTCAATTGGATTGGGCGTTGTGTTGAATAACTACTTTTTAAAGCCCCAATGTGACCAAAATTGCCATTTTACAGCCTTTTTCTCCTACTCAGAAGCTTCTATTTCGACCAATTTCAGGCATTAAAATGACTCTAAACACACTTATTTTAGTTCCAAAAGTGATAATTCACATGCAGTAGTCATTTACAGTCCAAAAATAAAACATTAAAAAATTACCATTTCTGACCATCTTGAGAAAGTTTGACAGGTCACGGGTCATCGTTTTTCATCAGAAAATTGATTTTTTTGGACTGTAGAAAAATTCATTCAAAATGTCATTTGGATTGTGCCTCATGTTGAATAACTACTTTTTAAAGCCTCAATGTGACCAAAATTGCCATTTTTACAGCCTTTTTCTCCTACTCAGAAGCTTCTATTTCGACCAATTTCAGGCATTAAAATGACTCTAAACACACTTATCTTAGTTCCAAAAGTGATAATTCACATGCAGTAGTCATTTACAGTCAAAAAATAAAACATTAAAAAATTACCATTTCTGACCATCTGGAGAAAGTTCAACAGGTCACGGGTCATCGTTTTTCATCAGAAAATTGATTTTTTGGACTGTAGAAAAATTGATTTAAAATGTCAATTGGATTGGGCCTCGTGTTGAATAACTACTTTTTAAAGCCCCAATGTGACCAAAATTGCCATTTTTACAGCCTTTTTCTCCTACTCAGAAGCTTCTATTTCGACCAATTTCAGGCATTAAAATGACTCTAAACACACGTATTTTAGTTCCAAAAGTGATAATTCACATGCAGTAGTCATTTACAGTCCAAAAATAAAACATTAAAAAATTACCATTTCTGACCATCTGGAGAAAGTTTGACAGGTCACGGGTCATCGTTTTTCCTCAGAAAATTTATTTTTTGGACTGTAGAAAAATTGATTCAAAGTCTCATTTGGATTGTACCTCATGTTGAATTACTACTTTTTAAAGCCTAAATGTGACCAAAATTGCCATTTTTACTGACTTTTTCTCCTACTCAGAAGCTTCTATTTCAACCAATTTCAGGCATTAAAATGACTCTAAACAAACTTATTTTAGTTCCAAAAGTGATAACTCACATGCAATAGTCATTTACAGTCAAAAAATTAAATATTAAAAAATGACCATTTCTGACCATCTGGAGAAAGTTCGACAGGTCACGGGTCAGTGTTTTTCATAAGAAAATTGTTTTTTTGGACTGTAGAAAAATTGATTCAAACTGTCATTTGGATTGAGCCTCATGTTGAATAACTACATTTTAAAGCCTCAATGTGACCAAAATTGCCATTTTTACTGACTTTTTCTCCTACTCAGAAGCTTCTATTTCAACCAATTTCAGGCATTAAAATGACTCTAAACAAACTTATTTTAGTTCCAAAAGTGATAATTCACACGCAATAGTCATTTACAGTCAAAAAATTAAACATTAAAGAATTACCATTTCTGACCATCTGGAGAAAGTTCGACAGGTCACGGGTCATCGTTTTTCCTCAGAAAATGTATTCTTTGGACTGTAGAAAAATTGATTCAAAGTGTCATTTGAATTGTGCCTCATGTTGAATTACTACTTTTTAAAGCCTCAATGTGACCAAAATTGCCATTTTTACTGACTTTTTCTCCTACTCAGAAGCTTCCATTTGAACCAATTCCAGGCATTAAAATGACTCTACATGAACAAAGCAAACCCAACGACGGACCAAGGTCAAGCACTTGGATTCCAACTATTTTCCTTCCTATTGGAGTACACTATGTCTATGTACGTGGTGCAACAGCTTCCAACATCCGTCGTTGTTAGATGCGGGACAGGACAAAACGTTTTTAACACAAAGGAAGGTGCACTCAAAAAGACAAAGTCCAAAATGGTATATATTCAAAAGAATAGTTCCAAAAGTGATAATTCACATGCAATAGTCATTTACAGTCAAAAAGTTAAACATTAAAAAATTATCATTTCTGACCAGCTCTAGAAAGTTCAACATGTCACGTGCATCGTTTTTCATTAGAAAATTGATTTTTTGGACTGTAGAAAAATTGATTCAAAATGTCATTTGGATTGTGCCTCATGTTGAATAACTACTTTTTAAAGCCTCAATGTGACCAAAATTGCAAATTTTACTGATTTTTTCTCCTACTCAGAAGCGTCTATTTCGAACAATTTCAGGCATTAAAATGACTCTAAACACACTTATTTTAGTTGCAAAAGTGATAATTCACTTGCAATAGTCATTTACAGTCAAAAAATTAAACATTAAAAAATTACAATTTCTGACCATCTGGAGAAAGTTCGACAGGTCACAGGTCATTGTTTTTCATCAGAAAATTTATTTTTTGGACTGTAGAAAAATTGATTCAAAATGTCATTTGAATTGTGCCTCATGTTGAACAACTTCTTTTTAAAGCCTCAATGTGACCAAAATTGCCATTTTTACTAACTTTTTCTCCTACTCAGAGCTTCTACTTTGACCAATTTCAGGCATTAAAATGACTCTAAACACACTTATTTTAGTTCCAAAAGTGATAATTCACATTCAATAGTCATTTACAGTCAAAAAATTAAACATAAAAAGTTACCATTTCTGACCATCTGGAGAAAGTTCGACAGGTCACGGGTCATTGTTTTTCATCAGAAAATTGATTTTTTGGACTGTAGAAAAATTGATTCAAACTGTCATTTGGATTGTGCCTCATGTCGAATAACTACTTTTTAAAGCCTCAATGTGACCAAAATTGCCATTTTTACTGACTTTTTCTCCTACTCAGAAGCTTCTATTTCGACCAATTGTAGGCATTAAAATGACTCTAAACACACTTATTTTAGTTCCAAAAGAGATAATTCACATGCAATAGTCATTTACAGTCAAAAAACTTAAACATTAAAGAATTACCATTTCTGACCATCTCGAGAAAGTTCGACATGTCACGGGTCATCGTTTTTCCTCAGAAAATGTATTCTTTGGACTGTAGAAAAATTGATTCAAAGTGTCATTTGAATTGTGCCTCATGTTGAATTACTACTTTTTAAAGCCTCAATGTGACCAAAATTGCCATTTTTACTGACTTTTTCTCCTACTCAGAAGCTTCTATTTCAACCAATTCCAGGCATTAAAATGACTCTAAACACACTTATTTTAGTTCCAAAAGTGATAACTCACATGCAATAGTCATTTACAGTCAAAAAATTAAACATTAAAAAATGACCATTTCTGACCATCTGGAGAAAGTTCGACAGGTCACGGGTCATTTTTTTTATCAGAAAATTGATTTTTTGGACTGATTTCGGGCATTAAAATGACTCTAAACATACTTATTTTAGTTCCAAAAGTGATAACTCACATGCAATAGTCATTTATAGTCAAGAAATTAAATATTAAAAAATTACCATTTCTGACCATCTGGAGAAAGTTCGACAGGTCACGGGTCAGTGTTTTTCATCAGAAAATTGATTTTTTTGGACTGTAGAAAAATTGATTCAAAATGTCATTTGGATTGAGCCTCATGTTGAATAACTACTTTTTAAAGCCTCAATGTGACCAAAATTGCCATTTTTACTGACTTTTTCTCCTACTCAGAAGCTTCTATTTCGACCAATTTCAGGCATTAAAATGACTCTAAACACACTTATTTTAGTTCCAAAAGAGATAATTCACATGCAATAGTCATTTACAGTCAAAAAAGTAAACATTAAAAAATTACCATTTCTGACCATCTCGAGAAAGTTCGACATGTCACGGGTCATCGTTTTTCCTCAGAAAATGTATTCTTTGGACTGTAGAAAAATTGATTCAAAATGTCATTTGAATTGTGCCTCATGTTGAATAACTACTTTTTAAAGCTTCAATGTGACCAAAATTGCCATTTTTACTGACTTTTTCTCCTACTCAGAAGCTTCTATTTCGACCAATTTCAGGCATTAAAATGACTCTAAACACACTTATTTTAGTTCCAAAAGTGATAATTTATATGCAATAGTCATTTACAGTAAAAAAACGTAAACATTAAAAAATTACTATTTCTGACCATCTTGTGAAAGTTCGAAAGATCACGGGTCATCGTTTTTCATCAGATAATTTATTTTTTGGACTGTAGAAAAATTGATTCAAAGTGGCATTTGAATTGTGCCTCATGTTGAATAACTACTTTTTAAAGCCTCAATGTGACCAAAATTGCCATTTTTACTGACTTTTTCTCCTACTCAGAAGCTTCTATTTCGACCAATTTCAGGCATTAAAATGACTCTAAACACACTTATTTTAGTTCCAAAAGTGATAATTTATATGCAATAGTCATTTACAGTAAAAAAACGTAAACATTAAAAAATTACTATTTCTGACCATCTTGTGAAAGTTCGAAAGATCACGGGTCATCGTTTTTCATCAGATAATTTATTTTTTGGACTGTAGAAAAATTGATTCAAAGTGGCATTTGAATTGTGCCTCATGTTGAATAACTACTTTTTAAAGCCTCAATGTGACCAAAATTGCCATTTTTACTGACTTTTTCTCCTACTCAGAGCTTCTATTTTGACCAATTTCAGGCATTAAAATGACTCTAAACACACTTATTTTAGTTCCAAAAGTGATAATTCACATGCAATAGTCATTTACAGTCAAAAAATTAAACATTAAAATATTACTATTTCTGACCATCTGGAGAAAGTTCGACAGGTCACAGGTCATCGTTTTTCCTCAGAAAATTTATTTTTTGGACTGTAGAAAAATTGATTCAAAGTGTCATTTGAATTGTGCCTCATGTTGAATTACTACTTGTTAAAGCCTCATTTTTACTGACTTTTTCTCCTACTCAGAATCTTCTTTTTCAACCGATTTCGGGCATTAAAATGACTCTAAACACACTTATTTTAGTTCCAAAAGTGATAACTCACATGCAATAGTCATTTACAGTCAAAAAATTAAACATAAAAAAATTACCATTTCTGACCATCTGGAGAAAGTTCGACAGGTCACGGGTCATTGTTTTTCAGCAGAAAATTTTTTTTTTTGGACTGTAGAAAAATTGATTCAAAATGTCATTTGGATTGTGCCTCATGTTGAATAACTACTTTTTAAAACCTCAATGTGACCAAAATTGCCATTTTTACTGACTTTTTCTCTTACTCGGAAGCTTCTATTTCGACCAATTTCAGGCATTAAAATGACTCTAAACACACTTATTTTAGTTCCAAAAGTGATAATTCACATTCAATAGTCATTTACAGTCAAAAAATTAAACATAAAAAGTTACCATTTCTGACCATCTGGAGAAAGTTCGACAGGTCACGGGTCATTGTTTTTCATCCGAAAATTGATTTTTTGGACTGTAGAAAAATTGATTCAAACTGTCATTTGGATTGTGCCTCATGTCGAATAACTACTTTTTAAAGCCTCAATGTGGCCAAAATTGCCATTTTTACTGACTTTTTCTCCTACTCAGAAGCTTCTATTTCGACCAATTGTAGGCATTAAAATGACTCTAAACACACTTATTTTAGTTCCAAAAGAGATAATTCACATGCAATAGTCATTTACAGTCAAAAAACTTAAACATTAAAGAATTACCATTTCTGACCATCTCGAGAAAGTTCGACATGTCACGGGTCATCGTTTTTCCTCAGAAAATGTATTCTTTGGACTGTAGAAAAATTGATTCAAAGTGTCATTTGAATTGTGCCTCATGTTGAATTACTACTTTTTAAAGCCTCAATGTGACCAAAATTGCCATTTTTACTGACTTTTTCTCCTACTCAGAAGCTTCTATTTCAACCAATTCCAGGCATTAAAATGACTCTAAACACACTTATTTTAGTTCCAAAAGTGATAACTCACATGCAATAGTCATTTACAGTCAAAAAATTAAACATTAAAAAATGACCATTTCTGACCATCTGGAGAAAGTTCGACAGGTCACAAGTCATTTTTTTTATCAGAAAATTGATTTTTTGGACTGATTTCGGGCATTAAAATGACTCTAAACATACTTATTTTAGTTCCAAAAGTGATAACTCACATGCAATAGTCATTTACAGTCAAGAAATTAAATATTAAAAAATTACCATTTCTGACCATCTGGAGAAAGTTCGACAGGTCACGGGTCAGTGTTTTTCATCAGAAAATTGATTTTTTTGGACTGTAGAAAAATTGATTCAAAATGTCATTTGGATTGAGCCTCATGTTGAATAACTACTTTTTAAAGCCTCAATGTGACCAAAATTGCCATTTTTACTGACTTTTTCTCCTACTCAGAAGCTTCTATTTCGACCAATTTCAGGCATTAAAATGACTCTAAACACACTTATTTTAGTTCCAAAAGAGATAATTCACATGCAATAGTCATTTACAGTCAAAAAATTAAACATTAAAAAATTACTATTTCTGACCATCTTGTGAAAGTTCGAAAGATCACGGGTCATCGTTTTTCATCAGATAATTTATTTTTTGGACTGTAGAAAAATTGATTCAAAGTGGCATTTGAATTGTGCCTCGTGTTGAATAACTACTTTTTAAAGCCTCAATGTGACCAAAATTGCCATTTTTACTGACTTTTTCTCCTACTCAGAGCTTCTATTTTGACCAATTTCAGGCATTAAAATGACTCTAAACACACTTATTTTAGTTCCAAAAGTGATAATTCACATGCAATAGTCATTTACAGTCAAAAAATTAAACATTAAAATATTACTATTTCTGACCATCTGGAGAAAGTTCGACAGGTCACAGGTCATCGTTTTTCCTCAGAAAATTTATTTTTTGGACTGTAGAAAAATTGATTCAAAGTGTCATTTGAATTGTGCCTCATGTTGAATTACTACTTGTTAAAGCCTCATTTTTACTGACTTTTTCTCCTACTCAGAATCTTCTTTTTCAACCGATTTCGGGCATTAAAATGACTCTAAACACACTTATTTTAGTTCCAAAAGTGATAACTCACATGCAATAGTCATTTACAGTCAAAAAATTAAACATAAAAAAATGACCATTTCTGACCATCTGGAGAAAGTTCGACAGGTCACGGGTCATTGTTTTTCATCAGAAAATTTTTTTTTTGGACTGTAGAAAAATTGATTCAAAATGTCATTTGGATTGTGCCTCATGTGGAATAACTACTTTTTAAAACCTCAATGTGACCAAAATTGCCATTTTTACTGACTTTTTCTCTTACTCGGAAGCTTCTATTTCGACCAATTTCAGGCAATAAAATGACTCTAAACACACTTATTTTAGTTCCAAAAGTGATAATTCACATGCAGTAGTCATTTACAGTCCAAAAATAAAACATTAAAAAATTACCATTTCTGACCATCTGGAGAAAGTTTGACAGGTCACGGGTCATCGTTTTTCATCAGAAAATTGATTTTTTGGACTGTAGAAAAATTCATTCAAAATGTCATTTGAATTGTGCCTCATGTTGAATAATTACTTTTTAAAGCCTCAATGTGACCAAAATTGCCATTTTTACAGCCTTTTTCTCCTACTCAGAAGCTTCTATTTCGACCAATTTCAGGCATTAAAATGACTCTAAACACACTTATCTTAGTTCCAAAAGTGATAATTCACATGCAGTAGTCATTTACAGTCAAAAAATAAAACATTAAAAAATTACCATTTCTGACCATCTGGAGAAAGTTCGACAAGTCATCGTTTTTCATCAGAAAATTGATTTTTTGGACTGTAGAAAAATTGATTCAAAATGTCAATTGGATTGGGCCTCGTGTTGAATAACTACTTTTTAAAGCCCCAATGTGAGCAAAATTGCCATTTTACAGCCTTTTTCTCCTACTCAGAAGCTTCTATTTCGACAAATTTCAGGCATTAAAATGACTCAAACACACTTATTTTAGTTCCAACAGTGATAATTCACATGCAGTAGTCATTTACAGTCCAAAAATAAAACATTAAAAAATAACCATTTCTGACCATCTGGAGAAAGTTTGACAGGTCACGGGTCATCGTTTTTCATCAGAAAATTGATTTTTTGGACTGTAGAAAAATTGATTCAAAATGTTATTTGGATTGTGCCTCGTGTTGAATAATTACTTTTTAAAGCCTCAATGTGACCAAAATTGCCATTTTTACAGCCTTTTTCTCCTACTCAGAAGCTTCTATTTCGACCAATTTCAGGCATTAAAATGACTCTAAACACACTTATCTTAGTTCCAAAAGTGATAATTCACATGCAGTAGTCATTTACAGTCAAAAAATAAAACATTAAAAAATTACCATTTCTGACCATCTGGAGAAAGTTCGACAAGTCATCGTTTTTCATCAGAAAATTGATTTTTTGGACTGTAGAAAAATTGATTCAAAATGTCAATTGGATTGGGCCTCATGTTGAATAACTACTTTTTAAAGCCCCAATGTGAGCAAAATTGCCATTTTACAGCCTTTTTCTCCTACTCAGAAGCTTCTATTTCGACAAATTTCAGGCATTAAAATGACTCAAACACACTTATTTTAGTTCCAACAGTGATAATTCACATGCAGTAGTCATTTACAGTCCAAAAATAAAACATTAAAAAATAACCATTTCTGACCATCTGGAGAAAGTTTGACAGGTCACGGGTCATCGTTTTTCATCAGAAAATTGATTTTTTGGACTGTAGAAAAATTGATTCAAAATGTTATTTGGATTGTGCCTCGTGTTGAATAGGTACTTTTTAAAGCCTCAATGTGACCAAAATTGCCATTTTTACAGCCTTTTTCAACTACTCAGAAGCTTCTATTTCGACCAATTTCAGGCATTAAAATGACTCTAAACACACTTATTTTAGTTCCAAAAGTGATAATTCACATGCAATAGTCATTTACAGTCAAAAAATTAAACATTAAAATATTACTATTTCTGACCATCTGGAGAAAGTTCGACAGGTCACAGGTCATCGTTTTTCCTCAGAAAATTTATTTTTTGGACTGTAGAAAAATTGATTCAAAGTGTCATTTGAATTGTGCCTCATGTTGAATTACTACTTGTTAAAGCCTCATTTTTACTGACTTTTTCTCCTACTCAGAATCTTCTTTTTCAACAGATTTCGGGCATTAAAATGACTCTAAACACACTTATTTTAGTTCCAAAAGTGATAACTCACATGCAATAGTCATTTACAGTCAAAAAATTAAACATAAAAAAATTACCATTTCTGACCATCTGGAGAAAGTTCGACAGGTCACGAGTCATTCTTTTTCAGCAGAAATTTTTTTTTTTTGGACTGTAGAAAAATTGATTCAAAATGTCATTTGGATTGTGCCTCATGTTGAATAACTACTTTTTAAAACCTCAATGTGACCAAAATTGCCATTTTTACTGACTTTTTCTCTTACTCGGAAGCTTCTATTTCGACCAATTTCAGGCAATAAAATGACTCTAAACACACTTATTTTAGTTCCAAAAGTGATAATTCACATTCAATAGTCATTTACAGTCAAAAAATTAAACATAAAAAGTTACCATTTCTGACCATCTGGAGAAAGTTCGACAGGTCACGGGTCATTGTTTTTCATCAGAAAATTGATTTTTTGGACTGTAGAAAAATTGATTCAAACTGTCATTTGGATTGTGCCTCATGTCGAATAACTACTTTTTAAAGCCTCAATGTGACCAAAATTGCCATTTTTACTGACTTTTTCTCCTACTCAGAAGCTTCTATTTCGACCAATTGTAGGCATTAAAATGACTCTAAACACACTTATTTTAGTTCCAAAAGAGATAATTCACATGCAATAGTCATTTACAGTCAAAAAACTTAAACATTAAAGAATTACCATTTCTGACCATCTCGAGAAAGTTCGACATGTCACGGGTCATCGTTTTTCCTCAGAAAATGTATTCTTTGGACTGTAGAAAAATTGATTCAAAGTGTCATTTGAATTGTGCCTCATGTTGAATTACTACTTTTTAAAGCCTCAATGTGACCAAAATTGCCATTTTTACTGACTTTTTCTCCTACTCAGAAGCTTCTATTTCAACCAATTCCAGGCATTAAAATGACTCTAAACACACTTCTTTTAGTTCCAAAAGTGATAACTCACATGCAATAGTCATTTACAGTCAAAAAATTAAACATTAAAAAATGACCATTTCTGACCATCTGGAGAAAGTTCGACAGGTCACGGGTCATTTTTTTTATCAGAAAATTGATTTTTTGGACTGTAGAAAAATTGATTCAAAATGTCAATTGGATTGGGCCTTGTGTTGAATATCTACTTTTTAAAGCCCCAATGTGACCAAAATTGCCATTTTTACAGCCTTTTTCTCCTACTCAGAAGCTTCTATTTCGACCAATTTCAGGCATTAAAATGACTCTAAACACACTTATTTTAGTTCCAAAAGTGATAATTCACATGCAGTAGTCATTTACAGTCCAAAAATAAAACATTAAAAAATTACCATTTCTGACCATCTCGAGAAAGTTTGACAGGTCACGGGTCATCGTTTTTCATCAGAAAATTGATTTTTTGGACTGTAGAAAAATTCATTCAAAATGTCATTTGGATTGTGCCTCATGTTGAATAACTACTTTTTAAAGCCTCAATGTGACCAAAATTGCCATTTTTACAGCCTTTTTCTTCTACTCAGAAGCTTCTATTTCGACCAATTTCAGGCATTAAAATGACTCTAAACACACGTATTTTAGTTCCAAAAGTGATAATTCACATGCAGTAGTCATTTACAGTCCAAAAATAAAACATTAAAAAATTACCATTTCTGACCATCTGGAGAAAGTTTGACAGGTCACGGGTCATCGTTTTTCCTCAGAAAATTTATTTTTTGGACTGTAGAAAAATTGATTCAAAGTCTCATGTGGATTGTGCCTCATGTTGAATTACTACTTTTTAAAGCCTAAATGTGACCAAAATTGCCATTTTTACTGACTTTTTCTCCTACTCAGAAGCTTCTATTTCAACCAATTTCAGGCATTAAAATGACTCTAAACAAACTTATTTTAGTTCCAAAAGTGATAACTCACATGCAATAGTCATTTACAGTCAAAAAATTAAATATTAAAAAATTACCATTTCTGACCATCTGGAGAAAGTTCGACAGGTCACGGGTCAGTGTTTTTCATAAGAAAATTGATTTTTTTTGGACTGTAGAAAAATTGATTCAAACTGTCATTTGGATTGAGCCTCATGTTGAATAACTACTTTTTAAAGCCTCAATGTGACCAAAATTGCCATTTTTACTGACTTTTTCTCCTACTCAGAAGCTTCTATTTCAACCAATTTCAGGCATTAAAATGACTCTAAACAAACTTATTTTAGTTCCAAAAGTGATAATTCACACGCTATAGTCATTTACAGTCAAAAAATTAAACATTAAAGAATTACCATTTCTGACCATCTGGAGAAAGTTCGACAGGTCACGGGTCATCGTTTTTCCTCAGAAAATGTATTCTTTGGACTGTAGAAAAATTGATTCAAAGTGTCATTTGAATTGTGCCTCATGTTGAATTACTACTTTTTAAAGCCTCAATGTGACCAAAATTGCCATTTTTACTGACTTTTTCTCCTACTCAGAAGCTTCTATTTCAACCAATTCCAGGCATTAAAATGACTCTACATGAACAAAGCAAACCCAACGGCGGACCAAGGTCAAGCACTTGGATTCCAACTATTTTCCTTCCTATTGGAGTACACTATGTCTATGTACGTGGTGCAACAGCTTCCAACATCCGTCGTTGTTAGATGCGGGACAGGACAAAACGTTTTTAACACAAAGGAAGGTGCACTCAAAAAGACAAAGTCCAAAATGGTATATATTCAAAAGAATAGTTCCAAAAGTGATAATTCACATGCAATAGTCATTTACAGTCAAAAAGTTAAACATTAAAAAATTATCATTTCTGACCAGCTCTAGAAAGTTCAGCATGTCACGTGCATCGTTTTTCATCAGAAAATTGATTTTTTGGACTGTAGAAAAATTGATTCAAAATGTCAATTGGATTGGGCCTTGTGTTGAATAACTACTTTTTAAAGCCCCAATGTGACCAAAATTACCATTTTTACAGCCTTTTTCTCCTACTCAGAAGCTTCTATTTCGACCAATTTCAGGCATTAAAATCACTCTAAACACACTTATTTTAGTTCCAAAAGTGATAATTCACATGCAGTAGTCATTTACAGTCCAAAGATAAAACATTAAAAAATTACCATTTCTGACCATCTCGAGAAAGTTTGACAGGTCACGGGTCATCGTTTTTCATTAGAAAATTGATTTTTTGGACTGTAGAAAAATTCATTCAAAATGTCATTTGGATTGTGCCTCATGTTGAATAACTACTTTTTAATACCTCAATGTGACCAAAATTGCCATTTTTACAGCCTTTTTCTCCTACTCAGAAGCTTCTATTTCGACCAATTTCAGGCATTAAAATGACTCTAAACACACTTATTTTAGTTCCAAAAGTGATAATTCACATGCAGTAGTCATTTACAGTCAAAAAATAAAACATTAAAAAATTACCATTTCTGACCATCTGGAGAAAGTTCAACAGGTCACGGGTCATCGTTTTTCATCAGAAAATTGAGTTTTTTGGACTGTAGAAAAATTGATTTAAAATGTCAATTGGATTGGGCCTCGTGTTCAATAACTACTTTTTAAAGCCCCAATGTGACCAAAATTGCCATTTTTACAGCCTTTTTCTCCTACTCAGAAGCTTCTATTTCGACCAATTTCAGGCATTAAAATGACTCTAAACACACGTATTTTAGTTCCAAAAGTGATAATTCACATGCAGTAGTCATTTACAGTCCAAAAATAAAACATTAAAAAATTACCATTTCTGACCATCCGGAGAAAGTTTGACAGGTCACGGGTCATCGTTTTTCCTCAGAAAATTTATTTTTTGGACTGTAGAAAAATTGATTCAAAGTCTCATTTGGATTGTGCCTCATGTTGAATTACTACTTTTTAAAGCCTAAATGTGACCAAAATTGCCATTTTTACTGACTTTTTCTCCTACTCAGAAGCTTCTATTTCAACCAATTTCAGGCATTAAAATGACTCTAAACAAACTTATTTTAGTTCCAAAAGTGATAACTCACATGCAATAGTCATTTACAGTCAAAAAATTAAATATTAAAAAATTACCATTTCTGACCATCTGGAGAAAGTTTGACAGGTCAGGGGTCATCGTTTTTCATCAGAAAATTGATTTTTTGGACTGTAGAAAAATTGATTCAAAATGTTATTTGGATTGTGCCTCGTGTTGAATAGGTACTTTTTAAAGCCTCAATGTGACCAAAATTGCCATTTTTACAGCCTTTTTCAACTACTCAGAAGCTTCTATTTCGACCAATTTCAGGCATTAAAATGACTCTAAACACACTTATTTTAGTTCCAAAAGTGATAATTCACATGCAATAGTCATTTACAGTCAAAAAATTAAACATTAAAATATTACTATTTCTGACCATCTGGAGAAAGTTCGACAGGTCACAGGTCATCGTTTTTCCTCAGAAAATTTATTTTTTGGACTGTAGAAAAATTGATTCAAAGTGTCATTTGAATTGTGCCTCATGTTGAATTACTACTTGTTAAAGCCTCATTTTTACTGACTTTTTCTCCTACTCAGAATCTTCTTTTTCAACCGATTTCGGGCATTAAAAAGACTCTAAACACACTTATTTTAGTTCCAAAAGTGATAACTCACATGCAATAGTCATTTACAGTCAAAAAATTAAACATAAAAAAATTACCATTTCTGACCATCTGGAGAAAGTTCGACAGGTCACGGGTCATTGTTTTTCAGCAGAAATTTTTTTTTTTTGGACTGTAGAAAAATTGATTCAAAATGTCATTTGGATTGTGCCTCATGTTGAATAACTACTTTTTAAAACCTCAATGTGACCAAAATTGCCATTTTTACTGACTTTTTCTCTTACTCGGAAGCTTCTATTTCGACCAATTTCAGGCATTAAAATGACTCTAAACACACTTATTTTAGTTCCAAAAGTGATAATTCACATTCAATAGTCATTTACAGTCAAAAAATTAAACATAAAAAGTTACCATTTCTGACCATCTGGAGAAAGTTCGACAGGTCACGGGTCATTGTTTTTCATCAGAAAATTGATTTTTTGGACTGTAGAAAAATTGATTCAAACTGTCATTTGGATTGTGCCTCATGTCGAATAACTACTTTTTAAAGCCTCAATGTGACCAAAATTGCCATTTTTACTGACTTTTTCTCCTACTCAGAAGCTTCTATTTCGACCAATTTCAGGCATTAAAATGACTCTAAACACACTTATTTTAGTTCCAAAAGAGATAATTCACATGCAATAGTCATTTACAGTCAAAAAACTTAAACATTAAAGAATTACCATTTCTGACCATCTCGAGAAAGTTCGACATGTCACGGGTCATCGTTTTTCCTCAGAAAATGTATTCTTTGGACTGTAGAAAAATTGATTCAAAGTGTCATTTGAATTGTGCCTCATGTTGAATTACTACTTTTTAAAGCCTCAATGTGACCAAAATTGCCATTTTTACTGACTTTTTCTCCTACTCAGAAGCTTCTATTTCAACCAATTCCAGGCATTAAAATGACTCTAAACACACTTATTTTAGTTCCAAAAGTGATAACTCACATGCAATAGTCATTTACAGTCAAAAAATTAAACATTAAAAAATGACCATTTCTGACCATCTGGAGAAAGTTCGACAGGTCACGGGTCATTTTTTTTATCAGAAAATTGATTTTTTGGACTGTAGAAAAATTGATTCAAAATGTCAATTGGATTGGGCCTTGTGTTGAATAACTACTTTTTAAAGCCCCAATGTGACCAAAATTGCCATTTTTACAGCCTTTTTCTCCTACTCAGAAGCTTCTATTTCGACCAATTTCAGGCATTAAAATGACTCTAAACACACTTATTTTAGTTCCAAAAGTGATAATTCACATGCAGTAGTCATTTACAGTCCAAAAATAAAACATTAAAAAATTACCATTTCTGACCATCTCGAGAAAGTTTGACAGGTCACGGGTCATCGTTTTTCATCAGAAAATTGATTTTTTGGACTGTAGAAAAATTCATTCAAAATGTCATTTGGATTGTGCCTCATGTTGAATAACTACTTTTTAAAGCCTCAATGTGACCAAAATTGCCATTTTTACAGCCTTTTTCTCCTACTCAGAAGCTTCTATTTCGACCAATTTCAGGCATTAAAATGACTCTAAACACACGTATTTTAGTTCCAAAAGTGATAATTCACATGCAGTAGTCATTTACAGTCCAAAAATAAAACATTAAAAAATTACCATTTCTGACCATCTGGAGAAAGTTTGACAGGTCACGGGTCATCGTTTTTCCTCAGAAAATTTATTTTTTGGACTGTAGAAAAATTGATTCAAAGTCTTATTTGGATTGTGCCTCATGTTGAATTACTACTTTTTAAAGCCTAAATGTGACCAAAATTGCCATTTTTACTGACTTTTTCTCCTACTCAGAAGCTTCTATTTCAACCAATTTCAGGCATTAAAATGACTCTAAACAAACTTATTTTAGTTCCAAAAGTGATAACTCACATGCAATAGTCATTTACAGTCAAAAAATTAAATATTAAAAAATTACCATTTCTGACCATCTGGAGAAAGTTCGACAGGTCACGGGTCAGTGTTTTTCATAAGAAAATTGATTTTTTTTGGACTGTAGAAAAATTGATTCAAACTGTCATTTGGATTGAGCCTCATGTTGAATAACTACTTTTTAAAGCCTCAATGTGACCAAAATTGCCATTTTTACTGACTTTTTCTCCTACTCAGAAGCTTCTATTTCAACCAATTTCAGGCATTAAAATGACTCTAAACAAACTTATTTTAGTTCCAAAAGTGATAATTCACACGCTATAGTCATTTACAGTCAAAAAATTAAACATTAAAGAATTACCATTTCTGACCATCTGGAGAAAGTTCGACAGGTCACGGGTCATCGTTTTTCCTCAGAAAATGTATTCTTTGGACTGTAGAAAAATTGATTCAAAGTGTCATTTGAATTGTGCCTCATGTTGAATTACTACTTTTTAAAGCCTCAATGTGACCAAAATTGCCATTTTTACTGACTTTTTCTCCTACTCAGAAGCTTCTATTTCAACCAATTCCAGGCATTAAAATGACTCTACATGAACAAAGCAAACCCAACGGCGGACCAAGGTCAAGCACTTGGATTCCAACTATTTTCCTTCCTATTGGAGTACACTATGTCTATGTACGTGGTGCAACAGCTTCCAACATCCGTCGTTGTTAGATGCGGGACAGGACAAAACGTTTTTAACACAAAGGAAGGTGCACTCAAAAAGACAAAGTCCAAAATGGTATATATTCAAAAGAATAGTTCCAAAAGTGATAATTCACATGCAATAGTCATTTACAGTCAAAAAGTTAAACATTAAAAAATTATCATTTCTGACCAGCTCTAGAAAGTTCAGCATGTCACGTGCATCGTTTTTCATCAGAAAATTGATTTTTTGGACTGTAGAAAAATTGATTCAAAATGTCAATTGGATTGGGCCTTGTGTTGAATAACTACTTTTTAAAGCCCCAATGTGACCAAAATTACCATTTTTACAGCCTTTTTCTCCTACTCAGAAGCTTCTATTTCGACCAATTTCAGGCATTAAAATCACTCTAAACACACTTATTTTAGTTCCAAAAGTGATAATTCACATGCAGTAGTCATTTACAGTCCAAAGATAAAACATTAAAAAATTACCATTTCTGACCATCTCGAGAAAGTTTGACAGGTCACGGGTCATCGTTTTTCATCAGAAAATTGATTTTTTGGACTGTAGAAAAATTCATTCAAAATGTCATTTGGATTGTGCCTCATGTTGAATAACTACTTTTTAAGGCCTCAATGTGACCAAAATTGCCATTTTTACAGCCTTTTTCTCCTACTCAGAAGCTTCTATTTCGACCAATTTCAGGCATTAAAATGACTCTAAACACACTTATTTTAGTTCCAAAAGTGATAATTCACATGCAGTAGTCATTTACAGTCAAAAAATAAAACATTAAAAAATTACCATTTCTGACCATCTGGAGAAAGTTCAACAGGTCACGGGTCATCGTTTTTCATCAGAAAATTGAGTTTTTTGGACTGTAGAAAAATTGATTTAAAATGTCAATTGGATTGGGCCTCGTGTTCAATAACTACTTTTTAAAGCCCCAATGTGACCAAAATTGCCATTTTTACAGCCTTTTTCTCCTACTCAGAAGCTTCTATTTCGACCAATTTCAGGCATTAAAATGACTCTAAACACACGTATTTTAGTTCCAAAAGTGATAATTCACATGCAGTAGTCATTTACAGTCCAAAAATAAAACATTAAAAAATTACCATTTCTGACCATCCGGAGAAAGTTTGACAGGTCACGGGTCATCGTTTTTCCTCAGAAAATTTATTTTTTGGACTGTAGAAAAATTGATTCAAAGTCTCATTTGGATTGTGCCTCATGTTGAATTACTACTTTTTAAAGCCTAAATGTGACCAAAATTGCCATTTTTACTGACTTTTTCTCCTACTCAGAAGCTTCTATTTCAACCAATTTCAGGCATTAAAATGACTCTAAACAAACTTATTTTAGTTCCAAAAGTGATAACTCACATGCAATAGTCATTTACAGTCAAAAAATTAAATATTAAAAAATTACCATTTCTGACCATCTGGAGAAAGTTCGACAGGTCACGGGTCAGTGTTTTTCATAAGAAAATTTATTTTTTTGGACTGTAGAAAAATTGATTCAAACTGTCATTTGGATTGAGCCTCATGTTGAATAACTACTTTTTAAAGCCTCAATGTGACCAAAATTGCCATTTTTACTGACTTTTTCTCCTACTCAGAAGCTTCTATTTCGACCAATTTCAGGCATTAGAATGACTCTAAACACACTTATTTTAGTTCCAAAAGTGATAACTCACATGCAATAGTCATTTACAGTCAAAAAATTAAACATAAAAAAATTACCATTTCTGACCATCTGGAGAAAGTTCGACAGGTCACGGGTCATTGTTTTTCATCAGAAAATTGATTTTTTGGACTGTAGAAAAATTGATTCAAAATGTCATTTGGATTGTGCCTCATGTTGAATAACTACTTTTTAAAGCCTCAATGTGACCAAAATTGCCATTTTTACTGACTTTTTCTCCTACTCAGAAGCTTCTATTTCGACCAATTTCAGGCATTAAAATGACTCTAAACACACTTATTTTAGTTCCAAAAGAGATAATTCACATGCAATAGTCATTTACAGTCAAAAAATTAAACATTAAAAAATTACCATTTCTGACCATCTCGAGAAAGTTCGACATGTCACGGGTCATCGTTTTTCCTCAGAAAATGTATTCTTTGGACTGTAGAAAAATTGATTCAAAATGTCATTTGAATTGTGCCTCATGTTGAATAACTACTTTTTAAAGCCTCAATGTGACCAAAATTGCCATTTTTACTGACTTTTTCTCCTACTCAGAAGCTTCTATTTCGACCAATTTCAGGCATTAAAATGACTCTAAACACACTTATTTTAGTTCCAAAAGTGATAACTCACATGCAATAGTCATTTACAGTCAAAAAATTAAACATAAAAAAATTACCATTTCTGACCATCTGGAGAAAGTTCGACAGGTCACGGGTCATTGTTTTTCATCAGAAAATTGATTTTTTGGACTGTAGAAAAATTGATTCAAAATGTCATTTGGATTGTGCCTCATGTTGAATAACTACTTTTTAAAGCCTCAATGTGACCAAAATTGCCATTTTTACTGACTTTTTCTCCTACTCAGAGCTTCTATTTTGACCAATTTCAGGCATTAAAATGACTCTAAACACACTTATTTTAGTTCCAAAACTGATAATTCACATGCAATAGTCATTTACAGTCAAAAAATTAAACATTAAAATATTACTATTTCTGACCATCTCGAGAAAGTTCGACATGTCACGGGTCATCGTTTTTCCTCAGAAAATGTATTCTTTGGACTGTAGAAAAATTGATTCAAAATGTCATTTGAATTGTGCCTCATGTTGAATAACTACTTTTTAAAGCCTCAATGTGACCAAAATTGCCATTTTTACTGACTTTTTCTCCTACTCAGAAGCTTCTATTTCGACCAATTTCAGGCATTAAAATGACTTTAAACACACTTATTTTAGTTCCAAAAGTGATAATTTATATGCAATAGTCATTTACAGTAATAAAACGTAAACATTAAAAAATTACTATTTCTGACCATCTTGTGAAAGTTCGAAAGATCACGGGTCATCGTTTTTCATCAGATAATTTATTTTTTGGACTGTAGAAAAATTGATTCAAAGTGGCATTTGAATTGTGCCACATGTTGAATAACTACTTTTTAAAGCCTCAATGTGACCAAAATTGCCATTTTTACTGACTTTTTCTCCTACTCAGAGCTTCTATTTTGACCAATTTCAGGCATTAAAATGACTCTAAACACACTTATTTTAGTTCCAAAAGTGATAATTCACATGCAATAGTCATTTACAGTCAAAAAATTAAACATTAAAATATTACTATTTCTGACCATCTGGAGAAAGTTCGACAGGTCACAGGTCATCGTTTTTCCTCAGAAAATCTATTTTTTGGACTGTAGAAAAATTGATTCAAAGTGTCATTTGAATTGTGCCTCATGTTGAATTACTACTTGTTAAAGCCTCATTTTTACTGACTTTTTCTCCTACTCAGAATCTTCTTTTTCAACCGATTTCGGGCATTAAAATGACTCTAAACACACTTATTTTAGTTCCAAAAGTGATAACTCACATGCAATAGTCATTTACAGTCAAAAAATTAAACATAAAAAAATTACCATTTCTGACCATCTGGAGAAAGTTCGACAGGTCACGGGTCATTGTTTTTCATCAGAAAATTTTTTTTTTTGGACTGTAGAAAAATTGATTCAAAATGTCATTTGGATTGTGCCTCATGTTGAATAACTACTTTTTAAAACCTAAATGTGACCAAAATTGCCATTTTTACTGACTTTTTCTCTTACTCGGAAGCTTCTATTTTGACCAATTTCAGGCAATAAAATGACTCTAAACACACTTATTTTAGTTCCAAAAGTGATAATTCACATGCAGTAGTCATTTACAGTCCAAAAATAAAACATTAAAAAATTACCATTTCTGACCATCTGGAGAAAGTTTGACAGGTCACGGGTCATCGTTTTTCATCAGAAAATTGATTTTTTGGACTGTAGAAAAATTGATTCAAAATGTCAATTGGATTGGGCCTCGTGTTGAATAACTACTTTTTAAAGCCCCAAAGTGAGCAAAATTGCCATTTTACAGCCTTTTTCTCCTACTCAGAAGCTTCTATTTCGACAAATTTCAGGCATTAAAATGACTCTAAACACACTTATTTTAGTTCCAACAGTGATAATTCACATGCAGTAGTCATTTACAGTCCAAAAATAAAACATTAAAAAATAACCATTTCTGACCATCTGGAGAAAGTTTGACAGGTCACGGGTCATAGTTTTTCATCAGAAAATTGATTTTTTGGACTGTAGAAAAATTGATTCAAAATGTTATTTGGATTGTGCCTCGTGTTGAATAGGTACTTTTTAAAGCCTCAATGTGACCAAAATTGCCATTTTTACAGCCTTTTTCAACTACTCAGAAGCTTCTATTTCGACCAATTTCAGGCATTAAAATGACTCTAAACACACTTATTTTAGTTCCAAAAGTGATAATTCACATGCAGTAGTCATTTACAGTCAAAAAATAAAACATTAAAAAATTACCATTTCTGACCATCTGGAGAAAGTTCGACAGGTCACGGGTCATCGTTTTTCATCAGAAAATTGATTTTTTGGACTGTAGAAAAATTGATTCAAAATGTCAATTGGATTGGGCCTTGTGTTGAATAACTACTTTTTAAAGCCCCAATGTGACCAAAATTGCCATTTTACAGCCTTTTTCTCCTACTCAGAAGCTTCTATTTCGACCAATTTCAGGCATTAAAATGACTCTAAACACACTTATTTTAGTTCCAAAAGTGATAATTCACATGCAGTAGTCATTTACAGTCCAAAAATAAAACATTAAAAAATTACCATTTCTGACCATCTTGAGAAAGTTTGACAGGTCACGGGTCATCGTTTTTCATCAGAAAATTGATTTTTTGGACTGTAGAAAAATTCATTCAAAATGTCATTTGGATTGTGCCTCATGTTGAATAACTACTTTTTAATGCCTCAATGTGACCAAAATTGCCATTTTTACAGCCTTTTTCTCCTACTCAGAAGCTTCTATTTCGACCAATTTCAGGCATTAAAATGACTCTAAACACACTTATTTTAGTTCCAAAAGTGATAATTCACATGCAGTAGTCATTTACAGTCAAAAAATAAAACATTAAAAAATTACCATTTCTGACCATCTGGAGAAAGTTCAACAGGTCACGGGTCATCGTTTTTCCTCAGAAAATTTATTTTTTGGACTGTAGAAAAATTGATTCAAAGTCTCATTTGGATTGTGCCTCATGTTGAATTACTACTTTTTAAAGCCTAAATGTGACCAAAATTGCCATTTTTACTGACTTTTTCTCCTACTCAGAAGCTTCTATTTCAACCAATTTCAGGCATTAAAATGACTCTAAACAAACTTATTTTAGTTCCAAAAGTGATAACTCACATGCAATAGTCATTTACAGTCAAAAAATTAAATATTAAAAAATTACCATTTCTGACCATCTGGAGAAAGTTCGACAGGTCACGGGTCAGTGTTTTTCATAAGAAAATTGATTTTTTTGGACTGTAGAAAAATTGATTCAAACTGTCATTTGGATTGAGCCTCATGTTGAATAACTACTTTTTAAAGCCTCAATGTGACCAAAATTGCCATTTTTACTGACTTTTTCTCCTACTCAGAAGCTTCTATTTCGACCAATTTCAGGCATTAGAATGACTCTAAACACACTTATTTTAGTTCCAAAAGTGATAACTCACATGCAATAGTCATTTACAGTCAAAAAATTAAACATAAAACAATTACCATTTCTGACCATCTGGAGAAAGTTCGACAGGTCACGGGTCATTGTTTTTCATCAGAAAATTGATTTTTTGGACTGTAGAAAAATTGATTCAAAATGTCATTTGGATTGTGCCTCATGTTGAATAACTACTTTTTAAAGCCTCAATGTGACCAAAATTGCCATTTTTACTGACTTTTTCTCCTACTCAGAAGCTTCTATTTCGACCAATTTCAGGCATTAAAATGACTCTAAACACACTTATTTTAGTTCCAAAAGAGATAATTCACATGCAATAGTCATTTACAGTCAAAAAATTAAACATTAAAAAATTACCATTTCTGACCATCTCGAGAAAGTTCGACATGTCACGGGTCATCGTTTTTCCTCAGAAAATTTATTCTTTGGACTGTAGAAAAATTGATTCAAAATGTCATTTGAATTGTGCCTCATGTTGAATAACTACTTTTTAAAGCCTCAATGTGACCAAAATTGCCATTTTTACTGACTTTTTCTCCTACTCAGAAGCTTCTATTTCGACCAATTTCAGGCATTAAAATGACTCTAAACACACTTATTTTAGTTCCAAAAGTGATAACTCACATGCAATAGTCATTTACAGTCAAAAAATTAAACATAAAAAAATTACCATTTCTGACCATCTGGAGAAAGTTCGACAGGTCACGGGTCATTGTTTTTCATCAGAAAATAGATTTTTTGGACTGTAGAAAAATTGATTCAAAATGTCATTTGGATTGTGCCTCATGTTGAATAACTACTTTTTAAAGTCTCAATGTGACCAAAATTGCCATTTTTACTGACTTTTTCTCCTACTCAGAGCTTCTATTTTGACCAATTTCAGGCATTAAAATGACTTTAAACACACTTATTTTAGTTCCAAAAGTGATAATTTATATGCAATAGTCATTTACAGTAATAAAAGGTAAACATTAAAAAATTACTATTTCTGACCATCTTGTGAAAGTTCGAAAGATCACGGGTCATCGTTTTTCATCAGATAATTTATTTTTTGGACTGTAGAAAAATTGATTCAAAGTGGCATTTGAATTGTGCCTCATGTTGAATAACTACTTTTTAAAGCCTCAATGTGACCAAAATTGCCATTTTTACTGACTTTTTCTCCTACTCAGAGCTTCTATTTTGACCAATTTCAGGCATTAAAATGACTCTAAACACACTTATTTTAGTTCCAAAAGTGATAATTCACATGCAATAGTCATTTACAGTCAAAAAATTAAACATTAAAATATTACTATTTCTGACCATCTGGAGAAAGTTCGACAGGTCACAGGTCATCGTTTTTCCTCAGAAAATCTATTTTTTGGACTGTAGAAAAATTGATTCAAAGTGTCATTTGAATTGTGCCTCATGTTGAATTACTACTTGTTAAAGCCTCATTTTTACTGACTTTTTCTCCTACTCAGAATCTTCTTTTTCAACCGATTTCGGGCATTAAAATGACTCTAAACACACTTATTTTAGTTCCAAAAGTGATAACTCACATGCAATAGTCATTTACAGTCAAAAAATTAAACATAAAAAAATTACCATTTCTGACCATCTGGAGAAAGTTCGACAGGTCACGGGTCATTGTTTTTCATCAGAAATTTTTTTTTTTTGGACTGTAGAAAAATTGATTCAAAATGTCATTTGGATTGTGCCTCATGTTGAATAACTACTTTTTAAAACCTAAATGTGACCAAAATTGCCATTTTTACTGACTTTTTCTCTTACTCGGAAGCTTCTATTTTGACCAATTTCAGGCAATAAAATGACTCTAAACACACTTATTTTAGTTCCAAAAGTGATAATTCACATGCAGTAGTCATTTACAGTCCAAAAATAAAACATTAAAAAATTACCATTTCTGACCATCTGGAGAAAGTTTGACAGGTCACGGGTCATCGTTTTTCATCAGAAAATTGATTTTTTGGACTGTAGAAAAATTGATTCAAAATGTCAATTGGATTGGGCCTCGTGTTGAATAACTACTTTTTAAAGCCCCAATGTGAGCAAAATTGCCATTTTACAGCCTTTTTCTCCTACTCAGAAGCTTCTATTTCGACAAATTTCAGGCATTAAAATGACTCTAAACACACTTATTTTAGTTCCAACAGTGATAATTCACATGCAGTAGTCATTTACAGTCCAATAATAAAACATTAAAAAATAACCATTTCTGACCATCTGGAGAAAGTTTGACAGGTCACGGGTCATAGTTTTTCATCAGAAAATTGATTTTTTGGACTGTAGAAAAATTGATTCAAAATGTTATTTGGATTGTGCCTCGTGTTGAATAGGTACTTTTTAAAGCCTCAATGTGACCAAAATTGCCATTTTTACAGCCTTTTTCAACTACTCAGAAGCTTCTATTTCGACCAATTTCAGGCATTAAAATGACTCTAAACACACTTATTTTAGTTCCAAAAGTGATAATTCACATGCAGTAGTCATTTACAGTCAAAAAATAAAACATTAACAAATTACCATTTCTGACCATCTGGAGAAAGTTCGACAGGTCACGGGTCATCGTTTTTCATCAGAAAATTGATTTTTTGGACTGTAGAAAAATTGATTAAAAATGTCAATTGGATTGGGCCTTGTGTTGAATAACTACTTTTTAAAGCCCCAATGTGACCAAAATTGCCATTTTACAGCCTTTTTCTCCTACTCAGAAGCTTCTATTTCGACCAATTTCAGGCATTAAAATGACTCTAAACACACTTATTTTAGTTCCAAAAGTGATAATTCACATGCAGTAGTCATTTACAGTCCAAAAATAAAACATTAAAAAATTACCATTTCTGACCATCTTGAGAAAGTTTGACAGGTCACGGGTCATCGTTTTTCATCAGAAAATTGATTTTTTGGACTGTAGAAAAATTCATTCAAAATGTCATTTGGATTGTGCCTCATGTTGAATAACTACTTTTTAAAGCCTCAATGTGACCAAAATTGCCATTTTTACAGCCTTTTTCTCCTACTCAGAAGCTTCTATTTCGACCAATTTCAGGCATTAAAATGACTCTAAACACACTTATCTTAGTTCCAAAAGTGATAATTCACATGCAGTAGTCATTTACAGTCAAAAAATAAAACATTAAAAAATTACCATTTCTGACCATCTGGAGAAAGTTCAACAGGTCACGGGTCATCGTTTTTCATCAGAAAATTGATTTTTTGGACTGTAGAAAAATTGATTTAAAATGTCAATTGGATTGGGCCTCGTGTTGAATAACTACTTTTTAAAGCCCCAATGTGACCAAAATTGCCATTTTTATAGCCTTTTTCTTCTACTCAGAAGCTTCTACTTCGACCAATTTCAGGCATTAAAATGACTCTAAACACACGTATTTTAGTTCCAAAAGTGATAATTCACATGCAGTAGTCATTTACAGTCCAAAAATAAAACATTAAAAAATTACCATTTCTGACCATCTGGAGAAAGTTTGACAGGTCACGGGTCATCGTTTTTCCTCACAAAATTTATTTTTTGGACTGTAGAAAAATTGATTCAAAGTCTCATTTGGATTGTGCCTCATGTTGAATTACTACTTTTTAAAGCCTAAATGTGACCAAAATTGCCATTTTTACTGACTTTTTCTCCTACTCAGAAGCTTCTATTTCAACCAATTCCAGGCATTAAAATGACTCTACATGAACAAAGCAAACCCAACGACGGACCAAGGTCAAGCACTTGGATTCCAACTATTTTCCTTCCTATTGGAGTACACTATGTCTATGTACGTGGTGCAACAGATTCCAACATCCGTCGTTGTTAGATGCGGGACAGGACAAAACGTTTTTAACACAAAGGAAGGTGCACTCAAAAAGACAAAGTCCAAAATGGTATATATTCAAAAGAATAGTTCCAAAAGTGATAATTCACATGCAATAGTCATTTACAGTCAAAAAGTTAAACATTAAAAAATTATCATTTCTGACCAGCTCTAGAAAGTTCAACATGTCACGTGCATCGTTTTTCATTAGAAAATTGATTTTTTGGACTGTAGAAAAATTGATTCAAAATGTCATTTGGATTGTGCCTCATGTTGAATAACTACTTTTTAAAGCCTCAATGTGACCAAAATTGCAAATTTTACTGATTTTTTCTCCTACTCAGAAGCGTCTATTTCGAACAATTTCAGGCATTAAAATGACTCTAAACACACTTATTTTAGTTGCAAAAGTGATAATTCACTTGCAATAGTCATTTACAGTCAAAAAATTAAACATTAAAAAATTACAATTTCTGACCATCTGGAGAAAGTTCGACAGGTCACCGGTCATTGTTTTTCATCAGAAAATTTATTTTTTGGACTGTAGAAAAATTGATTCAAAATGTCATTTGAATTGTGCCTCATGTTGAACAACTTCTTTTTAAAGCCTCAATGTGACCAAAATTGCCATTTTTACTAACTTTTTCTCCTACTCAGAGCTTCTACTTCGACCAATTTCAGGCATTAAAATGACTCTAAACACACTTATTTTAGTTCCAAAAGTGATAATTCACATTCAATAGTCATTTACAGTCAAAAAATTAAACATAAAAAGTTACCATTTCTGACCATCTGGAGAAAGTTCGACAGGTCACGGGTCATTGTTTTTCATCAGAAAATTGATTTTTTGGACTGTCGAAAAATTGATTCAAACTGTCATTTGGATTGTGCCTCATGTCGAATAACTACTTTTTAAAGCCTCAATGTGACCAAAATTGCCATTTTTACTGACTTTTTCTCCTACTCAGAAGCTTCTATTTCGACCAATTGTAGGCATTAAAATGACTCTAAACACACTTATTTTAGTTCCAAAAGAGATAATTCACATGCAATAGTCATTTACAGTCAAAAAACTTAAACATTAAAGAATTACCATTTCTGACCATCTCGAGAAAGTTCGACATGTCACGGGTCATCGTTTTTCCTCAGAAAATGTATTCTTTGGACTGTAGAAAAATTGATTCAAAGTGTCATTTGAATTGTGCCTCATGTTGAATTACTACTTTTTAAAGCCTCAATGTGACCAAAATTGCCATTTTTACTGACTTTTTCTCCTACTCAGAAGCTTCTATTTCAACCAATTCCAGGCATTAAAATGACTCTAAACACACTTATTTTAGTTCCAAAAGTGATAACTCACATGCAATAGTCATTTACAGTCAAAAAATTAAACATTAAAAAATGACCATTTCTGACCATCTGGAGAAAGTTCGACAGGTCACGGGTCATTTTTTTTATCAGAAAATTGATTTTTTGGACTGATTTCGGGCATTAAAATGACTCTAAACATACTTATTTTAGTTCCAAAAGTGATAACTCACATGCAATAGTCATTTACAGTCAAGAAATTAAATATTAAAAAATTACCATTTCTGACCATCTGGAGAAAGTTCGACAGGTCACGGGTCAGTGTTTTTCATCAGAAAATTGATTTTTTTGGACTGTAGAAAAATTGATTCAAAATGTCATTTGGATTGAGCCTCATGTTGAATAACTACTTTTTAAAGCCTCAATGTGACCAAAATTGCCATTTTTACTGACTTTATCTCCTACTCAGGAGCTTCTATTTCGACCAATTTCAGGCATTAAAATGACTCTAAACACACTTATTTTAGTTCCAAAAGAGATAATTCACATGCAATAGTCATTTACAGTCAAAAAAGTAAACATTAAAAAATTACCATTTCTGACCATCTCGAGAAAGTTCGACATGTCACGGGTCATCGTTTTTCCTCAGAAAATGTATTCTTTGGACTGTAGAAAAATTGATTCAAAATGTCATTTGAATTGTGCCTCATGTTGAATAACTACTTTTTAAAGCTTCAATGTGACCAAAATTGCCATTTTTACTGACTTTTTCTCCTACTCAGAAGCTTCTATTTCGACCAATTTCAGGCATTAAAATGACTCTAAACACACTTATTTTAGTTCCAAAAGAGATAATTCACATGCAATAGTCATTTACAGTCAAAAAATTAAACATTAAAAAATTACTATTTCTGACCATCTTGTGAAAGTTCGAAAGATCACGGGTCATCGTTTTTCATCAGATAATTTATTTTTTGGACTGTAGAAAAATTGATTCAAAGTGGCATTTGAATTGTGCCTCATGTTGAATAACTACTTTTTAAAGCCTCAATGTGACCAAAATTGCCATTTTTACTGACTTTTTCTCCTACTCAGAGCTTCTATTTTGACCAATTTCAGGCATTAAAATGACTCTAAACACACTTATTTTAGTTCCAAAAGTGATAATTCACATGCAATAGTCATTTACAGTCAAAAAATTCAACATTAAAATATTACTATTTCTGACCATCTGGAGAAAGTTCGACAGGTCACAGGTCATCGTTTTTCCTCAGAAAATTTATTTTTTGGATTGTAGAAAAATTGATTCAAAGTGTCATTTGAATTGTGCCTCATGTTGAATTACTACTTGTTAAAGCCTCATTTTTACTGACTTTTTCTCCTACTCAGAATCTTCTTTTTCAACCGATTTCGGGCATTAAAATGACTCTAAACACACTTATTTTAGTTCCAAAAGTGATAACTCACATGCAATAGTCATTTACAGTCAAAAAATTAAACATAAAAAAATTACCATTTCTGACCATCTGGAGAAAGTTCGACAGGTCACGGGTCATTGTTTTTCATCAGAAAATTTTTTTTTTTGGACTGTAGAAAAATTGATTCAAAATGTCATTTGGATTGTGCCTCATGTTGAATAACTACTTTTTAAAACCTCAATGTGACCAAAATTGCCATTTTTACTGACTTTTTCTCTTACTCGGAAGCTTCTATTTCGACCAATTTCAGGCAATAAAATGACTCTAAACACACTTATTTTAGTTCCAAAAGTGATAATTCACATGAAGTAGTCATTTACAGTCCAAAAATAAAACATTAAAAAATTACCATTTCTGACCATCTGGAGAAAGTTTGACAGGTCACGGGTCATCGTTTTTCATCAGAAAATTGATTTTTTGGACTGTAGAAAAATTCATTCAAAATGTCATTTGAATTGTGCCTCATGTTGAATAATTACTTTTTAAAGCCTCAATGTGACCAAAATTGCCATTTTTACAGCCTTTTTCTCCTACTCAGAAGCTTCTATTTCGACCAATTTCAGGCATTAAAATGACTCTAAACACACTTATCTTAGTTCCAAAAGTGATAATTCACATGCAGTAGTCATTTACAGTCAAAAAATAAAACATTAAAAAATTACCATTTCTGACCATCTGGAGAAAGTTCGACAGGTCATCGTTTTTCATCAGAAAATTGATTTTTTGGACTGTAGAAAAATTGATTCAAAATGTCAATTGGATTGGGCCTCGTGTTGAATAACTACTTTTTAAAGCCCCAATGTGAGCAAAATTGCCATTTTACAGCCTTTTTCTCCTACTCAGAAGCTTCTATTTCGACAAATTTCAGGCATTAAAATGACTCTAAACACACTTATTTTAGTTCCAACAGTGATAATTCACATGCAGTAGTCATTTACAGTCCAAAAATAAAACATTAAAAAATAACCATTTCTGACCATCTGGAGAAAGTTTGACAGGTCGTTTTTCATCAGAAAATTGATTTTTTGGACTGTAGAAAAATTGATTCAAAATGTTATTTGGATTGTGCCTCGTGTTGAATAGGTACTTTTTAAAGCCTCAATGTGACCAAAATTGCCATTTTTACAGCCTTTTTCAACTACTCAGAAGCTTCTATTTCGACCAATTTCAGGCATTAAAATGACTCTAAACACACTTATTTTAGTTCCAAAAGTGATAATTCACATGCAGTAGTCATTTACAGTCAAAAAATAAAACATTAAAAAATTACCATTTCTGACCATCTGGAGAAAGTTCGACAGGTCACGGGTCATCGTTTTTCATCAGAAAATTGATTTTTTGGACTGTAGAAAAATTGATTCAAAATGTCAATTGGATTGGGCCTTGTGTTGAATAACTACTTTTTAAAGCCCCAATGTGACCAAAATTGCCATTTTTACAGCCTTTTTCTCCTACTCAGAAGCTTCTATTTCGACCAATTTCAGGCATTAAAATGACTCTAAACACACTTATTTTAGTTCCAAAAGTGATAATTCACATGCAGTAGTCATTTACAGTCCAAAAATAAAACATTAAAAAATTACCATTTCTGACCATCTCGAGAAAGTTTGACAGGTCACGGGTCATCGTTTTTCATCAGAAAATTGATTTTTTGGACTGTAGAAAAATTCATTCAAAATGTCATTTGGATTGTGCCTCATGTTGAATAACTACTTTTTAAAGCCTCAATGTGACCAAAATTGCCATTTTTACAGCCTTTTTCTCCTACTCAGAAGCTTCTATTTCGACCAATTTCAGGCATTAAAATGACTCTAAACACACGTATTTTAGTTCCAAAAGTGATAATTCACATGCAGTAGTCATTTACAGTCCAAAAATAAAACATTAAAAAATTACCATTTCTGACCATCTGGAGAAAGTTTGACAGGTCACGGGTCAGTGTTTTTCATAAGAAAATTGATTTTTTTTGGACTGTAGAAAAATTGATTCAAACTGTCATTTGGATTGAGCCTCATGTTGAATTACTACTTTTTAATGCCTAAATGTGACCAAAATTGCCATTTTTACTGACTTTTTCTCCTACTCAGAAGCTTCTATTTCAACCAATTTCAGGCATTAAAATGACTCTAAACAAACTTATTTTAGTTCCAAAAGTGATAACTCACATGCAATAGTCATTTACAGTCAAAAAATTAAATATTAAAAAATTACCATTTCTGACCATCTGGAGAAAGTTCGACAGGTCACGGGTCAGTGTTTTTCATAAGAAAATTGATTTTTTTTGGACTGTAGAAACATTGATTCAAACTGTCATTTGGATTGAGCCTCGTGTTGAATAACTACTTTTTAAAGCCTCAGTGTGACCAAAATTGGCATTTTTACTGACTTTTTCTCCTACTCAGAAGCTTCTATTTCAACCAATTTCAGGCATTAAAATGACTCTAAACAAACTTATTTTAGTTCCAAAAGTGATAATTCACACGCAATAGTCATTTACAGTCAAAAAATTAAACATTAAAGAATTACCATTTCTGACCATCTGGAGAAAGTTCGACAGGTCACGGGTCATCGTTTTTCCTCAGAAAATGTATTCTTTGGACTGTAGAAAAATTGATTCAAAGTGTCATTTGAATTGTGCCTCATGTTGAATTACTACTTTTTAAAGCCTCAATGTGACCAAAATTGCCATTTTTACTGACTTTTTCTCCTACTCAGAAGCTTCTATTTCAACCAATTCCAGGCATTAAAATGACTCTAAACAAACTTATTTTAGTTCCAAAAGTGATAACTCACATGCAATAGTCATTTACAGTCAAAAAATTAAATATTAAAAAATTACCATTTCTGACCATCTGGAGAAAGTTTGACAGGTCACGGGTCAGTGTTTTTCATAAGAAAATTGATTTTTTTTGGACTGTAGAAAAATTGATTCAAACTGTCATTTGGATTGAGCCTCATGTTGAATTACTACTTTTTAAAGCCTAAATGTGACCAAAATTGCCATTTTTACTGACTTTTTCTCCTACTCAGAAGCTTCTATTTCAACCAATTTCAGGCATTAAAATGACTCTAAACAAACTTATTTTAGTTCCAAAAGTGATAACTCACATGCAATAGTCATTTACAGTCAAAAAATTAAATATTAAAAAATTACCATTTCTGACCATCTGGAGAAAGTTCGACAGGTCACGGGTCAGTGTTTTTCATAAGAAAATTGATTTTTTTTGGACTGTAGAAAAATTGATTCAAACTGTCATTTGGATTGAGCCTCATGTTGAATAACTACTTTTTAAAGCCTCAATGTGACCAAAATTGCCATTTTTACTGACTTTTTCTCCTACTCAGAAGCTTCTATTTCAACCAATTTCAGGCATTAAAATGACTCTAAACAAACTTATTTTAGTTCCAAAAGTGATAATTCACACGCAATAGTCATTTACAGTCAAAAAATTAAACATTAAAGAATTACCATTTCTGACCATCTGGAGAAAGTTCGACAGGTCACGGGTCATCGTTTTTCCTCAGAAAATGTATTCTTTGGACTGTAGAAAAATTGATTCAAAGTGTCATTTGAATTGTGCCTCATGTTGAATTACTACTTTTTAAAGCCTCAATGTGACCAAAATTGCCATTTTTACTGACTTTTTCTCCTACTCAGAAGCTTCTATTTCAACCAATTCCAGGCATTAAAATGACTCTACATGAACAAAGCAAACCCAACGGCGGACCAAGGTCAAGCACTTGGATTCCAACTATTTTCCTTCCTATTGGAGTACACTATGGTGCCGATCACGATCCGGTAAAAAATTCCCCCGTGCGACTCGTATCGGGTCTTATTACCGTACGAATCGTACAAGTGCCGTACGAACTGGCAATCACGATTCGCATGGTAAAAAGTCCATACGAACCGCACTGGGAATCATTCCCCACACGTCCTCGGGTCGGAAAATGTGTCCGACACGTCCTCGGACGATTTACCTTACAAACGTAAAAATCCAAGTCCGACCGAGCAATCACGATCCATCCCGTGCGTCCGAGCGTACAACCGTATGGAAAAAACACCGTCCGCACCGAACACCCATAGCAACCATGGAGACATGTGCCCGCATACGCGCCCAACACTCCCCCCAGCCCCCGTACGTCCGACACGTACCCCCCGTATATGTATACCCCCACCCGTCTAGGTACACCCCAGTACGTTCCAGTCGTACCCCCACCCCAGTACGTGTTGTACCACCGTCAATGTACACCCCCCCACCCCTGTACGTGTCGTACCACCGACTATGTACACCCCAGTACGTTCCAGTCGCACCCCCACCCCAGTACGTGTCGTACCCCCCGTGTACCTACACCCCAGTACGTTCGAGCCACACCCCCACCCCAGTACGTGTCATAGCCCCGTCTACCCACACCCCAGTACGTTCCAGTCGCACCCCCACCCCAGTACGTGTCGTACCACCGTCAATGTACACCCCCCCACCCCTGTACGTGTCGTACCACCGTCAATGTACACCCCCCCACCCCTGTACGTGTCGTACCACCGTCTATGTACACCCCAGTACGTTCCAGTCGCACCCCCACCCCAGTACGTGTCGTACCCCCCGTGTACCTACACCCCAGTACGTTCGAGCCACACCCCCACCCCAGTACGTGTCGTACCACCGTCAATGTACACCCCCCCACCCCAGTACGTGTCGTACCACCGTCAATGTACACCCCCCCACCCCTGTACGTGTCGTACCACCGTCCATGTACACCCCAGTACGTTCCAGTCGCACCCCCACCCCAGTACGTGTCGTACCCCCCGTGTACCTACACCCCAGTACGTTCGAGCCACACCCCCACCCCAGTACGTGTCGTACCACCGTCAATGTACACCCCCCCACCCCTGTACGTGTCGTACCACCGTCTATGTACACCCCCCCACCCCTGTACGTGTCGTACCACCGTCTATGTACACCCCAGTATGTTCGAGCCCCACCCCCACCCCAGTACATGTCATACCCCCGTGTACCTACACCCCAGTACGTTCCAGTCGTACCCCCACCCCAGTACGTGTCGTACCACCGTCAATGTACACCCCCCCTGTACGTGTCGTACCACCGTCAATGTACACCCCCCCACCCCTGTACGTGTCGTACCACCGTCTATGTACACCCCCCCACCCCTGTACGTGTCGTACCACCGTCTATGTACACCCCAGTACGTTCCAGTCGCACCCCCACCCCAGTACGTGTCGTACCCCCGTGTACCTACACCCCAGTACGTTCGAGCCACACCCCCACCCCAGTACGTGTCGTACCACCGTCAATGTACACCCCCCCACCCCAGTACGTGTCGTACCACCGTCAATGTACACCCCCCCACCCCAGTACGTGTCGTACCACCGTCAATGTACACCCCCCCACCCCTGTACGTGTCGTACCACCGTCTATGTACACCCCAGTACGTTCCAGTCGCACCCCCACCCCAGTACGTGTCGTACCCCCCGTGTACCTACACCCCAGTACGTTCGAGCCACACCCCCACCCCAGTACGTGTCGTACCACCGTCAATGTACACCCCCCCACCCCAGTACGTGTCGTACCACCGTCAATGTACACCCCCCCACCCCAGTACGTGTCGTACCACCGTCAATGTACACCCCCCACCCCTGTACGTGTCGTACCACCGTCTATGTACACCCCAGTACGTTCCAGTCGCACCCCCACCCCAGTACGTGTCGTACCCCCCGTGTACCTACACCCCAGTACGTTCGAGCCACACCCCCACCCCAGTACGTGTCGTACCACCGTCAATGTACACCCCCCCACCCCAGTACATGTCGTACCACCGTCAATGTACACCCCCCCACCCCTGTACGTGTCGTACCACCGTCCATGTACACCCCAGTACGTTCCAGTCGCACCCCCACCCCAGTACGTGTCGTACCCCCCGTGTACCTATACCCCAGTACGTTCGAGCCACACCCCCACCCCAGTACGTGTCGTACCACCGTCAATGTACACCCCCCCACCCCTGTACGTGTCGTACCACCGTCTATGTACACCCCCCCACCCCTGTACGTGTCGTACCACCGTCTATGTACACCCCAGTATGTTCGAGCCCCACCCCCACCCCAGTACGTGTCATACCCCCGTGTACCTACACCCCAGTACGTTCCAGTCGTACCCCCACCCCAGTACGTGTCGTACCACCGTCAATGTACACCCCCCCTGTACGTGTCGTACCACCGTCAATGTACACCCCCCCACCCCTGTACGTGTCGTACCACCGTCTATGTACACCCCCCCACCCCTGTACGTGTCGTACCACCGTCTATGTACACCCCAGTACGTTCCAGTCGCACCCCCACCCCAGTACGTGTCGTACCCCCGTGTACCTACACCCCAGTACGTTCGAGCCACACCCCCACCCCAGTACGTGTCGTACCACCGTCAATGTACACCCCCCCACCCCACTACGTGTCGTACCACCATCAATGTACACCCCCCCACCCCAGTACGTGTCGTACCACCGTCAATGTACACCCCCCCACCCCTGTACGTGTCGTACCACCGTCTATGTACACCCCAGTACGTTCCAGTCGCACCCCCACCCCAGTACGTGTCGTACCCCCCGTGTACCTACACCCCAGTACGTTCGAGCCACACCCCCACCCCAGTACGTGTCGTACCACCGTCAATGTACACCCCCCCACCCCAGTACGTGTCGTACCACCGTCAATGTACACCCCCCCACCCCAGTACGTGTCGTACCACCGTCAATGTACACCCCCCCACCCCTGTACGTGTCGTACCACCGTCTATGTACACCCCAGTACGTTCCAGTCGCACCCCCACCCCAGTACGTGTCGTACCCCCTGTGTACCTACACCCCAGTACGTTCGAGCCACACCCCCACCCCAGTACGTGTCGTACCACCGTCAATGTACACCCCCCACCCCAGTACGTGACGTACCACCGTGGACCTACACCCCAGTAGTTCCTGGCGCACCCCCAACACAACCTCCTAAGTACGGAGCGCACCCCATGCCCCAACATCACAACCGCATGTACGAGTCATACAAAGCCACACACAAGGACATAATCGTACAACCAAATGGGCCATGTACACACCGTACACACGCTCAAAACGCACGTACACAACCAGGACAAAATAAAACAACACAAGAATACACCATTCGAAAGGCACACAGCCACTAAACATGGCCAACAACCACTAAAATAACACAATCACTGACCTGCAACTGCCAAAAACAAACAGAGGCCCAATACACCACCACTCCTTATAACACACCCACCCAAAATTCAAAAACTGCCACACCCACCCATGGACCAATAAAAAGGGCCCACACACACAAACCATGAGCCTTTGCAACAGACTCACTGCTGCCAGACACCACAGAACCAGACTACAAGCTACACCACACCTTACACTTTCACACCTTCACACGACCACCCTCACAAACACCCTCTCATCACATTCACACACACACACAACCATCCACACCCCCCCCAACATCCACACACCCCACACACCCACACCATCCCCACCCACACCCCTCACCATGCCCACTACCAAGAATCCAAAGTTCAGTCACCGAGAGTTGGAGGTCCTTGTTGATCAAATCCTCAGAGTCGAGCCACAGATCTTTGGAACATTGGTCAGAAGCACCAGCCAGGCAGCCAAAACAGCCATGTGGCAGACCATCGTCGATGCTGTGAATGCTGTTGCGGACACCAGGAGGACCAAGCAGGATTGCCAGAACAGGTGGTACGATCTGCGGAGGAGGGTCAGAGCCAAGAGGCAGGAGGAACACGACCAGGCCAACGCCACCGGAGGAGGACCCTCCCGCAGAGCCGTACAGTACCATCCCTGGGAGGAGAGGGTGATGGCCATACTGCCGGTGGAGGCAGTTGAAGGAGTAGAAGGACTCCGAGACCCGGGTGAGTACACAAACAACGCACCTCACATGGGGGGAACTGCAACCACAACCAAAATTACTAACAGGCACGCAACCACCACAAGCCATCGCATGACTCAACCACACTCCATGAGCAGGCACATGCCACTGCTGCCACCATGCCCCATGCACCCAGCTGGACAATGTCAAGTCACAGGCCACAGAAGACAACAACACATGACACGGTAACCCGGATGGCGGGAGGCTGGGCACCAAAAATCACATAGTACGACTCCAAAGCAGACAACAATGCCCTCTGCCCATATGGCCTAGGTCACAGCCAGACAAACACTGTGTCCCAACACAGGAATGACTTGCCAGCAAATGGCGGACGCCTTGCATCAACACATGGGGTGAAGGCACTGTTTTGCACATGACAGCAGCTAATGAACAGCCAACATTGTGAAAGAGTGGCAGCACACACCACCACAGCAGCAGCGCACAGACACACAGCAGACAAAATGGGTGCCTGGAGATCAGAAACAAACTCACATCAACAGGCCAAGGGCCACTCAAAGATCTGCTAACAGTGTGTGCCCAGGAAGCTGGGCCAAGGTGACAGAGGGTGACACACGGAGGGAGGGAGAGGGGGACACAGAGGGAGGGAGAGGGGGACTGAGAGGGAGGGAGACGGACAGAGGGAGGAGGCTGACACACGGAGGGAGGGAGGAGGCTGACACACAGAGGGAGGGAGAGGGGGACAGAGAGGGAGGGAGAGGGGGACAGAGAGGGAGGGAGAGGGGGACAGAGAGGGAGGGAGACACAGGAAGACGGACAGAGGGAGGAGGCTGACACACAGAGGGAGGGAGAGGGGGACAGAGAGGGAGGGAGAGGGGGACAGAGAGGGAGGGAGAGGGGGACAGAGAAGGAGGGAGACACAGGGATAGCAAATCAGTCCTTTGGTGTGCGGGAATGTCTGCTCGTCAGCAGATGGACTGCGTGCATGTAGACAAGGGTGGCCAGTGCCAGAACCCCCCCTCTTCATCATGGCAAAACGCAGGGCCATGTCACAACCTGTACACGAGCACAAGGACAGCCACCTGCATCATATAAGTGTGTGGATCCACTCCATGTGCACATGTACAGTGCTACAAGGAAGGCGCAAATGCATGGCTCGCCACACCTGCACACTCCACTGCTGACTGCAGTCACACTTGACGCAGCAAGTAAGACTGTGCCACACATAGTTAAAGGGGCCAAATTGGTGCCCAAGGGACACACCCATGCACAAGTGCACTGTGAGTGGAATGCAAGACAGATCCTAATTCCAAGAGGAAATGTGCCAACTTTGAAACGGATGAAACATGGATGTTGCATGGACCAAAATTAACATTTTCTCTCTCACACACAGGTCAACGTCGTGCTGCACCCCCCAACACTGGGGGGGAACACTCACAGGACCCGGATCTGCAGGAGACCGATCCCACCGGCAGCGACCACTCTCACCACTCTGCGGACGACCCCAACCGACCTGGCCCCTCTGGTGTCCAACCACCTGCAGCACCTGCGTCAGGTACAACCGTGCCAACCACCACCCCCACTCCTGCCACATCCCAGGAGACACCCAGGATCCCTGCCCCAACACCACAATGCAGCTAGGCTCGCCAGGAGGGACACGGTGTCCTGGGCACCCAGGAGGAGGCAGGCGACAACGCCAATGCCACCCCTCAGGGGTCCCGGAGACCCGATGTGCCCACAAGTGCAGGCCAGACGCAAGTGGGCAGGGGTGGTGGGAGTGGAGGACGGCGGAGGCGCGAGCCTGACCAGTTGGCTGGGGATCCGGTATTTTCCCATGTCCGTAACATCCTGGACTCATACCGGCAGGACACCACGGGCATGGCCCAGGTCGTGTCCGTCCTCGAGGGGATCAAGGTCCAGCAGGCCCAGCAACATGCGGAGCTAATAGCCTGTCTACAGCTACACCAACGGAGGATGGAGGACAGACAGGCTGAGCAAGTGACGGCGTCCCAGGGGATTCACGCTGAACTCCGTCGGATGGCCGACACCATGGCCGACCCTCCCTGTGCCAGAAGGCGGAGAACATCACCACCCACAGGGAGGGATCATGAGGAGGAGGAGGAAACATCCGACGGAGCATCCCAGACGTCGTCACGGCGTGCTGCTGAGGTTCCCCGCAGGAAGCCGGGTCGTCCACGGAAAGGACCGTGAGGGTGGCTGCTACATCACCATCTCCCAGGACACCTGGCCTGGCACCTGGCCCACTGGAGCAACAGCATCACAGCATCAAGAGACATTCTCTGCCACATGGCCCTGCTGGTCACTGGCTGACCAATGTTGACAAAGACTGTGGCATGGACTCTGAGGATTTCCAATGGCAAGGACACCAACTCCCCTACTGAACTTTGGATTCCCTAATCCCGGAAAGCCCCTCACTTTGTCCCCCCCCCCCCAATAATAAATCACACTATTAAGAGTAGATGCCTGCTGGTAGCATTATTACCTAACATGTGTCTTGTACAGTCTAAACATGCCTGAGTCATCTGTTCACTTCAACCATCCACACCCTGGGGCCTGAGTCTGGCACAGGACACATGGGTCACAGTTTATTAGGCAAGACAGACATGGAGCACCACACACACCCGTGATGGTCAGAACCAGCTGAGGGGGTGGCCGAACAACCGTGCTGACAGACACATTGAGTACAGCAACAGTCATGCGCAGAGGTCAGGGATCCTGGCCCGTGTCCTGGGGGGCACCCAGGTATGTGTAGACAGGTGGCAGAACCATGTCCTGCAAGCTTGAGTCCGGTGGATGCAGAGAATGGGGTCATGGACAACGTTGGATGCATGGGGATGGCACATGTCACAATACCCACACAGTCATGGACATCATGCCCAATACACAGTCTCAGCACACACACACAGCTTGCATCTTGCCACTCGAAACATTGACACATAGCCACAATCAGGGAATACCATGCCAGACATGCAGGATGCACCGTGCCAACACACCAGCATTGACTGAGAAGAGGCACCTTGGAGGCATAGGGACACCTTTATTAGTCATGTTTTTGGGATTGCAGAGGCAACTTGAAGTACACATGAACACATCATGTGGAGTAACATGTGGCTCCAACACTGGCACCCCCCTTCTGCAGCACAAATGCGTGATAGCCAGGGAACTGGCACACAAGCGTCGGCTAACAGCTAAACACCCACAGCTGCTCACGGAGAGCCTGCCATACACCATACATCCGCTGATGTGGAAGTCCCACGCCATGTCAAGACAATGTTAACCGTATATGTCCGAGGGCAGTGTCACACACATTGATGCCATCATCACAATCCACTATCCCATCACTGATGACGGACAACCAGGCAGCCCATCTATTCAGGTGTACCCAGCTGCATGTCGTGTCCCATGGGGATGCCACATGTCTGCAGAGGAACCAAACCCCGACCGGGCCAGTGTGCACACATCGTGAACAACTGCCACACCCAATACACCCCAGATGCATCCCTTACCCCATGGAGACTTCCAAACGTGTCCGTGCCTGTAACGCTGAGTCAGCCCACGATGTCATATCCATGAGGAATAGCAGTGCCACAACAATGCAACCAGCAAACGGCATGCGCAGGTACCTGGGGAAGAGAGACACACAAGAAGTCAGCCACAAAAAGCACAGCCACTTGCATGTGCAGTTACTCGACACATGTATGGATGACAACATGCTAGGTCACAATTATGACTGGGGAAATACTACCATCACTGCCACCATCACTCCAGTGACACACCCACACACACCTCTGACCCACGTGCCATACATGCAGGTGGAGACACACATCACAACGCATGCCACACGGGGACCAATGCGTGCACACTCAGACCCTGGTACTCACCACTAAGCAAAGAAGTCGCGTATGAGCCGAGTCCGGATGTCCTCTTGCGGCTCCACATCCTCCACATCACTAGCCCCATTGCCAAGCCCTTCGTCCTCCACGGGTGGATGGTCCTCGTCATGTTGATTCAGGATGAGTGGCACAGCTCTTTCAACTGCCATGTTGTGCAGCATGCAGCAGACCATGAAGATCTTGCAGACCTTCGCCGGGGCATAAGGGAGTGCACCGCCGGTCTTGTGGAGGCACCGGAATCGGCTCTTCAGCATGCCAAACGTCCTCTCTATCACTCGCCTTGTCCGGCCATGGGCGGTGTTATAGCGGAGCTGGGCCGGCGTGATGGGGTTGCGGAGAGGTGTCAGCAGCCAAGGCATGTTGGGATAGCCAGCGTCCCCTACATGGGAAGCACATGGACATCGTTAGAACTGGTGTAGCGGTCGTGCTGGTCGGCTATACAGAATACAGGACAGACAGACTGTACCCACCAACAACACATGCCCGTTCGTTGCGCAGCTGCATCATCATATCAGGCATCCCGCTACGCCTCATGATGTAGGCATCGTGTGCTGATCCTGGGAAACGAGCACAGACATGTGAAATCACCATATTGGACAGACACACCACAAGGGCATTGATGGAGTGGTAGTGCTTCCGATTGCGGTACGCCACCTCCCGTGCGTGTGGTGGTACCAAACCTACATGTGTCCCATCTATGGACCCAATGACATGGGGCATCCCTCCCAGGGCATAGAATCCACGCTTGACCTCAGTCATCTGTTCAGGGGTTGGGAACTTGATGAAGTCATCCAGGTGAATCAACATGGCCTCCAAGAAATCATGCAGCACACCGCTGAACATGCTCTGGGACATGCCACCAACATGAGCTATGGTATTTTGGAAGGTACCCGTGGCCAGAAAATGTAGGGCAGCCATTACCTTCAGCTGGGGTGTCAGTGCCGTAGGATACCTGTGCTGCGGTTGCAGGTGTGGTGCCAGTCTCGCCGTCAGCTCCAGAATCAACGGTTGGGTGAAGCGGTAGAGCCGGATCCTGTCATTCTCCTGCATGGTAGCCAAGTCTGGAATTCTTCGGGCAACAGGAGGCGCTCTGCAGTAATTTGGAAGTGACAAGGAAGAGTGAGTGCACTACGAGAACAACTCATGTCTACTGAGCACATGTAAATCTGGCAATACACACATGCCACATAGGGAGTCAGGCATGTGCTACATGCCCAGGACACGTATGGATGCAAGGTGACACTCCTTCCAAGACCCAGCTACACACGGTGATTGAGAACCTCCCCATGCCACGCCATGGGAATAGCTGTGTCCCAGTGCAAGTGCACTGCCCGACGCAAGACAGGAGTGACATACACCCACACATCAGCAGAAGTGTGATGCCGATTGCAGAGACTGGTAGCGGGACACTGGAGCCACAGGTCACATGACATTACACTAGTCCAGCCCACACACCTTGCCATGAAGGTGCACATGTCATGACTCACCACACATTCCTTGTGAGTTTGCTGACATGGCCTTGTCACGCTACTCCGTGTCCCATGCATACATGTGCACCTCACATCCGATAACACATGTGGCATGGTGTTGGGAACAGTGTGCAATGACAATCTACACACAGCCACATGTTGGTTGCAGCAACGGCTGCAGCTTTTGAGGGTGCTACAACATCAACCTGATGTAAATCCAGGACACATATATGACATAGTCACATTGTGCACTGTGGGTAGTGACAAGTCATGTGTCATGACCCCTGTACCGGGCATCATGGGACACTTCCGTGTGTTGGTGTCCGTGCCATGCCAGTGACGCTCACCCCAAGTGCGCAGTCCCACATGCACACATGTCAAAGGAGTCAAGGGCATGCCTGGCACACATTGCACCCTCACACAGTACACATGTACACATCTCATCATACATCTGGTGCCTTCTCCACTCAGGAGGCATGTTCCACATCACAGCCTGTGACACCTGTGCCCCACACATGTAGTAATGCACAGACGATGCCTTGATGTCCATTCCTGGACAAGTATGTCCATCCATGGACAAGTATGTCCGCCCTATTCCTACATGTGTGTCGCCTATCACCACAGTGATGTGTAAAAACCGCCGTACTGCTGCTGAGAGGGCCTGTGCATGTTCCCAAATCACTGTGGGAGTGCTGCCGTATGTGTACCCATCGTGATGGCGAGCGTACAGGCATTTGTACGGTCCGTAGCACTACGGGTACGCATACGCGTGCAGACCCATAGTGATAGTGAGCGTAGATGCGTGTGTACGGCCCTATCACTATGGGTCTGCACGCGTATGCGTACCCGTAGTGGTACGGACCGTACACTCGCATCTACGCTCACTATCACTATGGGTCTGCACGCGTATGCGTACCCGTAGTGGTACGGACCGTACACTCGCATCTACGCTCACTATCACTATGGGTCTGCACGCGTATGCGTACCCGTAGTGGTACGGACCGTACATACGCATGTACGCTCACTATCACTATGGGTCTGCACGCGTATGCGTACCCGTAGTGGTACGGACCGTACACTCGCATGTACGCTCAGTATCACTAGGAGTACGCATACGCGTGCAGACTCATAGTGATAGAGAGCGTACATGCGTGTGTACGGTCCGTAACACTACGGGTACGCATACGCGTGCAGACCCATAGTGATAGAGAGCGTACATGCGTGTGTACGGTCCGTAACACTACGGGTACGCATACGCGTGCAGACCCATAGTGATAGAGAGCGTACATGTGTGTGTACGGTCCGTAACACTACGGGTACGCATACGCGTGCAGACCCATGGTGATAGAGAGCGTACATGCGTGTGTACGGTCCGTAACACTACGGGTACGCATACGCGTGCAGACCCATAGTGATAGAGAGCGTACATGCGTGTGTACGGTCCGTAACACTACGGGTACGCATACGCGTGCAGACCCATAGTGATAGAGAGCGTACATGCGTGTGTACGGTCCGTAACACTACGGGTACGCATACGCGTGCAGACCCATAGTGATAGAGAGCGTACATGCGTGTGTACGGTCCGTAACACTACGGGTACGCATACACGTGCAGACCCATAGTGATAGAGAGCGTACATGCGTGTGTACGGTCCGTACCACTACGGGCACGCATACGCGTGCAGACCCATAGTGATGGAGAGCGTAGGCATGCATGTACGGGCCGTTGCCATGCATTTGGGGTGCCCTAGGGCCCCGAAACGCATCGTACCTGTGTGTGATGCTCCAAATTACATAGGGGACAAGTATTAAGGCCTACATGCATGCTGGTTGTCATGGAGACCAAGTTCAAAATTCGAAATTGTTCTGGAAGGTGCACAGCAGAAGTCAGTTGGAATTCTTCTACTTTGTTGCAATGTGTTTGTGGGGCTGACATCATGCAGGAGAATGAAACCGATAGAGAACCCACAGACTGCTAGGTTTGAAGTGATTGGTGGAAACATAGGATGCAAATGTGAGTGACCAATCACTCTGTACTCCTGTGCATGAGACTGGGCAGAAGGGCACATATAAGGCAGCCAGGTCCCATGAGGGAGCACTTGCCTGCACATCTTTGCATTCGTCGACCCAGCTGCTGCGACTGATTCCCTGGAACCATGTCAAGGGCTGTGGAGAGGACACAGCCATTCACCCTGGAGGAGAACATGGCTCTGCTGGATGTGATCCTCCCACAGTACTCCATGCTGTATGGGCGACCAGGGTATCAGGTGAGTGCATAGGCCACTGCCACAGACTGTCCCTATGTTGTGACTGTGACTTCTGCCATTGCGTCCAGGTGTAACACACATGCCATGTACTGTCGGGGGGGTCCCAGGGGGGGGGTGCCTGATGTCTCCCAGCAGTGCCCTGAGACAGGAGGGGTGGGGGCCTATCACTCCCAGCAGTGCCCTGAGACAGGAGGGGTGGGGGCCTATCACTCCCAGCAGTGCCCTGAGACAGGAGGGGTGGGGGCCTATCACTCCCAGCAGTGCCCTGAGACAGGAGGGGTGGGGGCCTATCACTCCCAGCAGTGCCCTGAGACAGGAGGGGTGGGGGCCTATCACTCACAGCAGTGCCCTGAGACAGGAGGGGTGGGTGTGATGCACAGTGTGAGCCTTGATCATTGATTGTGACATTGCCATCATTCCACCTGTGTACCCACTGTGGCACGTACTGCTTTTTCCCTCACCAGGGGATGATGTCCCTATGACAAAGGTGCAATGCGTTGGCTGCATGACATGCCTTGTTGTAACCAGCTAATTTGTACCCATATGTCTCTCTGTGACATGTGGCTGGTGTATTGATGTGGTGTCACTTGTTCCTCCTCACAGGTAGGCGCCACTGCCAAGGAGCAGATCTGGCTGACCGCCGTCAGTGCCGTGAGGGGTGTGGATGGTCGGAGGCGGAGCCTGCCCCAGGTGAGGAAACGCTGGCAGGATATCCGGTGCTGGACGCGGAGGATTGCACGGCTCCTGCTGGGGGACTCACCTGAGAGCCACAAGAACCGCGGCCGCCGCCGTCTGAGCCACCTCCACAGGCGTGTGCTGCCGGTGGTCTTTCCAGACCTGGAGAGGCGCTTACAGGCGATGCAGCAGCCGGAAGGGGGTAGGTACATGTGTGTTTGTTGTGTGTCACCGGCATTTGTAAGGGCACAGTAGCATGAATTCACTGGCAGGGTTTAAGGGTGCTGTGCAGATCCTGTTTGCCCCAGTATAGCGCTGTGCCCCTGCCACCCTTCCCCTCCTTGCAATGTGCTCCCTGGTCTGTGTGTAGTCACTCCTTCACAAGGTAATGTAGGGTGGCGCTTTGTCCACGAGAACAATGACTGTAGCATCATGTGTGGGGGTGGTGTGTAACAGGTTGTGGGACCTTGCCTGTGCACTGTCAAGTTCACTGCATGTGGGTTCCATGTCAGTTGGCACTGATGCTGACTCCAGACATGGGAGTTGGTCTCTCATGTGTCATGCCTTACAGCGCGCATGTCCTATGTAGTGGCCTGTGACATGATGTGCATGAGTGTGCGATACACATAGTGCAGGGATGGTGACGTGTGTTGCAGTCATTACCATTCAGTAGCATGTAGTTGCGTGCCCACTACTGTCCCCTGGGGCACCTTTTCCTCAGTGGTGTATGTGTCATCATAAACGTGGCCAATCTCAGTGTCTACAGCGTAGGTTGTGCTCTGTGCCATTGTCCCCTGTCACCATGTATATAGACGTGCTATTTTGTACAGGTGTCCACTGTGCAGCCTGACCTGATTGTCCTTCTTCATACTCACAGTTGCCAGTGCCTGTGTGTCTTGTTATACTCATCTGAGGATGGGCACTGGTACCTCATTATTTGTACAGGCGCACCTTGGCTGTTTGGCGTCCAATCTTGCTTTTTGCCTGCCCCTGTGTGTATCACCCAGACTATGAGATGTTGGTGCCACCTGTGTCTCAACAATTTGCCTCGTGTAGGGTCTTGTTGGGGCGGGCAATGCCTATGTGTCAAATCCTGATTTCCACTTGCCGGGTCTGGGCAGTGTGTGATGTGTCTGGACACACACGCAATGTGCAGTGACCGAGTCATGTTGGGCATGTTTTCAGCATTACCTATGCAGCATGTGTCTCAAGTTCATGGATATGGTCCCTGGTCATCGGTATTTTCGCCAACGCTGTGTGGTGCAGATGCAGTGCTGGATTGTCCCCAGGGCCTGGGTGCTATGTCAGACTCCGTTTCCTGTCTTTAGCTATTGTCTCATGCTCTCCATGGTATTTCAGTGGCATGGTGGCTCAACCAACTGTGTGTTTCATGCCCTACATCGGTACCCTGTTCAGTAGATGTTAGGGATCTTCCTTTTCAGGCTATGCAATGTTACCTATGTAGATTGGACTCATGTGACAGATGTGTACAGGTGTCTGATTAATTTCTGTCTCTCCACCCTGCCCACAGCATCGTCGGGGGACACAGAGGGAGACATGGACACAGACCAGGCGGAGGGACCGAGCACCAGTGCCAGCCGTGACATCGGGTCTGGCACATCGAGTGGGACAGAGGCGGAGGAGAGTGTGGCCGAGGACCTGTCGACTGGCACATCAGACTACGAAGCTGACAGGTCCGAGGACGATGTCTCCGAGTGGGCGGAGGCTGCACCAGCAGCTGACAGCGGAACAACACCTCGCACCGCCCCCTCAGTTTCCATCAGCCGCCTCCCACTTGCTCGTGTCCCTTCCCAGCGTGCCCGGTCACAGCATGTCTCCTTCCTGCCAGGCACCGCACCCCCTGCCCCTGTCTCCACTGCTGCCGCCAATGCAGAGTCTGTGGACATCCAGCGGCAACTGCAGGTTGGTCAGGCTGCGATCCTTAATGTCCTCCATGCCCACGGCAAAACCCTCACCAACATCGAGGCTTTCTTGGAGGGCATTCATTCATCGCAGGCTGACCAACGCAACTTGCTGAGGTCCATCGACTCCACACTGACTGCAGCAGTGGGTCTCCTGCAGCGCGACCTCCCCCCACCTACCCCTGCCCCATCCACACTTCCCACTCCCATGCCTGTCCCACGTACACCCAGACGTCGGCATGCACCCACATCAACGGACACGGGCACCACACCAGCAGGGAAGGTCCACCGCACTCCTCCTGACACGCACACACAGGGTGAGGTAGGCACACCCACTGGGTCGGGGGGCAAACGTGTGACACGCAGCCATAGTGGGAGTCCGCATTCCACCCAGTCCACTCCCTCCAAATCCCCTCCCGTCAGCTCTCCTGGCCACATCTCCCCCAAGGACTCCTTCATGGCCGCTCTGTCCCTGAGCCCCACGGTTACACCACCACGCAAGCGGTCAAGGAGGTCCCCGGTCAGGGTGGTTGAGTCTCCCCCCCTGTCTCCACCCTCCCCCAGTGGCGCTGCGACCCATCCCTCTGACCCCCCCCCCCTCCTTGGGGCCTGAGGTCCCTTCGGGTGCAGGGGACTCCCTGGAGGACCTTGCAAAGGTGTGTAGTGCCATCCTGGCCTCCGCCTTTGGCCCTGCCCCACCCCCTGTGGTGGAGTCCTCCATCCCTGCACCCACAACGCCGCCCCTTTGCCCTGATGTCCCTGCGGTGCCTGTTGCTTCCCCCCCCTGATGCCCTCACCAGTGTGGAAGACGATGCCATTTGACTGTGCAGGCAAGGTAGGGGACACGCATCCCACTGTGTCCCCCATCCAGCTGAGAATCATTGACTGCCCTATGGGCTTTGTGAAGATTGAACTGCCTGCGATCCACAGACATTGTGCTCATGCTGAATAAAGCTTACTTTTATTTTCATTATCACACTACTGCTATGCTGGTATTGGTGTTGGTGGGGCTGCTACATGGTTTTGGGTGGTGTGTAAGGGTTTTGGTGTGTGGGATGTGTAGTAGTGTACTGCTCATTGGTGGGACCCTGGGATCTGTGTGCCATCACAAGGTGTTGGCTAACTTTCTTTGTTCATGTAAGCAGTTACTGCATGGTGCACTTGTCCCAGGGTGTATTCCTTCCTCTGTGTACCCAGCTTTCTTCCCTGCAGGGTGTTCCCAATGTTTAGCGCAGAGCTGTGTCTACATGAGCTGTGTGTGTGACGGAGCCCTTCTACTTTGGCCATGCATGCAGGGCCATGTGTCCACCTGCAACAATCGTGGCATCCTTGGTGATCACTGTACTTGTGTGTGGAGTCTGTTGACATGAGTTCATGGGGACATGTTCCCTTGTAGCCAGTATGCATGTGGATAATTCTGGCCTCACACACATGTGTTACACCCCTCCTGTCTCAGGGCACTGCTGGGAGGACTCCACACCCACCCCTCCTGTCTCAGGGCACTGCTGGGAGGACTCTGCACACACCCCTCCTGTCTCAGGGCACTGCTGGGAGGACTCTGCACACACCCCTCCTGTCTCAGGGCACTGCTGGGAGTGATAGGCACCCACCCCTCCTGTCTCAGGGCACTGCTGGGAGTGATAGGCACCCACCCCTCCTGTCTCAGGGCACTGCTGGGAGGACTCTGCACACACCCCTCCTGTCTCAGGGCACTGCTGGGTGGACTCTGCACACACACCTCCGATTTCAGGATATGTACGCTTGGAACATACACGGTGGGGGTACGCTCAATGCATTCGAGGTGAGGGTACGAGTCTACTTACACTGGTGTGGTGGGGGTACGCTCCATGCATACGCGGGTGGGGGTACGGGTCGTACTTACACTGTTGGGCTGGGGGTACGCTCCATGCATACGCGGGTGGGGGTACGGGTCGTACTTACACTGTTGGGCTGGGGGGTACGCTCCATGCATACGCGGGTGGGGGTACGGGTCGTACTTACACTGTTGGGCTGGGGGGTACGCTCCTTGCATACGCGGGTGAGGGTTCGAGTCGTACTTACACTGTTGGGCTGGGGGGTACGCTCCATGCATACGCGGGTGGGGGTACGGGTCGTACTTACACTGTTGGGCTGGGGGGTACGCTCCTTGCATACGGGGTGGGGGTAGGGTCCGTACATATCCGTCCCCACGCTATGTGATGTTTGTGCGGCCCGTACTCAGGCCTTTGCCACGTGGGTGCGATCCGTCCCGCCATTGTTGGGGTGACGTGTGTGGGCGTGGTCCGACTCGTACCCACGCTCTTCAGGCGTGGGTACGGGACGTACCTGTCTGGTTGTGTTGCCGGTTCGCGTGGTGACGGACTTCCGTTGTGGCGGTCGCTGGCTTATCAGGACACGCCCCCACCCCCTCGTGGTGACCAGGGCATGGGAGTCAGGTATGTCCAGGCCATGTGTGGTGTGTGACTTATGTGGTTGTTTTGTGGCCTGCCCTGGTCGTGCCACCCCCACCCCACCCCACTTTCCCCCCTCCCTTAGTTATTCTGACCTTCTGCGGCGTCTGCGTCGTAACCTGTAGAGGAGGTGTACTGCTATGAGGGCAGGGATGACTCGTAGGTTCGGGTCCATGTCTGTCCGTCGCGTACTGGTACTCCTTGCTCGCGTCGTCCTGTCGCGTACGGGTCCTCCTTGATCGCGTCGTCCTGTCGCGTACGGGTCCTCCTTGGTGGCGTCGTCCTGTGTGTCCGTCACGTACTGGTGGTCCTTGTTCGCGTCGTCCTGATTTCCCGGCAGTTTTTGGCTGCCGCAAAATATTCACCGTGCGGTGTGACGTCGGTGCGAATCGTGATTCCTGGGTCGTGAATGGCTGGCTGCGAGCGTCCCGACGTCAGGTCGGAGCTTTCCCGGATCGCATTGGTAGGTGTTTTTTGGTTCGGTCGGGCTTTTTTACGATTCGTACGGTGATGGTGTACCCGTGCGAATCGTAATTCCTTGTTTGTGAAAATTGACGACCGGGTACGCGTCGGGCGGAGATTGTGCTCCGTCCGACGGTTCGTACCCGGTTTTTGCAGGATCGTGATCGGCACCTAAGTCTATGTACGTGGTGCAACAGCTTCCAACATCCGTCGTTGTTAGATGCGGGACAGGACAAAACGTTTTTAACACAAAGGAAGGTGCACTCAAAAAGACAAAGTCCAAAATGGTATATATTCAAAAGAATAGTCCCAAAAGTGATAATTCACATGCAATAGTCATTTACAGTCAAAAAGTTAAACATTAAAAAATTATCATTTCTGACCAGCTCTAGAAAGTTCAGCATGTCACGTGCATCGTTTTTCATCAGAAAATTGATTTTTTGGACTGTAGAAAAATTGATTCAAAATGTCAATTGGATTGGGCCTTGTGTTGAATAACTACTTTTTAAAGCCCCAATGTGACCAAAATTACCATTTTTACAGCCTTTTTCTCCTACTCAGAAGCTTCTATTTCGACCAATTTCAGGCATTAAAATCACTCTAAACACACTTATTTTAGTTCCAAAAGTGATAATTCACATGCAGTAGTCATTTACAGTCCAAAGATAAAACATTAAAAAATTACCATTTCTGACCATCTCGAGAAAGTTTGACAGGTCACGGGTCATCGTTTTTCATCAGAAAATTGATTTTTGGACTGTAGAAAAATTCATTCAAAATGTCATTTGGATTGTGCCTCATGTTGAATAACTACTTTTTAATGCCTCAATGTGACCAAAATTGCCATTTTTACAGCCTTTTTCTCCTACTCAGAAGCTTCTATTTCGACCAATTTCAGGCATTAAAATGACTCTAAACACACTTATTTTAGTTCCAAAAGTGATAATTCACATGCAGTAGTCATTTACAGTCAAAAAATAAAACATTAAAAAATTACCATTTCTGACCATCTGGAGAAAGTTCAACAGGTCACGGGTCATCGTTTTTCATCAGAAAATTGAGTTTTTTGGACTGTAGAAAAATTGATTTAAAATGTCAATTGGATTGGGCCTCGTGTTGAATAACTACTTTTTAAAGCCCCAATGTGACCAAAATTGCCATTTTTACAGCCTTTTTCTCCTACTCAGAAGCTTCTATTTCGACCAATTTCAGGCATTAAAATGACTCTAAACACACGTATTTTAGTTCCAAAAGTGATAATTCACATGCAGTAGTCATTTACAGTCCAAAAATAAAACATGAAAAAATTACCATTTCTGACCATCTGGAGAAAGTTTGACAGGTCACGGGTCAGTGTTTTTCATAAGAAAATTGATTTTTTTGGACTGTAGAAAAATTGATTCAAAGTCTCATTTGGATTGTGCCTCATGTTGAATTACTACTTTTTAAAGCCTAAATGTGACCAAAATTGCCATTTTTACTGACTTTTTCTCCTACTCAGAAGCTTCTATTTCAACCAATTTCAGGCATTAAAATGACTCTAAACAAACTTATTTTAGTTCCAAAAGTGATAACTCACATGCAATAGTCATTTACAGTCAAAAAATTAAATATTAAAAAATTACCATTTCTGACCATCTGGAGAAAGTTCGACAGGTCACGGGTCAGTGTTTTTCATAAGAAAATTGATTTTTTTGGACTGTAGAAAAATTGATTCAAACTGTCATTTGGATTGAGCCTCATGTTGAATAACTACTTTTTAAAGCCTCAATGTGACCAAAATTGCCATTTTTACTGACTTTTTCTCCTACTCAGAAGCTTCTATTTCAACCAATTTCAGGCATTAAAATGACTCTAAACAAACTTATTTTAGTTCCAAAAGTGATAATTCACACGCAATAGTCATTTACAGTCAAAAAATTAAACATTAAAGAATTACCATTTCTGACCATCTGGAGAAAGTTCGACAGGTCACGGGTCATCGTTTTTCCTCAGAAAATGTATTCTTTGGACTGTAGAAAAATTGATTCAAAGTGTCATTTGAATTGTGCCTCATGTTGAATTACTACTTTTTAAAGCCTCAATGTGACCAAAATTGCCATTTTTACTGACTTTTTCTCCTACTCAGAAGCTTCTATTTCAACCAATTCCAGGCATTAAAATGACTCTACATGAACAAAGCAAACCCAACGGCGGACCAAGGTCAAGCACTTGGATTCCAACTATTTTCCTTCCTATTGGAGTACACTATGTCTATGTACGTGGTGCAACAGCTTCCAACATCCGTCGTTGTTAGATGCGGGACAGGACAAAACGTTTTTAACACAAAGGAAGGTGCACTCAAAAAGACAAAGTCAAAAATGGTATATATTCAAAAGAATAGTTCCAAAAGTGATAATTCACATGCAATAGTCATTTACAGTCAAAAAGTTAAACATTAAAAAATTATCATTTCTGACCAGCTCTAGAAAGTTCAGCATGTCACGTGCATCGTTTTTCATTAGAAAATTGATTTTTTGGACTGTAGAAAAATTGATTCAAAATGTCATTTGGATTGTGCCTCATGTTGAATAACTACTTTTTAAAGCCTCAATGTGACCAAAATTGCAAATTTTACAGATTTTTTCTCCTACTCAGAAGCTTCTATTTCGAACAATTTCAGGCATTAAGATGACTCTAAACACACTTATTTTAGTTGCAAAAGTGATAATTCACTTACAATAGTCATTTACAGTCAAAAAATTAAACATTAAAAAATTACAATTTCTGACCATCTGGAGAAAGTTCGACAGGTCACAGGTCATTGTTTTTCATCAGAAAATTTATTTTTTGGACTGTAGAAAAATTGATTCAAAATGTCATTTGAATTGTGCCTCATGTTGAACAACTTCTTTTTAAAGCCTCAATGTGACCAAAATTGCCATTTTTACTAACTTTTTCTCCTACTCAGAGCTTCTACTTCGACCAATTTCAGGCATTAAAATGACTCTAAACACACTTATTTTAGTTCCAAAAGTGATAATTCACATTCAATAGTCATTTACAGTCAAAAAATTAAACATAAAAAGTTACCATTTCTGACCATGTGGAGAAAGTTCGACAGGTCACGGGTCATTGTTTTTCATCAGAAAATTGATTTTTTGGACTGTAGAAAAATTGATTCAAAATGTCATTTGGATTGTGCGTCATGTCGAATAACTACTTTTTAAAGCCTCAATGTGACCAAAATTGCCATTTTTACTGACTTTTTCTCCTACTCAGAAGCTTCTATTTCGACCAATTGTAGGCATTAAAATGACTCTAAACACACTTATTTTAGTTCCAAAAGTGATAACTCACATGCAATAGTCATTTACAGTCAAAAAATTAAACATTAAAAAATGACCATTTCTGACCATCTGGAGAAAGTTCGACAGGTCACGGGTCATTTTTTTTATCAGAAAATTGATTTTTTGGACTGCAGAAATATTGATTCAAAATGTCATTTGGATTGTGCCTCATGTTGAATAACTACTTTTTAAAACCTCAATGTGACCAAAATTGCCATTTTTACAGCCTTTTTCTCCTACTCAGAAGCTTCTATTTCAACCAATTTCAGGCATTAAAATGACTCTAAACACACTTATTTTAGTTCCAAAAGTGATAATTCACATGCAATAGTCTTTTACAGTCAAAAAATTAAACATTAAAAAATTACCATTTCTGACCATCTGGAGAAAGTTCGTCAGGTCAGGGGTCATCGTTTTTCCTCAGAAAATAATTTTTTGGACTGTAGAAAAATTGATTCAAAGTGTCATTTGAATTGTGCCTCATGTTGAATTACTACTTTTTAAAGCCTCAATGTGACCAAAATTGCAATTTTTACTGACTTTTTCTCCTACTCAGAAGCTTCTATTTCAACCAATTCCAGGCATTAAAATGACTCTAAACACACTTATTTTAGTTCCAAAAGTGATAATTCACACGCAATAGTCATTTACAGTCAAAAAATTAAACATTAAAGAATTACCATTTCTGACCATTGGAGAAAGTTCGACAGGTCACGGGTCATCGTTTTTCCTCAGAAAATGTATTCTTTGGACTGTAGAAAACTTGATTCAAAGTGTCATTTGAATTGTGCCTCATGTTGAATTACTACTTTTTAAAGCCTCAATGTGACCAAAATTGCCATTTTTACTGACTTTTTCTCCTACTCAGAAGCTTCTATTTCAACCAATTCCAGGCATTAAAATGACTCTAAACACACTTATTTTAGTTCCAAAAGTGATAATTCACATGCAATAGTCATTTACAGTCAAAAAATTAAACATTAACAAATGACCATTTCTGACCATCTGGAGAAAGTTCGACAGGTCACGGGTCATTTTTTTTATCAGAAAATAATTTTTTGGACTGTAGAAAAATTGATTCAAAGTGTCATTTGAATTGTGCCTCATGTTGAATTACTACTTTTTAAAGCCTCAATGTGACCAAAATTGCCATTTTTACTGACTTTTTCTCCTACTCAGAAGCTTCTATTTCAACCAATTCCAGGCATTAAAATGACTCTAAACACACTTATTTTAGTTCCAAAAGTGATAATTCACACGCAATAGTCATTTACAGTCAAAAAATTAAACATTAAAGAATTACCATTTCTGACCATTGGAGAAAGTTCGACAGGTCACGGGTCATCGTTTTTCCTCAGAAAATGTATTCTTTGGACTGTAGAAAAATTGATTCAAAGTGTCATTTGAATTGTGCCTCATGTTGAATTACTACTTTTTAAAGCCTCAATGTGACCAAAATTGCCATTTTTACTGACTTTTTCTCCTTCTCAGAAGCTTCTATTTCAACCGATTTCAGGCATTAAAATGACTCTAAACACACTTATTTTAGTTCCAAAAGTGATAACTCACATGCAATAGTCATTTACAGTCAAAAAATTAAACATTAAAAAATTACCATTTCTGACCATCTGGAGAAAGTTCGACAGGTCACGGGTCTTTGTTTTTCATCAGAAAATTGTTTTTTTTTGACTGTAGAAAAATTGATTCAAAATGTCATTTGGATTGTGCCTCATGTTGAATAACTACTTTTTAAAGCCTCAATGTGACCAAAATTGCCATTTTTACTGACTTTTTCTCCTACTCAGAAGCTTCTATTTCGACCAATTTCAGGCATTAAAATGACTCTAAACACACTTATTTTAGTTCCAAAAGTGATAATTCACATGCAATAGTCATTTACAGTCAAAAAATTAAATATTAAAAAATTACCATTTCTGACCATCTGGAGAAAGTTCGACAGGTCACGGGTCATCGTTTTTCCTCAGAAAATTAATTTTTTGGACTGTAGAAAAATTGATTCAAAGTGTCATTTGAATTGTGCCTCATGTTGAATTACTACTTTTTAAAGCCTCAATGTGACCAAAATTGCCATTTTTACTGACTTTTTCTCCTACTCAGAAGCTTCTATTTCAACCAATTTCAGGCATTAAAGTGACTCTAAATACACTTATTTTAGTTCCAAAAGTGATAACTCACATGCAATAGTCATTTACAGTCAAAAAATTAAACATTAAAAAATTACCATTTCTGACCATCTGGAGAAAGTTCGACAGGTCACGGGTCATTGTTTTTCATCAGAAAATTGATTTTTTTAGACTGTAGAAAAATTGATTCAAAATGTCATTTGGATTGTGCCTCATTTGAATAACTACTTTTTAAAGCCTCAATGTGACCAAAATTGCCATTTTTACTGACCTTTTTCTCCTACTCAGAAGCTTCTATTTCGACCAATTTCAGGCATTAAAATGACTCTAAACACATTTATTTTAGTTCCAAAAGTGATAATTCACATGCAATAGTCATTTACAGTCAAAAAATTAAACATTAAAAAATTACCATTTCTGACCATCTGGAGAAAGCTCGACAGGTCACGGCCAGGAAAGACCTTATAAGGACTTTCAGACAGTTTTGGTTTTACTGGTTTCCCTCCCAGACTGTCTCTGTCTAATTCCTTATAGGATTTTTCAATTATTCTGGCTAGTTCTTGAGGTTGTTCTGGTGCATCAAATTCCCTTAGTTTCTGGAAGATTGCCACTGATGCTGCTTCTCCTTTAATATTAGATAATATTATTGTTGAGACCTGGTCGAAATGTTTAAGTAACTTCATACCTAAATTTAGAGCAGGCTCTGCCCCATATTCGTTTTGAATCTGTTTCAGGACGTCAGGTATTACCGCCATAGACAGAACACCATGTGTTTTCGTGTAGATTGCAGCAAAGACTGTGCCCCAAGTAGTGCAGTCTTCCAGATGTGGCGTGATCCCCATTGGTAAACAGATTGTTAGAATTCTGTGTTTCTCATAAGGGCAAGTATTCGGAAATACTGCTACGATTTGAGTAATTTTTTGAGCTATCCAGAACGGAATTTGTTCAAATTTAATGGCCATTTTACCCATGACTGCATGTAAAGTCTGTGGAGTGATTTTAGTGTATTCCCCTGATGAGGGGGTGGATTTTGAAATGTTAACCGTGGTTGGACTGTGAAAGTTCTCATGACATATTGAACCAATTGTCTATAAATGTTAATTAGCTCCTTTAGTTGAGCAAGTAATTCTACATCTGACATTTCTTCAATGTCAGGATGAGGTGTGTAGCCGGCTAAAATCGGCCATATTGCTCCTGGTCTACCTAGTGGACCAAGCCTGGTAATGTGATTGTAAACTTTTAGGGCGCCTTTAAACCAGAGCTCATGCTCCTGGTATGTGAGTGGAATTTCAATATCCTTGAAAGGAATATATTCCTCAGGTGGTTCATCTTCTTTGTAGAAGTGAAACAAGTGTGTTACTGGATTTGATTCTGGGAATACTATCCATGAATAGAATACCTCTGTCTGGTGAGATTCAAGTGCCTCTATCACAAAAACTGCTCTACCACCTCTTGGTGTCAGACCATGTTTTATAAGTTTTAGAGTGATGGCTCTCCTTAAATTTAGTGGGATGTGTATAACACCCGCTTCGTTTTCATTAAAACCTGTTACGTCAGCCGCAGCTGTACAGTTTTCAATGACAACATCACCGTGGTCGGACACTGTTTAATGAAAAAATGCAGAACAAGTTTCAAGGGAACAAAGATAAGGTGCACAATATTTTGGAACACTGTATCCTTCAACAATGAACAAAACCAAACAGCTAATACATAGGACTTTCGTCCTACTCAGCTATGGCAGATATTATCCCTACCCACCCCACTCCAGACGTCTTATGGAGTTTAATGAGTAGGGGTCTCTGAGAAAAGTATGACTGAGTTACTTCAGTATCTGGCGTTAAATGAGTGCCTTACCAAACCGTTGGGCGCCATGTAGTGTAGTTCCTATATCTGATAGGCTCTGCGCGTTGGAATAACATACACTATAGATTTGACATAGGACTAAGGTCAGTATGTCTCTATCGACTATATTAAACTAAATTACTTGTGTGTGCCAGCTAACTCAGAGGTCACTAGAAGCTTCTTGAATATCCAAGAAGGGATTAGTCTCTGACAACCGCATAAACATGACAACTTTGTTTCCTTTTAGAATCGGAACAGTCTCAGAATCGTGGAAACAATAGATAACAGTTTCACTCAGTCAATCGTGCGTGCTTCATTTCTACAGAGTTGCACAGAAATAGAGAGACGGGCGTTTCAATAAAAGGGTTTATTGAACAGTCTTATTTTTCATGCAAGAGATATGAATTGCTACAATCGTAAGACACACTGCAAAGTACAATATGTACGAGGTTAGCAGTAAGATAAAATAATACTGCAATAGCATAGTTTGTAGCTATGACATATATTAATCAAAATACATATATAAATAACATAAGCTAAAATGTGATACTCATCTGAGGTTCCTAAATTGTTCTACCCCAGTGTACCTAACCTAAGTGCAGTACGAGGTTTGAAGTAGGTGCCATTTCTAAAGTATAGCTAGCTATATTTTAGTTTAGTCAAGAGTTGACAAAAGTGTCTCTGAGTTCTATTCAGCTCCATACCTTAGAATGAGAGAGGTTGGAATCTCTTTTTTGGACTCGATAGTCTAACCCCTCGCAAGGGAAGTCAGAGAGCACTGGAGCTAGATTCTCTGCGAGGAGGATGGCAGCGTCAGGTCAGTGCATCAGGCTGGAACTCGATCTCCTTCCGAACTTGCCAGGGCGAACCACGTAGTCTGGGTTGGATCAAATCCTCCGGGAACCGCCATTTGCCAGGGCAAGTGCTGGTATATGTATACCTTGAAGGTGTCTAGGAATGCCAGTACTGACGTAAAAGTCGGCCAGAGGAACGTCATGAATGAACCCCTAAGGATAAGATGTTCATGCATACTTAATGAGTTCTTGGAGAAATAAATATTCAAGCTGAGGGAAATTCCTAAAGGCTTAAGGGTCTGGTTTTCCAAGAATTCATTGTGACCTGGATGGACGGATGTAGGTGGCCATGCCTGTATTTGATTTGTACGGACAATGTCTAAATAAGGGCCGGATTTCTATGTCCAAATAAGGGCATAAATCGGGAAACCTATATATGGAATCTAAATCTGCACACAACAGCCCCCCCCTCCCCCCGTAGTGTGTGTTAGCCCGGCCTGAGACAGTTTATACCGGGCTGGCACCCATCTTATCGCAGACGCACCCGAGTACTTCACAGGTCTTTAAAAGACCATTTACTTGTTAACGTGGCTTTGGTGTGTTTACCCCTTCTTAGAGCCCCTGCAGCTCCACTCTGCCTATTGCTGAAAGACTTAGCCCCCCCCCGCCCCCAAAATGTTTATTAGCCCCCGCCGAAGTTTGGCTTTAGTTGCGCCTCTGGCTCAGATTGGAATTTCTTACATTGTAGTTGGCAGGCAAGATCAGCAATAGTGACTCTGAACTGAACGTAGATGATTGGTCCAATTTATAATCTTAATCTAAAATACATTCACTTGATAAGTACTGAAATCAACACGCTGTAACGTTTATCAAAGATTAACGAGGCATAGGTTGAAGATAAAGTAGATATTTATTAATCAACACCTCAGCCATCAGTAAACCACAGTAACTGCCAACAAGAGAATCTCACAGTAGATCTTAGTGTTCCATGTTCTATGGAACTTTGAACAAGGTACAATAGAAAAGGGAATACCACACATCTCCATTCTAACAATAAATACAAACATGAATACAGTTTTATGATGGAAATAACAAATTAACACATATCACACCTCTCCTCTAACAATAAATAAAAGGAAAGATACAAGTTTGTAAAATAACAAAGCATAAACAAACCTTTACATCAAAAATTGCTACTTGATATAATCTTTTAGATATAAAGGCAAAGTAGTTTTCCGTCCACTAGTCCTAGGCTCTGAAGATAACTCAGAATGAGAGACATCTGGCTGAATATTCTTCTCCAAAACTTTGTCTTGATAAGAATTAAGAATGGCAATACGATTAAGTTTCCAAATCCTCCCATCCTGTAATTTCACAGTATTTTTAAAACAATTTATTACACGGTATGGCTTTGTAAATTTAGACCAAGACAATGTTCCAACAGGTGCTTTAACTCTAACAAGATCTCTAATTTTAGCAACAATATTCTTGACACATTTTGTTTCATCAAAACTCATTTTATTTTTTAACTGCAGTCTTCTTTCTCTCTCTCTCCAATTCCCACACTATTATCCTTTATACCTTTGCCCCAAATCATCCAACCTGGACTCAATTTGGTATTAGGTACCCTCCGTTTAAACAGCTCAAAAGGAGATTTCCTGGTTGATGTGTGAGGAGAGAAACGATGAGCTAGAATACATTTCTGTAGCTCCTCTTTCCAATTTAAACAATTGACTCTAGATAATTGAAGATTCTCTTTCATAACTCTATTGAATCTCTCAACTGCCCCATTTGTTTCTGGGTGGTAAATTGATTTTTTTTTATGAAGGATCCCACATGATTCTAAAAATATCTCCATTTGTTTCGAACAAAATTGTGGACCATTATCACTTAAGAAAGTTTTTGGAAAACCTCTTCTGAAAATTAACTGCAAAAATGAAATTACACAATTTGAAGTCACTTCTGACACACTTAAAATTTCTACCCACCTTGAGTACAAATCGATGAGAATTAGCAAATAAGGTGTGGTCACCTGAAAGTGATCCAATTATGTCCATGGCAACATCCTCCCATGGACCATCCGGCAATTTTCGACATACCATTGGTAAGGTTCTGGGAGAAAGAACTTTCTCACTGACTTCACGTTCTATTTCTAAATCCATGCCAGGCCACCAAAAGCTTGCTCTTAACCTTTCCTTAGTCTTGACTATACCAAGATGACCCTGAGGCGCCTTTTCAATTAGTCCCTTTCTTAGCGATGCTGGAGAAATCAACTTATCACCTCTTAGCAAAATACCATTATCTACAGACAATTCATGTGCAATCAAGCCCCAGATTTTCGCTAAAGAACTGTCACATGTTTTACCACACTGAATTATGTTTTTGACTTTCACAAGCTCAGAATCCTTTTCTAGTTCATCTTTCCATTCTTTTTCATTAACAATATCTGAAGTTATTTCACACACCCTCACTTCATTTTTGAAATTCGCATCATAAACTTGATCTTCTTTTCCAATATCAACCAAACGAGATAGACAATCTGCTGTTACATTATCTACACCAGGAAATGTTCAACCTCAAAGTTGAAATTTTGTAAACCAATCACCCAACGTCTAATTTTTTGCTGAAATGAAATCAAGACCTTTCTTCTAAAAGACTTCATTAAGAGGTTTATGATCTGTGCATACTTTGAAATAAGTCCCCCAAATAAAGTTCCTGAACTTATTAAGAGCCCAATAGATGGCTAATGCCTCTTTTTCTATGACAGAAGAATTTAACTCTGCACCCCTCAAACTCCTAGATGCACATATTTACATTAACGTAGAACAAAAATTGGGCAAAATTTTAAAGAATGAGAAGGTAAATGACGTCATGCACAGTATTGCTCTAGCTGCGTTACTGATGGACCAGGAGGGGTGTTAATCCTGTTATGGACGTAGGCTGCCAACCAAGCGTTCATACTAATGGTTGAGCCGAAATCTGAGAAGCCAACGCTTTTGACACTTCAGTAGCAGAAACCGTTTCTCAAAGGCAGGGGAATGCTGCAAGGACTGACTACTACAGAGGTTGGAACATGTCTAGGACCTGTCCCAGCTCCGCCTTCCGCACTAATATCTGCCAGTAGCGTCTATCTGACACGCTTACCAGGACCTTTCCGTCTTGTGCCTTACAGAAGCTAAAAGCAGTGCTTAATTTGAGCCGGGCGTGCCACCGGCACCTATTATTGAGACTGGCACTTATTTCCCGTGTCAGATGTTTACTGGGTGCAAGAAAGGGGAAATATGCACAGTTTGGAAAGACTGAGAGAGGGAAAGGCTGCAAAACCATCACAAAGGGAAAAACTTGTAAGAGCGAGAAACGTGCCTGGGAGTGTGTGGTAGTGGCTGAGACTACCAGCTTTGGTATTCCCAGTGCTTATGTTGAATTCCGCCGGCTTCTGAGCAGAGCTTCGGGTACCGGCACTTTCTTTCACAAATGAAGTACTGCCTAGAAGTATCCCCAGGCTGAAAAGTGTCCTGTTATCACCCTTATCTGTGGCCTCTAAGTGCATGGATAGGGCCTCGTGTGGCACCACCCTGGTACTCTCCGCCCCCTTATTCCCTGGCTGCGCTTTCATCTGTCTGGCGGAGAATCATGGTGCTGGACTTTGCTGACGGGTGCTTATTGCCCCCACCCACCCCTTTCTGATGTCCCAACTACGAACAAGCGCACAGGGCGCCCCCTCTGGGTACTGTATCCCAAGACAGCTGCTGGGCCAGGTGAAGCAGGCCAGGTTTCACTGCCGGAGCAGTGTTCAGAGGCGCCGCCCCTTCCTGCCTCAAGTGGGTACCCTGCACTGTCAACAGGAAGTATGATGTGCACTGCACTGCCTGTCGCTGGCACATTGATGATGCCACATCCACGCAAACACTTGTAGAAGTAGTTTTCGCCTTGGTCTGCAGTTTCTGCTGGTCAGTGCGAGGCACATTGTGTTGTGAAACGTCCACAACTTTCCCCCCTAACCACCATGCAAGCAAACACTACTGGCCAGCTGCTTCCCTCCGCCTCTGTCCATACATCCAGGGTCGGTCTTTGTTCAATAGTGCCCTGGCTTGGCTGGAAGTGTATTTAGCTCCCTCGTTATCGCTGGTGAAGACAATTCGGAAGCAGGGGCCCCCTTTTTATGTCCATAAGGCAGTCTCCCTAGCAGAACAGCGTCAGGCATCTTGACAGACACCATAGCACCTTCCACAACTCTCCTGAATCACCATCTGAATATCTCCATCACCCAGGTGGAGTTTTGGGGCTAATGGGAGGTGAGTGTTGGGGGGAAAGCTGCATGGGGTGGGTGAGCGGGCTAGAAAGGAAACATAAGGCGTTATAAACAGCGCTTGTGGTGTTAATAAGCGATTAGAGCCACTTAACACAGAAGCACTGGAGCTAGGTGAGAATGGCACTGCTTACTGCTTCATGCACCCCTCTGTAGCTTGGTGTTAGAAATGGGGTTTCTGGTTGGTTACGGTATGCATTTAAGCCATGCAGAACCCACCACTCTAGTTAGAGTAAGGGAGTTACACATCCAAGATAACCCCTGCGCACCCCCTTGGTAGCTTTGCGGAGCAATCAGAATTATCCCAGAGGCAATGTGTAAAGAGTCTCTTACTCTTTTTTCTCTCTCTTTCTCTTTTTCTCTCCTTCTCTCTGTCACTCTTCCTCTCTCTTTCACTCTCTCTCATGAGTTCCCTTCTTGTTAATTTAAATAATAGGTCGAGGCAGCAGGGTGAGCGAGACTTGTTACTAGGTCCTGTACTTTGCCAAAAGCTGATTGCTTCTGTAATGGGCTGCTTTTGACAAGTTAATGTTGATTATCCACACAATTCCACACCACACAATTCAACTCCATACATTTCCAATCCACACTGCAAAATGTTACACCAAACCACATAATGCAACTCAACAACACAATTACACAACACACCACATACATCCAATCCACACCACAAACGTTTGCACCAAACTACACAATTCAACTCAACAACACAATTACACAACACACCACATAAATCAAATCCACACCACAAAATTCCACAGCGCACCACAAAATTAAACTACACCACATACCACTCCACAGCACAAAATGCCAATCCACATAATTACACTATATAACACACAATCCCACTCCACATATTTCCAGTACACTCAATACCACACAATTACTATCAACATATTTCCACTGCATACTACGCCACATAATTCCACTACACAAATTCACTTCACACCACAAAAATTTTACACCACACAATTGCCCAACTAATAATTGCTATCCAACCCCCATAATGCCATTACACACCACATACATAACACATAGGTACAAAAAAATTGTCATTTACAGCGCCAATAGCTCTAACTCAAGCAAATGCAAAACATATTGGTATTTCTAATGCTTGTTTAATAGGGTGGGTCAGTTGTACATAATGCCTTCCTGGTTATATATAAGGTCAGAAAAATGCTTCTAACACTTTTCTATTATAACTTTCCAACATGCTGCACAGCAGGCACACTGCTCTACACCATGGCTTAAAGACGTTGGCAAAGCCAATAGCTCCGGCTAAACACTTACAAGGTCCCAAAGGCGAGGCCTATTGGCTATGCCAATGCTTGTTTTAGTACTTGCTGGTTATGTGCTGTGCCAAATTATCCCACGTCTTTTCGTGCCACTCTTAAATGAAAAGTGAAGGCTTGTTTGTGCATACCTGATGTGGCATGTAAATACATGCAGCTGATCTGAAAACAATACCAGTTACTTATGCTGACTATTGCATCTTTGAAGTTCTGCAATATAGTAAAACAGGCCCACTGCGGTGGGAAGCACTGAAGTAGAATTCCTCTTTGCAAGTCATTTTCCCAGCGGACAGGCAATTTACAAGTTGGACTTAGAACATACTTTCCCTGTGCGAGGAAGGCTCCCACCTTGGTCACACCCTGCAGCTTGCACAGAAGCGCTGCTTTATGTAATGGGTTGATGCAGAGTCCAGACCCCCGTTTGTGACCCATCACGGGCGTTGGTAAACCCAGAGGAGGCAGTCCTTTCCTCTGATGCCCCGAGGAACACGAGCCGGCATGGTTGCTCTGTATCTACAACTCACATAGAATGAAACCACAGGCTTCCGAGAAGCAGGCACACTCAATGGTGTGCACGTGTAAGAGCAGTCTCTCAAATACATGCAGTGCACACATGAACACCACTTAGCTTGACTTTGACGTACGGGCTGCACAATACACCAAAGGCTTTGTTAGAATCCAGATTCTCTGGTTGGCACAGGTAGGTACTTGTGCCAAGCAGGGGACCTTTCCTCCAGTCAGGGTAAAGGGTTACACTCTAACAATGACCCCTGCTCACCCTCTAGGTAGCATGGTGCGAGCAGACAAGGCGTTATCTTAGGCGTAATGGTTAAGCATTTGGGACCACATACAACAATTCAATGATATCCCCACAAATGGACTCCACACTGGGTTTATCAATAATAAGTATTTTATGTATAAGCAGATTTAGCACAAGACCCAATAACGTTAAGACGGGCCCACAATACTTTGCAGTTTAAGCGTATTTCAGGAGTTCTGTGCACTTCGTGCGCGTCGTCCGGTTCGTATGACTGGAAGAGACTTGCGAGCGGGTCTCACAAGCGTTTGCAGATGCTCCGGGCGATGCGTACAACTTACGGTGCGAAGGGAGCACAGTACCTTTTATCTTTCAGGAGCTCGTCACGGACGATGCGGTGAATCCCAGCGCGTTTGTACGGCGCGATGTCCTTTCAATTGCGGTGCGAGCTACGGCTCGAAGGGGGCCTCAGTCGCGTTGCTCAGGGGGACAATGCGGATGTAATGGAGCCCTGTTCCTAAGAAATTAGAAACTGCTACAAGACGAACCTCTGCCTGAGGGGAAGGAACCGGGAAAGCTGTAGGAGGAGTACTGTCCCTGACATGGGGGATTGGCCTGCAGTGGTTGCCTTGCTGCTGAAGGAGAGGAGAAAGATTGCTGAGAAACTTTGCTTCAACTTGTGCTGTTTAAGGTCTCCAAGGGCTTGTGCTGAGCTTGCCCCCTGAACGAAGTCCCAGGACCAGTGGACTTCACCCCCTTGAGAACCGCCATTCTCCCTGTGATGCTGACGCTTAGAAAAGTGTGCGCCACTCAACTCGGCGCGTACTTTGGCAAGCCTGTGCCCCCCTGCCCGGCCCGAGCACCGCGACTAAGGCCCCTCGAGCCGTAGCTCACAACGTAAAGGAAGGACTTTGTGACACTTGCTATTTGCCCCTCTCCGCATCGTACCCCTTGTGCGTGCACCCCTACCCTTGCTGAGGGCAGGCTGTAGTGCGTAGAGTGGTTGGTACGCGACTCCCCCCGGGAGTCTACTGCCTGCTTCGCATCGCGCTGAGAACAAAGGCGCCGCTCTCAAGGTACGGCTCAAACACCGCAACGAAGAGCCAGCGCACCGTACACCCGGCATTGTCCCCCTGAGCAATGCGACTGAGGCCCCCTTCGAGCCGTAGCTCGCACCGCAATTGAAAGGACATCGCGCCGTACAAACGCACTGGGATTCACCGCATCGTCCGTGACGAACTCCTGAAAGATAAAGGTACTGTGCTCCCTTCGCACCGTAAGTTGTACGCATCGCCAGGAGCGTCTGCAAACGCTTGTGAGCTCCGCGTAAAAGGGTTTATTGAACAGTCTTATTTTTCATGCAAGAGATATGAATTGCTACAATCGTAAGACAGACTGCAAAGTACAATATGTACGAGATTAGCAGCAAGATAAAATAATACTGCAATAGCATAGTTTGTAGCTATGACATATATTAATCAAAATACATATATAAATAACATAAGCTAAAATGTGATACTCATCTGAGGTTCCTAAATTGTTCTACCCCAGTGTACCTAACCTAAGTGCAGTACGAGGTTTGAAGTAGGTGCCATTTCTAAAGTATAGCTAGCTATATTTTAGTTTAGTCAAGAGTTGACAAAAGTTTCTCTGAGTTCTATTCTGCTCCCTACCTTAGAATGAGAGAGGTTGGAATCTCTTTTTTGGACTCGATAGTCTAACCCCTCGCAAGGGAAGTCAGAGAGCACTGGAGTTAGATTCTCTGCGAGGAGGATGGCAGTGTCAGGTCAGTGCATCAGGCTGGAACTCGATCTCCTTCCGAACTTGCCAGGGCGAACCGCGTAGTCTGGGTTGGATCGAATCCTCCGGGAACCGCCATTTGCCAGGGCAAGTGCTGGTATATGTATACCTTGAAGGTGTCTAGGAATGCCAGTACTGACGTAAAAGTCGGCCAGAGGAACGTCATGAATGAACCCCTAAGGATAAGATGTTCATGCATACTTAATGAGTTCTTGGAGAAATCAATATTCAAGCTGAGGGAAATTCCTAAAGGCTTAAGGGTCTGGTTTTCAAAGAATTCTTTGTGACCTGGATGGAAGGATGTAGGTGGCCATGCCTGTATTTGGTTTGTACGGACAATGTCTAAATAAGGGCTGGATTTCTATGTCCAAATAAGGGCATAAATCGGGAAACCTATATACGGAATCTAAATCTGCACACAACAGCCCCCCCCTCCCCCCCGTAGTGTGTGTTAGCCCGGCCTGAGACAGTTTATACCGGGCTGGCACCCGTCTTATCGCAGACGCACCTGAGTACTTCACAGGTCTTTAAAAGACCATTTACTTGTTAAAGTGGCTTTGGTGTGTTTACCCCTTCTTAGAGCCCCTGCAGCTCCACTCTGCCTATTGCTGAAAGACTTAGCCCCCCCCCGCCCCCGAAATTTTTATTAGCCCCCGCCGAAATTTGGCTTTAGTTGCACCTCTGGCTCAGATTGGAATTTCTTACATGGTAGTTGGCAGGCAAGATCAGCAATAGTGACTCTGAACTGAACGTAGATGATTGGTCCAATTTATAATCTTAATCTAAAATACGTTCACTTGATAAGTACTGAAATCAACACGCTGTAACGTTTATCAAAGATTAACGAGGCATAGGTTGAAGATAAAGTAGATATTTATTAATCAACACCTCAGCCATCAGTAAACCACAGTAACTGCCAACAAGAGAATCTCACAGTAGATCTTAGTGTTCCATGTTCTATGGAACTTTGAACAAAGTATAATAGAAAAGGGAATACCACACATCTCCCTTCTAACAATAAATAAAAACATGAATACAGTTTTATGATGGAAATAACAAATTAACACATATCACACCTCTCCTCTAACAATAAATAAAAGGAAAGATACAAGTTTGTAATATAACAAAGCATAAACAAACCTTTACATCAAAAATTGCTACTTGATATAATCTTTTAGATATAAAGGCAAAGTAGTTTTCCGTCCACTGGTCCTAGGCTCTGAAGATAACTCAGAATGAGAGACATCAGGCTGAATATTCTTCTCCAAAACTTTGTCTTGATAAGAATTAAGAATGGCAATACGATTAAGATTCCAAATCCTCCCATCCTGTAATTTCACAGCATTTTTAAAACAATTTATTACACGGTATGGCTTTGTAAATTTAGACCAAGACAATGTTCCAACAGGTGCTTTAACTCTAACAAGATCTCCAATTTTAGCAACAATATTCTTGACACATTTTGTTTCATCAAAACTCATTTTATTTTTTAACTGCAGTCTTCTTCCTCTCTCTCTCCAATTCCCACACTATTATCCTTTATACCTTTGCCCCAAATCATCCAACCTGGACTCAATTTGGTATTAGGTACCCTCCGTTTAAACAGCTCAAAAGGAGATTTCTTGGTTGATGTGTGAGGGGAGAAACGATGAGCTAGAATACATTTCTGTAGCTCCTCTTTCCAATTTAAACAATTGACTCTAGATAATTGAAGATTCTCTTTCATAACTCTATTGAATCTCTCAACTGCCCCATTTGTTTCTGGGTGGTAAATTGATTTTTTTTTATGAAGGATCCCACATGATTCTAAAAATATCTCCATTTGTTTCGAACAAAATTGCGGACCATTATCACTTAAGAAAGTTTTTGGAAAACCTCTTCTGAAAATTTCCTGCAAAAATGAAATCACACACTTAAAATTTCTACCCACCTTGAGTACAAATCGATGAGAATTAGCAAATAAGGTGTGGTCACCTGAAAGTGATCCAATTATGTCCATAGCAACATCCTCCCATGGACCATCCGGCAATTTTCGACATACCATTGGTAAGGTTCTGGGAGAAAGAACTTTGTCACTGACTTCACGTTCTATTTCTAAATCCATGCCAGGCCACCAAAAGCTTGCTCTTAACCTTTCCTTAGTCTTGACTATACCAAGATGACCCTGAGGCGCCTTTTCAACTAGTCTCTTTCTTAGCGATGCTGGAGAAATCAACTTATCACCTCTTAGCAAAATACCATTATCTACAGACAATTCATGTGCAATCAAGCCCCAGATTTTCGATAAAGAACTGTCACATGTTTTACCACACTGAATTATGTTTTTGACTTTCACAAGCTTAGAATCCTTTTCTAGTTCATCTTTCCATTCTTTTTCATTAACAATATCTGAAGTTATTTCACACACCCTCACTTCATTTTTGAAATTCGCATCATAAACTTGATCTTCTTTTCCAATATCAACCAAACGAGATAGACAATCTGCTGTTACATTATCTACACCAGGAAATGTTCAACCTCAAAGTTGAAATTTTGTAAACCAATCACCCAACGTCTAATTCTTGCTGAAATGAAATCAAGACCTTTCTTCTAAAAGACTTCATTAAGAGGTTTATGATCTGTGCATACTTTGAAATAAGTCCCCCAAATAAAGTTCCTGAACTTATTAAGAGCCCAATAGATGGCTAATGCCTCTTTTTCTATGACAGAATAATTTAACTCTGCACCCCTCAAACTCCTAGATGCACATATTTACATTAACGTAGAACAAAAATTGGGCAACATTTTAAAGAATGAGAAGGTAAATGACGTCATGCACAGTATTGCTCTAGTTGCGTTACTGATGGACCAGGAGGGGTGTTAATCCTGTTAGGGACGTAGGCTGCCAACCAAGCGGTCATACTAATGGTTGAGCCGAAATCTGAGAAGCCAACGCTTTTGACACTTCAGTAGCAGAAACCATTTCTCAAAGGCAGGGGAATGCTGCAAGGACTGACTACTACAGAGGTTGGAACATGTCTAGGACCTGTCCCAGCTCCGCCTGCCGCACTAATATCTGCCAGTAGCGTCTATCTGACACGCTTACCAGGACCTTACCGTCTTGTGCCTTACAGAAGCTAAAAGCAGTGCTTAATTTGAGCCAGGGTGCTACCGGCACTTATCTGACGCGCTTGTTACCAGGATCTTTTCTTCTTGTGCCTTACAGAAGCTAAAAGCAGTGCTTAATTTGAGCCGGGCGTGCCACCGGCACTTATTTTTGAGACTGGCACTTATTTCCCATGTCAGATGTTTACTGGGTGCAAGAACGGGGAAATATGCACAGTTTGGAAATACTGAGAGAGGGAAAGGCTGCAAAACCATCACAAAGGGAAAAACTTGTAAGAGCGAGAAACGTGCCTGGGAGTGTGTGGTAGTGGCTGAGACTACCAGCTTTGGTATTCCCAGTGCCTATGTTGAATTCCGCCAGCTTCTGAGCAGAGCTTTGGGTACCGGCACTTTCCTTCACAAATGAAGTACTGACTAGAAGTATCCCCAGGCTGAAAAGTGTCCTGTTATCACCCTTATCTGGGGCCTCTAAGTGCATGGATGGGGCCTCGTGTGGCACCACCCTGGTACTCTCCGCCCCCTTATTCCCTGGCTGCGCTTTCATCTGTCTGGCGGATAATCATGGTGCTGGACTTTGCTGACGGGTGCTTATTGCCCCCACCCACCCCTTTCTGATGTCCCAACTACGAACAAGAGCACAGGGCGCCCCCTCTGGGTACTGTATCCCAAGACAGCTGCTGGACCAGGTGAAGCAGGCCAGGTTTCACTGCCCGGAGCAGTGTTCAGAGGCGCCGCCCCTTCCTGCCTCAAGTGGGTACCCTGCACTATCACCAGGAAGTATGATGTGCGCTGCACTGCCTGTCGCTGGCACATTGATGATGCCACATCCACGCAAACACTTGTACAAGTAGTTTTCACCTTGGTCTGCAGTTTCTGCTGGTCAGTGCGAGGCACATTGTGTTGTGAAAAGTTCACAACTTTCCCCCCTAACCACCATGCAAGCAAACACCACTGGCCAGCTGCTTCCCTCCGCCTCTGTCCATTCATCCAGGGTCGGTCTTTGTTCAATAGTGCCCTGGCTTGGCTGGAAGTGTATTTAGCTCCCTCGTTATCGCTGGTGAAGACAATTCGGAAGCAGGGGCCCCCTTTTTATGTCCATAAGGCAGTCTCCCTAGCAGAACAGCGTCAGGCATCTTGACAGACACCATAGCACCTTCCACAACTCTCCTGAATCACCATCTGAATATCTCCATCCAGGGGCGGCCTTAGGCATGTGCAAGCTGTGCACCTGCACAGGGCCACCAAACCCCAGGGGCCACCACGAGGAATCGGATACAATACATATTCGTGGCGGCCCCTGGCAGGGATTTGGCGCATGAACGACTGAGGCGTGCTAAATCCAATGTGATGCACGCTGAATGGTTGTTCTTATACTCTTTTCCTTTCTAACCCAGTCTCGTCTTTGTGTGGGGTCGGCCTTGTTTCGGGCTCTTCTGGTAGGTCTTGTGCTTGTTTAGAACTTTTTTTCCAGGAGAATCGAGCTTGTTTTAATAGTCCAGATCTGGCACCTCCGGAGGTTCGCATGCGCGCGCATGTGCAGTGCCCGCGAGTCCTGCAGTGAAGGGGTTACGGAAGCACCACGCATCACTGGCAGCAGGAGGGGTGGCAGCACCCGTGCCCGGCGTGCAGCGAGCAGCACCGAGACCGGCCGAGGCCATGCACAGGCGCGCCTAGAGACCCTGGGCAAGAAAGGCCGCCTTGCAGAGGATAGCATGCCAGTGTGCAACCTTTGGTGCCAGCTGCGAGGTGAGCAGCCCGAGGGTCAGGGCATGGGGAGGGGGAGTGAGGAGGTCAGCGTGTGCCACTGCAGAGTGAACCCGAGTGAAGGTGAGCCATTGGACGAGGGTGTGGTGAGCCCTGGGGAGGAGGGCAGATCAGGCGTAGGAATGTATCCCAGCCCGTGGGGGTGAGGAGCCGGGGGCGTGGGGAAGGTTGGGTGAGGATGTTATTGTAGATGGTGTGTGCTTTGGGTCTGGGTGGAGGTAAGCCATGTGAGGTGGCGAGCTGGAGGTATTCTGGTGGTCATGGGAAGGGAGGGCATGATGAATCGTGAGAGAGAGCCTCTCTCTCACGATTCATCTCTGAGAGGGCGCGGGTCGGAGAGGTGGTCACCGTGCGCCAGGGGTAGGGAGTGGTACAGATCGGCGCTGTATGTCGAGGGAAGAGTGAGTCAGGAGTGCAGGGGCGGTGTTTACTTGTGGCTGAGGGGAGGCATGGTGACTTTTGGAGGTGTAACTTGGGAGGCACGGTCGTATTGGGGGGAAGAGGAGAGCAAGGTACGAGGTGTTAGACGTAATGTTAAGGTTCATTAAAATGATTACAATTACTTATCAACAATCATGAAAACAGAGTATGAAGCTGATACTTGTGATCTAATGAGTGGATCTGCCTGCACAAATCTTTTAAAACATCGAGTGTTGGAATGTACTTGGCATTTGGTTATGTCTGTTTATATGGTGTTGAGGCAGACATGAAATGCAAGCACCTATGGATGGACGCCTGGAATAGAATGGCAGTGCCTACCCATGTTAACTCAATCTAATGACCTTTTGCAGAGACCTTGGTAGGAGACTGGCTTCTTGATCATTTCTTTAATTACATTCCAGTGCTTGTCATGTGACTAGCAGAGAAAACTAGTTTAACTAGTCCTCAGTTTGCAATTGGTGAAGCAGCCTTCTCTGTCCATACTAGGGGCATAGTTACCATTGGTTCAGCAAGTACAGTGGTACTGAGACCCAAAACCCTCAGGGGCCCATTGAACCCTGATAATTGCTATATTTACTTCCTGAGCAGCAGCCAAAGGGGCCATTTTCTTTGCTTATGCCACGGCCCATGGGGTCGTTGGTACGCTGTGCTAGTGATTCGTACGTCTGCTTGAAAGTTGTCTCCTGACTGGATGTTCCTTGCACATTAATTTTGCTTCAGTGAACCTCTAGTGCCTTTTCATAGCCTTAGGACTCACTGTAATTAATCCTTGTTTAATAGGTGCTCTGAAAGCGAGCAGAACTGGTTGCTGGAATATGGCACTATACAAGAAACCTTAATTAAATATATTGTATTTTGTCTTTTGACAATGTGGTAAAGTGGACGAGTCTTTGGTTACCTGTAGGCTGTCTTCAGGATCAGTTAGTGACGTACTGAGACAGGTCTCTGTGTGCCATGATTTCAAGGTAGCTTACTCTCTTCCTGCTAAGGTCACTTCCCAAATAGATCATGAACGATTCTCCAGGCTCTACTGTTCTCAGCGGACTGAGAAAACAGACCTTGTATGCCAAGTCACATGATCTACCCTATAGTTTTATAACACTCTTCAAATAAACCTTCCATATGTGGCTAGTCCTCATAATGTGTCATACAAGTAGTGGTAAGGGTAATTACTATCAATCAGTCAGGGTTTGTAAAGCTCAGCTGCTTCACACAAAAGGGTCTCGAGGCGGTGTGGGATTCATGCTGCTGGATCATGCTGCTTGTTGGTTGAACAGCGAGGTCTTGTGGTCCTTCCTGAACTGCTGGAGCGATGGTGAGGCTCTGAGGTGCAGGGGGAGGGTTTTCAGGTCTTCACTGCCAGGTGGGAGAAGTAGCGGCCTCCACTGTTTTATCAGCGGCTGCATTGGGTGGCTGCTAGGGAGATGGTTCTGGAACATATTTTCCTGGTAGGTTGGTGGAAATTTACTCGTTCATTAAGGTATGTGTGGAAGTAACTCCTCTCTCATGAAGAAGCCATAGACAGGCGTAGGTATTAAATGAGGATTTATTCAGGAGAGAGTACACATAGAGACCCCATCCAGCAGTAAGTTCAAGGCAACTGACACAAGTTCAAAACAAAGCTCAGTAGCCCACATTCTAATCAATCAAGATTCCAGAACCCACTACTGCAAGGACATCAGTAGATTTGCTAAGAACACCACATCACCTCCCCCTTTCACAAATTAAAGATTCGAAACCATAGCAGAGAAAACAAAATAAAGAAAACTACGATAAAAAACAAAACAAAAACAGCAAGGCCATAACATCACTAAGGAAGACAATCTTGTAATCTCAGAGGAACACGTTTCACACGAACAGGTCTGGTTGATCTTTCATTAGAACCAGACTGTGTTGGGGGCACAATAGTACTATCAAAAGAGGTGCCAGGATGAAGTTTCGCAATCCTACTCAGGTTCCAAATTTTGTGATCACTTGTTTTAATTGCATTCTTAAACACCTTGATGACCTGGAAAGGCTTGCTGAACTTGGAGATACCTCCTGTTCTCCTAGGAGATTTGACCTTAACCCAATCACCAAGACCAACAACAGTACTCTTCACAGCTCTTCTCTCATCATACCGAACTTTCCGTTCATCCATTTTCCTTTTCTCTCTTTCTCTCCAACCATCTGTGCTTCCCACATTATCACACACCAAGGATCTTTTATCACACACCCACCATGGGACAGCTTCGGTGTTTGCCATCCTACCCTTAAACAAACGAAAAGAAGCCACCCCAGTGGAAGAATGAGGAGTGAACCTATACTCCCTGACCTTTTTCCTTAAAGCAATCTCCCAATTTTCACCAGCTGACCTTGCTTGTTGCATAGATTCCTTCAATACTTTGATAAATCTCTCTACCACGCCATTGCATTGAGGGTGATATAAAGCAGACCTCTTATGCTTAATTCCTCTTGAAGCCAAAAACTCTTGCATCATTCCTGATGTGAATTGTACACCATTGTCAGACAGCATCGTTTGTGGAAATCCCTCACTTTCAAAAATCTCATCTAAGAATTCAATTACAACACCTGCCTCAACCGAACTGACCACCTTGATCACTGGCCACCGAGAAAAGAGATCCATGCAGACAATGACATATTTATCTTGAGAACTAAACCTTACTGGTCCTAAGATGTCTATCGAGATGTCTGACCAAGGACTGACAGCTTGCTCTCTGACAACCATGGGTTGCGTTCTGCATTTAAGCAATTTGTCACAATCCGCACATTTTACACAATCTCGTACAATCCTTTCCACAAAAACATCCATCGCTGGCCACCAGTAAGCTTCCCTAATTCTTTCTTTGGTCTTAGCAATACCCATATGAGACGCATGAGCATTATCGACCAATTTACTTCTTAGTAAGGTAGCAGGAACAAGCTTGCTTCCACGTAACAAAAGTCCCTCTACCAGAGCCAATTCTTCTTTCACATTCCAAAAACCTTTCAGTTCCTCGCTACAATCTTTCTTTTCACACCAACCATTTTTCCCCATGGTGATGACCCTCTGCAAAACCTCATCACCCACAAGACATTGCCTCTACTCACTCTCGGAGATTATTCCTTCAGTAATCAAACACACATTAACCTCTTCCTCAAAACACTCACCACCAAACCACTCTACATCATCAACATCATCATCACTAACTGACCCAAGTCTCGAAAGACAATCAGCAACAACATTATTTTCACCAGGCAAATAGGAAACATCAAACTCAAATTCCTGAAGAGCTACCACCCATTTACGAATCCGATGAGAGACAAAGTCAATGCCCTTCCTAGTAAAAATTTCTTTCAGAGGCTTGTGATCAGACATAACCCTGAATTCCTTGCCCCACAAAAACTTCCTTAGCTTACGAATAGCCCAGAATACACCAAGAGCCTCTTTCTCCACAACAGAATAATGACTTTCTGCACCCCTCAAAGGTCTGGAGATAAACAAGATTGTCTTTTCTTCCCCATCAACATTCTGTAATAGTACAGCCCCCAGCCCAGTTGAACTTGCATCAGTCATAAGATAGGAAATTTTTGTCGGATCAAAACTACTGAGAGACGGGGCATTACTAAGATCCCTTTTTAAGCCAACAAATTCTTCTTCACAACCTTGCGACCAGACAAATTCGCAACCCTTCTTCAAAAGACACCTCAAAGCTTCAGTTTTTGTAGCAAAGTTCCGAATAAACTTATGATAGTATTCTGCCATCCCCAAAAATTTTACTAATTCTTCTTTGTTTGATGGAGAACGCAAGTCAAGAATGGATTTGACCAAAGCATTTTTTGGTCTGATACCAGTCGCTGAAACCAAATGACCAAGATATTCTATTTCCTCAACTTTGAATTTACACTTCTCAGCCCGAAGCGTAAGTCCAGATTCCTGTAAAAGACCAAGCACACGCCTCAATCTTAAATCATGTTGATTAAGGTCTGCCCCAAAAATAAGAACATCATCCTGATACACCTTAACCCCTTCGAGACCCCTCAGTATACCTTCCATGACTCTCTGAAAGACAGAGGCCGCCGAAACAAGTCCAAAAGGCATCCTGACATATTTAAAGGTCCCAAAGGGAGTCACGAAAGTAGTGAGGTCCTGAGAAGAAGCATGAAGTTTAACCTGGTGGTAAGCCGAGGTTAAATCCAGCGAAGAGAAGTATCTTGCTCCTTCAAGAGAGGACAACATTTCAGTGATGTTAGGCAAGGGATAGTGATCTACAATCACCGCCCTATTAAGCTCCCTCAAGTCCACACATAGCCGGGCCTCACCATTAGCCTTTCGAGCCATAACGACCGGAGAAACCCATTCACTTGCTTCAACTTCTTGAATAATGCCTTTCTCTAAAAGTTTGTCCAACTCACATTTCATGCTGTCACTAGGAGAGGGACATTTCTCACTTTCGCAACTTTTGGTATAACATTTTTCTTTACTAAAATACGATGTACATACTTTTTCAGACAACCCAACTCACTCCTGAAAACAGCAGGAAAGGCCTTGATCCAGTCCTGATTAGAACAATCAACAACACTCACTGGTGTAAACTCTTTCAAGCAGACAGAAGGTTTCTCATTGGGATCGAGATAGATACGAAGGTCTCTCTGGTGAAACCAGCTGATAAGCGAATCACCCTTCATGGAAACATAAATCTTCCCAGGAATGATTCTACCTTTAAAATCAATAGTTCCCCAAAAATATCCTAATAAATCTATCGTGACCCCACCATACCCCTTGGGTTTAATGTCGGGTTTGGTAAGAGACACCTTCCCCAACAAGCTCTTGTCATAAAAGGTTTTTGGTATTAGAGTTATCTTTGCTCCAGAGTCAAAAAGCATATTAACAGGAGCGTCATTGATTAATACAACTTCGTAAGGACCATCAGAAGACTCCCCTAGGATTTGAGAAACCACAATCTCTTCTTCATCATCACTTTCTACGAAGAGATCAACCTCACTGACTTTCTTTTGGCTTCTGTTTGACCTGCAGCATTTAGAGGTATGACCCCTCTTGTTACAAATCTTACAAATAGTCTTCCATCCAGGACAGTCTTTGAAATTGGCCAAATGACCTGAGTCACCACACCTAAAGCACTTCCCCTGAAAACCCTTCTGAGATGTTGTTTTCTGAGGAACAGTATTTTTGGACTTTTGTTTCACAGATTTGTCCTCCGACTTATCCGTGATCACCTTCACATCAGGATTCTCTTTCTTTTCAACAGAAGAGTCCTCCTTAATGACATCAACACAAGCTTTAGAGTGTTCATGGCTCTTAGCTATCGTTATAACTTCTTGAAGTGTAGGATTGTCTTTTTGCCATAATGCATCCCTAGTCTTGTCTTGAACACAACCCAACATGAACTGATCCCTCAAGCGTTCCTCCAAGTTTGCGCCAAAATTACAAGTTGAGGCTAACTTTCGTAGAATGGTGATGTATTGTTGCACCGATTCATCCTCCCTCTGCATTCTCCTACCAAAATGGTAACGCTCCAGAACAGTACTAATTTTAGGCAGATAATGTAGATCAAGCTTTTTTATGCATATCTCGTACTCATTAAGAGATGCCCCTTCACTATCGGATAAATCAGGGAGATGTTCAAACACCTCTTGCCCTTCAGAGCCCAAACAGTGCATGAGAAGAGATGTTTTCCTTTCTGCACTCAAGGAAGTGCCGCAGACTCGTGCATAATGCACAAATACTTTTTTCCATTTTTGCCAAGAAAGAGGTGGATCACCTGGAGTAGTGAGAAAAAACGGTGGTGCTGTGACATTCTGCATTTTGACAGAAAAGGTATAGTAAAGAAGGCAAAGTAATTTAATTACACAGAAATGAATAAAAAAAATAGTCTTCTATTGAGAACTGTGTGCATCAGTGAGATAAAACAGTAAACTGTGCACATCAGCTGTGCACATCAACGTGAAATATGTATGCAGTAGCAAAGACTTCAAAATAATCAAAAATGTATCCAAACTCTCTCAACTGTGCTTTATATTGAGCTGTGTGCATCAGCGCTGTAATCAAAATGTGAAACTGTGCACCATCAGAACACTCAGATCCAACTCTGTTAACTGTGCTTTCTACTAAGCTGTGTGCATCAGCGCTGTGATCAAGATGAGTAACTGTGCACAGAAGAATGGAAGAGACTGTAGACTTTCTCTCTATTGACCCAAGTTGTGAGAATGCATAGACGAAGTGCCTTTCTTCTATACTCCTGCTTGATATAACATTCTCCAACAACGCCAGTGCTCAGTCAGTGTGAAACAACAACTTGAATGCCACGGAAAGTCTCGTACCGACAGTGAGCATGCGCAGGAATAACGCGCTCTCAGTGTTGCAGTTGCGCGTTACGACAACAAGGCAGAAGCTTATAACTCAGACATGCGCATAAGGGGCTCTCAGCGATGCAGTTGCGTGTTACAACAACGAAGCGGACGCTTCCTACTCGAGCATGCGCAAACGAAAGCCTTAAGTCTGAACTTTACGAAGAAAGCGAGGGTGTGGGCTCCTGAATCACATTACAACTGCCGCCGAAGCCCGCGGAAGAGAAGTGAGACGCCACTCAGCAAACAGGTAAAAAGAAAAGATCCTACCGTTTCACGATGTATTTGTTCACATCAATTCGTGGTAGTAGTTCGATTTAGTAGTTCGATTTACACAACTAGTCGCTCTGATCTCTTCGCAATCTTCGAATGTCGAGCAGGGAACGAAGTCTTCTTCTAATAGTTCGCTGTTGAGGTCTCATATGCCTTTAAACGCGTAGGTAAATCGTCGCCAAATTGTGGAAGTAACTCCTCTCTCATGAAGAAGCCATAGACAGGCGTAGGTATTAAATGAGGATTTATTCAGGAGAGAGTACACATAGAGACCCCATCCAGCAGTAAGTTCAAGGCAACTGACACAAGTTCAAAACAAAGCTCAGTAGCCCACATTCTAATCAATCAAGATTCCAGAACCCACTACTGCAAGGACATCAGTAGATTTGCTAAGAACACCACAGTATGCTGGTCCTTCATTGTGTAGTCCAGGGAAGACATGGCTTGGCAGTTCAGGCTGGACTGTTCCCATGAGGCACAGGGTCAAGGCTGATTTGCATATGGCCATGTCTGAACTGGGGTGGTGTGGTGAGCAATAAAACGATGGATTTAGGCCCAGATCTCTGTACTGGGGTGAATGTATGACATTGTTCTGCATTCTGTCCATCAACTGTTGTTTTTGCAAGAAAATAAAAATGACACATCAAAATCTTTCAGCAGCCGCCACTGCTGATTGTCTTCTTTTTTTCCCTACCCACTGCTAGCCTCGCCCGCTGCATTGCAAGCAATATGAAGAGAATTCGAGTACACAAATCCGTTGTTCGAAACGAAAGAGAAAGGTGGCTCAGCAGGCTTTCGTAGTGTCACAGGAAGGAGCAATCCTGAACTTTATCACCCAAGGGAAACCTAAAGATGGAGAATCCTCTGGCCAGAGTACTGCTGATGCACTAGGTAAAACAGGCGCTGACGACCATAAAGAAGAACAAAAAAATGATGATATCCATGAGCAGAATGATACTCATGAGCAGACCAATAAAAATGATCAAGGTGACTCTGAAATTGATACAAACATGCAGCAATTACCAACTCAGGATGAGGATTATTACAAAAGACCCTCAGACAGAGAAACTGAAACATCATTCATCGGTCCATCAACATCTGGCATTCTGAAGGAGGTTCAGAGTTTACAGACGGATGATGCTGGTATTGAAAAGGAAGCCAAAGAGCAAGACCATGTTACAGACCCGTGTTCTGAATATGATTTATGTGATTGGAGGGATCCTACTTTGTGGCCGAACTCTCTTACGGACGCGCAACGTGTTTTTCTTGTTGAAAGGGGTCCCTCCAGAGACCCAGATTCTAAAATAAAGTATCCAAGTGATGAGCACTCAAAAAGTAAACGTTGTTTTTCTGTTACCATGTTACTGGTCATCTAACGCCTTTTCTGGACGTTTTATTAAAACACCTTCCTGAGCTCCGCCCCGCCCGGACCCCCTCTTCCGGGGCCCCCTACCTGCGCTCCCTGCACAGGGCCACCATGAGCCTAGAGCCGCCCCTGATCCATCACCCAGATGGAGTTTTGGGGCTAATGGGAGGTGAGTGTTGGGGGGAAAGCTGCATGGGGTAGGTGAGCGGGCTAGAAAGGAAACGTAAGGTGTTATAAACAGCGCTTGTGGCGTTAATAAGCGATTAGAACCACTTAAAACAGAAGCACTGGAGCTAGGTGAGAATGGCACTGCTTACTGCTTCATGCACCCCTCTGTAGCTTGGTGTTAGAAATGGGGTTTCTGGTTGGTTACGGTATGCACCTAAGCCATGCAGAACCCACCACTCTAGTTAGAGTAAGGGAGTTACACATCCAAGATAACCCCTGCGCACCCCCTTGGTAGCTTTGCGGAGCAATCAGAATTATCCCAGAGGCAATGTGTAAAGAGTCTCTTGCTCCTTTTCTCTCTCTTTCTCTTTTTCTCTCCTTCTCTCTGTCACTCTTCCTCTCTCTTTCACTCTCTCTCATGAGTTCCCTTCTTGTTAATTTAAATAATAGGTCGAGGCAGCAGGGTGAGCGAGACTTGTTACTAGGTCCTGTACTTTGCCAAAAGCTGATTGCTTCTGTGATGGGCTGCTTTTGACAAGTTAATGTTGATTATCCACACAATTCCACACCACACAATTCAACTCCATACATTTCCAATCCACACTGCAAAATGTTACACCAAACCACATAATGCAACTCAACAACACAATTACACAACACACCACATACATCCAATCCACACCACAAACGTTTGCACCAAACCACACAATTCAACTCAACAACACAATTACACAACACACCACATAAATCCAATCCACACCACAAAATTCCACAGCGCACTACATAATTAAACTACACCACATACCACTCCACAGCACAAAATGCCAATCCACATATTTACACTATATAACACACAATCCCACTCCACATATTTCCAGTACACTCAATACCACACAATTACTATCAACATATTTCCACTGCATACTACGCCACATAATTCCACTACATAAATTCACTTCACACCACAAAAAGTTTACACCACACAATTGCCCAACTAATAATTCCTATCCAACCCCCATAATTCCATTACACACCACATACATAACACATAGGTACAAAAAAATTGTCATTTACAGCGCCAATAGCTCTAACTCATTTCTAATGCTTGTTTAATAGGGTGGGTCAGTTGTACATAATGCCTTCCTGGTTATATATAAGGTCAGAAAAATGCTTCTAACCCTTTTCTATTATAACTTTCCAACATGCTGCACAGCAGGCACACTGCTCTACACCATGGCTTAAAGACGTTGGCAAAGCCAATAGCTCCGGCTAAACACTTACAAGGTCCCAAAGGCGAGGCCTATTGGCTATGCCAATGCTTGTTTTAGTACTTGCTGGTTATGTGCTGTGCCAAATTATCCCACGTCTTTTCGTGCCACTCTTAAATGAAAAGTGAAGGGTTGTTTGTGCATACCTGATCTGAAAACAATACCAGTTACTTATGCTGACTATTGCATCTTTGAAGTTCTGCAATATAGTAAAACAGGCCCACTGCTGTGGGAAGCACTGAAGTAGAATTCCTCTTTGCAAGTGATTTTCCCAGCGGACAGGCAATTTACAAGTTGGACTTAGAACATACTTTCCCTGTGCGAGGAAGGCTCCCACCTTGGTCACACCCTGCAGCTTGCACAGAAGCGCTGCTTTATGTAATGGGTTGATGCAGAGTCCAGACCCCCGTTTGTGACCCATCACGGGGGTTGGTAAACCCAGAGGAGGCAGTCCTTTCCTCTGATGCCCCGAGGAACACGAGCCGGCATGGTTGCTCTGTATCTACAACTCACATAGAATGAAACCACAGGCTTCCGAGAAGCAGGCACACTCAATGGTGTGCACGTGTAAGAGCAGTCTCTCAAATACATGCAGTGCACACATGAACACCACTTAGCTTGACTTTGACGTACGGGCTGCACAATACACCAAAGGCTTTGTTAGAATCCAGATTCTCTGGTTGGCACAGGTAGGTACTTGTGCCAAGCAGGGGACCTTTCCTCCAGTCAGGGTAAGGGGTTACACTCTAACAATGACCCCTGCTCACCCTCTAGGTAGCGTGGCGCGAGCAGACAAGGCGTTATCTTAGGCGTAATGGTTAATCATTTGGAACCACATACAACAATTCAATGATACCCCCACAAATGGACTCCACACTGGGTTTATCAATAATAAGTATTTTATGTATAAGCAGATTTAGCACAAGACCCAATAACGTTAAGACGGGCCCACAATACTTTGCAGTTTAAGCGTATTTCAGGAGTTCTGTGCGCTTCGTGCGCGTCGTGCGGTTCGTATGACTGGAAGAGACTTGCGAGCGGGGCTCACAAGCGTTTGCAGATGCTCCGGGAGATGCGTACAACTTACGGTGCGAAGGGAGCACAGTACCTTTTATCTTTCAGGAGTTCGTCACGGACGATGCGGTGAATCCCAGCGCGTTTGTACGGCGCGATGTCCTTTCAATTGCGGTGCGAGCTACGGCTCGAAGGGGGCCTCAGTCGCGTTGCTCAGGGGGACAATGCGGGTGTAATGGAGCCCTGTTCCTAAGAAATTAGATCCTGCTACAAGACGAACCTCTGCCTGAGGGGAAGGAACCGGGAAAACTGTAGGAGGAGTACTGTCCCTGACATGGGGGATTGGCCTGCAGTGGTTGCCTTGCTGCTGAAGGAGAGGAGAAAGATTGCTGAGAAACTTTGCTTCAACTTGTGCTGTTTAAGGTCTCCAAGGGCTTGTGCTGAGCTTGCCCCCTGAACGAAGTCCCAGGACCAGTGGACTTCACCCCCTTGAGAACCGCCATTCTCCCCGTGATGCTGACGCTTAGAAAAGTGTGCGCCACTCAACTCGGCGCGTACTTTGGCAAGCCTGTGCCCCCCTGCCCGGCCCGAGCACCGCGACTAAGGCCCCTCGAGCCGTAGCTCACAACGTAAAGGAAGGACTTCGTGACACTTGCTATTTGCCCCTCTCCGTATCGTACCCCTTGTGCGTGCACCCCTACCCTTGCTGAGGGCAGGCTGTAGTGCGTAGAGTGGTTGGTACGCGACTCCCCCCGGGAGTCTACTGCCTGCTTCGCATCGCGCTGAGAACAAAGGCGCCGCTCTCAAGGTACGGCTCAAACACCGCAACGAAGAGCCAGCGCACCGTACACCCGCATTGTCCCCCTGAGCAACGCGACTGAGGCCCCCTTCGAGCCGTAGCTCGCACCGCAATTGAAAGGACATTGCGCCGTACAAACGCGCTGGGATTCACCGCATCGTCCGTGATGAACTCCTGAAAGATAAAGGTACTGTGCTCCCTTCGCACCGTAAGTTGTACGCATCGCCAGGAGCGTCTGCAAACGCTTGTGAGCTCCGCTCGCAAGTCTCTTCCAGTCATACGAACCGCACGACGCGCACGAAGCGCACAGAACTCCTGAAATACGCTTAAACTCAAGAACTACTTATTGCAAAGTATTGTGGGCCCGTCTTAACGTTATTGGGTCTTGTGCTAAATCTGCTTATACATAAAATACTTATTATTGATAAAACCAGTGTGGAATCCATTTGTGGGGGTATCATTGAATTGTTGTATGTGGTTCCAAATGCTTAACCATTACGCCTAAGATAACGCCTTGTCTGCTCGCGCCACGCTACCTAGAGGGTGAGCAGGGGTCATTGTTAGAGTGTAACCCCTTACCCTGACTGGAGGAAAGGTCCCCTGCTTGGCACAAGTACCTACCTGTGCCAACCAAAGAATCTCGATTCTAACAAAGCCTTTGGTGTATTGTGCAGCCCGTACGTCAAAGTCAAGCTAAGTGGTGTTCATGTGTGCACTGCATGTATTTGAGAGACTGCTCTCCATTGAGTATGCCTGCTTCTCGGAAGCCTGTTGTTTCATTCTATGTGAGTTGTAGACACAGAGCAACCATGCCGGCTCGTGTTCCTCGGGGCATCAGAGGAAAGGACTGCCTCCTCTGGGTTTACCAACCCCCGTGATGGATCGCAAACGGGGGTCTGGACTCTGCATCAACACATTACATAAAGCAGCGCTTCTGTGCAAGCTGCAGGGTGTGACCAAGGGGGGAGCCTTCCTCGCATAGGGAAAGTATGTTCTAAGTCCAACTTGTAAATTGCCTGTCCGCTGGGAAAATCACTTGCAAAGAGGAATTCTATTTCAGTGCTTCCCACAGCAGTGGGCCTGTTTTACTATATTGCAGAACTTCAAAGATGCAATAGTCAGCATAAGTAACTGGTATTGTTTTCAGATCAGCTGCATGTATTTACATGCCACATCAGGTATGCACTAACAACCCTTCAATTTTCATTTAAGAGTGGCACGAAAAGACGTGGGATAATTTGGCACAGCACATAACCAGCAAGTACTAAAACAAGCATTGGCATAGCCAATAGGCCTCGCCTTTGGGACCTTTTAAGTGTTTAGCCGGAGCTATTGGCTTTGCCAATGTCTTTAAGCCATGGTGTAGAGCAGTGTGCCTGCTGTGCAGCATGTTGGAAAGTTATAATAGAAAAGTGTTAGAAGCATTTTTCTGACCTTATATATAACCAGGAAGGCATTATGTACAACTGACCCACCCTATTAAACAAGCATTAGAAATGCAATAGGTTTTGCATTTGCTTGAGTTAGAGCTATTGGCGCTGTAAATGACAATTTTTTTTACCTATGTGTTATGTATGTGGTGTGTAATGGAATTATGTGGGTTGGATAGGAATTATTAGTTGGGCAATTGTGTGGTGTAAAATTTTCGTGGTGTGAAGTGAATTTGTGTAGTGGAATTGTGTGGCGTAGTATGCAGTGGAAATATGTTGATAGTAATTGTGTGGTATTGAGTGTACTGGAAATATGTGGAGTGGGATTGTGTGTTATATAGTGTAATTATGTGGATTGGCATTTTGTGCTGTGGAGTGGTATGTGGTGTACTTTAATTATGTAGTGCGCTGTGGAATTTTGTGGTGTGGATTGGATTTATGTGGTGTGTTGTGTAATTGTGTTGTTGAGTTGAATTGTGTGGTTTGGTGCAAACGTTTGTGGTGTGGATTGGATGTATGTGGTGTGTTGTGTAATTGTGTTGTTGAGTTGCATTATGTGGTTTGGTGTAACATTTTGCTGTGTGGATTGGAATTGTATGGAGTTGAATTGTGTGGTGTGGAATTGTGTGGATAATCAACATTAACTTGTCAAAAGCAGCCCGTCACAGAAGCAATCAGCTTTTGGCAAAGTACAGGACCTAGTAACAAGTCTCGCTCACCCTGCTGCCTCGACCTATTATTTAAATTAACAAGAAGGGAACTCATGAGAGAGAGTGAAAGAGAGAGGAAGAGTGAAAGAGAGAAGGAGAGAAAAAGAGAAATAGAGAGAAAAAAGAGTAAGAGACTCTTTACACATTGCCTCTGGGATAATTCTGATTGCTCCGTAAAGCTACCAAGGGGGTGCGCAGGGGTTATCTTGGATGTGTAACTCCCTTACTCTAACTAGAGTGGTTGATTCTGCATGGCTTAGGTGCATACCGTAACCAACCAGAAACCCCATTTCTAACACCAAGCTACAGAGGGGCGCATGAAGCAGTAAGCAGTGCTATTCTCACCTAGCTCCAGTGCTTCTCTGTTAAGTGGTTCTAATCGCTTATTAACGCCACAAGCGCTGTTTATAACGCCTTACGCCTCCTTTCTAGCCCGCTCACCTACCCCATGCAGCTATCCCCCCAACACTCACCTCCCATTAGCCCCAAAACTCCACCTAGGTGATGGAGATATTCAGTGGGTGATTCAGGAGAGTTGTGGGAGGTGCTATGGTGTCTGTCAAGATGCCTGACGCTGTTCTGCTAGGGAGACTGCCTTATGGACATAAAAAGGGGGCCCCTGCTTCCGAATTGTCTTCACCAGCGATAACGAGGGAGCTAAATACACTTCCAGCCAAGCCAGGGCACTATTGAACAAAGACCGACCCTGGATGTATGGATAGAGGCGGAGGGAAGCAGCTGGCCAGTAGTGTTTGCCTGCATGGTGGTTAGGGGTGAAAGTTGTGGACGTTTCACAACACAATGTGCCTCGCACTGACCAGCAGAATCTGCAGACCAAGGCGAAAATTACTTGTACTAGTGTTTGCGTGGATGTGGCATCATCAATGTGCCAGCGACAGGCAGTGCAGTGCACATCATACTTCCTGGTGACAGTGCAGGGTACCCACTTGAGGCAGGAAGGGGCGGCGCCTCTGAACACTGCTCCAGGCAGTGAAACCTGGCCTGCTTCACCTGGCCCAGCAGCTGTCTTGGGATACAGTACCCAGAGGGGGCGCCCTGTGCTCTTGTTCGTAGTTGGGACATCAGAAAGGGGTGGGTGGGGGCAATAAGCACCCGTCAGCAAGGTCCAGCACCATGATTCTCCGCCAGACAGATGAAAGCGCAGCCAGGGAATAAGGGGGCGGAGAGTACCAGGGTGGTGCCACACGAGGCCCTATCCATGCACTTAGAGGCCACAGATAAGGGTGATAACAGGACACTTTTCAGCCTGGGGATACTTCTAGTCAGTACTTCATTTGTGAAAGAAAGTGCCGGTACCCGAAGCTCTGCTCAGAAGCCGGCGGAATTCAACATAGGCACTGGGAATGCCAAGGCTGGTAGTCTCAGCCACTACCACACACTCCCAGGCATGTTTCTCGCTCTTACAAGTTTTTCCCTTTGTGATGGTTTTGCAGCCTTTCCCTCCCTCAGTCTTTCCGATCTGTGCATATTTCCCCTTTCTTGCACCCAGTAAACATCTGACACAGGAAATAAGTGCCAGTCTCAAAAATAAGTGCCGGTGGCACGCCCGGCTCAAATTAAGCACTGCTTTTAGCTTCTGTAAGGCACAAGAAGAAAAGGTCCTGGTAACAAGCGCGTCAGATAAGTGCCGGTAGGACCCCGGCTCAAATTAAGCACTGCTTTTAGCTTCTATAAGGCACAAGACGGAAAGATCCTGGTAAGCGTGTCAGATAGACGCTACTGGCAGATATTAGTGTGGCAGGCGGAGCTGGGACAGGTCCTAGACATGTTCCAACCTCTGTAGTAGTCAGTCCTTGCAGCATTCCCCTGCCTTTGAGAAACGGTTTCTGCTACTGAAGTGTCAAAAGCGTTGGTTTCTCAGATTTTCGCTCAACCATTAGTATGAACGCTTGGTTGGCAGCCTACGTCCATAACAGGATTAACACCCCTCCTGGTCCATCAGTAACGCAACTAGAGCAATACTGTGCATGACGTCATTTACCTTGTCATTCTTTAAAATTCTGCCCAATTATTGTTCTATGTTAATGTAAATATGTGCATCTAGGAGTTTGAGGGGTGCAGAGTTAAATTATTCTGTCATAGAAAAAGAGGCATTAGCCATCTATTGGGCTCTTAATAAGTTCAGGAACTTTATTTGGGGGACTTATTTCAAAGTATGCACAGATCATAAACCTCTTAATGAAGTCTTTTAGAAGAAAGGTCTTGATTTCATTTCAGCAAGAATTAGACGTTGGGTGATTGGTTTACAGGATTTCAACTTTGAGGTTGAACATTTCCTAGTGTAGATAATGTAACAGCAGATTGTCTATCTTGTTTGGTTGATATTGGAAAAGAAGATCAAGTTTATGATGCGAATTTCGAAAATGAAGTGAGGGTGTGTGAAATAACTTCAGATATTGTTAATGAAAAAGAATGGAAAGATGAACTAGAAAAGGATTCTAAGCTTGTGAAAGTCAAAAACATAATTCAGTGTTGTAAAACATGTGACAGTTCTTTAGCGAAAATCTGGGGCTTGATTGCACATGAATTGTCTGTAGATAATGGTATTTTGCTAAGAGGTGATAAGTTGATTTCTCCAGCATCGCTAAGAAAGAGACTAATTGAAGAGGCGCCTCAGGGTCATCTTGGTATAGTCAAGACTAAGGAAAAGTTAAGAGCAAGCTTTTGGTGGTCTGGTATGGATTTAGAAATAGAACGTGAAGTCAGAGAATGTCTATTATGTAAAGTCAGTGACAAAGTTCTTTCTCCCAGAACCTTACCAATGGTATGTCGAAAATTGCCGGATGGTCCATGGGAGGATGTTGCCATGGACATAATTGGATCACTTTCAGGTGACCACACCTTATTTGCTAATTCTCATCGATTTGTACTCAAGGTGGGTAGAAATTTCAAGTGTGTCAGAAGTGACTTCAAATTGTGTGATTTCATTTTTGCAGGAAATTTTCAGAAGCGGTTTTCCAGAAACTTTCTTAAGTGATAATGGTCCGCAATTTTGTTCGAAACAAATGGAGATATTTTTAGAATGATGTGGGATCCATCATAAAAAAAATTCAATTTACCACCCAGAAACAAATGAGGCAGTTGAGAGATTCAATAGAGTTATAAAAGAGAATATTCAATTTTCTAGAGTCAATTGTCTAAATTGGAAAGAGGAGCTACAGAAATGTATTCTAGCTCATCGTTTCTCTCCTCACACATCAACCAGGAAATCTACTTTTGAGCTGTTTAAAGGGAGGGTACCTAATACCAAATTGAGTAGAGGTTGGATGATTTGGTGCAAAGGTATAAAGGATAATAGTGTGGGAATTGGAGAGAGAGAGAGAAAGAAGACTGCAGTTAAAAAATAAAATGAGTTTTGATGAACAAAATGTGTCAAGAATATTGTTGCTAAAATTGGAGATCTTGTTAGAGTTAAAGCACCTGTTGGAACATTGTCTTGGTCTAAATTTACAAAGCCATACCGTGTAATAAATTGTTTTAAAAATGCTGTGAAATTACAGGATGGGAGGATTTGCAATCTTAATCGTATTGCCATTCTTAATTCTTATCAAGACAAAGTTTTAGAGAAGAATATTCAACCTGATGTCTCTCATTCTGAGTTATCTTCAGAGCCTAGGACTAGTGGACGGAAAACTACTTTGCCTTTATATCTAAAAGATTATATCAAGTAGCAATTTTTGATGTAAAGGTTTGTTTATGCTTTGTTATATTACAAACTTGTACCTTTCCTTTTATTTATTGTTAGAGGAGACGTGTGATATGTTTTAATTTGTTATTTCCATCATAAAACTGTATTCATGTTTTTATTTATTGTTAGAAGGAAGATGTGTGGTATTCCCTTTTCTATTGTACCTTGTTCAAAGTTCCATAGAACATGGAACACTAAGATCTACTGTGAGATTCTCTTGTTGGCAGTTACTGTGGTTTAGTGATTGCTCAGGTGTTGATTAATAAATATCTACTTTATCTTCAACCTATGCCTCGTTAATCTTTGATAAACGTTACAGCGTGTTGATTTCAGTACTTATCAAGTGAACGTATTTTAGATTAAGATTATAAATTGGACCAATCATCTACGTTCAGTTCAGAGTCACTATTGCTGATCTTGCCTGCCAACTACCATGTAAGAAATGCCAATCTGAGCCAGAGGCGAAACTAAAGCCAAATTTCGGCAGGGGCTAATAAAAATTTCGGGGGGGGGGCTAAATCTTTCAGCAATAGGCAGAGTGGAGCTGCAGGGGCTCTAAGAAGGGGTAAACACACCAAAGTCACGTTAACAAGTAAATGGTCTTTTGAAGACCTGTGAAGTACTCAGGTGCGTCTGCGATAAGACGGGTGCCAGCCCGGTATAAACTGTCTCAGGCCGGGCTAACACACACTACGGGGGGAGGGGCTGTTGTGTGCAGATTTAGATTCCGTATATAGGTTTCCCGATTTATGCCCTTATTTGGACATAGAAATCCGGCCCTTATTTAGACATTGTCCGTACAAACCAAATACAGGCATGGCCACCTACATCCTTCCATCCAGGTCACAATGAATTCTTGGAAAACCAGACCCTTAAGCCTTTAGGAATTTCCCTCAGCTTGAATATTGATTTCTCCAAGAACTCATTAAGTATGCATGAACATCTTATCCTTAGGGGTTCATTCATGACGGTCCTCTGGCCGACTTTCACGTCAGTACTGGCATTCCTAGACACCTTCAAGGTATAAATATACCAGCACTTGCCCTGGAAAATTGCGGTTCCCGGAGGATTCGATCCAACCCAGACTACGCGGTTCACCAAGTTCGGAAGGAGATTGAGTTCCAGCCTGATGTACTGACGCTGCCATCCTCCTCGCAGATAATCTAGCTCCAGTGCTCTCTGACTTCCCTTGCGAGGGGTTAGACTATCGAGTCCAGAAAAGAGATTACCACCTCTCTCATTCTAAGGTATGGAGCTGAATAGAACTCAGAGAAACTTTTGGCAACTCTTGACTAAACTAAAATATACCTAGCTATACTTTAGAAATGGCACCTACTTCAAACCTCGTACTGCACTTAGGTTAGGAACACTGGGGTAGAACAATTTAGGAACTCAGATGAGTATCACATTTTAGCTTATGTTATTTATATATGTATTTTGATTAATATATGTCATAGCTACAAACCATGCTATTGCAGTATTATTTTATCTTACTGCTAACCTCGTACATATTGTACTTCGCAGTCTGTCTTACGATTGTAGCAATTCATATCTCTTGCATGAGAAATAAGACTGTTCAATAAACCCTTTTATTGAAACGCCCGTCTCTCAATTTCTGTGCAACTCTGTAGAAACGAAGCAGGCACGATTGATTGAGTGAAACTGTTATCTATTGTTTCCACGATTCTGAGACTGTTCCGATTCTAAAAGGAAACAAAGTTGTCATGTTTATGCGGTTGTCAGAGACTAATCCCTTCTTGGATATTCAAGAAGCTTCTAGTGACCTCTGAGTTAGCTGGCACACACAAGTAATTTAGTTTAATATAGTCGATAGAGACATACTGACCTTAGTCCTATGTCAAATCTATAGTGTATGTTATTCCAACGCGCAGAGCCTATCAGATATAGGAACTACACTACATGGCCCCCAATGGTTTGGTAAGGCACTAATTTAACGCCAGATACTGAAGTAACTCAGTCATACTTTTCTCAGAGACCCCTACTCATTAAACTCCATAAGACGTCTGAAGTGGGGTGGGAAGGGATAATATCTGCCATAGCTGAGTAGGACGAAAGCCCTATGTATTAGCTGTTTGGTTTTGTTCATTGTTGAAGGATACAGTGTTCCAAAATATTGTGCACCTTATCTTTGTTCCCTTGAAACTTGTTCTGCATTTTTTCATTAAACAGTGTCCGACCACGGTGATGTTGTCACTGAAAACGGTACAGCTGCGGCTGAGGTAACAGGTTTTAATGAAAACGAAGCGGGTGTTATACACATCTCACCAAATTTAAGGAGAGCCATCACTCTAAAACGTATAAAACATGGTCTGACACCAAGAGGTGGTAGAGCAGTTTTTGGTGATAGAGGCACATGAATCTCACCAGACAGAGGTATTCTATTCATGGATAGTATTCCCAGAATCAAATCCAGTAACACACTTGTTACACTTCTACAAAGAAGATGAACCACCTGAGGAATATATTCCTTTCAAGGATATTGAAATTCCACTCACATACCAGGACATGAGCTCTGGTTTAAAGGCGCCCTAAAACATTACAATCACATTACCAGGCTTTGTCCACTAGGTAGACCAGGAGCAACATGGCCGATTTTAGCCGGCTACACACCTCATCCTGACATTGAAGAAATGTCAGATGTAGAATTACTTGCTCAACTAAAGGAGCTAATTAACATTTATAGACAATTGGTTCAATATGTCATGAGGACTTTCACAGTCCAACCACCGTTAACAATTCAAAATCCACCCCCTCATCAGGGGAATACACTAAAAATCACTCCACAGACTTTACATGCAGTCATGGGTAAAATGGCCATAAAACTTGAACAAATTCCGTTCTGGATAGCTCAAAAAATTACTCAAATCGTAGCAGTATTTCCGAATACTAGCCCTTATGAGAAACACAGAATTCTAACAATCTGTTTACCAATGGGGATCACGCCACATCTGGAAGACTGCACTACTTGGGGCACAGTCTTTGCTGCAATCTACACGAAAACACATGGTGTTCCGTCTATGGCGGTAATACCTGACATCCTGAAACAGATTCAAAACGAATAAGGGGCAGAGCCTGCTCTAAATTTAGGTATGAAGTTACTTAAACATTTCGACCAGGTCTCAACAATAATATTATCTAATATTAAAGGAGAAGCAGCATCAGTGGCAATCTTCCAGAAACTAAGGGAATTTGATGCACCAGAACAACCTCAAGAGCTAGCCAGAATAATTGAAAAATCCTATGAGGAATTAGACAGAGACAGTCTGGGAGGGAAACCAGTAAAACCAAAACTGTCTGAAAGTCCTTATAAGGTCTTTCCTAAAAACACTCCTACCTCTTCTAAAAAGAAGTGGGAAAATAGCAAACAGAATTCCAAAGAGAAGCGTTCTCATTCCCGAGGCAGGTCTCCTCCACAGAAGAAGCCCTCTGAAAGGAGGTACAACCTCAGGAATAGGGATAATTTGAGAAAACCTGACAGATATCAAGATAATGATACACGTCCCTCTCGTACCTTTCAGATATCGTCACAGAAGTTATCCCAGGTGTGTGAGTCTTGGAAGCCCAGGAATGCAAACAAGTTTTCAATAAGCTTAGTTGGGTTCAGGAGGTGATGTCCTCACATCAAATGGGTTGCACAAGAGGGGTAGCTATGATCATAAGATGTAATATGGGGATCAAGGTGGAGAAATGGGGCACCGATCAATCCGGGAGGTGGATAGTGGCAACTCTCTCTATTTGTGGTATATCAGTAGTATGTGCCGTCTATTATGGGCCTAATGAGGATAATCCGGGCCCTCTTTTGAATCTCCAGGCCAGCTTGTTAAATACATCTGCTCCAGTTATACTTGGAGATTTTAATTTAGTGTTGGATACTCAAATGGATCGCACATCTAAAGTAAAGTATAATGTGCCGTCCAGAACCTTCTCCACACTTAAGACTCTTGTTAAGGAGCTTAGGCTGCTGGATATATGGAGAGTGGATAAAGGGACTACTAGGGAGTACTCCTTCTATAGTAAGAAATATAGACAATATTCAAGAATTGATTACTTCTTAGTAGATCAGAGTCTGCTCTCAGATCTCAAGTCCATAGCCTACATTCCTGCGTCAATATCTGATCATTCCGCAGTTGAGCTGAAGCTTAACCTTAAGCTTAAAGGGTGCCAGAGGAGATGGACTTTAGACAGGACTTTACTATTAGAGGAGAGGGTGAGGGTTGAGCTTAACGCAAAAGCAGAAGAGTTTTTTAGGTTTAACATAGACTCCACGAGCGATCAAATAATGTGGGAGACTTTTAAGGCATAGCTGAGGGGACTTTTGAGTTCCTTAATGATCAATAAAAGCAGAATATCTAAAGAAGCAGATATAGATAGCCTCAGGAAAATTAAGGAAAAGGAGAAAGAACTGCAACAGGCAGCTCTGACTTCCCGAAGCCTTATGCCACAATTAGAAAGGGAGTTGATTTCCTTGCAAGCCGATCTCCAAGCCAGGATTGATAAAACTGTGAAGGATAGATGGGATGCCAGTAACCTACAGCATTTCACCTATGGTGAAAAATGTGGTTCTTTGCTGTCCTGGAAATCTAGAGTAGATAGGGTTAGGAACCATATCAAGAGCCTGGTCCAAAGAGGGTCTGGAGTTCTGCTGCAGGAAGATGATGAGATCAGGGAGGAGGCTAGATCCTTCATGCACGATCTATATAAGGAGGACACTTTATAGACCGGATGCTGTTAAAACATGGCTGAACCTGAGGGATCTCCAAGGTTGTACTTATCAACTAGTATCTCAGAGGGGGAGATCAGAGAACAACTCAAAAAAATGAGCAGGGGTAAAGCTGCGGGGCCAGATGGGCTCCCCGTTGAGATATATTTGGGCATATCAGATAGGGTAGTGCCGGTTCTAAAAACTCTTTTTAACAAAATATATCTATACAGAGAAGCGATCCCCCCCCTCATGGTCGGAAGCAACAGTGTCCTTGATCCTTAAGCAAGATAAGGATCCTCAAAATATTGAGGCATACAGGCCTATTTTGTTACTTAATTCAGACCTTAAGATTTTTTCTGGGATTCTGGCTGCTAGGATGGCAAAAATTATTAAAACTATCATACATCCCGATCGGAGGGGGTTTATACCTGGAAGGCAGCTCAATGAGCTTACCTTTCAAGCCATAGTTGCAATTGATGTTGCAACTGAAAGAAGGTTGCCACTAACGCTTGCTGCAATCGATGCCTCTACGGCGTTTGATCAGGTCAGCTGGAATTATCCCTGGGAGACCATGCGTAGTTTTAGTTTTCCTATGAATTTTATTGAGGCTGTCAAATCTCTTTATTTAACCCCACGATCAAAAGTTTTAGTTAACGGTATTCTATCGAAATGTTTTGGTATCTCAAGAGGTACCAGAAAGGGCTGCCCCCTGTCACCCTTATTGTTTAATTTAAATATTGAACCCTTTGTCTGCTCCCTTAGAGAAGATCCCCTTATTTTGCCTTTTAAGATCGCCGACCTGGAACTTAAGTTTGCTCTTTATGCAGATGACCTTTTAATGTATACATCTGACCATGTAAAAGCCATACCTAGGCTGTTCGAATTAGCTGGGGAATTCGGTAAGGTCTCTGGTTACAAAATTAATAGAGAAAAAACTGAAATAATGAGTTGGAATTGCGCAAATGCAATACCAGGGGCTAAGGGTCGGATGAGATATTTGGGGATCCACTTAGCGCAGAAGCTAATAGATACATCTAAGATCAGCTGGGCGAAGGTTTCTAAGGAGGTGGGCTGCCTATTGTCACGCTGGGCGAATTTACCAATGAACATATACGGGAGGGTGAATCTTGTAAAAATGATGATCTTGCCTAATCGTGCCTTTTCTGTTTAATTCAATCCCACTTTCTTTCAATATCAGAGATCTTGCCACCCTTCAAGGTAAAATCGCGTCATTTATTTGGGCCACAAAAACCCCGAATAGCGTGGAAAAAGCTCAGGAGAGGGCTAAAGATAGGAGGATTGGCCCTACCTGACCTATTTTCTTATTGCCATGCTTTTCATTTAAAACATTTTAGAATGTTAGCAAACAAGGTGGATTCTTCCTCTATGCGCCGTTTGTTTCAGGCATTGTTGCATGATGTTCCACAGGGACAGGAGTTTTTCCTCTATAAATTTGGGGATCCCAAGTTTTACAAAAAAGTTCGACTCAAGATCCTATCAGCTGCACTAAAAAACTGGGGGTATATTAGGAATATATTGCGAATACCATATTACACGTCACAGGCCCCAATCTGGGACTCTCCAGGTACCCCGGAATGCATTCAGGACCAATTGTCACAACCACTTAGATTAGCAAGCATCAGACTGTGGTGAGATCTTCAGAAAGATTCACAACTTATCAGCTGGGACTCAATGTCTAATATAACCAGTGGAACACTGACGAGATTTAAGTTCTATCAATTGTCCGCATGGTGGGCAACACAGTCATGGAGCAATGAAGATTTGAGCACAACCATTGACTCTAATTCTAGAACAGGATCATGGAAAGGTGAAGTGTTCTTTTGGTATGGGGCTTTTATAGATACAGGGGATCGTCTAGATTTAGAGTTGATGAGACGATGGGGCAGTGCTTTCTCCGAAAATGGGGATGACTTACGGAAACTCTGGTGTGACTCCTTTTCTATGTTATAGGCTGTGGTTAAACCAGCTAATCTCAAGAGAAACCATTTATACACCGCTTATAGAGTGTACTGGACTCCGGGTAAATTATCTAAGATGTCTGTAACGATCTACCACTGCCCCAGATGTAAGTATCCAGCTGCTGATGACCTGCATATATTTATGGATTGCCCGAAGATCGGCACCTTTTGGACTGAGGTATGTGGTTTCCTGGAGGATGTGTTGCATATGCAGATTGAAGTGCAAGGCTAATTTTTTTCGGTCTTTTGCCGGACTATTGTTTGAATGCCCCAGCCTCGAAGTTTGCATTCTATGTAGTAATCATTGCTAGGAGGGAAATTTGTAAAGCTTGAAAGCTTGAGGCACCTCCCTCCTTTGTGGACTGCCTAAAGAACATCATCATGACTAGTCAATCTGATATGGCCTGTGACAACTCTATCGCCCAAAAAATCTGGTCTGGAGAGGGAAGTAAGATCAGTCCTATGATTATGCCGGAGGTCTGTCGGTCCGGTCCTCCCCAGTAACAGGTGGTGCCCCAGGTGTTGTGAACGGGAGTGGGACCAGTACACAGCCGTACCTCTGGGAAGACTCTACCTCTCCTTCAGGCCCACCATTAGGGCGGTCTCCAATAAGGGCTTGTTTGAAGGGTGTGGAAATATTCCATCTAGAGCATTTTCCGATGGCATGTATGAGGACTAAAAAAAAAAAAAGATATCGTCACAGACATCCGAAAGACAAGGACGGTCAGAAAACAAGGAAGAACGCGTGAAGTCCAAAGACGTGCAGAAAAATAAAGCAAAACCTCGATTCTCCAAGAAAAAGGTAGCAGGTCTGAAGATCAGACATGCCGAGAATACTGAGAACCCAAATCAAGAACGGAGAATGGGCCCAGACCATGCTGGATAGTGCAGCAGAAGTTACAATAGCTCGCCAGAACCTGAAGGGACTTCTGATGACAGTGGACTTGAATGAAGACATACAAGTTGAGACTGTAGACACCAGGGTTAGTTCTCCACATAGGTTATATGAAATAACACTCCAGATGGTGGGAGACATACCAAGAAAAGTGAAAGCACTCTTTTGGGAGCATCTTTCAAAGGGTTATGATATACTTCTTGCAGAACATGACTGGCCACAAGAGTTTGTCAGGGAGTGCCCACATGGCGAGGACATCATTATGCCTGCCTTCTCCAACCATTTTCCAGTTCATTTAAAATATACATTAGCCAGGAAATGGGCAGTAGCCCAAGCCCCAGCACGGTATAAAAATCATGTAGGATGGGATGAGGACTCACCTCACCATAAAATCCAGTTAAAAAATCAACCGACTGCACAAAGGCAGTACCCTGTTAAGCAAGAAGCTAAAAAACAGGTCAGGGACATTTTAGATCAACTTGAATATCAGGGGGTGATTGAAACATGCACCTCATCAATGAACAATCCTTTGTTTCCTGTCTCCAAACCAGACAATACATATCGTATAGTTTTGGATTTCAGACACTTAAATTCTTGTTGCAAAACATTTGCAGTGCAAAATGCACATAGTACAGCATTAATGAATAACATTGTACGTAAAAAATATAAAACCACATTAGACATTTCAAATGGTTTCTTTTGTCAAAATATTGCGCCAGGGGTTCAAAAACAGCCCGAGGTTATTCTCAGCAAGGGTAACAGAGTTACTACAAACTTATGATGACGAGGCATTGTCATATGTCGATGATATATATCTGACAGACGATGACCTGGATAGGCACTTGAACAGGGTGAGCACCATAATATTGGGCTTCGCCTCAGAAGGTTACAAATTCAACTTTAAAAAGTCAAGAATTGCCCACCTCAACGTCCTGTTCCTAGGATATGAACTATCAAGTGAAGGCAAAAGCCTGGCAGCCAACTTTTTAGAAAAGTGTGTGCTGCTCCAACCGCCAAAAATGCTGAAAAATTTACAGTCGATTCTAGGTTTCCTGAATTTTGGAAGAACTTACATTTTAAATTACGCAGAAAGGGTTAAATCTCTCTACGAATTAATCAAACCTGATTTTAAAATCACACATTGGACACAAACACACACATAAATTTTGCGTTCACTCCAAACAGACAAGTTAGCAACGAAATACTTGCAAACACGCGTAAACGCACGCAACTTAGTAATCCGAATAATTCCGGGTCAATGTGGATTCACCTACTTAACTTTTAACGAAGGTGAAAAAGTACCAATTGCATACAAATCCCACTTGTATACACAAGCAGAAGTGAAATTCACTTCTACAGAAAAAATTCTGACAGCAGTTCAAACCGCTGTAGCAAAAGAAAGAGCCCTAGCACAGGGGAAACGCATTATGGTTGTGACTCCTGTACCAGCCCTAGAGGCAGTTACAAAGGCTAGCATTCCAAATGCAAAAGCTTTACATCCGAGATTGATACAATGGGTTAATTCTCTTGCTGCAACTGATGTTGAATACGTTTTTGATCCATATTTAAAAACACAAGCATTCCTGCAATATGAACACGAATGTCCTCTGCCTACTGAAATTCTCCCTCTTGACCAGTACGAATTTATAATTTATACTGACGGATCTGCACAGCCTGCTACGGGGAGTAAACAAGCTTACAGTGTAGCGTGTGCTATCATTAAAGGTCGCATGCGAGATGGCAAATTCAGACCAATGGTCACAAAAACCCAATCTCTAGGAGATTGTACAGCTCAGCGAGCTGAACTACAAGCATTTAAGATAGCACTTGAAAATACAGATTGTGAATTCCCCACACTGATAGTGTGCGATTCTTTTTACTGTGTTCAATCTTACAATTAATATTTACAGAATTGGATTCAAAATGGTTTCAAAGATGCAAAAGATGGCACAATCAAGCACAAATTGCTTTGGGAACAAGTAGTTCAGTTGCAAAACGGACTGCAGAACACTCACGTGATACACACGCTGAGTCACCAACGTGATGGCGTTCACGTTGAAGGGAATTCATTGGCTGATAAAGCCGCGAAAGGGGCTGGGCAAACGGCTTCCGTAGTTGCAATCACTCGTTCAAAAACGAAAATAGACAGAGAAATAATGCTGGCTGCCAATGTATCAAGCAAAGGCAGCTGTGAGGCATTACCTAACAAGTTTCCACTCAAATACTCATATATGATTGATGTGAATGGCGTTCCGTTTGCTCGAATCCCTGGAGTGGGAATAGAGTAATTCCAAACAGGGAACGTAGAGCAGCTTTGATTTACGAAGCGCATCTGCGAAAGGGTCTGATACATCAGGGGATCTCAAAGACAATTTTAGAGTTAAAAGAGAGGTACTGGTGGCCAGGGATGAATACTCTCATTCACATCTTCATTAATAACTGTATAGCATGCAATATAGATCGCAGTATAGAACCTCACCAGACACCTGACTACAATGTAGCCAGCCCAGTTCAGACACCATTGTTAGATAGCATCAGACTAACGATATACATGTGTCCTCATGAACAAATGCAATCCCAGAAACACTAAGTCTAGGTTCCTATGGATGTGGCCTCAGCGCTCGGCTGACGCTCAAACTGTTATAAAAGATTTGCGAGTCTTTATCGGCACATACGCATTAGGCACACTACATTCTGACCAGGGTCCTGCGTTTAGCTCTAGGGTTTACAAAGAATCCATGGCCAGTCTGGGCGTAGCAGTGCGGTATTCTTTTCCATTCCATCCTGAGGGAAATTCTGTTTTGGAAAGAAAAAACCGGGACAATAAAGCAGTCTATAACAGCTAGGGTATTCGGTTCGGGTGATGGGTGGGTCAAACATTTATATGGGGTCCAGCGCGCAATAAACAACTTGCCAAGAAGTTCTCTACGGGGTGTCACTCCGCATGAGGTCCTGTTTGGGACTAGAATGTTGGTTCCGGACTTAGATATGAAAGGCACAGTGGTGGAAAACAAACTGAGAGACTCATCACCTTTGAAGATTCGACAGTAAGAAATAGAGGAGTAAGCAACAATGCTATGGACCTTGTACCTCTTGAGACCCAAATAACAGTTCGTCCAGATACACCTGTCTACAACGAAGTAACAAGTGATCAACTGGTTCCAGCAATTTCGTCAAATACGGATGCAATTCCAACCATTGACAGAACTGCTTCTGGCTATTTCATGAACTTTGATACGTTTTCTGAGGATCCCAGCGAGCCTGAAACGAAGCTAGTACAAAGAACTTTCAAAGAACAAGCAACAGACTTTTTTCATCTACTGGAAAAAACTTATCTGGTTTCACCATGGATTGAAGTATGGATTGTTTTGGGAATATTCTTCTTTCTACTTTGGTTAGCTCTGGTAATAACTCTGGGTATGCTGATTAATGGAAGATATATTCAAATGGACACAGCAAGTAAAAGAGTGAACTTACTTCTCCAGCCCCACAAATCATCCCATCGTGAAGCAAGAGACTTGTCAGCAGTGAACATCACAACGATTCCTATACCTGATGGTATAGTTTGGGACAAAACCGAATATGACATTTTTGGCCCGTCTGAGCTTTTGAAAAATAATTCCACATTTATTTAAAATTTCATTAAGTGACTTTATTACCTCCAGTACCTTTTCTGATGATTGGGACTTCGAGACTGTTAATAATATGATGTCTGATCTAGAGATGTCAACTGCATTCACTAATAATGAATATTTACAAGGTTCATCAGACTATGAACAACTGTGTTGTTATAACCACTATGGTCATCATTTCTTGCATAAATCTGCAACACCTAGAAATGTATTTATGTATAACCAATGGGAACATTGTCCTACGCCACCAAAGAGTAGCTCAAACATTTGCAATGAATTTTCCATATTTTTCAGGGTTTAATATCTCGAATGCAGAGACACTTTACTTTAAGAATGTCAACAAGACAGGAATTAAAAATATGTTAACGAATACCAAACAGATTTATTCTACAGCCTTTATTGCCCAACTGTCTAGACAGGGTTACGACTTTTGGAAAGACAACATTGAGACGAAAACTGTCTGGGGTACTAAAGATTGGCAAGTACAGGGAATAGAAGCTTTGTTTAGATCCTGTATCATCCCTGAGCAAATTATGTTTTTGAACGACACTGTCCATCAAACATCATGCCTTGGAATAGCCAAAATAAAAGACATGAACACTCCGTCTATACCTGCACCTACAAGTGAAAGCACTACACAGTGGGAAGTCGACGTACATACTATTTTGAAAAATAACAGATCAGATCCTGAATGGAAAACACAAACACAAACACAAACGGACACAAACAACTGTCATGATAGATTCCTGAACAAAACACAAGGTTTTACCTTTCATAGGTTAGACCCACGTTGTGTCCAAAGACAGCATCCGGGGGTAGTAACAACTTACAGTGTAGGGAAACTTTGCCTTGATTGGCTACAGAAAGCTACACTAGAGGATGTAAAACAACACTTAACTTTACTTCAAGAAGGCGCAGACCTTAGGAAATTCTTGCTAGGGCCAAGAAAACTGCGTCAAAATTTTTTCCATATATGCTGGTATCTACGCTGCTTATAATGAAGCATGGAAGGTCACCCAAGCAGAGACTACGGAACAAATATGAGAAATTGATCATATTAATTTAGAGAAATCTCTCTCTGTAGTAGGCAATGGGTTAACGACTCCGTCGTCCAGGATATATTCTTTGGACAGCATTGTGTCCTCTGTCATAGACATCATGGAACAAGACTTGGTCATGTTGCAACATGGTCAGTCTCAGCTACGTTCTATCATGCTATTAGGCTGGACGCCTCAAATCCTGCGCCATGGCTATGTGCCTTGGCGTTTAATCAATACTACGTCACTGTAGTGAACAAGACTTTTTGTGTTCTGACACCCTATGATGACCCTTAACCACCACCATTTTGTACTGACTTTAGAGTGTTCTATTACCCTAGCCTTAACGTAGTATGGCCCTGCATATGTCTGCTTCTCTTCTGTCCTATAATCTTGGTGTCTTTCAGTAGAATAGTCTTGCTAAGAATAGAAGGTATGGGATGTCGAGCTGCAGTGTTGTGGGTGGTGGTGCACACATGTGCTCAATGTTGTATCCTGAGGGATAAAGTCTATAGTGTTATTTGGTTTATGTGAATTATGTGTTGAACTATTGCCTTTGACATGGTTTCATGTCATCCTTGCTTTTCTGATTCCATCTTGCTTTGGGCCTTTCTGTGTGCATGGCTTAACTAACTCCATTTTCATGACTGAAGCTATTTTCTGTGCCTGCACAAAGCTGCAGAGGTGGGGAGGGCATGTTTTGCTGTTCTCCTTTTTGTAGCACTTTACTGCCTAGAGAGAACTGGTTCTTATCAGAGGAATGTACATGGTCTGTCTCGGAGCCATAGCAAAGGCCTGATCAACCGATGCTGTGGCCTTGGAGCAGGTTGGTACGGGCTCTCATGAGAACGAGGGGGCGAGGCTTGCTAGAAGCTTCGTTGTGTTTGAATTTGTATTAAAAAGAGGAGCCTACACTGGCCTGGTGGAAGTTCACGCCATGGAGCAAACGTGTTATCACGGAAGAGTGGGGGCTCGTGTCACCTCTGAGTTTTCACCCGGTTCAAGCAATGGACTCCCCTTGAGAGAAGTGGGGTGAAATGATGAAGCAGTACGTGAGGTGTTTCTGCTACTAACTGTCTCTTGATTCTTTACTGAATTCTTCCCATTCCTTCTTAATTTCTGATTCTTATAGACATGCATATATATTTCTACATATATATATTTGCATTTATTGTGTATTTCAATCGGTTATTTGATATGTGAGAGTCTGCCATGATCAAGATATATATATATTCGGCCTGCCCGAGATTGAAGTATTGTGTTAATAAATTTATATATTCCATATGTTTGAATTCGTCTTTTCCTTGTCGTAGGAGGTGATGAGTGGGCCCTCCTGGCAAGTAATGTGCAAAAATATCTCGCTCTAGAGAAGTGTTGTGTGTGTTACCTTGGTCTAGAGGAGACTCATGTGATATTGTTTTCTTGCCTTGCCTTTGGGGGAGTGTTGAAATTTTGCCCACCTTAGGAAGTGCTGTTTATATGTTATATTCCATAAATTTGGAACTGATATTCTCGCCCTGGGAAAGTGACGGTACATACCTTGGTCCAGGGGAGATCTGAGACCTTTCATTACAGTTACTGTTTGCAGAATTCAATCTCACTGATAGACAGATCAATCTGGCACAACGGGGAGCAGACTATACGGTGCTGAGCATTGAAAACTGGAGAAATTACCATTCACAGTGGCAGAAAAACCAGCTACTGAGTGGATCATACATGGTAAGGTTACTCTGCCTGTTGCGACTTTCCATTTTCAGTATTGCCTAAAAAATATACCAGCAGCAAAATATGAAAGGTTGGGTAAAGAATACATCAAGACAGGCGAGGACATTGTTTTTTTACTTCCCTTAATCTGCAAAATGCCCTGGATGAGCTGACTGGCCACAACTGAAGGTGCGACTTTTCCTGTGTGGGGATATTAACTGTTGGGACTGCGAGGACCAGTGTGCTTTGCCGCATCTCTATTCACCGCACCTGGATCCTCTTCCCGGCTCCTCCTCCCTCCTCCCTCTGCTACATAATGCCTGAGGGCCCCCGCTTCGCAGGGGCAGCTCGCAGGCGAGGACATTGTTTTTTTACTTCCCGTAATCTGCAAAATGCCCTGGATGAGCTGACTGGCCACAACTGAAGGTGCGACTTTTCCTGTGTGGGGATATTAACTGTTGGGACTGCGAGGACCAGTGTGCTTTGCCGCATCTCTATTCACCGCACCTGGGTCCTCTTCCCGGCTCCTCCTCCCTCCTCCCTCGGCTACATAACGCCTCACGGCCCCCGCTTCGCGGGAGCCGCTCGCAGGTGAGGACATTGTTTTTTTACTTCCCGTAATCTGCAAAATGCCCTGGATGAGCTGACTGGCCACAACTGAAGGTGCGACTTTTCCTGTGTGGGGATATTAACTGTTGGGACTGCGAGGACCAGTGTGCTTTGCCGCATCTCTATTCACCGCACCTGGGTCCTCTTCCCGGCTCCTCCTCCCTCCTCCCTCGGCTACATAACGCCTCACGGCCCCCGCTTCGCGGTAGCCGCTCGCAGGCGAGGACATTGTTTTTTTACTTCCCTTAATCTGCAAAATGCCCTGGATGAGCTGACTGGCCACAACTGAAGGTGCGACTTTTCCTGTGTGGGGATATTAACTGTTGGGACTGCGAGGACCAGTGTGCTTTGCCGCATCTCTATTCACCGCACCTGGGTCCTCTTCCCGGCTCCTCTTCCCTCGGCCTCATGTCCACTTAAGTCACGCCTAGACTCGTGCGAGTGGGACGCGTGCGGGGCGCAGTCCGGGGCTAAGCCCGGGCAAAGGGCGGGCCCTCTGTGGCCCTCAGAGGCACGAGGAGACCGGACCGGGCCTAGATATTAACGTATTGCTGTAGATTCCCTGGGTATATATTTTATTTTGTTGTAATATTGCTATGGCTACATTTGTGGATAAACATTTACCGTTAAATGTAGGGGGTAGTAACAAGGGGACACTAGTTGATTATTTTCCTAGGGTTGCTGTAGATAACGGAAGGGAGAGTGTACTTGCAGAGCTCAGGGCGGAACGGCGCCGCTCCATTGAATGTATGAAAAATAGATCGTCTGTGGAATCTTTGCACCAAACTTTGCCCCCTAATGTAAGTTACCCTATTGGAACCCAGGATCTATTATTTACAGATAATGTTCCCATACTTTTACGAGATTCTCCCCCTCCATTTGACATTCTTAACAGTTTGTATATAAATAATAATGCACCCTTCCCTAGCAATCCCACTATGGGAACTGATACGATTATACAACCTCTTTTACCGGTGGTTAAGGTTGCTAAAAAGAAGGTTGGGAAAGCTGTTAAGTCTAAAATCTTAGGACCTCCGCCTACTAAAAGAAGGAAGAGGGTAGGTGTCCCACAAAGATGTAAGATCAACCATTCTGAGTTCGGTTAAACATCAAGGGCCCCTATAACGACTGTACTTACGTCAAAGTCCAGCGTATTAACTACTTCACCTTTATTGGTTCCCTTAGAAACAGCTATAGCCCCAAAAGCTTCAGCAGTAGTCGCATCTCCTTCATCCGGCCCAGCCATTTCTTTACATTGTTCGACTAAGGAAGTATTTCCTGCTGCTGCCCTCGAGAGTATTGAATGTTTAATAAGGTCACTTGTATTACCCATATTAGAGAGGCTAAAAAAGATGGAGCAACGGTTGGGGGACCTAGAATTGGCTATTAGCAATAATGTGGGGTTACTTAAGGACTTTGTAAATTTGGTGCCCCCTTCTGTTGCACCAGTGATCCCACCTATGTTAGATATTCACAATGGCATAAGCAAAAATAGTAATTCTATTACTAGTGCTCAATGTGGAGCTATTTCCCCCAAAATAGTTCAACAACTGGTACAGCCTGACTCTGGTGAAGCTCCAACGGGAAGGAATCGACCTCCTATAGGAATTTTGCAAGATGAGAGGGGAAGCACCAGCCCTGTTAGGGCTGTGGATCACAAGAGGTGCCAAGTTCAACTACCTCCTGAAGCGGTTCCCTATGTGATAGTGCTTACGGGAGTTCCGATATTGGAGAAGGGTAGGAGGGAAGGGTTCTTTCAGTTAAAAAATAAAGTCATGTATTGGCTTAGCCAAAATAGACCCCTTCCTCTTAATGTTAATGGCGAGATTTTGCACGTTCGGCGACTCCCCTGGTTGGGATGCAGAGCCAAAGACATTGAGGGGGACTTAATTGTTATCAACTTTAGAGATCCTAGAGCTGTTAATTACATTTTAAATTATATTCCAGGGAAAACTAGCACTTCAATTCTCCCGTGTGATTTGACACATTTTTATCCGAGACCCCTAGCGACCCCTATGATGTACCCTGGGGCTACAGTGCGTCCGCAGTTATTACTGCCTGCTCCATTTATACCTTTAAATAATTGGCATACAACTTATGCACCCAATCCCGTGCCTATTGAAAATGCACCTGGATGGGATACTGTACCCCCCTGGAGCTATAGATATAGTTCTAGGAGGGCAGACTCTCGGTTACCATTCACCCCGTTGGAAGTTACTAACAGATTTGATGCCTTTTCAGGCTTCGATGATTGCGACTGACAGGGGGGATCCCCTAAGGGTGTGCCGCCCACTACCGAGCATCAGGCTCTGAATGACAAGTCAATCCCTCCAGTGAAAACTTTGTTATTGGAACAATTTATCCATCCTGTAACTGCCCCCTCCCCTACTGACCAACTCTCACTGACTTGTGAGAATGAGCCGGCAATAGAAATTAGTTCTGTAGTGACTAATGATGTTTCTGATTCCTTGGACTATGATCCAATTAGTCCAGGACTGCCGTCTGCTTATGTCAAAATTCTTTCTTGGAACGTGGCGGGACTCAAGAGTAAACTGCCTATTCCTCAGTGGGGCTCTTTTAAGGCCCTACACGACATTTGTATGCTGCAGGAAACTTGGGCATTAAAAAGAAGTATAGCCCAGGGATTTGCTGTGTACGATATTTTGGCAAGTAAGGGTGAGAAGGGCAGACCTATGGGGGGATTGTCTATATGGGTCGGCACGCACTTGGGAGCTAAGGCATCGCAAATTCCAACTAATTCGTTGGATGTCCAGTGCGTATTGCTGACAACTTTAAAAGGGCCAAATCTTGCCTTGATTAATGTATACTCAAGGCCAGTCAGGCGGGGCCTTGTGTCTGAGGCTATTGAAACTTTGCTGACCCTTATCCAGTCAATGGACTCTTCCACTGTGTTAATAGTGGGAGGTGATTTCAATTGCCATTTTGAACCACTTATGGACACGAATTTGGCCGGCCTGGATGATGTTGATTCATTGTGGGTTATCCCCGAGCCATTGACTACTCGGGTTAAGGCTTGGACCCCCTTAGTTTTACAATTACAGTCATTTGCGCTCATCACTTCTTTACGAGCATGTAACGGGAGGGTTGAACCCGATAGACCTGGGAAAGCAAACTGGTCATAGCAATTAAAGACATTTTTTGCACAGAGAGAAGGGAAAATCGGTTACGGACCACGTCCGCTCCGTGGTATAATGCCTCTTGTCGGAACGCCAGAAGGGCACTCTCTAGAGTTTTAAAAATTAATAATAGGGAGGCTGTTAAAACACAAGGCTCTGCGTATAAAAAGGCACTCCTTAAGGCAAAGAGAGAATGGGAGGCCACTAAGTGGGAGAATTTGGGATCCGCACTTACTAATAAGAATCCTAAACTATTCTGGACCCTGGTTGCAACTGGACTTGGCGGGCATGTCTCTGCACCTGTCCCCAATATAGCCCCTTCTGCTTGGGAAAGTCATTTTTGTGCTCTTTATGGCACTTCTGAGTCTGGTGGTACGTTTGTTAACACTATCGAACCCCAGCGATTCCAAAGGGCTAGTGGGGCTGCAGATCCTGGGCGGTCAATTGTTGACCGTCCATGCTTTTCTGCAGATGAATTAATGACCTTGCCCGAGGTAGAGGTAGCATTAGGAACTTTGCTCCCAAACAAGGCTCCAGGCTTGGACAAACTGCCAGTAGACCTGTTTCGCACACAACCAAAAATATGGGCCCCTTATTTGGTTGCTCTTTTCAATGGCATTTTGCAGGGTGACGACTTGCCTCCCACATGGCTAGGAGCAGAAATCGTGCCTATTTTAAAAAAGGGTTGCCCACTAACTCCCTCTAACTATAGACCCATCAGTCTAATTGATACATCGCAAAAGCTGATGGGGAGGGTTATCCTTGATAGGATCCTTGGGTGGATTGAGGAAAAAGGGATTTTATCTACATTCCAGGCAGGATTTAGGTCTGGCACTTCCACCTTAGACCAGATATTCCGCCTGCAGGTCCTTTATTGGAAAACAGCAAAAGTGGAGGGTGGCAGCCTCTACCTTGTGTTTGTGGACCTGCGGGCTGCTTTTGATCTGATCCCGCGTGCAAAACTATGGAAAGTACTGGCAGATTTAAGCCTCCCACCCTACCTGCTAGCTATCCTTTCGAGGCTCCACTTAAATAATTTTGCACGGGTTAGGAGTGGGAGGTATGGTGAACTTACAGACCAATTCCCTGTCCTAAAAGGAGTCCGTCAAGGGTGTGTGTTGGCACCAACTTTGTTTAGCCTCTACATAAATGGCCTAGTAGATCACTTGAATGGTGTGGCAAACAACGATGCCCCTAGATTGGCCACAGGTAGAGTGCCCGCTCTGATGTTCGCAGACGACACTTTTCTGTCTAGAACATCAACGGGCATTCAAAAAATCCTTGATGGTTTTGTGGAATGTTGTGACCTTCGGGGGTTGGAAATCAATATAGGCAAAACAAAGTTTATGATCTTCAACCCCCCCAAAAGGGTGCGTCCAAATCCAGTACTTCATGATGCACCCTTGGAAAGGGTCAAGACATTCACTTATCTGGGTCTTCCTCTAACTGAGAATTTTGGTTGGCACAAGCAGATTGCCAAATCTACGCTTAGGCTATCTCAGCTGGCGGGGGGACTGAGCAAAGTCTTTAAGGAATCTACTTATAGGCCGGTTTCCCCTGTACTTGAAATATACAGTCGCCAAGCAAGAATGGCAGCAATTTATGGGGCTGAATTGTGGGGGCATAAGCAGATTATGGATCTTAAAAAGGTGGAGCAATCTTTTGCTAGAAATTTAGTTGGACTACCGCCTAGCACGCCATTGATCCCTCTCAGATTCGATCTTGGCCTGTCTCCAATAGAGGAGATCATAAGTGCTAGACCAATTTTGTATTGGAAGAGGTTGTGGTCTGTTCCTGAATTAGCTGATTATAGAGCAGAATTCTCTGAGATTTGGCCTATTCTTAAACACAAAACTATTCCATGGCTTCAGTATATTAGTAGAGTTAGTGCCCGGCTCGGTTTCCCTGGACTAGGGGACACTCCTGAGATCTGTTGCACTGGGATATCTAAGAATACACTCCTCTCTCAGTTACGCTCGCTAAACCATCAAACATTAATGAGCTCTACATTATTGGGTAGGTTGACATCTGAGTTCCTCTCTGTAAAACCAGAACCTAAGGCTGAGGAATTCATGGATCTAGTTGAACCCCAGCTGCTCGAAAGCTGTATATTCAGCTAAGGCATGGTACCCTTCCTATAGGGTCCTTTACCTCTAAATGGTCCAAGTCTAGCATTGATACTTGCCCCGCATGCATCCATACAACCGAGAACATCTTTCATGTGTGGTTCTTTTGCCCTGCCTATTCTGCAATCAGGAAACGTTGGCTGATTCCTATCTGCAAGAACTTGGGATTTTTGCATTTTACACAGGCTTGCAGAATATTGATCTATGATACTTATCCTCCTATTGTGTTTGCGGTTTCTCGATATTTGCTTTATATGTGGCGTATGAGGCAGAATTTTTTAAGTTAATTTTTGTGTTCAATGTTTTTTCTAATGTTATGTGTTGTATTAACTTTATGGTGAACTTTTCCTTTTCTTTTTGTTGACACAGTTTATATGTACTTTTTATGGTCTGTTGACCGAAATAAAGTTATTACAACAACAACAACATCAAGACATCCTGGGATTTACCTTACACACACAGATGTTGGAGTGGGGGACGTGAAGTGTTTCTTAGCAGTGAAAACTATGAACTCGCACTAAGCGGTTCTCTCCTTTGTCCGGGTATTAACTAAAACGGGGCCTGTGATGGTTCCACTACAAACTTATCCTGTCACCTGCACGGTTCACCGGCAGCAGTGATTAATCCAATCTTTGGTCAACTTTCAAATGGGAGTTACATTATGTTGAATGACCTCAGCTGCTGTGGCATGCTGCCAGGTATCCCATATCTAGTAACGGTTACATCCAGGGTCACTTGCTGTATGCAAGTCTTGTTTCCCCAAACAGACATAGTCAGGGAGTTGCCTTTATGGCCTTCACTGAATATCTCTTCTATACGAGTTGATACTCTAAGCAGAATGAAAGCCATTCTTTTACAAAAAACTGTGCCTTTGACCTCTGACAAAGAAACCTATAATCTCCATGTCGCAAGGACTTCTGCAGAAATACATACTTTTTTGTATACAAACTGCCCTGTGCATTTCTCAGAAAGTTTAGGTCGTATCTTAAACATGTCTGATACGAGCAGTAGTGAACATATATTTAAGAACGTGTGTGCAGGACTGTTAGCACCTTTTCAAGCAGCCATCGGAATTTTTCCAAACTCCGTGCACTCTGTCTATGGCGGACTGCCGCTCGTTTAAGCACTTGTTGCAGGGATACTATTTTTGCTCCTACTGCTGCGATATGGCAAGCCAAATCACCAGCGACACCCAGTTCACCAACGAAAGAACTCTATTGGAGATGAAGTGTCATGAGCGCATCGTCCAAATTCTGGGTTTACCACGTCTACGAGAATTAAACACCACTTGGTTTCTGTCATTCAGACCAATCTGGCATGATTGCATCTTAACTGTTCTACGCTGCCTGCTATGCGGTGAAGAATGCGTGCTGGACATTTGCTGACACTCCCATCAGTCATGCCTACGAATATCGATACTCTGCTGGACCCGATAACGGCCCATGCTATGTGTTGTCCCCAGCGGCTACAAATCCTGATGGTGGCATTCATTGAGATCTCACAGACGCAACATGCTACTGCTGAGGTACGAGAGGAAACACCAGACGCGCAGGTAACATCCAATCCGGACATTGCTAATGCTTCCCATGCTCAAGGCGATAGTTCGCATCTATGTGCTGTTAATCTTCTACACGAGGTAACCCAACTCTCACCCACAATGGTAGACGACTTGTTGTCTACAGGATTAGAAAATGTTATGTTTTCTCCATCCCCACACACTGACTTTTGATTCAAGCACACAGTGTTCCGGAGAGAGTCTGAATTTGGCCTTCATTCTTTTTCAAACGTGATACTGACTTTGGAACTTTTTCTATGATTATATTTTTCTTTTTTCCCGTCCCAAAATTGTATTTTTCATTTTTTGGCACAGTAATCTGCTTATAGTAGAACTATTCATAGAGAACAGAATTCTTTGGTAACACTTCCAGGGACAGTATGCCACCTTGTCATGAATAACAATTTGACTTGTGTAACCTGATATGAAATGGTTTCAGCTCCTTTTTCTTCTGTATTTACGAGCCATTTCATCACATGTATATATTTTGGTTCATTCATTTAGCATTCCAATGTGATCCTATGCTTAGGACGGAACATTGCCTTTAATATGTACAACACTTTATGCATAGCAATGGTTTTGTAATGTATTTTTAGGACATATGTTTTAGATGTTTTTAGCTTATTTTAGCACCCCATGCGATACTCTGTTTTAAGTAGGGGTGGGCGGAATTTGCGAAATTCACTTTTGCAAATTATCGCGAAAATGTTAAAAATCTCCGCAAACACGCGGAAATATCGCGAAGATGCGGAAGCTTTTTTCCCGCCCGTTCGCGGAATTTTTTGCATGGTCGCGGCTCGCCAACTTACCCATGCGGTTGCTCGCGGGCGCGGCCATCTTGTTTTCACTTGTCTGGCGGTGCATGATCGTGAGAAGAAAGACGTGATCGCGCGACGCATGACGTTACTGCGGGCGCGAACTGTCGCGAGACAGCGCAAATGGCTACCAACAATCCAACATCTCGTGGAGAACGCGACCGGATCGGGAAAACTTGTCGGCGAACGTGGGGATTCAGGTAAGGCAATCGCGCGCACGCGAGAATGTATTATTTTACAGCGCGAGCAAGCAAAAAATTTCCGGTATAATGCGGATTGTGGAAATTTTGACATTTTCGCGCTCTCCGCGGAACGCGAAAATGTCAAATTATCGCAATTTCCGCGAGCGGAACGTTTTTTTAGCCCAGGCCTAGTTTTAAGATATGTTTAGAACGTTTAGGGTTTAGTAACGTCGTTCATATGAAACTGGAGTGTGTGTTGTGTGCAGATTTAGATTCCGCATATAGATTTCCCGATTTATGCCCTAATACAGGTACAATTCACATTGCCCTTATTTAAACATAGAAATCCGGCGCTTATTTAGACATTGTCCGTACTAACCAAACACAGGCATGGCCACCTACATCCATCCATCCACGTCATAACGAATTCTTGGAAAACCAGACCCTTAAGCCTTTAGGAATTTCCCTCAGCTTGAATATTGATTTCTCCAAGAACTCATTAAGTATGCATGAACATCTATTCCTTAGGGTTTCATTCATGACGTTCCTCTGGCCGACTTTTACGTCAATACTGGCATTCCTAGACACCTTCAAGTTATAAATATACCAGCACTTGCCCTGGAAAATTGCTGTACGCGGTTCACCACGGCAAGTTCAGAAGGAGATAGAGTTCCAGCCTGATGCACTGACCTGACGCTGCCATCCTCCTCGCAGAGAATCCAGCTCCAGTGCTCTCTGACTTCCCTTGCGAGGGGTTAGACTATCGAGTCCAGAAAAGAGATTCCAACCTCTCTCATTCTAAGGTATGGAGCTGACTAGAACGTAGAGAAACTTTTGGCAACTCTTGGCTAAACTAAAATATAGCTAGCTATACTTTAGAAATCGCACTTACTTCAAACCTCGTACTGCACTTAGGTTAGGTACACTGGGGTAGAACAATTTAGAAACATCAGATGAGTATCACATTTTAGCTTGTTATTTATGTATGTATTTTGATTAATATATGTCATAGCTACAAACCATGCTATTGCAGTATAATTTTATCTTAATGCTAACCTCGCACATATTGTACTTCGCAGTCTGTCTTACGATTGTAGCAATTCGTATCTCTTGCATGAGAAATAAGACTGTTCAATAAACCCTTTTATTGAAATGCCCGTCTCTCTATTTCTGTGCAACTCTGTAGAAACGAAGCATGCACGATTCACTGAGTGAAACTGTTATCTATTGTTTCCACGATTCTGAGACTGTTCCGATTCTAAAAGGAAACAAAGTTTTCATGTTTATGCGGTTGTCAGAGACTAATCCCTTCTTGTATATTTGTGAAGTTTCTAGTGACCTCTGAGTTAGCTGGCACACACAAGTAATTAAGTTTAATATACTCGATAGAGACATACTGACCTTAGTCCTATGTCAAATCTATAGTGTATGTTATTCCAATGCGCAGAGCCTATCAGGGATATAGGAACTACTCTACAGGGCGAAGCCCTTTGAGCCCAGTGGTCGTTGCGCGCCTGATCTGAGCACGCTGGGGCTTGTACAATGGTGCAAAATTCTGATTTCCGCATTCTGGAAGAGGCACTATTTGCCAGTAAAATCCTCGCCAGATTTTGCCTGCTGAAAGCCTTTGGGATAATAGTATGGGGACTATGCATCCCGGCCCCGCCCCCCGATCCAGCCCCGCTCCCACCTCCAATCTGCTGCTCCCGCTCCCCTCCCCTACATATGGCGACTGCTGAGGGGGAGCGCGCTTGAATCCTTAACCTCTTGGCACAAGGACAGCACTCTCCCCAGCAGCTCAGCCAGTTTCAGCCATCCGCCCCAGCACCTGAGCTCCTTCCCGGCAGGGTTCGAGTCGGCAGCCCGTCCCCGCGCCGCAGGTTTCTCCTTTGCGTTTCTGGGGCATGGCCCCTGCTGTTTTTCATTCTCGTTTAGTTTATTTTGTGGTAATTAATGATTTAGTTAAATTTTTGTTTTTTTGCGGCACCAGTGTCTCCCGGTCACCTTTCCCGCCGCTGCTGCCCCTGCGGCCCCGCCCCCCGATCCATCCCTGCTCCCGCCTCCCTTCAGCTGCTCCCGCCCCCCTCCCCTACATATGGCGACCACTGCGGGGAAGCGCGCATGATTCCTTGACCTCTTGGCACAAGGACAGCTCTCTCCCCAGCAGCTCCACCAATTTCAGCCGACCGCCCCAGCACTTGAGCTAATTTCCAGCAGGGTTCGAGCCGGCAGCCCGTCCCCGTGCCGCAGGTTTCTCCTTTGCGTTTCTGGGGCTTGGCCCCTGCTGTTTTTCACTCTCGTTTAGTTTATTTCGTGGTGATTGGTGATTTAGTTTAATTTTTGGTGTTTTGCGGCACCAGTGTCTCCCCCTCACCTTTCCCGCTGCTGCTGCCCCTGCGGCCCCGTCCCCCGATCCAGCCCCACTCCTGCCTCCATTCTGCTGCTCCCGCCCCCCCTCCCTTACATATGGCGACAGCTATGCGGTCTCGCCGCTAGCGCGCCGCTGGCACGCCTAAGGCAAGCCCGTCCGCGACTCGACCAGCGCCAGAAACCCTGGTTCTCCTAGACCCCACCGCTACGACTCGACCACCCTCCACGCACTCAACCCCGGAAGACACGCCGACTGCGCAAGATCCTCGCCCAACACCACCCTCGGGCCGTTCTCCTGCAAAACCTGCCGCAAATCCTTCACTGTCGACAAAGCTCACGCGACCGCGGACTGCCCTCCCGATGCTAGCACCACAAAGAGCCTGACTTGCATCCTCCTCAACGTGTGCTCCCTGCACTGACATGCCATCGAAATCTGGGACCTGATCTACACCCTCTCACACGACGTCGCCTTCTTCACAGAGACCTGGACCAACTGCTCCTCCAGCCCTGACATCGCCACCATCATCCCCGATGGCTACAAGCTCCAGAAAAAGGACCACCCGCACCGCCCAGGAGGGGGACTCGCCATCGCACACAAGACCGCCCTACGACTCGCCACCTCCAGCTCGAGTGACCACCAGTCCATCGTGGAACACCTCCACTTCCTGGTCCAGACCAGCCCCAGGACCACGCTACGAGGCACCTTCATCTACAGACCGCTGGGACCTCATCCCCAGCCCGCAACAACCATCGCCGAGCTCGCCAAACCGCACGCCAGCACCTCCACAGACTACTTCCTACTCGGGGACCTAAACTTCCACCTCGACAACAGCAACGATCCTGAATCTAGCACTCTCATCGCCATCCTCGCCAACCTAGGACTGAAGCAGCTCGTCAACACACCCATCCTCAGAGCAGGCCACACCCTCGACCCCATTTTCGCAGGAGGAACCAACATCTGCTTCAGCCACACCACCCAGCCCCCCTGGACGGACCACCACTGCTTCCATTTCACCTTCAACATCACCACCGAACACAAGCCAGCCCCACGCCCGCCTCGACGGAACTGGAACAAGTTCAAAGAGGAACTCCTCAACACCACCCTCTGCCAAAACACCCCCGTCGCCACGACTGACACCAACACCGCAGCCAGGGAATTTCCCCGCTGGATCTCCTGCTGCGTGGACAAGCTCGCACCGCTCCGCCTCCCTGACAAACAACGCCCTCTAAAGGCCCCCTGGTTCACCACAGAACTCCAAGAAGCCAGGCACGCCTGTAGACGGCTTGAAAAAACCTGGCGAAACCAGAAAACCACGGAAGCACGGACCAACCACAAGAACGCCCTGAAAGAATACCACCAGCGCATAAGAGACACCAAACCGACCTTCGTGAAAGACAAAGCCCAGACCAACGCCACCGACGCCAGAGAACTATTCAACATCATACAGCAGTTCTCAAGATCCACCTGCGATGCCATGGACATCACTCCTTCCCAGGAACTCTGCGACAAACTCAGCTTCTACTTCCATTGTAAGATCAAAGACCTCTACGACAACTTCAGCGAACCAGCCCCTGACAGCACCCCCTGCCCATCATCGCCGACAAGCCTATCATCACGTCTTGGGATCCCGCTTCCATCTAACTCATCACCAAGACCATGAAGAAAACCCACTCTGGAGCACCTACGGACCCCTGCCCACCGCACATATTCCACAGAGCCGCCGCCGCAATCGCACCCAAACTGGGTCGCGCCATAAACACCTCCCTCACATCCAGCATCTGCCCAGACGATTGGAAAAGGGCTGAGGTAAAACCCCTCCTCAAGAAACCTGCGGCAGACCCCACGGACCTGAAAAACTACCGGCCCATCTCTCTCCTCCCCTTCGCGGCCAAAGTCACAGAGAGACTCGTAAACACCCAGCTGACCACCTTCGTCGAAGATAACTCCATCCTGGATGTCTCCCAATCTGGATTCCACAGAAACCACAGCACCGAGACCGCCCTCCTACTGCCACTGATGACATCTGCATGCTATTGGACCAGGGACACACGCTGGCCCTCATCCTGCTAGACTGCTCCGCGGCTTTCAACACCATTTCACACCGCACTCTCACTGCCAGGCTTCACAAAGCAGGGATCCAAGGAGCCGCCTTCGACTGGATCCAATCCTTCCTCGCCGGGCGAACGCAGAGTATCAGACTCCCTCCCTTCCTCTCGGAACCCACCGACATCAACTGCGTCCCACAGGGATCATCTCTCAGCCCTACGCTCTTCAACATCTACATGGCTCCCCTCGCCGCCATACAACATGGACTCAGCAAAGTATCCTACGCCGACGACACTCAGCTCATCCTTTCCCTCACGAAGAATCCAGAAGACACCAGACTCTGCTTCCAGGAAGGAATGAAGAATGGGGCAGCCTGGATGAGGGACAGTTGTCTGAAGCTCAACTCGGAGAAGACCGAGGTCCTCATCCTCGAACCCTGCTCCCCCGCCTGGGACAACACCTGGTGGCCAACTGCCCTCAAGACCCCACCCACCCCCACCGACCATGCCCAGAACCTTGGCATCATCCTCGACTCTTCCCTCTTCATGAACCGCCAGGTCAACGCCGTCGCCTCCACCAGTTTCAACTGCCTTCGGATCCTCCGTAAGTCCTTCAAATGGATCCCCTCTGACTGCAGAAGGACCGTCACCCACGCACTCATAACCAGCAGACTTGACTACGGCAATGCCCTCTATGCCGGAATCAACAAAACTCTCCTACACAGACTCCAAACCAATGCAGAACGCCGCAGCCAGACGCGTGCTCGGAACTCCACGGCACGAGCACATGACCCAACACCTACGTGGCCTTCACTGGCTCCCAGTCAAGAAAAGAGTCACTTTCAAACTCCTCACCCATGCCTATAAAGACCTAAACAACATCAGACCCAAATACCTCAACGAGAGACTCTCCTTCCACGCACCCAAGAGAAACCTCCGCTCTGCCGACCTCGCACTGGCAGATGTCCCCTGCATCCGCAGAAACAAGACTGGAGGAAGAGCCTTCTCATACATCACAGCAAAGACCTGGAACGAGCTCCCTGTGAACATCAGATGCTCCCCTACCCTGCACACGTTCAGGAAGGACCTCAAGACCTGGCTCTTCGACTGATCTGGAGCCATCTTCTTTTCCCCCGCCAAGCGCCTTGAGACCCTCACGGGTGAGTAGTGTGCTATATAAACCTCCTGATTGATTGATAAACCCCCTGATTGATTGATGCATGGCAAGGAGCACAACTGAGATTAGCACATGGGAAAACTCTGCCCAACTTTGAATCCCGGTTTGGCCGCAAATAGAAGTTTGGACCCTAAATAGAATTAGATGGATAGTTGTTATCAGGGCAAAGGTTTATAGTCTGGGAAGTTCTAATTCACTTGCTCAGTGTACAAAAGAATAGATGGATGATGAGACAATGTACAGCCATGCTAGCTGTTCCTTTCTTTTATAGGGGGACATCCAGTGCGCTGTTGAGATTTCACTGTTAATACGTCAGTGCATGGGCTGGGGATTACGACATTCTTTGGAAGACAGACAGACACAATGTGCAGTGGGTGTTCCTGGCGGAGATGTCCTCACGCTCCCTTACAATTGAGCCATTCTTTTCTGTTGTTCAAGTGCTTAACGTCATCATTGTTTGTGAATTCCAAGGTTTGTTTTACCGTCGCACGGGCGGGGAAGGTTCTAATATAGTTCCAGAGACAGATGGTGAAAAAAATGCAATTAACTGACTCAAAGCGGCACATTCTGATTCCTCCCTGACGAGTCCTTTTCTTTTCGAAAAGTGTGCGCTTTGATGTTAGATGTTCGCTGCTGGTATTTAGCGACAGCATTTTGCTTCCACACTCTTTTTTTTAAATATTTTTTTTGTTTGTCGTCTTGTGTTGTTTTCTGGATGACAATGGTACTCTGTAGTGCTCAAACAGAACTTATGTTGATATACGCTATCAGTACATTTTTCATTTTCACTGCTGGGACGGTGTTTTGTGTTGATACACACTGCCCCCAGTAACAGGCTGCCTAAATAGACATTTTAGTACGCGATGACTAATATATTGGCTAATAAAGATGCTATAAGTAACTCAGCAGCCAGAGTTCGTTGCCGAAGGCGGCCTGCCAGAACAATTCATTCTCCAATTTTCTCACAATTAGAAAGAAGTGCTCGCCATCTGTTTTCATTCAGCCGCTTGTTTATATTTGCATCACGCTTACACTTTCACTGAAAGCGCGATGCAAAAATAAACACGGGGCTGAGTGAATACAGATGGCTGGCCCCCATAAAGATAAGAAATTACTTTGTGACAGCAGCAAAGCAGGCGAACCAGTCGGGATCGGAGGCGAAAGGGCGTCAACAAAAAACCCAAATTTCCAATGGCCACCGTTTAGCATAAACGGTGATGCAAGCCAATGGAAATGAGGGGCGGGGCTTCGATATCCTTTCTGAAAACCCCTCATCCACAAAATCTCTCGCCGAGCGAGCAGCGCTTTGCGCTGCAACGCCAGGCGAGACCTAAAAAGGTTAGCCAACATTTCAAAGACAATGAATTTGACTCATTCCCAAGTTTGCACTTGAAAGAAGGCCACTTAATCCCGCAATAATGCCCACATAATGATCAGTAATTAAATACAAAGTGTATTTTTTCCTTTTGGTCTGTCTGAATAGTTTTTGCTGTCATTACATTTAAAGGCTGACAGTGCCTGCCCTTGTATAGGCCTCTGGTCTTCCTGCAGAAGCTTCTCTTCCTGAATGCTTGCCTGTCACCAGCCTGGAACCTAATTGCGTTCCATTAATCTTTTCCTCCAATAAACTTTGGCATAAATTTAAGTTGGTCTTTTCCTCCAGTAAACTGTGGCATAAGTTTAAGTTGGTCAGCTTTAAACACCGCCCCAACCAGAATCAATCTTGTTCAAAGTAATTTATGCTTGCTGTCCATAGCATTCTTATTGCCTATTTTTACTGAGAAGCAGAAAAAACGTTCAGACAGTTATGAGAAAAATGTTCTGTTTTAGCGAGCCCCCACTTTTTCCATCCCACTAAAACACCTTTCTGCACATATTTCTATATGACTGATTGCAACCAGCAGTTGTGGGTGCTTCCTGAATCCTGGTTAGAGCATTTTCTTTCAAAGTTGATGCTGCATGCAGTGCAAGGTACTGGGCAAGCACACACTTTAAAGGGCTGAAGTTGTTGCACTTTCCAATTTGCACATTACAGTAACTGTTGAAGATTTTAATGCATTAAGATATTGAGCAATTTTCTATTTAATTAATATTTCTAGACTATACGTTCCCACTACTTTATAGACCTTGCTTTCTCACTGCATTCATTTGCTTTAAAATGCACCATTTACCAATACTTTTTCTTGGGAAGAGGACCCAACCTGGACCCCAGTTTCTCCAATAAGCTTGCTCGCTACATAGGTCATGCCCAACTTTTACACCACACCAGTTTCAAACGTCACCAGCCGTCACTGTTGGCAAGTTGTAGAAGGCCCCACCAAGGAGGAGTTCTGTAGGGCACAGAGAGAGTGCCCTACCTTTGAGGGCCTGGGGCAGCAAGCTGAGCCCAAGCAGCCAATGATGAATTCAGGACTCATCACCTTTACTGGGAGACAACCTTCTGTGCAGTGAGTCTAAAACTCCTGGCCAGGGGGCCTATTGGGCCCCGGTGGTCCCCCAGTGTTATAGGGCCTTCCTAATGGAATTTGACCATGACATACCCCTGGTTGGACATTTTGGTCCAGGACAAGACCTTTGCACAACTTGCTCCTCATTTTTATTGGCCCAGACTCATTGTGTCCTCAGATGCATTCTGCAGGACCTGTGTGACCTACTAAGCCAGTGGCAAGGTGGGGTAGAAACATAAAGCTCCCCTTAAACCGTTGCCCATTGTTGACACACCCTTTTAGAGTGTGGGCATTGACATAGTGAGGCATATGGATCCCCAGACGGCCGCAGGGCACAGGTTCATCCTGGTTCGGGTGGATCATGCCACTCGGTCTCTCTGAGGACCACGACAAAACCTGTGGTGGCAAAGACCCTGATGGGGATTTTTACCTGGGTGGGATTCCCCAAAGAGGTGGTGTCTGATAGGGGCACAAACTTCATGTCTGCATACATGCAGGCTATGGGGAAGGAGTAGGGAGGGACATATACGTTCTCCACCACTTAACACCTCCAAACTAATGGGCTTGTGGAGAGATTCAGCAATACCCTGAAAGACATGATCAGAGGCCTGTCAGAGGCCCTGAGGAAAAAGAGGGATGTCTTCTTACCATGCCTGTTATTTGCCTACCTGGAGGTCCCTCAGAAGGGAGTGGGTTTTAGCCCCTTTGAACTTTTATTCGGCACTTGGTCAGGGAACTTGTGTGTTTGGTCTAGAAGGGCTGGGAGCAGCCTCCCAAGAGAACTCCCGGGGATATAGTAAGCTACATGCTGGCCTTCCAAAGCCAAATGACTAAATTGTGGAAGCAAGCATCCCACTACTTAAAAAAACAGTCAGGATGTCATGAAGGAGTGGTATAACAGGAGCGCCACACCTGTGGAGTTAACATCTGGACAGAGTGTGGGTGATGGAGGCTGTGGAGTTAGGGGCCCTATAGGACCAATAAATCAGCCCTATGAGGTGATTTAGAGGAAGGGGGAGACCACCTACCTGGTGGATCTCAAGGCCCCACGGCCGCCCCTACAGATACTGCACATCAATCGCCTCAAGCCACACTTTGAGAGGTCTGAAGTCACCATGCTAATGGTGATGGATGGGAAGGAGGAAGAGTAGGGTGAACCTCTCCCCAACTTCCTGGACTCTAAGGAGATGTAGAAGGTGTGATCCAGCCCCCCACCCTAACTCCTGACCAGCAGATGGACGATCATCAAGTCTTGGGGCAGTTTCCCTTTCTAGTCTCCCTTTTCCAGGGCACTACCCACTTGTGCACCACTGACATGGACACAGGCGACAACCTTCCTGTCAAACGCAGATCATACCAGTTGTTGGATAAGGTGAGGACCAGCTTCATGGGGGCAGTGTCTAAGATACTGGAATTGGGGGTGATAGAGCCCTCTAGCAGCCCCTGGTCCCGTCCAGTGGTTCTGGTGCCAAAAGCCACTACCACAGGCACCACACCTGAACTAAGGTTCTGTGTGAACTATAGGGAGCTAAAATTGGTGACCCGGGTGGCTGCCCATCCTATTCCTCAGGCAGATGAGCTGGTCAACAGGTTGGGCCTGGCCACGTATTTCAGTATCTTCGACATCACCTCCGGATACTGGCAGATTGGCCGCACCGATGGATTCAAGGAGAAAACTGCGCCTCCACCCGGGTAGGGCATTACCAATTGAGGAACATGCCGTTCTGGCTCAAGAATGCCCCAGCCACCTTCCAGGGCTGGTGAACCAGGTCCTTGCTGGTATGAGGCCTTCTCGACTGCATGTCTAGACGACATTGCCTTCTTTAGTAACAGTTGGAAGGATTATCTCTTTCACCTCCAGGAAGTACTTCAGGCCTTGCAGCAAGCAGATCTGATTTATTATCAAGGCCAGTAATTTCCGGATAGGGCAAGGATCGGTGGTGTACTTGGGACACTGGGTGGGCAGGGGTAAGATGCAACCTCTCTAGGGCCACGGTGGAAGCCATCCTGGCAGCCCCACAAAACTCAAACGGGCATCAGAGCTTTCTTGGGCCTCACCGTATATTTTTGGAGGTTCATCAAGGGATATTGCACTATTATAACCCCCTTGACGGAACTGACCTTAAAGAAGCAGCCCCAGGATATAATATGGACCGAGGCTTGCCAAACTGCCCTTGACTCCCTCAAAAAGGCCATGTGCACAGCTCTTGTACTCTGGGCCCCTGACTTCTCTCTGTAATTTATTGTTCAGACAGATGCATCTGAACATGGTATCGGGCAAGGCTGTCTCAGCTGAAAGTTGAGGGCCTAGACCAGCGGGTAGCCTTTATCACCCAGATTTTCTCCCCGGTAACAAAGGTGGCGTGATAGAAAGGATGCCTTCACGGTGGGCTGGGCCCTGGAGAAGTTGAGGTTGTATTTGTTTGGCACCCACTTCTTGGTTCAAACAAGACTACGGACCCCTCACGTGGGTAATGCAGATGAGATGCGAGAATCCAAAGCTGTTGAGGTGGTACATTTCCTTACCGGTGATGGAGTTTTGGGTGGAGCACCGACCAGGAGTTGACCATTCTATCACTGATGGTCTGTCTAGGTTCTTCCGTCTTAGTCAGGATGACTGCTTAGAAGCTGTGTAGAACCCCCCCCCATCTCCCCCTCTTTCGTCAGGGGGTCACATATTAGACCTGCACTCTTCAGGCAGCATTTCCCTAAACCTTTTGCCTCCTGAGTTTTGCTGATTTTCTGGTAGTGGCCTTCATGCTCTGGGCACTTTCCAGCTGTAAATGCAGTGTGAAAGCGCACAACTTTCCTATACATATTAGAAAGTGGCGCTTCACTGATGTTTTCTACACATGTGTCCAACCTGCCACTTCATGCTAGTGTGCGCATTTGCACGTATGGTGTTTCTAAACATGTATCCAGCCTGCCATTGTGGGTCTTTGTGTAATCAGTTTCTGCTCAGGCTGGCCTTCATGAATCAATAGCCAGCCTGAGAGGACTTTCACTACCAGTAGAGCTCCCCCTAGGCTATGTCTTCAGGGGTGAGAGAGTGGTAGGTGAAGGGCAGGGACGCACGGGTGTTCCCTTCCCAGGTAGTAAAGAATACCTATGTGTGTTTTCACTACCTATGAGGTTAGTTCTTCCCATAGGCTAACATGGGGAAAGGGATGAAATTACTTCAGGCTGCAATAGTGGATTGCAGTGGAGCAGTCTCATAATGTTTCACTTCATTGGATTTGCAGTGGCAAACCCTTTCCAATGATAAAGGTGGTTTTGTCATGATTAGCGTAGAAATGCCACTACTAGACAGTGGGCATTTCTCTGCTCCAAAACTCTGTGTGTGTCTTTGTGCTTGGCTCCAGTCCGCACTGGAGGTTGGGGGAGCACAAATTGGTATTCCCTAGCGACAGCTCTCAAACACTTGGTATTACAACTGGAATAACAGATCTCTGCCATTTGCAGGCCTGGCTGGATAGATCAGAGGAAGAGGTTTTGACAGATGTTTTTTGGAGCCAGATCATGGCCCCATTAAAGAATAAGATCTGCATTCCACGGCCTCATAGCAGACAGGACTGAAATTTAAGGAAGACATCTGTGGTTCAAAAGGAGACCCTTTGAACCACCCCAACTTCAAAGATTACTACAGTATAACTACTGGTGCCATACTTCCGCAGGGCAGAAATACGTTTGTGGGGACGTGAAGCCAGGGAAACTGGAACTGTGTGATACACTCTACCAAAGGAATCTGTTGTGCACAAGGAGATAACTGCCATTGAAAGGGACAGCTTGCCCTTCCTGAACAGTAGTTGGCCTGGCCTGACTACCTGCAGCTGTGTGGCACCCTGAAGTGTGCTCTCCAAGGGCTTGGTGGCTTGCTCCTTGTTCTTTTGGAAGTCTCAGGGACACCAAAGATCTCCCCTGTGGGACCACCACTATCTACTTATGACACCTGGAGCGGGGTGCCCTCTTAATGCCCTCATCATCTGCTTAATCCCAACTGGGTGTCTGGTGTGAGCGTGGAACTAAGAATTGTGCCTGGAGACCCACTTGCCTTGTTCAGACCAACAAAAATCTTGTTTGCATCTCAGGTGTGTAGTCCCCACATCTTGCACATATAAGCATTTTTTTGGTGGTGAGCAGATTCACTGGTTGTGGGATCCAGCGTGGCCCACTTCATTGATCGTGCCGCTTCTCTATCGAGTAACATGCAGACTGCATGCTCTTTGCATGCAATTCCGATTCACAAGGTGCGACACTATGAGTTGGTGGGGTAATGGTAGCAGTGTCTGATTCTACCTCGTGAGGTATTGCTGAACTTGCACCTGTGAGTATGACCGGAATTGTCTGGTGCGACCCATATCAACGCACACCAGACATTGTGCTTAATTTCCAGGGATGTATGGATTTTTAACTCTTTGTTGTGTATGATTGAAGTTGTCTGGCGCAACTCATATCCACGCGCATTAGACTTTGTGCCTCATTTCCAGGCTGGTACATAACTTGCAACTCTTCTTTGTGTGTTACCGAAACGGTCTGGGGCCAATGGTATCATCACAAACCAGGTGTTGTGCCCAGATTTCCTGGGTGCGACTCTGATCGACGTGTACCTGACGGAATGCCTTTTTCTCCCAAGAGGCTACCCTGCTTCATTCTCCATTCATCGATTGTTCCCTTTTAGGCCCTCAGTGCAGCGAACCAACTGCCCTCTCCTCACCCGGCCCTCCCCGATGACATTGTGTTGTCAGGTAGTATTGCCCGGCTTGGGGCTGGGTGGTGAGAGTGATGACTGGGAGGGAGGCACGCTTCAGAGAAAGAGCAGAAGCCGGCCAAGAGACTGTGTGACCCCCCTGTGCTTTGTAGAACTTGGCTGGTGCCGGAAGGCCCTTGTGGAACCCTTTGATTTAACTAACTATTGCCCTCAGCCCGTTTCTGCTCCACATCCTGTGGGTGAACTTCTCGAGTGGCTGTCAAACCCCCTTTGATGACTGCCTACTAATTAGTGCTGCTACCTACCCCATCTGCTTCCCTGAGAACTTGACTTAGAGTGACTTCAGCTGGGTGCGGCATAGTGTCTCGGGTGTGGAGGACGGGTTGTCGCCAATCTGTGGGTGTAGACTAGTCGGGGTGAGTTGGGGTCTGCAGTGTGTTATCAATTGACCTGTTGGGTACCAGTGCCCCGCATTAGAATGCTGAATGCATGTTTGTGCAAGTGCATCGCGTACGGACCTGCCTAATATCCAGTGCACAGCATATCAGTGCAGAGTGAATGTGTGTGTGGGAGTACCAGTCTGTGGACCACCTGTGATTCATCACACTGGCCGGTGGTATTACTTTGCACGTTGATTTCTTGCCGAAAGAACACTATGTTTGACATTGATTACCTGTGTGGCCTCAACCCATGGTGCTTCTAAAAAGTTTCATCATTTTTTGTATGTACAGATTTCTGATATCTTTGTGAATCGCTAGGGTGGGCCCGGGGTTGATACTGCATAAGGGTGCTGGGGGGGAGAGGGGGGATAGAATAGAATCAGTTCCAAGTTTGCATATTACTAATGTGATGTCAACACAGTTGCGCCTAGAAATGCTAGTAAAATTGCCAAGTGTGATTTGTGCCCCGAAATACCTCATGTTCACGTTGTGTTGATTATTGTGTGTGCTTAATACAAACGTTATTTACATACATCACTTGTAAAGTCTCTCTTTTGTGACACTCAGTGTATTTATCATGAGTGAATACTGTGCCAGTGCTTTACACATTGCCTCTGTGATAAGCCTGACTGCTCAGTGCCAAGCTACCCAAGGGTGAGCGCAGGTTATACAGTATGTGTAATCACCCGCCCCTGACGGAAGTGGTAGGTACTGCCTAGCTAGGCCATCGCCTCAGCCAACCAGAAAGTGCCAGTTCCAACACTGACCAATCGTTGGCAGCACCATGTTGTGAGAAGTTGGCCTGGTATATGCTGTCCACTAATTATAGTGGGCGACTTGCACCAGTCCAAACAACCCCTTATTGATGATAGGTTAAAGACAACCTTATTTGAAAGCTATCCTAGTGGTAGCTATGGAGAGCAGCCTTCAGGCTAAGTCTTGAAGTAATGTAAAGCAGCTTGTTTTACCAGTCTATAATCTCTTGAATGGCTAAATGAAAGAGAACCACACCAGGTATATATATATATATATATATATAAAATATATGTATTTATTTCTAAGCACACCTTACTAGTCTCTTTATGAGGCTAGAGGTCAAAGCACATATGTTACACTTCAAATATCACAGTAAATTTGCACAATATACGTTAGGCCCTAGGGGCGAACCAAACCATGTAATAAGAAAGTGGTATAAGAACCACGACTTGACTAGACACAAGGCCTAGAGCCTGTAGAATCGCTGGGACCCCAAGGAACCACCCAAGGTAGTGACACAGGGGACCCACGGGGGACGTGTGCAGTGTGAGAACACAGCCGCGAGCTCCCGTTAGCCTCTATGGGGAAACACGCGGTTAGAATTTTAAAGTTTAAGGACACTTAGGAGTGGACTAGGAACAAACCCTTTTGGACTTAGATGGTTCTAGGGCCAACACCCACGGGAGCACTGGAGTACTCGTGTTACCTCAACCAGGTAAGCCAGGTGCATAGGTGTTAAATGATTTTGGGTTGCGTCGTCGTTTTCAATGGCAGGAGACTGAAAAGTGCTGATGCCTTGAAGAGGAGAAGTGTCCGAAGAGATCCAAGCCTGGATCAAAGATGTGAAGAACCTGAAAGCAGAGGGGACAGAGTCTGGTTCACTTGCCAGTGACCAGGGACACGATAGACGAATGCCCACCGATGTCGGGTGCTTCAGGTGAGAAGAGGGGAAGCTTGACTCTCCAGCCACGAGGACCAGGAGGCATCGAGGACAACCAGGAGCTGGATTCGAGCTGACCCACAAAGGATGTCTAGTGCTGCAGCATTGGTGCCCGGATTGGACACAACAAACCTTGGCAACAGCAAACCACGCAGGAAGATGAGAAATGCTGCGGTGCGGTGCGGACCAGCAAGGTCCTGGGGACTCCCCAAGCAAAGGAGAGTCGGGGCACATCTGGGGCAACCATGGAAGCCCAATTAAAGTAAGAGTTGGCTTCACAGGGAGCCACCAGTCAACGGACCAGGGATCGCGAAGGAGCCTCAAGCGAACACACAGGGCGGGCTCACGGAACACTCATGGAGTGTAGGCCAGCAGTCTTCGGTGGAAAAGGTGCTCGGGGTCTGGGCTACAAGTAACCCAATGCACAGCCTCAAAGGACGTTGAGAAGCTGATGCACTTGCAAATGTGCACGGTGTCCAGGGGTTCCGGTTCCACGGTACCCACGAGGGCTACAGGTCTCAGCTTTGCTGGGGACTCGGGTCAGCCTCTGGGAAGTCTGGAAACCCACCTCCTGTGTTGCAAAGTCTTCGGCGTCCGGCGGGAGCTTCGTAGATGCAGACCGGACAGATGCATCTTTGGTGCCTGCCAAGCAGGGGAGTAACTCCTTTACTCAAAGGGAGATTCTTCAGTCATCTGGTTCAAGGTAGATCGTTGAAGTTCCAGGATTCAGTATCAGAGTTTCGTCCAGGTGTAATCTAAAGTCCTGTAGCCAGGGGTTCCTTTCTTATACTCAAGGAAGGGGTTGGACATACTCTGGGAACCCACCTATGGGAGAGTCAGGAAAGAGGGGTGGCTACACCCTTTTCCTTTGTCCAGTTTCGCGCCAGAGCAGGGGCTGGTAGCACCTACAACCGGCTTGAGCTGAACTATGCCCAGGGACTCCAAATGTGCCCCCAGTGCAGGCTTCAAAGCACTCCTGGAGTGCACCCACCCAGCCCTAATCCACTAAGGCCTGTCTGGGAGGTGATTACACCTCCCTGTGACAGGACACCTATTGTCCAGGACTCCCCTGCCAGAGTTTCGGTCAGCAGCATGAGGCCAGACCCGTATCTGTGGCTGGCAGCATCCATTTAGCTGGTACGGGGTATACCGGTGCTGTCATGTCTCTCCCTCTAGAAGGGTGGGATTATACTCCCACAGCAGTTACTGGTGTGGGGGTATGATTCCAAGGTGTTTGACATCAAACACGACATGTTTCCGTGCAGCCATCCCAAAGTTAGCATTTACCGTTTAGTTATAATGCACTTAAGAGTATACGGTCAGGCTGCATCACAGACAACCCCGGAGAAGAGATTCCAAAGGCTGCAGAGGGGCTCTGCTCATGCATGGGCATCCTCTCACTCAAAACCAAGCACTCTGCCTTCAGGATTGATAAGGCCTGCCATAGGGGTGACTAATAGGTTTATATGTCAGCCCCCCGACACCTACAAACCACGCTCACAATCTGGGGTTCATCCTGGACTCAACGCTCACCATGATCCAGCAAGTCAACGCCGTCTCCTCCTCTTGCTTCAACATCCTCCGAATGCTCTGGAAAATCTACAGATGGATCCCCACCGAAACCACGCGGGCCGCCAACGCCAGTTACCAGCCCAGAGCAGGGAGCACAGGGGGACTACAAGCCCCAGTGGCCTTTGCAACAGGCCGACGCCCGTTTCCCACGCCCGGAGGTGCGTAAATACCACTCGCGGCTCCCGCCAATGCCAGTTACCAGCTCTGAGGAGGGAGCAAAGGGGGACTACAAGCCCCAGTGGCCTTTGCAACCGGCCGACACCGGTTTCCTGCGCAGGCGTGCCCGTCAGAGACCGGAAGAGGCTGGGCCTTCCCTCTAACATCAATCATGGGTAAGCGGAAACAATTATGCAGTCGAGACCAGGGGGTCTAACAGCAAAAATTCCAAGAAAGTCTGCGTCTATCATCTCATATTTAACCTCGGCGGTGGGAGCTTTAAATAAGGAGATAGCTAATGCAGAAAAAGAACTGGGTTTGGGGACGAGTGAAGAGTCTGGAGAGGGGATTGTTATAACTGAGTCTGTGACTAAAATACCTGTTCCACTGGAACCAAGGGTGCTGATAAATACACCGATAGCTTTGAGAGAAGCACCGAATCATGATGCTGTCCAGACTGAGGGCATGGATGGTGCAAATTAAGAACCCTTGCCTGACTTGGAAAAGGTATCAAAAGGGCCAACCAGAAAAACTATTAAACGGGACAAAGGCTTGAAATGAGTAACTATATGCAAGGGAATGTTGTGGGTGAGAATACTCAACTAACACTGCGGAAATTGGTGGAGGACATATTCAGCTCGCGATTGGAATCTATACTCACTAGTATTGCTAAAGATATAATTGACACTTTGAATACTTGTGTCGCGGGGATCTTGAAAAAATGTGAGCGTATTGACTCTTTTTTAACAGAACCAAATACTCTGCATGCTACCCCCAGCTTAAATATGCTACCTAAGGCTCAATTAGAGATTAGGCCACATACTGGTAAGATTCACCTGGGTAGTCAACCTCAATTCCAATCATGGGCTAGGTCTAAATCTGGATCCCCGGATAGATCTGTGGTAGTCCAGGGCCCCCATGTAGGGGGGGGACACCCACCTATGCTGTCCGGAGCCTTTTAAACTTGCCAGTTAATGGCACAATTTTGGCTATTAGCGAGACCCCAGCCCTACAAGAGAGGAATATAAAACCCAATTGTTGAAGACTTAATCTCCCCCCAGAAGTCACCCCTCTGGTAGCGGTTCTTGTAGGGGTACCCCCTCTTGGTGATTATGACAACAAAACCACCCTTGCTCTGCTACGAAAAACCAAAAATTGGCGTGATCAACATTGTACTAGCAAAGCCGAAATTTTTTCCAACATTATAATGGCTAGACTGGTGGGGTGGGTTGGTAATTGTTCCAAACAAATCAATGGTGATTGTATTATCGTTAATTTTAACAAACTGAATCTAGCTGATAGGCTGTTATGGGATGCTTCTGAGTTGGAGAAGGGGGGTAGTAGGGCACTGCCGCTGGTTTTTTTTTCTATTCCCCCAGTAAGACGTTTAAATGCACCTGTTAGATCTCTGCTCGAGGCTTCCCAAGGAGGCCTTATCAGTTTTTTAATCACCCCTCACGAATTAAAGACCCTGAGTCACATTCAGAAAGTTTTTGCTGGAGAGACGTAGCAGCCCCACAAATGTTATCCGTGCAAACAGGATCTGAAGGAGATGGTTCAGCTCTATCAAATAGATTCCTCCCACTGTCCCAGCTAGATGAGAATGATTGACTGGAGACACCCAATGATTGTTTACCTGAACCCTGCCACATAGAAATTGCCCCCAATTGTAAGATCATCAGCTGGAACATTGCGGGTCTTAGAACTAAAAGAGATGTCCCAAGCTAGCTGAATTTTATAAAACAATATGACATTATTGCCCTCCAGGAAACGTGGAATAGGGCGAGCAATTTTTGGCTCGATGGGTTTAAAACTTATTGCTCACCTGCACGTCCTGCCCCGGCAGTTAGAGCAAAGGGGGGCCTAGTGCTCCATTTTTCACTATAGCTAAAAGGGTTAACTAAGAGGTTGGAGACGAGCTCTCATAATTGTTTGATAGTAGAATTAAGCACTCCTATCTATTCTAAAATGTTATTAGTTAATTTTTATAACTCTGGGGAAAGTGATTTTATGAATGAACATTTAGGTTACTTGAAATGTTTTTTTAGAAGATTCTAGGTTGAAGCAATCCACTTTTTATTATACTATACTTATGAGCGATTTTAATATTCATTTGTATGATTTGAATTGCCATGTTGATGATCACTTGGGGCCTGCCCACTCAGTGATACCTCACTTTGAGCACACGCAACAGGGGGAGGCTCTGGAGGATATTTTGGCTGGAGCTGACCTCTTCCAACCTACTTTTAATGATCGATCTGAGCGGCTTCCGACGTTTAAGGCCCAGGAGAAGGACACTATTATTGATTATATATTTCTGTCCCCCACGATGTTAGCTAAGGTAGTGTTCTACAATGATAGGTTCTCTCCCTTTAGTGATCACAACTCCGTAATTTTAGAGTTAAACAAGATTGCGGTCTTCTGGGATCAGCGGGTAGGAATATGGGAGCTAATTGTGTGGCAACAAGTGATCAGGGGAGGAGGCTCAAATGGTCCAAGGTAATTCCTGAGTTTTTCTTTGCAGATCTATGTGAGAAGGCCGAAGAAAATATCGCAATATGCGTAGATTACACCCCCCCCCAAGGGTAGAGGTCCTTAGAGCCTTTGAACGTATTTGTTTCCAGAAAGCGTCTGATCTGACTGTTAAAACTAAATCTAGATTAAATACAGGTGAAAGGTGGTTTGACACCAACTGTTCTAGGGCCCACCAAAACCTAGTACAAGCCCTGAAAATTATACCTCGAGACAGGAAACAGATAGCCAGTTTAAGGAAACAGTTTAAACTAGCGGTACATACACGAAAAAATAAGATTAAAGAAGAGGCCTGGAATGCACTTATGTCTGTTGAAGTCTTAAAGGACAGCTCGAGATTCTGGGCTATTGTTAATACACCCTTTTTTCTGGCATAGAGAATGATGCCCTGGAAACTAACATCTCAGAGGGGCAGTGGTTTGCTCAGTTCGAGGCAATTTATGGATCTAGTGAGGTTTTGGACTCCTTCCCTTGTATAGGTTTTTAAAGAGGAGGATATTGAAAGGGCGATAATAGAGACATCTAGTAATAAAGCACCTGGCCCTGACTGTGTCCCTGCAGACCTGTATAAATGTGATCCTAAATTTTGGGCTAAGATATTAACAAACGTTTTTAATGCCTCAGGTGCACAGGGCTTTCCTGCATCCTGGTCCCTGTCAACAATTATACCAGTTTTTAAAAAGGGACAGAGAGGAGACCCACGGTGTTATAGACCAATTGCATTGATTGATTCTGCAGTTAAAGTACTGGGCAAAGTAATCCTGGCTAAAGTCACGGACTGGGTGAATGACAGTGAGGTTTCATCTAATCTACAGTACGGTTTTAGACAAGGCAGAAGCACCATGGATCAGTGCCTTAATTTATATTTATTAATAGGCAAATACACCATAGCCAGAGAAGGTTCTTTGCAGATGGCCTTTATGGACCTTACCTCAGCGTTCTGCTTGATATGGGCATTGATCCTTGCCTAGTTTATTTTTTAGCAGATCTACATCGGGATCTTTCAGCAACAGTCAGGGTTACTCAGGAAGGTAAATGCACAATGCACTTTAAATCTGGTAGAGGCGTACGCCAGGGATGCATTTTGGCACCACTACTTTTTACCCTTTATATTAATGCACTAGATAAAACTTTAGACCAGGCAAGTTTGGACATTCCGCGTGTAGGAGAAAGGACTATTCCGGTTCTCCTATACGCGGATGACGCTGTGTTATTATCCCGTACTGCTATAGGCCTCCAGAGGCTTTTGGATGCCTTTGGGGCCTATTTGAAATCCCTGGACTTGATAGTGAACATCACGAAATCACATGTCATGTCAATGGGCCAAAGAAACAGAAAAGTAAAATCTTTTTTCTGTAATGGAGCAGAGGTGTCCAGGGTGACCTCTCTTTCATATTTGGGGGTCCTATTCGATGATAGATGCTCCTGGGTCCCCCAACACAAGGTTAAAAAAAATGCAGTAGTTAGATCAACGACATCTCTACTAGGGTTTTCACAGCGCTTGGGGGCTAGGCCTTTTGAAGCTATTCTTAATATTTACAGATCCAAATGCCTGGCTATTGCTACGTATGGTTCTGCCATTTGGGGTTATAAACAGTTGATAGGGGTGCAGACGACTGAAAACAGATTTTTACGTACTCTTCTGTGCGTACCCCAATCAACCCCAACTTTTGCTATCCATCAGGATTTGGGGCTGGGTTATGTGACTGATTCGCTGAGAATAGCCCCGTTGGTCTGCTGGCTTAAAACCTGGCTTAATCCAGATATAACCCTGAATCATCAGATTTTGCGGGATTGTGTTACCTTGGATAAAGCCAGCAGCATTCCGTGGTTGTCCTACGTTAAGCTTAGGTTTTTTTAATTGGGGTGTCCCAAACTTTTTAATGTTGCTAAATGGATTAGAAAAGAAGATGTGAAATGGGTTAAATCTCAATTTTTGAACATACTGATGATGGAACGGGAAGAGTTGGAGCTACAAAAGCCCTTGGTCAGGGCTCATTATTTGATAAAAACCTCTCTATTAATTGAGCCTTCTTTGAGATTTGTGACCAAGCCTTTCCATCGTTGGCTCCTGACCAGGTTCCGTTTCAATTTAATTCATTTCTCGCCGGGTAACCTCCCGGGGTGGTGTAAACCAGAAGATACATGCCCGTGCCATTGCGACAACTTCTTACCACAGGACACATTGCACTTTATGATGTTTTGTGACTATTACAAGGAAATTCCGAAGGAGGTTTTTAGTCCCTCTATTGAAGTGAAAGGGCTTTTTACAGGTTAGACCAGCATTAATTTATCTTCAAATGCTTGATAATACACGGAACATTTTTTATATTGCTAGTTTTCTTGTCGCAGCTGTACGCCTTGGGAAAAAAAGATATCCTATGCTTTATGATGCATGAAATCCCCTATTTCATATCCTTTTGAAATTTTGTTTTTATCTTAAACTTCTTTTAGCCCTGATGAATGATAAAACTGTTGCAGATGTTCTTACCCTTTTTTAACATTTCTCATATGTATTTAATGATATTAAGATTTTGTCTATTGTATTGTGTATTGTACTTTTATGATTTTAATTAATCGAATAAAGTGGTTTGACTGACTGACAGTAGCTCCCTTCTCTCTCCCTTCCCCCGCCCTTAGCGCCTTGACACCCGCGCGAGTGAGTAGCGCGCTCTACAAATGGGATGTATGACGTTACAACGCATACATGTACATCGCGGTACACTACATCGCGGTTTTGACAATGCAAGTCGTTACAACGACTTGAGCTAGATGGCGCTCTAGGACAAGGAATAGGACTTAGGAGTAGTATAATTTACTATTCCAACTCCAGTCTACGTACAGTAGGGAAGGTGTTGGATAGTAAATTATACTATTCCTTGTCCTAGAGCGCCATCTAGCGCAAGTCGTTGTAACGACTTGTGTTGTAAAAACCGCGATGTAATGGCATCGCGATGTAATCCCCGTGTTGTAAACGATGTTTCCCCTACAAATGTATTGATTGATTGATTATGTGCAGTGATAGGGTGAGATATAGTGAACCTATATCTCAGTAAGGGGTGCATGCACCACCTTACTCAGGCTACAGTAGCAGTCCTGTGGTGTCATTTAGAAAGGCTTCCCAGGGGTGGTATAATACATGCTGCAGCCCCTGGTAGGCCTCTGGGGTACCTATACCCTGGGTACATAGTATACCATATACTAGGAACTTATAAGGGTACCCCAGAATCCAATCTGGAGTGTACCTAAGGTACATGGAATCAATTTATAAAAGAAAGCAGATAGGCTGGGGACCTGAATAGCAGGTTCCCAGCCAAGCTAAGTAAAAAAAACCATCAAAACACCAGAAAAAAAGTGGGAGCAACCATGTAGTCAGATTCCACCATCCTACACATGTCACATGGAGTCTGCTAGTAAGGCAGAACTCTGCCTTACAATAACAGAACGTCAGAATGTAGGGACTGAGTCTCTACCATACTAGGTTCTGTTGGCCCAAATCCTGGCTTGCTCACAGTGCCTCACCTGAACTGATAAAATTCCCAGAATAACAGGTGATTTTGGCAGCCTAGAACATCACCGTTTAATCCCCAGGGGAACCGTGGAAACAGATCATCACCTTTAATTTCTCGCTCCTGCATGTCCATAGTAAACAAAAGAAAGACATGAAGAAAACTTACAATAGTTATTGAAACTATCCTAGTCTATTATGAAGCAAATGTGCTGCGATAACCATGCAAATACAACTGAGCAACGTAAGAAGCATTACTAGCAGGCTGCATACAATAAACACCCCACCATGGCAAAAGATATATTTGTCCAAGCCTACCCTCACTATGTTAGCATAGGGATATGTTAGTGATCTCTGGGATTAGCAATGGACCCTACACCTGGTATTGTAGTTAGGTACTCCGCATCATAGGTGCAATCTCAGTTTCTACACGGCTGGCTGCGTTCATTCCAGGACCTGCCTCTCTGCTGGAATTCTCCTCTCTACCCCCCTATAGGTATGAGACACATTCTATATGATAAGAACTACTGTGTTGGAAAGCTGCAGCTGTGCTACAATGTTATGCCTAAAACATCAGGAGAAGTTGCTGACCGGGCACAAGAAAACAGTACATCATGTTGTTTGACCTTGTACGAAATTTGCAGACTGAATCCTGAGAACAGTAACTAAATTACAAATAACGTACAACATATTTCTAGAATAACGTCAAGTTACAAAAACAGATATATTATGTGTGGTTGTGCAAAGCAGAGGCAGGTTAAAACATCTATTTTGCAAAACTTAAGGGAGAACCAATGTAGGCCCAGACGAGAAATCACTACAATGCCTGCTTTTCGCCTACAGAAAGGTGCCATAGAAAGGAGTGGGCTTTAGTCCCTTTGAACTTCTGTTCAGCCATCCTGTAAGAGGTCCTCTGAGTCTGGTGAGGGAGACTAGGAGAAGCCTCTCAAAGTGCCTGAACTGGACATAGTGGATTAAGTACTTGGCCTTCGTACCAGGGAGGCTGGGTCCATGGGGGAAGCAAACCACAACTGTGAGGCAAGTCAGAAGCTCCAGCTCCAGAGACATTGGTTTGACCAAAAGGCGGCACTAGTTGAATTTCAACCATGGCAAAAGGTATGGGTTTTGGAGTCAGAGGTACCTAGGGCCCTCCAGGACAAATGGAGTGGGCCCTACCCTATCCTTGAAAGAAAAGGGGAGGTTGCCTACTTGATGAATTAAGCACTCCCAGCAGTCCCCACAGGGTTAGCCATATGAATCGCCTGAAACCCTTTTATGACAGGGATGATGTGACCATGCTCATGGTCACTGATGAGGATCAGGAAGATGAGAATGCACCTCTCCCTGAACTACCCTCTAACAAACCCTAAGGATGGGTGTGTTGAAGAAAATGTAATTCCAGATACCCTCACTGCCCAACAGCAAAATAACTTCAGCAAGTCCTGGGTAAGCATGATGTGCTCTTTTCCTGAACCCCATGTCAGACAACCTGGTGCTCATATAATATGGACACTGGGGACAGTCAACCTGTAAAAAATAAAATCTACAGAGAGTCTGACCAAGTTAAGGAAAGCATCAAAGCTGAGTTCAGTAAGATGATGGAGCTGGAGTGATTGAACCCTCTGAGAGTCACTGGGCCAGCCCAGTGGTCTTAGTCCCCAAACCTCATTCCAAGGGAGATAAACCAGAGCTGAGCTTTTGTGTGGACTACAGAGATCTCAATGCGTTCACCAAAACTAGCGCTTGCCTTATCACAAGAGATGATGAACTAACTGACAGGTTGGGTGCAGCCAAGGTTCTCAGTACTTTTGATTTGGCATCAGGGTACTAGCACGTTTGAGTCACCCCACTGTGATGGCCTTTGGTTTAAAGAATGCCTCTGAAACCTTCCAAAGGCTGATGAGCAAAGTCCTGGCTGGGCTGGAGTATTTTGGTGCTGCATATCTAGATGATATTGATATCTATAGCTCCACTTGGCAGGATCACCAGATCCACCTAAGAAAGATACTTGAGGCTCTGCAGAAGGCAGGACTCACTATCAAGGCAACCAAATGCCAGATAGGACAAGGCTCAGTTGTATACTTGGACCACCTTGTAGATGGAGGCATGTTCAACCCTTACAACCCAAGATCCAGGCTATTCTGGAGTATGAGAGTCCAACCAACCAGACTCATGACTGGGCAATCCTCGGCTTGACTGTGTACTACAGGAGGTTTCAGAAGGGGTATATTACTATTGTGGCACCCCTCACAGAAATTACCTACAAGAAGCAACCAAAGAAGGTAAACTGGACAGTAAGCTGTCAAAGGGCTTTTGACACTCTGAATGAAGCAATATGCTCAACACCCATTCTCAAAGCTCCAGATTATTCGAAGCAAGTTTCAAGTTAATTTTATTATTGCTCAATTAATTAAGGCCATTGCAAATTAATAGAACATATAAAACAGCACAATTAAGATTAATTCCAAATCAAACCATTAAAAATATAATTTGATATGATTTTTAAAATACTGTTTTGAATCCATATCACATGTAAAAAAGTGGATACTAATAATAAAAGCACTGACCAATGATATTGTACAATGTAGCAAAAAATAGGAATGTCTTGTGTGTAGATTAATAGTGATCTATTACTAATCAGAGCCACTAACAATGATATTGCACGCATTATACAAAAGATAGAAGTGACTGTGCATCGATAAAGATGTGATCATTAGCAGAGAGCAAAGTTTTTTCACAAGTTCTGGAGAGACTCACAATGTCCTGTATGCATTCATGTTTTTGAATATCAATCTTATACAGTGCACCTGGTCTTAAAACCTATAGGTCTCAGGGGTGCAGATTGTATTCAACCAGTATTCGGTAGAGTAGCAGTTCTTAGCAGCTTGTCTGTATTGTTTAAGAATTTGACTAAGCCGCAAATAGATTGAGGATGCGCCTTGTAGAGAAAAAAAGTGTTTGTGAGCCTTGTTTAATCCATATTTGACGAAGAAGTTTCCTGCGACCATCGAATAGGACAGGGCAGATGCAGAGAAGGTGAGATATGTACTCCTGAGTTTTTCCACATAGCCGACATTCGGTTTATACTGAACGCTTTGACCATGGTGGTGAAAGATCAAATTATGTAAAGTTTCCCATTCCTATAAGGCAGTACTGAATTTTGTAGTGCTCAGCAAAAGTATCTGTAAGGTATTTGTTAATTTGTCTTACATTATAGCTTTTTAGTATGAGACAAGCATGCTTTCAAGTCTTAAGAGTCCTGCGGTTCATAGTGCAGACAGATGCCTCCAAACATGGGATTGGAGTGGTCCTATCCCAGAAAAACAATGAAGGCCAGAAGCAGCATGTTGCTTTTATTAGCAGGCGGTTATTCCCCAGACAACAGTGTTGGATTGCCATAGAGAGGGAAGCCTTTGCTGTGGTTTGGTCACTGATGAAGTTGTGACCATACGTCTTTGATAGTCACTTCCTTGTTCAAACTGACCACATGCCTGTCAGATGGTTAATGCAAATGAAAGGTGAAAACCCCATACTGTTTAGGTGGTCCATCTCCGTATTGGGAATGGACTTTACAGTGGAACACAGGCCTGGGACTGACCATGTCAATGCAGATGGTCTTTCCAGGTTTTCCCACTTAGATGATGAAGAGTCTCTTGGGAAAGGTTAGACTCATTCTCTTTCATTTGGGGGGCGGCTTTGTAGGAAAGTGCCTCTTTTTGACATGGTCACCCCCACTTTTTACTCACTGGTACGGATGTGAGTTTAGTCCACAGAAAAGAACAGATAGGGTTACAGTGATGCATGTACAGAACTGCAACCACTGCATTTTAAATCTAGTGTGCAGGTCAACATTATGGTTAATTCATTGACTTCATCCATTTTTCACGTCGACACAAAGGAAATGTGGAATACCTCAGATGAGAATATGTAAACTCCAATAAAAACATCTGTGGATCAATTGGGATTTGAAAAAAGAGCGTCTGCGTTGTACAGGAGATGCACAGTGCTTTTGTGGAACACTGCTGTTTTTTATATAACAGCTTCTGGTACAATAATGATGTGAACATAATACATCTGACGCACTGTATATCACAAACCATGGTGTGGGACCTGTTTTTCATACATGTTAACAATAATTGCATTCACAACTTGTGTGCAAGATGTAACTAAGCCCTGGATGTGCAACTCCCTAGGCCTAAAAAGGAAACTAAGAGAAGCCATTGTATATCAATTCTAGCAGCATCACTGGTACTGGACTGACTTTAACTGGGGGCGGAGGGGTATGCGGAGAATGGAGATCCATATCTTTGGGGCACTCCCTGTTAAAGATTGCAAAGTGTTTGACACTTGGAAAGTGGTCTCTCGTGATGGAGAGGGCCAAGCTCACCTGTCACTTAACAAGAATGAGACTTCTGGTGCACTGTTGTTTTCAGAATCACGTATCTCTAGTTTGCTGCTGCTGCAAACGAGAGGCACCTGCCTCTGGTGCACCTCGCAGTGAACTGCGACCCTTCTTCCTTTTATTATCTACAAGGGGTCTTGATTTACTGCAAAACATGGCAATACGTCATTCTTTACTGGCTGATCTCTGTCACCGCATGATTTGATTCCTGATTGAACACACATTGCGGACACCAGCTCCCATTACATTTACATTCTTACCAATCGCCTGGATTCGCCTGATGTATGGTATACACTCTCAATTTTCATCTAGATTGAGCCTTGTTTGAATTCTGCATATAGTCATCAAATGGCAACACTTTGCCCACGTCGACATGCAGGCATTATTCTAAGGCATTATTTGTTGTGTCTTCATGATGATCCCATTATTATGTTAGGGATCGAAATGTCGTCGACCTCAGTATCTTGACACTGACTTTTTTATTTATTTATTCTAAATATGTGCTATGGTGCTATTTATATGCTTGTTGTCTAATTATACATTTTTGATAATTTCTCCGCCAAAATCGCCGGTCTCCTATGGGCAGCCTGACGCTAGTCCATCTGTCTCTTGATAAATTTAACTCCCCTTCCTCAGAGGAGATTATCACCCTGATCAACAATTCTAAATCTGGCCCCTCCTCCCTCCACCCCCAATCCCCTCACTGATCCCTGTCTTTCCAGGTTTCTTTCCCTAGTAGAGTAGACCATTGCTCCTATATTGGCCCATATTTTTCATCTCATGTGCTGTTCCGTTTTTTTTCCATAGGCTTGGAAAAAAGCTTCTGTAACTCCTCTCATCAAGAAGCCTTTTTTGGACTATGCAAATCCAAATAACTATCGACCAATCTCCTTTCTACCTCTGCCCGCCAATCTGATTGAGAAAGTCCTTAAGAAACAACTCATGCACTATGTGCGGGCTAATAACCTTCTCAATGACACTCAATTTAGCTTTCAGGCGGATCATAATACTGAGACTGCACTCATTAAAGCAACAGAATAAATCCAACTCTCACTATATGAGGGGAGCAGAGCTGCCCTCATCTTGCTTGATCTGTCGGCAACCTTCGACACGGTTGATCATGGGCTGCTGATGCATCAACTGAGCAAGCTGGGAGTGACAGGCACCACCTGGATGCTTCTTCATTGTTTTCTTAGTGGAAGGGAACAATCTGTTCGTTTAGGCGATTTTATCTCCGACACCTATTCTGTACTCCCCGGGGTCCCTCAGGAATGCTCGCTCAGTCCTACATTGTTTAATATCTATGTCACTCCTTTGTCATTACTTATAAAATTGTTTGGTTTCTCGCTTATGTCATACCAGACGACATGCAAATTGTAGTCGCATTTGAATCCGATGTCTCAGGAACGGCATCTAATTTCCAGAACTGTTTGCAAGCTGTCAGTTCCTGGATGTCCTCTAACTGTTTGAAGTTAAACTCAAGCAATATGGAGGTCTTGATTTTTGGCTTTTTGCCTTCTTTTTGGTCCCACTCTTGGTGGCCCTCTGATCCAGGTACCCTCCCTACCCCTGTGAGGATGGTCAAAAACCTTGGTGTCATTATTAACGACAAACTATCCTGGGGGCGTGGCCAAGCAACAATGCCGACAGTACACGAACCCTTGAGCTCCCGGCTGGCCTGTCCAGTATCCAGTATCTACAATCTGGAGATCTCCAGGGAGAGTGGGCCATGTGTGTTGCGCACCTCGGCTATAGATCACCGATTTAGGCCAGTTGAGCGTGTATCCTGAGTGTTGTCCATAATAATCTATAGTATGGAACAAGTTGGGTATCGTTATGTCTGGGTGTGTAATATATAGAAGTATGTCACGTGCATACAAGGAGATCTTCTCAACCATATCGTCTTCTGGGGTAATTAGAAATCCCTGTATCCCCGGGTGTTGGCGCACCAGGCAGGCTAGTATTTCTATCATGAGGGCGAATAGTAGTGGTGAGAGCGTGCATCCCTGTCTCATGCCACGTCTTATGGGGAAATCCTCTGATGTTCTTCCGTTTACCTGGACTCTGACCCTGGGGTCTTTGTACATTATTTCCCACCCATTTCCTGAAACTAGGGCCTAGGCCAAATTTAATCAGGGTGGCCTCTAGAAAGGGCCACTGGACTGCATCGAACGCTTTTTCTGCGTCCAAAGATAACAGCAGATGTGGAGTGTCACGGTCCTTAACCTCCGTCATCGTGTGTCCTTCGCAGGTTCAGCCTGGTCGACCCTGGCCTGGTAAGAAACCTGATTGGTCCTGGTGTACCAGGGTCGTGATCACTTGGCGCAGTCTGGTGACCAAAATAGTTGACAATATCTTTACCTCTGTATTAAGCAAGGATACCGGGCGGTAGGAATCACATTTATCCTTAGATTTCCCTGGCTTATGGATAGGTGTAATTGTAGCCATTCGCAAGTCTAACGGAAGGACCCCATCTTCACCTGCTTCTTTAAAAAGATTTAGGAGGTGTGGACCAAGAAGGTCTATGCATTTTTTTTAGAGTTCTGCTGGTATGCCGTTTGGGCCTGGCGTCCTCCCGGGGCATAACTGGACTATAGCTGCTTTCATTTCTTAAATTGTGATTTCCGAGTCAAGCCCCTTCCGGTCCGTGTTGACCAGTTCTGGGGTATCTACTTCCTGCAAATAGGCCACTATGTCTCGGTTTGTCCGTAGGTGGCGGGCCTTATAGAAGTCCGCGTAGTAGGACGCAAAGCTCCGCAGGATCTGCTTGTCTCTGTCTTGTGGTATTCCTAGTGGGTTCATGAGGCAGTCTACCCATCGGGCATCTGTTTCCTTGCGACTAAGCCATGCCATGAGCTTACCAGTGTGAGATGGATTAAGCCACGCCCTATTTACAACACTAAGTTAGCATAACCGAGATCATGGTTAACAAGCAAGCTTGTCGTTTCTGCTGCGCTGCACACGACACTGTTGTTATGTGTTATTCATTTTAGAAATGCTGACTCGACTTTGCCTTACAGGATAACAAACTGTTGTTTCACATTCTTAACCGCAAAATGTGCCCTTGGTCTGTACATCATGCAAAGAACTCATCTGGGTCACTAGAAGGTACAGAGTGTTGTGTTTAGATTGATCGTACCACTTGTTAGACATATCATGCATACAGCTGCCAATATCTGAAGGACAAGCATCTTTAATATTGCAGAACAGTTTGGTTTTACATTCATTCGAACAGAAGAGCTGATGCATGCTGTGAGAGCTGATCCTTTGATGTGATTCTACTAAGCTGATCTAGACGGTATGGGGTCCCCCCTGTTAGCCTAAGAGACCTTCTAATAGTCTAATAATAATAATGTATTAGATTATAGTGAAAGGAGTGTGGCCGTATACCACTGTCATTAATAGTATGATTGCTCCTTTCATTCTATATGGTATTGTAATAATGCTTATGGTTCTGATCTGTACTGTTAGTCTGCTAGTGTTAGCCAAAGTACTGCATCTTAGGACGCGAGGTTTATAAAATAAACTCTTTAAACTTTACCATGTCTGTATTATTATGTTGTGGACTAACAAATAAGTACGAACAGGTATTTCGGAATCCCACCACTCCTGAGAAATATCTAAGTCGCTTGTTCTGGTTTGTCTATACATTGGGACCGCCTAGCTAGATCTAGGCAAACGAATGGGATACTAAGCTAGTCGGATAAGGGGTTCTGGGTTCTGAGGGGAGTTTTCTGGTACACCACAATTCTCTGAGGTCCTGGTCTCCTGCGCATAGTTCTGTGCAAAAGCAGAATCCCTGCAACATGGCGCACCTAACGTTTGGTCTTAAGATCTGAGACGCTTTAGTAGTACTAGTTTTAGTCCACAACTACCCTCACTCTCGTTTCCGGAAAACTTGAGTGACGGTTTAACCTACCTAGGTTTAGACTAAAGGTTCTATCAAGCTTGAAAATTAAAAAGGTTATAATTTTTGAGCCCAAGTGCTACTGTGAATATCGTTGTTACTCTTTAAGGAGTCCTTATGGCGGTTAATATTCCCGCTCATAGTAGGGTTCCTCTGCGCGCTCATTTGAGAGCGTATGGGGTACCTGATGACGGGATGTCCGTAGTCTTTATGGTCAGTGCTGATACCACCTACCCGTATGAGTTGTTTTACTCGTGGGTGACCTTTACGGAGGTGGATACAGACGATAATTTGTTCCACGAATATACAGCCTCGGCTGTACCTGCGGCTTATGCCCCATATCGGACTCTGGAAATTCCTATTTCTGCCTGGCAGCATACAATTTGGTTTAATGGCGCCCTCCCCCATGAGGTCGTATCGGCGAGAATGGGCCCGTTGTCAATTGCAGGGGCTACATGGCCGGTACTGGCCGGATATACTCCACACCCACGCTACCTGACGGTGGGAGTGGGTGATTTACGAACGCTACACACAGCCCTGATTACGGTCCATAGGGCTTTAGTGCAGTATGTGTCACGCACAGTTCAGGTGGGAGCACCTGCGGTTGCTGGACACGGGGCGGATCACCATCACGCGGTGGTGATAAGCCCTGTTATGGTTAACGCGGTTGTCGGCAAGCGCCCCCTCAGTAAGGATGAATTTCCTTCCTGGCTTGCGGAAAAATTTGATTAATTAGAAGCCGTGTTTCCAAACACTACACCTGTGGATAAACACAGGATACTCACCATTACTTTGCCGAAAGACCTGGTCCCTGAACTTGTTGATTGTGACAATTGGGGCAAGGTCTTTGCTGCGACATATTCGAAGTGCTACGGCACTCCGTCTATGGCTGTACTACCCTCCGTCATCAAGAAAGTTCAAGAAAGTCATGGTGCGGAGGCAGCTATTGAGTTGGGATTAAGGCTTGTCGACAGTTTCGATGTGATTTGTTCCATGGTAATGGGCAACCTCAAAGGAGATGCCATGCAGTTCCAAGTTGGTAATATGCTGGAGCTTGTGGCTGATGCAGATAAGCCTAGGGAGTTCGCAAAAATTATTGCGAAAGCCTATAGGATGGTTGGACGTAGTGCCTTAGGTGTGATACCCACCATCAAAATTCCCGATGTAGTGCAACAAACTAAAGTGAGTTCATCTACAAAAGACGAGAAGCCCAACTTTCCTAAACAAAGTTGGCGAGCCAAAAACAAGAGAAGCAGCAACAGAAACAGGTTTGTCGTCCTGCCTCACCAGTTCAGTCGTATAGTGAACGCACTTATGATTTGCGCGATCGTACTCGTATTAAGTCACCTGATAGGTTTCAGGTTTCTGAACAACGCTCTCCTCGTTCTTTACAGGAAACATCGACTTCGCACTCTGGTGGTGGAGAACGTGGAAGAGGACGGGGCACTCAAGGGTGAGACCAGCCCCGCCAGACTGACGGTAAAGGCAAGCAGGAAGACGGTGCCAGACCACGTCCACCGTTTCAGAAAAAGAAAGTTGCTGCTATCTCAGCGAGATATGCCTCAGATGGTCAGGACACAGCTTCGGAACCTGACATGGGCACTAACGCTGCTAGACAGCGCGGCGGAAGTTACAGTAGTGCGGGAAGCATTGCGTCCATTTCTGGAGGCGACAGCAACTGACATTTATGTGACAGTTGAAACTGCTGATACTCTCGTAGCCCCACCGGAAAGATTATTTGAAATAGGTGACATACAACGCAAAATTAAAGTGGTTTTTTGGGATAATCTTACCACCACATATGATATTCTTTTGGCGGAGAAAGATTGGCCTCCGGCTTTCATTTTGGACGCCCCTAGGGGAGAGGAAGTTATACTTCCTTCCTTTGGGCACGTAGTGCCCACAGAGGAGTCTACTAGGTTGGCCGGGGAGTGGGCGCAGGTGCTTGCGCCTGCGTTATATCGTAATCAGGTTGGCTGGGATAAATGTTCTCCTAATCACGAGATTCCATTGCGATCCGATCCCCAGCCTCAACCCCAATATCCCATGCGTCGCGAGGCTAGACCTCACGTCGCGTCAATCCTTGAACAATTGGAATATCAAGGAGTGATTGAGACATGTGTGTCACCCATGAATAATCCTTTATTCACTGTAACGAAGCCTGATGGGTCGTACCGCCTAGTTTTGGATTACCGGCATTTAAACTCACATTGCCGGACGTGTGCGGTACAAAATACTCATAGTTCGGCTCTCGTAGATAGTCTTGTGAGAAAACGTTTCAAAACTAGGCTCGACTTATCCAATGGTTTTTTTTGCCATAATCTGGCCCCTCTTAGTTATGAGTGGACAGCATTCACCTCGGGTGGCAAACAAAAATTGTTCAAGAGGCTCCCGATGGGCTATAAAAACAGCCCTGGAGTTTTTGCCGCTCGCGTGGTCTCTCTCTTGGAGATGGTAGACCCGGAAGCATACTCGTATGTCGATGACATCTATCTGACAGACGGCGAGTTGCTTCCACACCTTGCTCGTGTGGATAACATAGTGACTATGTTTGCAGACTTCGGTTACAAGTTTAACTTTAAAAAGTCGCACATTGCTGAATTTACAGTGTTGTTCTTGGGGTACGAACTCAATAATGAAGGTCGAGGCTTGGCACCGCAGTTCCTTGAGAAATGCGCAAACCTTCGTATCCCTACGACACTGAAAAAACTACAATCCTTACTGGGTTTTCTGAATTTCGGTCGATCCTACATTTCTGATTATGCCCAGCGTATCAAGACACATTATGCCTTGATACAACCAACTTATACCAGATCTTGCTGGCTGCCAGAGCACTCGTTGGCATTATATACTTTGCAAACTGATCTTCTTACAGCTAAATATCTAAAAACTCGTGACAACCACACCAACCTGGTCATTAGAATTGTTCCAGGCGCGGAAGGTTTCACGTACTTAACGTTCAATGAGGGTGACACAGTCCCCATTGCTTACAAATCTCATCTGTACACTTCGGCTGAGCTGCAATTTTCCACTGTTGAAAAAGTCTTGACAGCAGTTCAGATGGCGATCCTGAAAGAACGAGCGCTATCACAAGGAAAACGCATGCTGGTGGTAACACCGTTGCCTGCTCTTGAAGCAGTTACTAAAGCTAGTGTACCAAATTCTAAGGCTTTGCATCCAAGGTGGATACAATGGGCGACCTCCTTAGCTTCGCCTGACGTCGAATACATCTTTGACACGGCGTTGCTGACTCAGGAGAGTTTGGAGTATGAATTCGTTCATCCTGCTCCGCAGTCATTGCGTCCCATCGAGGAATACCATTGTGTCATATACACTGACGGGTCGGCGCAACCCGCAACTGGATCAAGGCACGCTTATTCAGCGGCTTGCGCAATTGTAGTCGGTACTTTCGTGAATGGAGAGTTCAAATATGATGCAGTGATACGCAGTCATTGGGTGATTGTACCGCGCAACTGGTGGAGCTTCGTGCTCTGGTGCTTGCACTTGAGTTTGCTGATCACAGAGTCACTACTCTTATAGTGAGTGACTCTTACTATTGCGTTCAATCTTACAACGACAATTTACTTTTTTGGATTATGAATGGTTTTCGTGATTCCAAAGGTAGCGCAGTGAAGCATAAAACGCTTTGGGCTCGAGTGTCGGAACTCAAAGGGAGTCTGCCACTTGTGGATGTAATTCACACTCTTGGTCACCAACGAGTTGGTGTCCATGCTGTCGGTAACAGTTTGGCTGATGAGGCAGCTAAAACAGCAGTGGCGACATATTTAGTAGCAGCAGTTACAAGATCAAAATCTAAGATAGATGCAGACATCTTGGCAGCTATAGCTGCTTCTGAGACAGGGACAAACTTCCCTAGAGGTTTCCCTTCTCGATACCATTATCACTTAAGTCCTGATAACGTCCCATTAGTGAGGATTAACGACGTTGGTGATAGATTGATTCCCAACGCGGACTGCAGACCAAATCTGATAACAGCTGCCCACGACGGTGTTGCGTCTGCGCATGCTGGAGTGTCAGCAACTGTGTCTCTTTTGCAGCAGCGTTACTGGTGGTACGGTTTGTATAAACAAGCGCGGGCGTATGTACTTAATTGTGACATTTGCCAGCAGATCAAACCTTCTTCTGTTGCGCGTCCACCTCCAACGCAGCTGCATATATCTAATCAACCACTAGCGTGTGTTTATTTAGATCATGGCGGTCCTTTTACCTCTGATACTGCGTACAAGTACATCTTGGTTGCAGTGGATTCGTGCACACGTTTTCTGTGGGTGTGGCCACAAAGGAGTGCTGATGCCAGGACTGTCATCAAAGCATTGCGTGTCATTATAGGGAGTTTTGCGTGTGGTACCCTTCACTCTGATCAGGGCCCGGCGTTCGCCTCTAAGGCTTACAAAGAGGCAATGAGAAGTTTGGGGGTCCAAGTCAAATTTTCGTCTCCATACCGGCCTGAGGGCAATAGTGTTGTGGAACGGATGAACCGTGACCTAAAGCAATCGTTGACAGCCAAGGTGTTAGGTACAGGCCGGAACTGGCTTGCCCACTTGTATGACGTCCAACGTGCACTTAATAATCTCCCTAGAAGGTCTATGGGTGGGCGGACCCCGTACATGATGCTCTTTGGAGTGAGAATGTTTGTTCCGGACCTTGATGGTCTAGACATGGCGGCAGCTGCCGCGCCTTTTGACCTCGATGACCACTGTGCTGTATTACAGAATCTACAAAAAGCAAGAGACACTCTAGCTAAGGAACACGTGCCCTCTACATCTGAAGAAGCGCTCCTGATTCCGGTGGTCAGCTGGCTGCCTCGAGTTGGTGATCTGGTCCGTGAGAAGGTGGAGAACAAGAAGGAGTTTGGCCCCTCTTATCGTGCACCAGTCCCGGTGCTTGGAGTATTGGGTACACGTACAGTTGTTTTACCACCACTTCCTGGTCGCAAGGAAAACAGGTACATTTCAATTGAAAATGTCAAGCTACACAGGGTGGCCGATTCTCCATAGTATGACACCTTCGGTTTCCTGCCCTTCAATGCTGAGGAACTCTGTTGTGTTGCCACCCTCTATCATCGTGCCTGAGGTTTCCGTTGAGATGATTACAGTTACTGATCCGCCACCTACTGCTGGTGGTTTGCCCGCTGATCCTGAGTATGCTTATCCTGCAGAAGTCGCCTTGCCCCTATTACATACAACAACACTTGCCCAGTCCCAGTCTTCCTTTGAAACTGAATCATTGACTTCCACTGCCCCTTCCAAAATTTCTATATTTTTTGCCTGGTTCAAGAGACATTTTTTGGTTGCACCTTGGACTTACATCTGGCTGGTGCTGATTTGTATTTTTTTATTCATGACAATTGGCTTTGTGGTAGTGTTTTTTAGACTTATCAACGGACACTACCTGAATGAGCGTTCTACAATTCAATTAATTGATGGAACTTTGGCCCCCCATTCCTCATCACACATCATGAAAAGAGACCAGACGTTTGTGAACATCACCGCCTGGCCTGTACGTGATGGGATTGCTTGGGATGCGGTGAACTTTCAAATTCTTGGTCCCACCGAAGTTATTAATGTGCCAACTGTTTTTCGTGTTTCTATGGGTGATGTAGTTAAACAAAACATCCGCTCAGATGATTGGGATGTACAAGCAATAGAAGCACTGTTTTCTGATTTAAAATATTATGCTGCATTTGATGCTGAAGATCTGTATTTAAATACTGCAAATTATGATGAGCAGTTTTGTTTTCAACATTATGGCACACATTTCCTACACAGAGCAAATACTTTTAGAAATTTTGTTAATTTCACACAATGGGAACATTGTCCTGTCCCTATGCTCGGCAGCTCTGCCACTTTATTGAAAAAATTCACATACTTTTCGGATTTTAGTGTGTCAAACCCTGAGTCTTTTTATTTTAAGGTAGCGGTAGAACCCACTTCTAAGGTCAGACTGACACACACACAATTATTATATTCCAAATCCTTTATGGAGGAATTGGCTATTGGAGGTTATGACGTATGGAAAGTTACTGTCGATCTTAAATCGGTTTGGGGAACTAACTCATGGCAAGTACAAGGAACAGAAGCTTTGCATCGTGCCTGTCTTATCCCAAACCATATCTTATTTTTAAATTCATCTATTTTTCAGACCACCTGTTTTGGATTGGCTATATCTAAACAATGAATTACCCCCTCGATCCCTGATCTGGGTGCTTATCCTGGTTGGGAAAATCACTCAGATCTGTCCCTTACTATGTTGCAGTCGCTTGTTTCCAATGGCACCTTCAATATTTCGACATTGAATCCTGAGGGTTGGTTGATATGGCAAACAAGCTCAGATTCCTGTCAACGTCGGTTTCTGGATTTGGCTCCAGGATATACACAACTTAGGATTGACCCTCGTTTTACATCTTCACACACAGTGACTACCTACTCTGTAGGTAAATTATGTCAATCATGGCTGCAACATTCCACGTTAACTTCAGTTAAGCTTCATTTATCACGCTTAAATGACAAAATAGATTTAAATGATTTTATTAAGGGTCCTGCAAATGGCAGGTCTAAACGATGGGCTTATGCTATTTACAATGAAATCTGGAAATTGTCGCAAATTGAAGCTGCTTCTAGATTACGTGCTGTTGACCAGGCCAATATGGAAAAAATATTGGCTGTGATAGATAATAGTATTAATATGTTGTCTTCTAGAATTTATACATTAGATAATATTGTTTCTTCTGTCGTAGACATTGTGCAAGATGATGTATCTGTGTTATATCATGGTCAAAATCAGTTGCGTTCAATTATGCAGTTTGCATGGACATTGCAAACGTTAAAGGCAGGGAAAGTCCCTTGGGATTACATGAATATTTCATCATTTTTCCTTCCGTTTAATTTGACTGAAAAACAGCAGTTCATGTCCATGAAAGATGCAACTTATGCATTGCTGCACATTGAAAAATTAGAACCTTTACCTTTTTCTGTAGCTGAGTTAAATTCAGCCGTGTGGTTAATTCACGGATTAGTAACTTTACCGTTCATTTTGTTCAAGTTTAGTTCGTGCATGAAACACTATGCTATCGGCAGATATGAACAACTTGGTGATGCGTTTCTGCATGAAGTTTGGTCACTTTCGTTCACTTACAGATGCGTGAGGGATGGCAAGGAAGTTTACTTAAAAGGTGAAGAATGCAATTCCGCTCCTGATCACTCTGTTGTTTGCAGACATATACAATTACCTGGCGCTTGCAATATACACGCTCCTAATTTAGCTTGTGTCCTAAAGGGGATTCCAATGCCAGTTATAACGTCTTCTTTTAAGCTGCTTGCCAACGGTAGTTATTTGCTTTTAAATAGTGAAGCTTGCTGTGGGATGCTAGTGGGTATTCCTTACTTAGTGACTGTTTCACAAAAAGTAGTTTGCTGTAATAACGTCCTTTTCCCGCCCCCGCAAGGCCGACTCGACATATCCATCTGGCCAGCGATTCCAACCTTGAACGCAGAGTTCAATAGGATGAGTAGAATAAGGGCTCTTTTGTCTAAAAAAGAGGTTGCGTTGACTTCATCCCATGAAACATTTCTTCTTAATGTTGCAAACACACGCACTGAGGTACAAGCTCTTTTAAATACCGACCTCCCCCTCCATTTTGGAACCTTGATTCAAACTATCTTTAATGCTTCGTCTACGACTGGCATTGTTCATTTTTTTTAAATTGTGGGCTCCGGCCTCGTGACATCTTTCCAGACTGTTTTTGGTGTGATCCCCGCATTTTTACATTCTATTTTTTCAAGTGTCTTCGGAGGGTTCCCCTTGCTCCTCGCTTTGGTGGCTGGGATCCTCTTGTTGATTTGCGCACTTCGATATGGCTGCACACCGGGAGTTGCAAGACAGAATGCTGCGCATGCTCCATCTTCGTAGCCGGATGCTTGATTTCTACGGCACCTTACCACTGGCGGTATTAAGCGTCAAGTAGGGATTGTCTTTCCGGTTTCCCTTTTTTACGTGTGTGCAACCTGTTTTTCATTGCCTAGATTGTCCCTTCCAATGGGCTCTGGACTTGTGCCTGTCAAACTTGGCGTCACCTGACCCGGATTTTGATGAACTAATGTGTCCCTTAGTGGCTCATGAATTCGATTGTTCTGGTGTCGGGTTTATGGCTTTGGGTGCTGCACACGGAGTCCTTGGAAACTGGGATATTGGAGAGGCAGCTATTGATTTCCTTGAAAGGAGTTATATTGAGGAGACTGACAGTTGTCCTATCATGGTGCTGGATGCTCCGATAATTGATGAACATGTGTGTTCCTTTCCCTTGCTCAACTGGATGGCAGATACTTTTGCGGAACGCTCCAATGATTTCCTCTTGGAAGCAGTCGCAACTTACGGTGCATATAACTTCATGGATTGACTGATTGACATTTTCAATGCAGCTTACATCCAGAATTGTTAATTTTCTACGAAGGTTTTGCTTATTTTTTACCACATCATTTTTCATTTTCTAAAATGAACATTTTTTTTTATTCTCTGACTTTACACTTACCTTATATGCCCTTGGTTCCGTTCTAAATCACTTGAACTCTGCGTTCTTGATAAGTGTGTCCCTATTGGTTAGTGCTCCGATCATGGGGGGGTGTGAGATGGATTAAGCCACGCCCTATTTACAACACTAAGTTAGCATAACCGAGATCATGGTTAACAAGCAAGCTTGTCGTTTCTGCTGCGCTGCACACAACACTGTTGTTATGTGTTATTCATTTTAGAAATGCTGACTCGACTTTGCCTTACAGGATAACAAACTGTTGTTTCACATTCTTAACCGCGAAATGTGCCCTTGGTCTGTACATCATGCAAAGAACTCGTCTGGGTCACTAGAAGGTACAGAGTGTTGTGTTTAGATTGATCGTACCACTTGTTAGACATATCATGCATACAGCTGCCAATATCTGAAGGACAAGCGTCTTTAATATTGCAGAACAGTTTGGTTTTACATTCATTCGAACAGAAGAGCTGATGCATGCTGTGAGAGCTGATCCTTTGATGTGATTCTACTAAGCTGATCTAGATGGTATGGGGTCCCCCCTGTTAGCCTAAGAGACCTTCTAATAGTCTAATAATAATAATGTATTAGATTATAGTGAAAGGAGTGTGGCCGTATACCACTGTCATTAATAGTATGATTGCTCCTTTCATTCTATATGGTATTGTAATAATGCTTATGGTTCTGATCTGTACTGTTAGTCTGCTAGTGTTAGCCAAAGTACTGCATCTTAGGACGCGAGGTTTATAAAATAAACTCTTTAAACTTTACCATGTCTGTATTATTATGTTGTGGACTAACAAATAAGTACGAACAGGTATTTCGGATTCCCACCACTCCTGAGAAATATCTAAGTCGCTTGTTCTGGTTTGTCTATACATTGGGACCGCCTAGCTAGATCTAGGCTAACAAATGGGATACTAAGCTAGTCGGATAAGGGGTTCTGGGTTCTGAGGGGAGTTTTCTGGTACACCACAATTCTCTGAGGTCCTGGTCTCCTGCGCATAGTTCTGTGCAAAAGCAGAATCCCTGCAACACCAGATTTATCACCCACATCATAAAGTTTGTGCAGAGTCGCTTGGGCCTGTGCTTTAGCCGCCTGGGTTGCCAAATCTTTATGCTGGCGTTGAGTATCACTCAATTGCCTCGAGAGCTGGGGATCTGGGTGCACTATCTTTCGATCTTCAAGGGTTAAAATCTGGGCCTCCAGATGTGTCAGCTCCTCTTTGTCCGTTTTCCTATCCCTTGCTATGCGATTCTGGACTCTATCACGTAGTACAGTTTTATAAGCCTCCCACAGTACAACCCCGGATTGCACTGACCCCATATTTTCTGCGAAGTAAACAGTAGTGTCAGCTCTAATACCGTACAGTATAGATTCACTGTGGAGGTCCCACGCATTTAAGCGCCAACTTATGTTTCGGTCCTGCTGTCTGTCACCTATCCTTATGTACAGCGGGGAGTGATCAGATAGGCCCCTGGCTAAGTATTGTGCTTTGTATATGTCCCGTATTTCACCTTTCGGTAGGAACACATTGTCGAGTCGTGAGTAAGCCTTGTGTGCTCCTGAGTAGTAAGAATATTGTCTCGCATCCAGATGCAGGTGTCTCCAGATATCCACCAACCCTCGAGTCTCAATGAGGCATGTGATCAGTGAGGTATGGGGTGCTTGGGCATGATCTCACGTCCGGTCTATGGGAGCGTGTATTACTTCATTGACGCCCTTCCCCCTATAACGAGTAGGGAGCCCAACATCTCCAGTAATATCTCTGTCAATTTGTTTAGTGTGCGTGCTTGGAGTTTTGGTGGTGCGTAGATTGAAACAAAAGTTACCGTTCTTCTGCCCCATCGCCCGGTCATTCCGGCATATGTACCCTGGGGGTCTAACCATGTTCGGTGTATACAGAAGGGGGGAGACTTTTTAAAGAGGATCACCACTCCCCTGCAGCCGGAGGTGTACCCCGCGTGTGCCAGAACGGTAAAGGCCCCGCGCCAAAAACCCAAATTTTGTACCCCTGAGGTGAGTTTCTTGTAGCATTACCACGTCGGGGTGTCTGCGTTTAATAAAGGATGACACTAGCCCTCTCTTGATTTTGTCCCCAAGGCCATTCACATTCCAGTTTGTTCGGTAAAGGTAGTATTTTCAGAATCTAACATTTGTATCTAGTACCAATGAGCAGTACAAGTCTGTTGCCGCAGGAAGTTGTATCCTGACCAGGTATCTGTATCGGGATACGTTTTGCATGTGAAACCACTGGCTAGGCCGAGACTGATACCTGAACAACAACAACTTTATAACCAATTGAAACCTGCCCCTTGCCCCCCTCTCCCAACCTCCCCTCATCCCCCATCACAGGCTCCTCCAGAGTCTCTCTCTCTGTGTTGTGGACAGGGGTGGGAAAGGTCTGTCGCCCTCCCTACCCAAAAGATACTATACAGGTCCCAGTACCCGGAACATGGTAAAGGACCTTAGAAGAAACAATAGATTAAAGGGATATTGGGGAAGTGTGGCTCAGGGGTTAGAGGCGGCAGACCTGGAAACTGAGATCGGTCCTGGACCAGGGTTCAATTCCCCGCCTCGGCGGGTCTTGGGCTAAAAATTCCACGGACTCGATAATTCTCGCCCCGGTGCCTCCTCGACTCACAGGTTCACACTCTGCGACTCTGGGCAATAGCTTGCTTAATCTCCACAACGGCCCCTCGCGGCGGGATGCCTGACTTTCACCTTGTGGATACCCTGCTATCTCACAGGGGAATACCAGGACGGGTTCCCTAAGCAAGCGCCGGGAAACCCACTGCGGGTAGCTGTGCGCTATATAAGCTCAACTACATTTACATTTACATTTACAAGGAGGAGGGAAAAAAAGGGACAGGGGCAGGGGGAAAGGAAGAAAAGTGACCAGGAAAGGTAGGGATATCGCAATCAGTGTCTCAGGCCTGAAGTGGCCTATCACCTGCTCTTGGTTTCGGGATGTCTGTCTCTATGCAGAGCCAAGAGGTTGCTATCGTTGGGGACGTGAGTGTGTTCATGCCTGGAGCCCCAGGCCGGAAAGTTGCGGTGTGCACTTGTATTTCTTGGTCATAAATTGGAGTCAGGCACTTCATCCTGCATGGCTGTTTTCCCTATCTCGGAGTCTTGTTCCATATCAACTATCTCAGTCAACAAGGGATGTTGCATCGCTTCAATGTCTTCCCTGCCAGAGGTGCTTTCTCTAGTGTCGGTTTCGGTGCCAGGGTCGGTCCGCCCGAAGGGACGGGGTGTGCGTCTACAGTTCTCTGCGAGTCCTGCGATTGCGGAACTCTTCTTCTTAGGCGTCCTGTGCCTTATAACGTGTAGGGTGTTGCCCCCTGTACTCGGAGCCATCAGTGACTTTGAATCTTGACAGTATTCTAGGGGCAGTTGTTCTCTGGGTCTTTTTGTTCCTGTTTTGGGTTGTCTGTTGGGGGTCCTTTAGTTGTCTCGTGATGGGGCGTTCTTCTAGCCAGTACCAGGCCTCTTCAGGTGTCTGGAAGAAGTGGGTTTTCCCCTTAAAGATGATCTTCAACTTCGCCTGGGAATAACAGCGTATATGGTATCCTAAGAGTTCTGAGTTTGGCTTTGACAGAGTCGAAGGTGCGTCGCTGTTTCTGGACCTGCCTACTATAGTCTGGAAAGATCATTATACGCACATTTTCATGATGAATGTCTCTCAATTTCCTGGCTTCTCTGAGAATCAAGTCTCTGTCTAGAAAGTTCAGGAATTTTGCTATAATGGGTCTTGGTGGTGCTCCCGGTGTAGGTCTTGCCGATAGAGCTCTATGTGCACACGCAATGAGAAAGCACATAGAAAATGTGTCTGCGGGGAAGGTCTGTTAGAGCCAGATATATAAGAAGTCTGCTGTGTTTCCTCCTTGGACACCCTCCCTAAAACCCACAAAGCGGAGGTTGTTGCGTAGCGCTTGGTTTTCTGCATCATCGACGTGCCATTGTAGGTCTTTATTCGAGGCCTGTAATTCTGCCAGTCCCCCACCTCCGGGGCGTTCCAGGCGGTGTTTTAGGTTCTTGGCCAGAAATACCCTGAGATAGTGGTGCGCAAGGGTTCCCTTCATGGAGGAACTGCAGATTCAGATGCTCCGTGGGGGGCCCCTGGGGGCAGTCTCCCCACTACGACGTAGGGCCCTCTGCATGGTTGAGGGTTGTACTCCCTTTCTCAGCAGGTCACAGGTCCACCTGATCCATCATTAGGGACTCTCAGAATTCTCCTCACCCCTGCAGGCTGTCCAGGCTGCCTTACCGCTGCATGGGGTGTGATGCGGCGCTCTGTGTCTTCCCAGTTTAGCCTTGCAGAGCACCTCAGGCATGTGGGCAGCGCATGAGCTATCCCCAGGTGCGCACTTCGGAAGCCAGCAAGGGATCCTGCATTGGTAGTCTTCCAATGTGGAGGGGTCAATCAGGGGTTGGGTCCGGACACCGGGCGCCCGGGCCCCAGGTTCTGGTGCGTCGTAGCTGCGGTCCGCTTCACGAACTGCCCGCAGTGCCCTTCAGTCCCCGGGCCCGCCTCTCTCCTCTCCGGTTAGGGTTTACCTTTGTGATGTCGGTGTGCCCCGAAGGGCGTGGCGTTGGTGGCAGCACTGCTGTATCCCAGTGGCAGGGAACCACTGCGATCGTGCTCCGCTCCGCACACGGAGGGCACCGGCTGTCTCCAGCGTCCACAGCCTCTGGGTCCGTCTCTCACCTCCTTCCGCCTGTAAGGGTTTGCCGCTACCATGTCACTGTGCCCCAGGGGGTGCGGCGTCAGCGCTCTTCACTGCTGTGTCTCTGTGGAGGGGGGCTGCCACAGCAGGGGCGCTGCCACATCGCCGCGATGAGGCTGGTGAGGCCGCTCACCCGCTCGGCGCCATATTGTTCAGTGCGCTGCAGGCCCAGGTTGCTCTGTAGCCGCTGCTTTCAGGGTAGTGCCGTTATGTTTCCACACCCCGCGGTGCAGTTCGGGGTGCTGGTGTTGCTTGAGCACAAGATCATACGTTTCGGTCTTCTAAACCGCCTGATTTATGTACGGTACAGTTGGTACAGGACTGTCTGCCCCCTTGCATGGACAGGAGTGCGAAGTCACAGCGAGAGGATTGAAGACGACGGGAGGGATCCCAGCTGACGGAGGACCGACCCAGGCGCCATGGACCAGGATACGTGCACTGGGGGGTCCTTGGCGCTCATAGGATGGGCAAAGATAAGGAACCGTGCTCCGCTGGGGCCAGTACAATCACACAGTACACCACGCAACATCAATCTCCGCAGCCTTTAACAAGACCGACGGGTGCTTGGGAGGAGGGAGAAGATGGTGCAAGTGAAGGACCAACCCTTGCGGAACGCCTGGCAGCCATTCAGGGCTCCAGGAAGGGCCTGGAAAATCAAATTGTGACAGTGTCCATCGACATGAACCTGCTGAGAGCTGACTTGCACAAAGCAACAGCCAAAGGGTCCACAACAGAGGGGGGCATTGTGGACTTAAAGGGAGAAGTGGCAAATCTCAAACAGCAGGTGGCACAGATGACTATGGCCACGAGATCCCTTGAACGTCAGGCTTAAGATATGGAAGGGTGCGTGCGGCGCAGCAATATAAGAGTCCTTAGGGTTCCCCAAGTGTGTTGAGGAGGGCTCGGCAGAGCAATTCTTGGAGCAGTGGATACACACCTAACTATGTCCGCAAGGCCTATCGGAACTCTTTACAGTGGAGAGGGCGCACAGGGCCCCTGTGCTTTTATGTAGCCACTGGAATGTTGATTGGAGTGGTGTTCATGTGGAGCGAGTGTGATGCGAGAGAGGACTGCACATCAAATACAACATCAGTGGGGGCATGGGGGGACTGAATGAGGACACGAGTGAGAAACGCCGAACCAGATATGTCGCCATACTTGAGTAAGGTCGATTTGTGATATAACCCCCCCATGTGGGACATGATGTAACATGATGCTGTATACATGGCGGAAGGTGTTCACATGTACATCATCGATCTTGCTTTACCTCATGATCTTGTTTAATCAATCAATCAAAGCTTTATTTCGATAAAAATTTGTATCATAATAGCAACAACACACATACATAAAAGATACAATTTATCGTGTGGAAAAGGATACTAAACATTGAATAAATACATTTGCCATATGATGTGATATTTACAATCAGATAAAAAAGAATTAAATTTCAATAGTAGTCCCATTGCTTTTGGTTGATGAAAGACAATCGAAAAAAAATAAAATGTAAAGAGACTAAAAGATCGTATCAGAACGAAGAGACTTGAACCTAATTATCCAAGAGCACCTAAGAAATTTGGCCACACCACAAACCAGCACAGCACTAGTATCTGATTGTAAGATTCTGAGGGCTTCACGGTAGTTCGACGTGCCCAGCTGTCTGCAGACCGGACTTAACCACCTGCCTCTTGGGTTTTTATAAGCTGGGCACTCAAACATAAGGTGTGCCGTGCTTTCGACCTTCCCACTGCAGCTCGGGCAAGATGCCGGAGTTCGGTGGGGAGGTTTCCATTTGTTGGTGTACTCTCGAGTTGGTTGTGTGCCTAGTCTGAATTGTATATAGAGTGTTTAATAAAAATAGTTATAAAAAAAAACAACTCAAAAGAAAAGCACCAAGTGGAGTGACACAAAATTAATTTGGACACAATCTCGAAATTGCATTAAAGGTGAACGGTTGCCCCACAAACTGCATTATAGAGAGTGGTGCGTCGATTGATATCATGCCAGTAGAGATGTATAACAGCTTATCTCCTGTACCACACCTTACCCCGTCCAACACAAAGGTATACATGTGGGCTGCTTCTAAAACAATAGAATCATGGGGCATTTACAGCAACCATGAGACACAAAACAACGTCAGTGCAAGTGCTAATTCATGTTCTTCAGGGAACATAATAGAGTATATGCCTACTTAGTTTTGCCACTACTGCTGACATGGGACAGATATCTCTTAACTACAACAGCTGTGCTCAGTCTGAAATAATGAGTCAGTTTCCATCGGCGTTTCATGTCCTAGGAAGACTAGAGACATACTTGTGTGAAGAATACAAGTCATGATTTAAAGGGCAGTAGGGGAAACATGATGGCAGGCTGACGCCCGCCACGGGAGCTCCCGAGAATGAGGAGAAAGAATGGCATGATACAGCGTAATACAGCAGAGGACACGGCGCAAATCAGCTAAAATTTGGTAGATAATACGCAATATACGCAATATATGTAATTTAGAAACTTGTTATAAGTTTGTGACAGACTCATTTACGAAAAATTAACCGAGAGACCTACCCCCTCATGGGAGCTGACGCGGAGCTCTGTGGAGGAACCTTGCGTAGAGCGGCGGTGCGCTGGAGGAGGACGCGGGCTGCTTCCCTGCTAGTCGGGTTCCGGGTCGGCGGAGGCAGAGGCAGTACTAGATGTTGGGAACCCGGGGAAAGGTGTGTGGAACTTGACGGCGTGCTGGAAGAGTTGCCCATCGGTTGGGGAAAGTTAGAGAAGAGCCAGCTGAGTTGCCGAAGGAGCAAGGAGAAGAACCTGAGTGAGGAGTCGAGGGGGAACCCAGTGAAGGTGTTGGCTGGGAGTGGCAGATGGAAGAGGCCCCCCTTAGAGACACTAATTTCGGTGGATGGTGGTGAGGGAATCACTACTATTGATGTGCCAGTAAGTAACTCTTCACCCAGGGAGCTGGATGATTCGCAAAGAGAGGTTGGCGGTTCAGTCACAGAGTGAAAAGTGACTGAGGCAGAAAAACTCCCAAGTAAGGGTAAGGTTGCAAGGTGGGGCGCAAGGCTCACAAGGTAAAAACAGATATCTTCTACGCTCGGTCCCTGAATCTAAAGGAGGTGGACGAGGGGGAAATATTAAAGGGAAGGGAGAAAGTGGAGAGGCCCCGGTCCCAGTCCTAGTCTTGCCAAAGAGAAAAGGGGGAAAATCAGGAGGGATATTAAAGCGGTGTGGCCCTAAGGTGTCACGTACCTCTACAAAACCTCTTCCGTCTCCCACTTCCTATTTCTAGATTATGGAACAGATCATGACACCACAGGGGGGGAGAAACAAGAGCACTCCACCCACAGCAACAATACAGTTGGAGAATAGGTTCTCCGTGCTATCTGAGAGACACATTCAGGATGCCTTGGAGGGAAGCATGAGTGGGGCGGATGGTGGTCTTAGTATCATTCCATCTCCATCCCATCGGGTCTCTCCTCCTATTTCTCAAGGGGGTATTCCAAGCAAAGAGAACCCAGAGAATCCAGAGAGTCGGCCAGGTACAGGCATAGATACATGGTCGAGTATGAGTGCAGAAGGGCCGGTAGAAGAAGCCACAGGAGGAATGGAGAGTCAGATAACAAGGATGTTTTTGAGTTTGAGGCAAGACATTCTGTCAAAGTTTGAGATATCGGAGAGTAACCAGAGAGGGATTCAGGACAAATGCGAGACTTTGGAAGGAAAACTCACAAAATAGCACAGAGAACTGGAATCTTGGAAGAGGAAGTGAAGGGTCTGTCGGAAGTAGTGACTGAGAACTCAAAGGAATTAGAGAAATGAAAAAGGCGGAACAGAACACTAGAGGAAGACATGGAGCGGTTGGAAATGCAAGCTAAACGCAATAATTTGAGAGTTCTCAAAGTACCGGGGGGATCTGAGAAGGACAATATTAAAGCCTTTATGTGCAAACTATTAAGGGACGGTATCTTGAAAGATAGACCAGAAATTGAGTTGGAAAAGGAAATTCAGAGAGTCCACAGGGATCCCTTTGAATTAAATCCAGCCAGGAAGATGCAGAGGAAAATTCTGATAATTTTTCAAAGATACGCAGTAAAGGAATTGGTGCTAGGAAGAGCATTGAAGGAAGGAATAGGATGTTGAATATGTATATCTGCACCGGTTCCTCATTTATTATTTTTCATTTGTAAATATTGGTATTCTTTCCCTTCTGGAATGGGGGGGGACACAAAGGGCGGTTGTAACGCCCAGGGAGTAAAATGGGGGTTTCCCATGGGGATGGGGGGGGGCACAGGGTGTGGGCAGCATAAGAATAAAAAGAAAAAAAAAATTGTCCTAAGGATGCTAAATTTGAAGAGGAAGGAGAAGGCAAAGGTGATTAAATATAACCTTGGTTGCAGGCTAAAGGGGGTGGAAGGCTGCAGAGAAAGTAGAGAAGAGAATGAAAATAAATTCTAAGAAAATACATTTTATAAATTGGAATGTTAATGGGTTAAGGGGAAAAAAAGACGCATAGGGTGTTGGAATACCTAAAGGAAAGCATTGCACAAATCATCCTCCTACAAGAGATACATTTAGAGAGGCAGGAATGTAGAAAGTGTTTTTATAAGTTTGGTTGGGTTCAGGAAGTGCTGTGTTCAGACCAAAGGGGGAGCACTAGAGGAGTGGCCATCATCTTTTAGGAATAATTCAGGAATCAGGGTGGTGAAATATGAGACGGACGATACGGGGAGATGGCTAGTGGCCCCTATTTTGATACAGGATAAGCCTTTGATCTGTGCAGATTATTATGGGCCTAATGAGGATAACCAGGGACCTTTAGTAAAGCTTGAAACCTGCCTATTGGAAACAGAAGCTCCCATAATTTAAGAGGAGATTTCAACTTGGTCTCAAAAAAGGAATTCGA